>NC_086317.1:258244325-259444325 GCF_036172605.1 Pelobates fuscus
TCAGTGGAACACATTTACGGAGACCGTGTTTCAGTTCTGTAATAGTAGAAAGTGCTAGAAGTCATGGTGGTAGTTTACCATCAGTGCTGGAAACATTGTGTCATCAATGCCGTAAATTTCCATTTACAAAGATAATTCTTTACAAGGATATAGGTGTAGATATATTAATTGAATTTGTAACCCACCTTTCGTGGTGTGACCTTGACTTCATCCGGCTTGACTGGTTTTCCAAACTTTACATTAGAGGTTTAAAACACTACAACTGAATTCAGAAGTGACAGAAATAATATTAATAATAATCTGATCTTTAATTGTCTTACACAATTCTCACCATACACAATGTAAAATTATTCAAATCCAAATCTTCAAATCCAATATTTTTTTGACCTTGTCAAATCTTATGATCCAATTGTCAGGATTACTGTTTGATTCAGCACATAGAACTGTACAGCACGGATGACAAATAAGAAACGTATTACCGGTCCTTAGAATGGCTGGATTTAACGTACAAAGAATAGTCAAAAATACTAGCCGAGGTCAGGGAACACAGAAAGGGACACAGCGATGAGGAAAGCCAGGAGTCAGGATACCAGAATATAGAGAAGTCAATAAACAAAGCCAAAGTCAAAAACCAGGTAGAAAACTAATAACAGGAACGCACTCTCGGACAACCACAAGGGAAACCACGACAGGGCACTGAGCAGGATGAGATTTGGGCCTAAATACCCCTCCTCTAGATCTGATAGGCTGTAACCGGCCTTTGACCCCAAAGTCAGTTACCAGGTTTCATTTGGATAATTGCTGCTCAGCATTACCCCTTCTGTGGATTAGGTTGCTGCTCGGCACAACTTTTCCTGTGTGGACAGTAAATGTCATTAACCACATTTTTATAAGCGTATGAATACGTGACACCAATATTGCTTCGCTCATTCCTTCCTCAGCCTCCTGTCCAAATTCCAGAATCAATCAATAACTGCAAAATGATTTAAGATTTTTAGATAGATTTTTCTGCAAAAAAGTTTTGTTTCAAAACTTTAAAATATAAAACAATATAATATATAAAAAATATATATCACTAGATTAAGAACGTTCCAAAAATGTTTAAAAATGTATCCATACATATTACATTATTTGAAAAGCTTATTCAAAACTATTAAATCAAGGCCATAATCTAAAATAATAAAACTTACCAAAAACATGTTTTTTCTTAAATAATAAAAAAAACTTAAAATATTACAATATAAAACTGTTGCCTCCATTATAAAAACTGTGTTAAAATGTAAAACTGTTGCCAGCCCCAAGTAAAATTTTTCTTGCAGCCCTCATTGCAATAAATCACTTCAGTCCATCGCTACATCATAAAACCATACTTTCTGTAGAAGTCCCCAGCTTGACCGAAATCCCCATGATCTCCCAATTTCACACCAGGGGGCATATTTGCTTTAGGAATTTAAATAAAAATGGCTATATGAAGAAGATTCAGCATGACTGCAGGATCCGCTGTAGATATTCACACATGAATACACAGTGAGATGCCATATGAAATGTATGTTCCCAGCAACAATTGTAATTGATGGCTGATCGTAAATGGCTCGATGTGGCAGTGAAAATTGCATGAAGCTCTGCTCTGACACATTTTGACTATTTTGCCATGGTTGTTTTAGCCTTTCAATAAAATGCAGGCGTTATTATTTTTGCATAATGATTGTCCTTATTGAAGCATTTTAAGGTGATACTGGCACCTTAACATAATAGATCCATCTAGCA
The DNA here is from genome assembly GCF_036172605.1 of Pelobates fuscus. Lineage (NCBI taxonomy): Eukaryota > Metazoa > Chordata > Amphibia > Anura > Pelobatidae > Pelobates > Pelobates fuscus. The sequence continues at coordinate 258,246,093 of NC_086317.1, forward strand.
TACTTAATCAAATACTTTAACCAGAAATACAAATCTGATATTTCTCCACAAAATCTCCTTAAATCTTCCCCTAGTTTTCCACCTAGACTTTCTAATCCACCATCAAACTGTTTTCCTTAACCCCTTAAGGACCAAACTTCTGGAATAAAAGGGAATCATGACATGTCACACGTGACACGTGACGTAACTTCAGGGGTTAAAGGAACACTATAGGGTCAGGAGCACAAACATGTATTTCTGACCCCATAGTATTAAAAATATTATCTCACCCCCCTGGCACTCCTATGCTCCCTAAATATAGTAAACTATTATAGTAAAACATCTTCAGAACTGATGATTTCAGCCAATCATAATGCTTTCCCATAGTAAAGGATTTTTTATTGGCTGAGATAGTCAATTCTGATTATCTCCGCCAAGGAGATGAGCCAGAAGGCGAAACCAAACACTGCCCTGGCTAATCAGCGTCTCCTCAAATAGATTCATTGAATTAGTGCATCTTGATGTGGCAAGTTCAGTGTCTCCATGCAGAGGGTGGGAGACACTGTATGTCAGTACTGCTCCAGGAAGCACCTCTAGTAGCCATCTGATAAGTGGCCCCTGGAGGTATTGTAAACACTGCATAAGTGGCCCCTGGAGGTATTGTAAACAAAGCCTGAAGGGAATGATTATACTCACCAGAACAAATACAAAAAGCTGTAGTTGTTATGGTGACTATAGTGTCCCTTTAATATACAGAAAGACAAATACATTGGAAAGGACAAAATGCAAAAATGAATTAACCTTTTTGCTGTTGAATAATATTTTACTATGATATGTATTTAAAGCATGCAACAGAATATTTCTCTGAATTTGTATTTCTTTAGTTTCACAGCTATTTTATTAAAGGGACACCCACTTGCATAGGATATGATGGTGCCACCCTTAAAAAGGGATCTAACATTTTTGGTATGCCAAGTACACATTAAGAGAGCAATGCAATTATTAACCTTCCGTCTCTCCTGAGTTATGACATTAAGTGAGTCAGGGGAGTCCTGGTGAATGCTGTGCATAGCACCATTCACAGAACTGTTAATGCGGTTGTCGACCGGCTGCCAGCAGCTGCACTATTTATGCTTCTCGAAGAACTGTTGCTTTAGGGATTTCTTACAGGACCAGAGGCTAGTAGAATGCCTGATGAGTTGAGTTTAGAGTTGCCCGCTCATGCATTGAACCAGGAGGCTCCCATGAAAATGTGTGCTGTGCTGGTTAAAATACAGCTTGAAAGAAATACATTTTTATTTGTTTTCCCCAATTCAATTTATGATCTGGCAACCATAGGTGAGAAAGGTAATTCTAATCAATAGCATGGGACTGTCCAACAGAAGACCAACAGCAAAGAGTTGAGATTGTGGTCCAGAACAAGGATACAAGTTTCAGGAATGTGGCATGTATAATATTAGACATGATATGAGTCAGCAAAATATAATTCAATTAGAGACAATTTAGGACTTAGAAAGAAAGGGTTGTTATATTTCAGAGCTCACTGATTGTGACTTTTGCGCTATCTAGCTGATAACCTTTAATTACATTTGTGTTAAATTGAATCTCATAACTCTTGCTTTGCACTCTCTCTCTATAGATATTGAATGAACATCACAATCATATGGAGCCATCAAAAGCATGAACTGACTTGTAGTACAATCTAAAGCTGCAGCTTCCACCACATCTGAGGTAACATTTTAATAATTACACTGTTATAATGGATGTTATAAACGGGGCGGGCAGTCTGACAGCTTTTTCCATCCTACTGGCAATTTGAGGAACGATCATTATGAAAGAAATACATTAATAATGAGATCATGGCCCCTTTCCTCACACCCAGTGAATGGTCATACCGTTTACTTCTTTGACATCAAGTAAAATCAACGATTTTGGAAAACGAAGTTGCTAATTTATGGTATGCATAGCATTACAGAGTTATTGGCAGCATTCTAAGTTCTATATTAGTGAAAAATATAAAATATAGTATGTTTGCTAAAACATTTTAATGACCATCAAATATATTTCTACATAGCAATCACAAAAGCCCTGGCTGTTAAGGGAAGTAGGGTTGGACAGGGATAACAAAATAATATATGCCCAGACATTTCATATGGTGTGCTTTCAGGCTATTTTATCTGAACACGTGCTGGATAAAAAAAACACCCCAATCAGTCTATTTAATCTGAGAGCATTAGAATCTAGCCTTGCACTTTTTTGGTACTTTACTCACTTTTAGTGTATACCAATCACTTTTATACAAGCTCCAGTCCAGTTCCAATGTAGATCTGTGTCTTACAAATTCACTATTTACAGAGCAGCTCAGAATTTTCTGTAGATGAGTACTGTAACGGAGCTTCCTGTACCCCGGTTGGGTACCTCTGCCGACGGATGCTCCTAGTGCTCCCCGAGGACTCCAATCACTCCACCAGACACCATCAGCACTGCAGACCCCACGAACCGTCGCAGCTTGGTTGGGGTCTCACCATCTCCTACCCACCCTGGACCTACGACAAGGCTCCAGCCTCCAGAGAGTCAAGCAGGAATAGCTCTTACAAGAGCTCTGAGTATGTAAGAGAGTATAGTGATTATAGCAATCCCTTGTAGTGATATAGCAGTTTCCCCCAATAAGAGCCAAGACTGAGGGTGAAGTAAGTCTGTTTAATGTAGGCAAGCACTTACAATTTATACATACATTTAAACCCCCAAAAGCCTCATTTACATACAATTGGTTACACAGAGCACTATAGTACAAGGAAGGGTGGGTTCAGACAATAGCAAGGGCTGATAGGAGATTGAGGAGGGACAAAGCAGCCAGTTTAAACTGGTCTGGCAGTGTCCCTGGGACAACGCCCTGCTGGGGAAACAGTAGGACAGGAAAAAGGGTGAGGGGAAGAGGCACATTTTCCCATGGAAGTCACTTTTTAACATGTATTTTTGCAGGGCCCATAGTCTTTGGGCAGGAGGCTGGCAAATAGGCCCCTCCAAAAACCAGTGTCAAGGTCATTTTCGCAACAAGTACTTACTAACAAATTTCTGGAAACATACTCGTGGCATTCAGAATCATTCCATCTGTACATCCTTCTATCCGTCCACCCACCCATTCCATCTGTACATCCTTCTATCCGTCCACCCATCCATCTATCCATCCATCCTTATGTTAATCCATCCCTCCCAGCATCCATCTATCCATCTATCTATCTCTGTCTGTCTGTCTACCTATCCGTGTGTATCTATGTAGACTATTTATCTGCCTTCTATCTGTCTGTTTATGGATTTACATAGATTTACATTTACAGTCCATAAACAGAGCACACCCTACATTTTAGTTGTCATAAAATGTGAGAATTGGTCACTATTAATACTTATTAATACAATGTGACATAATTTTTTTTACCTGAAATAGTTACACCTCCAGTTCACTTGGGTGGATCGTGGATTTAAGTATGCACGAGTGGATGGAGCTGGAATGGTCCTTTGTATGTGTGCTATAATTTAGTCCTTGGATCATCTGGGCTATTTTTTAGCCTAGAAACCATGATCTTGTCAGTTGGTTATTTTAATTGTTTAATTACATGTCAGCATTTCCTGTTTTATGGCCAGTAAGCACTGCAATATAATTCTCCTGCAAAGAACCTACTAGTCTATAATATAGATAATTCTGTCCACTGTGATATTTCTTAAGACAAATGCATTTGATATAAATTCAGGATTGATCAGACTCTATTATTAACATTGCCAGTAACAAGGTGGGCACTCCCCTTTCTTATTCCTAGTAATGAGTTTATCCATAATATAGATCTTTTGTTTTCTAGTATTTTTTTTTTTAAAGAGAAATAAGTGCTATATCAGTATCGCATCCACTCAGCATTGTTTCTATTGATGCTTGTGTTCTTTTTTCCAATATAATTTTTATATAATTTTTATATTATTATACTTACTTAGTAACCAAGTATTAACTGAATTATATATAATTCATATATATATATATGTATATATATATATATATATATATATATATATACATACATATGTCCAATATCCTTGAAAAGAGCTTAAGAGCTTGACATTAACATTGATCGAGGATATTGGCCTATAATACTCTCCCTGTAGCACAGAACTAAACAAGTGTTGTAGATGAGGTGCTGGGAGAAATCTGAATTTATACTGATCTTTTAAGAGTGGAACAACAGGTAAATAAAAGGGCATGTCCTTATGCTTTAGAATTTGTCCATCGATAACAACCTATGCCACTTAGTTTAGTTAGTTCAATAGTTTAGTGCAAATGGATAAATATGTAGCTGTCTCTCTTTATTCTGTTTCTTATAAATGCAGCAATTTTCGAATAGTACTGATAACACACCTTTTATAATTTCACACCATAGCAAGGTACACTATAAAACAACCAGGGGATCCACTTATCATTAAATAGTACATCATCATATAGCAACACTTCAAGAGGATAATCAATACATGAGGTGTTAACTTCAAAAGTGCACTCATGCAATCCATTTAAAACATAAAAAGTCTCCATTTAAAAGTAACAATGATGCTGTGTAGTTGCAAAGCACCCGATAAACTGTGTAATAGAACTCCTCTAGAGTAGCATTGTATATATTGTGACTGCACTACAGCAAACATTTTCATCTACAAATCCTAAATTAAAGAGTTTATCTGTAGTCCAATTTCAGAATTCTGGTGAGTCCTTGCAGCTTATATTTGCATTATGAATTCACTTTCCCTCCAGATCCCGTTGCACAGAGCCTGAAAGATGATGGTTATGAAGATATATATTTTTCCTTTTTGATATCTTCAATAGCTAGGAACAAACAAGGATACTGGACATATGAAAGTGCACTAACACGCCAATAATTTATTATTTTTAAAAATAATCTTACAAGACACAAAGTTAAAAGCATTTATCTCTGGAAATTTGCATGGTAACCCGAGGTGGCAATAAAGTTGCCTTCTTGATTATGACTTTTCAGTGGTAAAACTTTGAGTTTATAACTTTAATATACAATACACCCTACGTACTAATGTATGGATTATTAACGGTGCCTTTGGGATTGCATGATAGTCCACGCTGGAAGGAAGTGGGCAAGAACTTGACAGCCAATGACAAAGTTGACAGATGACGTGAAACTTGACTAAATCCAACTATTTGTCAACTTTTGTCAACCTGTGGTTTCTACATAAAGTTGTCCCTTTAAAAGAAACCCTATTTTACAGAAAGAAAATACATGTGGGGACCCAAATTATGAAAACAAAAGAGTTTGACAGAGCCACTTTAAACCATCCAGTGTACAGTTGCATTAAAGCTTGTGTACAGTTGCATTATAAAATATGAATGCTACAAAGAACAGACATCTTAACAAGTTATCAAAAATTGGGCTTTTTCAGATTATCAGATTCTCTATTTTGGTCCTGGCAACAATACAAAGAGGAATAAAAACGACTTTTGAAAGCAAATGTAGGATATGTGGAGATCTCACCATTAGTCTTCCCTGCATCACAGGGACTTTCTAGTGATATATGTTTTTATTAGTGATTATGTGCAGGGACCTTTCTGTTGAAACTTGAATGGTAGCAATTATGTCACTCAGAGATGACTTCCATGTTATCAGCCATTTAACCACATACCTACACATGTGCAATGGATGACACAAGTTAGAGATCAGACAGTGATACATTTGTGCTGTACTTTTTGATAAAGTTGATTTAGAGTAGGATTGGAGCTCAGTTCTACTGAGGTAAAACTATCACTTATTTATAAACCAGATATATCTAGCAGAGGCGGCTCTAGACTTTTTGAGGCCTTAGGCGAAAATCAAATATGAGGCCTCCCACGCGCGATAAAAAAAATAAGCAGGCGATATTAAAATTAACTGTATAAATTGCATATTTTAAGGCAAACATTAATAAACCTCATAGTATTCACAAAGTTATTTTTGTTATTAAATTATTCTACAAAACATTGGGTATAGCTAAAAAGTTTGTGCCTGACTACTCAGTTATTCTTGTTGGTGTCTCCTAAAACTGAAATTAAGTTGTCAACAGTGTATTAAAAGAACACTATAGTATCAGGAACACAAATGTGTATTCCTGACCCTATCGTGTTAAACTATTTAGCCCCCCCCCCTCAATGTAGCAAAAACATACTTATTTCTAGAGCTGCCAGCGCTGGATCCACCCAATTGGCTAACATAATCTAAACTGATGATCTCAGTCAATCACAATGCTTTCCCATAGGAAAGCATCAGATTGGCTGAGATCTTCAATTTTGATGTCAGCCAAGGAGTCAAGTCAGGGGCGGCTGCCATGGTTAATTTTCTTAGTCATCGAAAAACTAAACCTTTCTTACCTGAGAGAGATGAAATGAGAGGGACCTCACAATTTGGTGTCCAGTGTCCATGCAGCCCTGAGCAGCTTGAAAAGGAGACTGAGAGACGACTCACTTGTCCACAGTCTCAAGACAGCTGCCTTAGCCCTTTACAGGCTTCTTCCTGCAAAATAATAAAAAAAGATTTTTGAAAAAAGAGACACGACTTAAGCAGTTTTTTTTAAAATGTTCTCTAAAACAAATAATAAAAATTAAATAAATATATATAAAATTAAATATATATATATATATATATATATATATATATATATATATATATATATATATTTTCTTATTTTGTTCTCAACTCCAATTAATACTTTGGTTTAACTTTCTGATTGGGGCACCAATGCTAGGCTAAGAACATCATCTGAGAGCTTAGCCTAGAAGTAGTTCCCCATTCACAAAAACAGAGTGAGAAAAATATGAATGGCATGTTTCCCACTCTGTTTTGTGATTGGCTGAGCCAGCCAGCGGCTTCCTGATTCAACCATTAAACTACATTGGAAGTAGTGAGAAAAAAAGGTTTCTTACCTGAGAGAGATGAAATGAGAGGGACCTCACGATTTGGTGTCCAGTGTCCATGTAGCCCTGAGCAGCTTGAAAAGGAGACTGAGAGACGGCACAGTCTCAAGACAGCTGCCTTCGACTTTTACAGGCTTCTTCCTGCAAAATAATATAAAATGGTTTTTTGTTTGTTTGTTTTTTGAGTTTTTTAATACGATAATACTATAGTAATACAATACTGTAATTATAACATATTACATATTATCTTAATATTATTGTTAATATTAACGATTACTATATTATTAATGATTATAATTAATATAATAATATATTATATCATATTTTATAATTATTATAATTATAGTAAATTATATAATTATTATTATATTATTATTAATATTTAATATTGTTATGTAATTTTGTATTTGATATACCACCATTATTCTGTGAAAAGATGGGGGGGTACAGCTCTCCTGCTTTTTTCTCTCTTCTACTCTGCTCTCCTTCCCTTTAATTTCTTTTCATCTGCTCTTCTTCCCCTTTTCTTTATTTTCATCCGCCTTCCTTCCCCTTTATTTTTATCTGCTCTCCTTCCCCTTTTCTTTATTTTCATCCGCCTTCCTTCCCCTTTATTTTTATCTGCTCTCCTTCTCCTTTTCTTTATTTTCATCCGCTCTCCTTACCCTTTTCTTTATTTGTATCTGCTCTCCTTCCCCTTTATTTTCATCTGCTCTCCTTCCCCTTTTCTTTATTTTCATCTGCTCTCCTTCCCCTTTATTTCCATCTGCTCTCCTTCCCCTTTATTTTTATCTGCTCTCCTTCCCCTTTACTTTTTTATCTGCTCTCCTTCCCCTTTATTTTTTTCTGCCCTCCTTCCCCTATTCTTTATTTGTATCTGCTCTCTTTCCCCTTTATTTTTTTCTGCCCTCCTTCCCCTTTTCTTTACTTGTATCTGCTCTCCTTCCCCTTTATGTTTTTATCTGCTCTCCTTCCCCTTTATGTTTTTATCTGCTCTCCTTCCCCTTTATGTTTTTATCTGCTCTCCTTCCCCTTTATGTTTTTATCTGCTCTCCTTCCCCTTTTCTTTATTTGTATCTGCTCTCCTTCCACTTTGTTTTTTTATCTGCTCTCCTTCCCCTTTTCTTTATTTGTATCTGCTCTCCTTCCACTTTGTTTTTTTCTCTGCTCTCCTTCCCCTTTTCTTTATTTGTATCTGCTCTCCTTCCCCAATCCCCTTTCACTTTATTTTCATGTGCTGTCCTTACCTTTTTCTCTCTTCTCCTCTGCTCTCCTTCCGTTTTCTATCTTCTCCTCTGCTCTCCTTCCGTTTTCTATCTTCTCCTCTGCTCTCTTTCCTTCACCAGCAGCTATTCTTTCTTTTTCTTCTCTTCTTCTTCCTCTTTGTACCGCAGGCGGGGGAATTCAGGGGGAGGGGTTACGCCGTCGCGTCGTGACGTCATCGCTAATCGGCATTGCGGATTGGCCGATTAGCAGGTTAGTGGCAGGAGGAGGGGAGGGTACTCACTCCACCACGGAACCCATGTGAGAGGGTTCCATCTTGTCAGCGCTAGCGCCGCGGCAATGCGGATGCGGCCGCCGGCCGGGCATGAAAGGATTTTAATAATCTTTTATTTTTTTTACCGCAGCGGCTCTCTAATTACATGGTTTAGGCGGCCGCGAGGCCCCTTTTAGCGCGAGGCCTTAGGCGGCCGCCTAAACCGCCTAATTAGAGAGCCGCCTCTGATATCTAGTACAAAAAAAACTGGTTGAATTACAGAAAGCAAAAGCTGTATGTCATTTTGAAATAATGCATATAGGTACTAAATGCTTCTATATAGTCTATATACCCACTTGGTTTTGAATGTGTGGATATCCACGCTTTTGCTGTAAATGTGCATTTCTGTTATCTTTAACACCATAACTAGAGCAATTCCATCTATACTTTGCAGTATCTGAGTCTCCTTGCTCAGAGGTGCATAGCTCATTCCTCTTATGCTTAAAATAGGATGACATTTGGGAATTTCTTCAATTAAACGTTAATTAGGCAATTAAGTTTGTGTCTGTATCACTAAGTGAAATGACCCCTCAAGGGCTCCTATTGTGTGAACCATTGTCATGTTATCTTAAATACGAAAGAGATGACTTAGTGTTTCTAAAATTGACATATGTAAGATAATTGATACAAATAGACTACTTATATATTTTTCTTCATTTTTGTGTTTTATTTTTGCGATTGCTGTCAGAAGTGGCAAATTGGAACATGCCAATACATATCTCCTGATTGTGAGTCATTGTCTTCAGTGTTTTTTTGCAAACTTGCAAAATACTTTACAGTTTAATAGCTCTCTTGTGGAAATCACTACAAAAACATAAGGAAGTTTACTTCTAATTTGTAGCAAAAACAACATGGCATGTGTGACATACTTTGTGTACGTCTGAGACTGCTGGAAATCCAATGAGGAATGTCGACTTCATACCAATGTGAGACTAAAGTGATCTATTTGCAATGGTTACTGTTGAACAATCTTATTTAAGACAGCATAGAAGTACTATGTAAAGTAGGGGTGCCTAAAAGATAGATCACCAGATGTTGTAGAATTACCACTCCCATGATGTTTTGCATGCATTTAGAATGACAAAGCATAATGGAAGCTGCAGTTTTAAAACATCTGGGGATCTCGACCATTACTCCCTAGTGCATACCATGTGAGGTAAAATAAATACAGTTGCAAGAAAAAGTATGTGAACCCTTTGGAATGATATGGATTTCTGCACAAATTGGTCATAAAATGTGATCTGATCATCATCTAAGTCACAACAATAGACAATCACAGTCTGCTTAAACTAATAACACAAAAAGAATGAAATGTTGCCATGTTTTTATTGAACACACCATGTAAACATTCACAGTGCAGGTGGAAAAAGTATGTGAACCCTTGGATTTAATAACTGGTTGAACCTCCTTTGGCAGCAATAACTTCAACCAAACGTTTCCTGTAGTTGCAGATCAGACGTGCACAACGGTCAGGAGTAATTCTTAACCATTCCTCTTTACAGAACTGTTTCAGTTCAGCAATATTCTTGGGATGTCTGGTGTGAATCGCTTTTTTGAGGTCATGCCAATCGGGTTGATGTCAGGACTCTGACTGGGCCACTTCAGAAGGCGTATTTTCTTCTGTTTAAGCCATTCTGTTGTTGATTTACTTCTATGCTTTGGGTCATTGTCCTGTTGCAACACCCATCTTCTGTTGAGCTTCAGCTGGTAGACAGATGGCCTTAAGTTCTCCTGCAAAATGTCTTGATAAACTTGGGAATTCATTTTTCATTTGATGATAGCAATCCGTCCAGGCCCTGACGCAGCAAAGCAGCCACAAACCATGATGCCCCCACCACCATACTTCACAGTTGGGATGAGGTTTTGATGTTGGTGTGCTGTGCCTCTTTTTCACCACACATAGTGTTGTGTGTTTCTTCCAAACAACTCAACTTTGGTTTCATCTGTCCACAGAATATTTTGCCAGTACTGCTGTGGAACATCCAGGTGCTCTTGTGTAAACTGCAAACGTGCAGCAATGTTTTGTTTGGACAGCAGTGGCTTCCTCTGTGGTATCCTCCCATGAAATCCATTCTTGTTTAGTGTTTTACGTATTGTAGATTCGCTAACAGGGATGTTAGCATTTGCCAGTGACTTTTGCAAGTCTTTAGCTGACACTCTAGGATTCTTCTTCACCTCATTGAGCAGTCTGCGCTGTGCTCTTGCAGTCATCTTTACAGGACGGCCACTCCTAGGGAGAGTAGCAGAAGTGCTAAACTTTCTCCATTTATAGACAATTTGTCTTACCGTGGACTGATGAACAGCAAGGCTTTTGGAGATACTTTTATAACCCTTTCCAGCTTTATGCAAGTCAACAATTCTTAATCGTAGGTCTTCTGAGAGCTCTTTTGTGCGAGGCATCATTCACATCAGGCAATGCTTCTTGTGAAAAGCAAACCCAGAACTGGTGTGTGTTTTTTATAGAGCAGGGCAGCAGTAACCAACACCTCCAATCTCATCTCATTGATTGGACTCCAGTTGGCTGACATCTCACTCCAATTAGCTCTTGGATATGTCATTAGTCTAGGGGTTCACATACTTTTTCCACATGCACTGTGAATGTTTACATGGTGTGTTCAATAAAAACATGGCAACATTTCATTCTTTGTGTGTTATTAGTTGAAGCAGACTGTGATTGTCTATTGTTGTGACTTAGATGATGATCAGATCACATTTTATGACCAATTTGTGCAGAAATCCATATCATTCTAAAGGTTTCACATACTTTTTCTTGCAACTGTATATCTTCTCAAAGTGTCCCTCTGCCCTCACATCCTCCCTATCCACAAAAGGGTTAAAAAACTCTTTCAGTCACTCACCTGATTCCAGCATTAATGTCCCTTGCCACTGGGTCGTGCTCCTCCTATGTCAGCCATCGGAGGACCTAATGTGCATGCACGGCAAGTGTGCTCACGCATTGAAAGCATTGAAAGCATGAAATTATTGAGGACGTCCAGTGTAATTTCACAGACTCAATGTCTTTGAAACTGCAGGAAGTGCCTCTACTGCGCCTCATGGCAGTCTTAGCACTGCATTGTAAAATTGTTATTTATCTAAAACTGCTATGTTTTACATTGCAGGGCTAAGGAGGACAAGAACTCTGCACCTATACCACTTCCATGAGATGAAGTTTTCATTTGCTTAGAGAGTCCAGTGTAGGGGGAAAAGATTTAGAAGAATCTGTGCAATTAGGTGGTCAGCACAGGTGATATGTTTCATGGAAAAGGTTCACTTAGTTTGTGTGAAGGAACCCTGAAACTGGAGATGAGCATTATTTCATTTTGGCATGTAAATGTAGTGTCAGAACCACAGTGTTTGAAATGGAAACAAACAAACCTCTGATGTACATAATTGGACAACGCATCTGATACATTAGATTCTAAGACATCTTTGATCATACTTTTTATTGTGTGTGTGTGTAAGGGCCTGACCTAAAACAAACAAAATGTACTTGGGCATCCTGATACAGATAAAAGTATGTAACTAACTATGCTACCAACATATAGACCAGGGGTCCTCAAACTTTTTAAATAGGGTGCCAGTTCACTGTCCCTCAGACACTGCTGGGGGCCGGACTGTAGTTTGAAACAAATTCCTATACATACTGAAACAGACATATAGACATATACAGACACATGCTAACATACATACAGACACACACACACACACACACACGGACATACATACTGAAACACATACATGATGACATACACAGACACTGACAGACATACATACTGACATACATAGACAGACACACAGACACATACATACATACATACTGACATACATACATACTGAAATACATACACTCAGAGAGACATACATAAACACAGACATACATACAGATAGATACATACACACACACACACACACATATACATACTGAAATACATACACACAGATACATACATACACACACACACACAGACAGACTGACATACTAACATACAGATATACATACATACAGAGACAAACTGACATACATACAGATAGATACATACATACAGATACATTCATACACACAGATAGACATACATACAGACACATACTCACATACATACAGATAGATAGATACATACATACACACACATACTGACATACATACAGACACATACACACAGATACATACATACATACACTTACAGACATACACATACATACACATACACTTACAGACATACACATACATACACACACATACTGACATACATACAAATCGAAAGTAACACATGCTCCCTTGATAAAGGCATTTTGCCGAAACGTTGGGAGCTTTTTGGTTGACTCTGTCCCTGCTTCTCACTAGGTTTGGTATGCTTTTTGTACTTTTTATATATGTGTCTGTTTTTGTGGGTTTGAATTGTATGGGTATCTCATTTAGCTACCTGTGATATTGATACTTAGTTATTTCATTCATTACGCCCTTGGCATGTATATATATCCAGAATTCTTCAGGCAGTTGCTTTACAACATGCTATGATTTTTTACTTTGGTTTCATATTTAATGAGATATGTTGTTAGTGTGTACCCTTTTAATAAAGATTTTTTTTATATAAACATTTATGGTTGTGCTCTTTACTCAACTTGTATATACATACAGATAGATACATACATACAGACACACACATACTGACATACTGACATACATACAGATACATACATACACTTCCAGACATACATACATTCATAGATACATACATAAAACAGGAAGAATCCTTACACTCAAGCTATAAGGGTACAAAATGTCATTGCAAGTTGCCAGCCATGGTTCAAATATCCAAGAAAGCAATAAATATAGCTGCACTCACGGTTGGAGATTAAAATCGTCAATGCTTTATTCAATTCATTAAAAAAGAATCATACATACATACACATACTGACATACATACACATACAGACACATACTGACATACATACAGATATATAATACATACATACACACACTGACATACATACAAACACATACTGACTGACATACATACATACACACAGATAGACATACATACAGACACATAATGACATACACACAAACACAGCCAAATGTTCTTACTTTTTTTGCAGGAGGGTGGCTGTGGCTGGTGGGAGTCAGCGTGGCTCTTCCGTCCTCGTCTGTCTTTCTTCCCTTCCGTGCGGAGGGAGCTGGGAGGAAGTGACCAGCCGTCACTTCCTCCCAGCACTACTTTGCGGCTGAAATTTTTTAAAGGGGCCCGGTTGCGCTATTGCACGGCCGCAGCGCTGACCGGGCCCCTGAAGCTATAGGGTCCATCGGGTGGCCCTAAATGCTTGGCCCTAAATGCTTGGCCCTAATTGCCCGTGGGCCGTAGTTTGAGGACCCCTGATATAGATGATACACAACCAATTTCTAATGCCTGAAACTATTTTATTACACAAAACATGAAAAAGCAATCTATTGCTCAGCCTAGCTCCCTGATCATAAGAAATTATAAAAACAACATAATAAAGTCAAGAATTTAATAGAAGTAGGATATAAAGAATAAATATCTGAGTGACAAAGTAAATTCTAGCAGGAAGAAAAGTAATTCTGTGAATAAGAAAAGGAAAACGGACCTCTTCTCTTCAATATTCGAATCCTGTACTGAGGGTTTAGAAGACTATTGGACTATTACCTGTTAATCCACACATTGTTGCATATTAAATATTGCTACAAGACAGCAAGGGAGGTGAAGTTAGTCACTCTAGATTTGGCATCGCAAACTCCAGTCCTCCGTATGTTGCTGAACTACAACTCCCATGGGTCTCTGGTTATATATTGCATTAAATTATAATAATTCTAAGAGCTGTAGACCATGTGTGTCAGAGTTTGAGATCCATGCTCTAGATATATTGAAAGTTCTTTTAGAAATGATAGGTGATGATGACAGTACCTTTAAGAGTTTCCTGCAGAATTGGCCATTTTATATGAGTTTTGTCCCTTTTGGGTTAATTATATTAAACAAATAAAGAAACATGTGATGTAGCCTGAATCTATATAAAGGTTTTAGTCACTAATATTTTGGTTAAAGCATATGAGCTCATCCATCAACATCAATAGCTTCCACATAGGATAGAGTATATGTCTTCTGTGTTTTGGCAGTATTCCAGCCACACTCATTGATAATGCCCATGGCATAGAACAGGCATTGGCAACCTTCGGCACTCCAGATATTTTGGACTACACCTCCCATCATTCTTTGCCAGCATTATGGGTGTAAGAGCATTATGGGGGATGTAGTTCACAACATTTGGAGTGCCACAGGTTGCCTATGCCTGGCATAGAACATAGCTAAAGTACAAACAAGAGAATAAGGATTACCATATCTAACACACCATGACACATTTAAATATACAATTAACATTAATTAAAACAAGTTCATGCATACAATGATAAGGTACGCTATAAATTATTTCAAACACAATTCTATTTGAGACTTAGATTTCCTGCTCCTATATGTTTCTCCGATAAGAGGATGGTTATATATGTATCTAAAAGAAATAAAAGGATAACTGCATCTTTAATGTGATAGCTCTAAAGCTAATCCATTTTCCATTGCCTCATGGGATGCACTGGCTTCCAAGATAATATAAAAAATAGAAATGTCTGGTAATCTCTCAGAGAAAGTCATAGTTTCATCTCATTCTGCAAGAGCATGCCTGTTTATATGGCTGTTGGTGCCCATTGGGAAATATTCTTGCATATAGGGAAAATGTAATTATATATGCCCAGGGAACTAACAGGTGTATGGAGACTATATTGAAACTTTGCTGTAAAGGAACACTATCATCAAACATTTATTACCTTATTTTATTTCTAAAAATTGGACATTTGTGAGAGACATGAGCAGAATGGCTGAGTGGTCCTTGTGTTTCCACCTTGGCTCATAAAAAAATGATTAGCACTACTCTTAAATAAACTTTTCTTTTTCAGGTAATTAGGTGTTCCAGATCTAGGCTATTCACAGAAATACTTGAATGAATTTTCCAGCTGATTGACTAAATGTGCAGTTGTTGCTAAGAGGGAACTTATTATAATAACCACAGTTTAAAAAAAAGAAAATTAATAGTTTATGGAGGCTAGGCTTATGGAGGTCATTGAAAGCATTGTTGTGGAGTTATGTTTGGGGTTTGGGCTACTTGCAAAATGGCAATGCAGTCCTCTCACGAACTGGCATCCAAACTTGTATGCAATATGGCTCTTGAAAGAAACACTTGTATGCCAACTAGCCCATACTGTCTTCTCATACAGATTATCCCATCCAATTTACCTAGGCAGGGTCTAGGTGTTGCTTCCAGTCGCGATCTTCATCTACTTGAGGTTATATTTTTGTATTCTTGCTGGCTTTTTAGAGGAGTCTTCTTGGTTCATTCAAATAATGTATTTGATTCTTAGCACTACAGTCTTACTACATGATACTGGCATTATCGCTAGCATACCTATATATTAAAATATAATTACCTAACGATTGCTTCTGATCCCCCTGCAAAACTATTGGTGAAATGGCCACGGCCAAAAACTCTGTAATGCCTAGCTTGTTGTTACACCTCTATAATGTTTGGCTTATATTACTTTAACAACGCATTAAAAGATTTACTGTTAAGTTACAATGCAGGCTGCAGTGCAAACATTAGTTTTTTTTTTAACCTGTTAAAGGGACACTATAGTCACCTGAACAACTTTAGCTTAATGAAGCAGTTTTGGTGTATAGAACATGCCCCTGCAGCCTCACTGCTCAATCCTCTGCCATTTAGGAGTTAAATCCCTTTGTTTCTGAACCCTAGTCACACCTCCCTGCATGTGACTTGCCCAGCCTTCCATAAACACTTCCTGTAAAGAGAGCCCTATTTAAGCTTTCTTTATTGCAAGTTCTGTTTAATTAAGATTTTCTTATCCCCTGCTATGTTAAAAGCTTGCTAGACCCTGCAAGAGCCTCCTGTATGTGATTAAAGTTCAATTTAGAGATTGAGATACAATTATTTAAGGTAAATTACATCTGTTTGAAAGTGAAACCAGTTTTTTTTTCATGCAGGCTCTGTCAATCATAGCCAGGGGAGGTGTGGCTAGGGCTGCATAAACAGAAACAACGTGATTTAACTCCTAAATGGCAGTGAATTGAGCAGTGAAATTGCAGGGGAATGATATATACACTAAAACTGCTTTATTTAGCTAAAGTAATATAGGTGACTATAGTGTTCCTTTAATATAAATATTGTTTAAAAATGATATGCAAAAACAATAAAGGGAAAAGAAAGATTTGCTATTCCTGCAACTGCTATAATCCGGCCTTGCCATTTTTAAACTACCGAGACCAGCAAGTAAGTCAGCCAATAATGATACTTTCTTCACTTCCCAAACCTCCTATGATTGCAAAGGCCCAAGGCAGAATGCGCAGCTTAGCGGACAAGGGCACATGTGTGAGTGTGGGAATGGATGAAACATGATTGGCTGTTTGTTATGTGTGGGAGTGTTGGATGTGAGGAAGTGGGTGGTGACAAATTAAGCTGACCTCAGTGCAACTTAGGATCCGGGTCAGCAACAGTTTCTGTGAAATTCCTCCTGTTGTTCGGGCCTGTGGGTGATTTTTGCCTGTGGCATGGATGTTGAGGCAATCCTGTTGGCCCACAGGGCTGAGGCAGCAGTGGACGGTGGCCGGCAGCTCTGTGAGCAGTCCTTCAGCCCCAGCCATCTGGTGGTGTGGTCTTCCCTCCCTGCGGTGTGGCTCTCCCTGTTCCTCCTCCAGCGGCACCCTCCCTGGGTGGCCAAAATAGTGCGGATTGGTGCACCCGCCCTCCGGCTCAGCTGAGCCCAAGTGCCCCTCCTTGGGTCCGTGCTTCTCCTCCTGTCTCCCCCTGCTGCCCTTCACGGCCAGCAGTAGTGAGTAGGCCCCTGCGAGGCACAGGGAGTATGTCTCTCCCACTGCTATCAGGCGGAGGTGGGGCTTCCCCCTCCGGTTTCTGGTCCTTTGGGCTCCCCTCTCTCTATCCCCCCCCCCCTCTTCCTCTGTGTTCTCCCCTGCCTTTGCCGGCTGGGTCTATGGGCTGGGCAGCCTTCCCCCTTCCTATGGCTGCTCTCTCTCCATCCTCCTTTCAAACATCCCCCCCCCAGCCTCTCCTGTCCCTGTTTCCTCTGCCCCTCCATTTTCTTCCCAGCCTCCTTCCTCCTGCTCCTCTCCCCTTTTTTCTCCCTCCCCTGCTCAGCTACACCTGTCTGGACTGTACCTGGGGCCTCCTCCTCCCCCTTCTCCTTACCTGTTTTGACAGCCTCCTGGTCTGGGGTGTGGACTCACCGACTCTCCACTGCTTTCTCAAGCTTTGGGTGCGGTTGCCGTATCTGTCTAGCAGGTGGCATCTGGAGCTCCTGTGAACATGGGAGCCACAGGGATGTCTCAGGATTTGTTTTACCAGGTTGCTGCTTTCACTTTGGTGCCGCTGGCTGGTCCCGTGGTACCGTTAGGTGATTCCCATTTTACTTTGTTGTTGGGGCGCCCGCGCTAGGTGGGTTTATGTTGGGGTGTTGGGGTCTCCTTTCCTAGTGGGAGTAGGGTGCGCTGGCGCAGGGTCCCCAGTGGTTGGATAGTCAGCATAGTCCCCATGGTGGATATGCTGGCGTGTGGGTGATGAGCTTTGTTCCTGGCACGGCAGTTGGTTGCAAGTTAGCAGCTCCCTCTGCTATGCCTGTGCTCCCCGTGCCCTTTACGGTCGTGGGGGGATCAGCCCTGGGGATTTAGAGGGTCTGATGGGTG
Organism: Pelobates fuscus; assembly: GCF_036172605.1. Classification (NCBI taxonomy): domain Eukaryota; kingdom Metazoa; phylum Chordata; class Amphibia; order Anura; family Pelobatidae; genus Pelobates; species Pelobates fuscus. The sequence goes on from NC_086317.1 coordinate 258,264,328, forward strand.
TCGCGGATGTGACTAAATGGACAGCATATATGTGCTGGTCGGGCCCCCTGGGCTTGCATCTGAAGCCAGAAATTAGGGATAAATCTGGAAAGGGGAATTTGTTGAGATATTTTCCCTGTTGACCTTGGAGGACGTTCCTCCTCTGGGGGACAAGGATAGAAAGGAGTCAGATAAAGATAAGGATAAATTTAGCTATAGGAAGATTCCCAAGACTTTTGGGAACTGGGTTCGGGCGTTCTCCATTTTGGCGAGTGTGATTGGGGAGAAGGCTCCCCAGCATTGCTCAGCGTTGTTCTGTTATCAGAACATCATATGGAACGCCTGTCGTACTTATGGTGGCCTAGGTTGGTGGCGGTATGAGAAGCAATTTCGTCAACGGCTCACAGTTTGCCCCTCCATGTCATGGGATCAGATGGACACTGGCCTCTGGTTCTCCATCATGACTTGCCCGGCGGCGCACCAAGGGAGGATGTCGGGGGGTGAGGTGGGGGGGTCGGCTCTACCTCATCAGCCACACATCAGCAACCAGGCTGTTGTTGGAAATCCAATGACAGTCAATGCAAGTGGGGTGCATCGTGCCGGTTTAAGCATGAATGCTCCCACTGCGAAAGGTGCCCATTCGGCTTTGCGATGCTTTAAGTGGAGTAAGCCAAGGGACAAGGGCGACCTGGGGGCTGCCGGAGGACATACGTGTGATGTGCCCCTGGCTCGGCCATTATAGAAACCGTCGGGCTGCGGGACTGCTTCTGGAGGGGTTTGAACATAGGTTCTGGATCCCCTTCTCGTCAGGGGTAGTTTGGAACTTGAAGTCGGTGCAGGACTTTCCTCAGGTGGTTCTGGACAAGCTTCGGAAGGAGGTATCGCTGGGGCGTGAGGCGGGGCACTTAGATGTTTCTCCATTGCCTTTGGCGTGGTGGCCAAGAAGGGGGTGGAGAAATTTAGCTTAATTCATCATTTGTCGTACCCTCATGCAAGTTCGGTGAATGATTATATTACTGCAAAGCTGTGTCTGGTGTCTTATGCATCGTTCAATGCTGCGGTTCGCATGGTCAGGGTGGCGGGCCCTGGAGCGTTGCTGGCTAAGGCGGACTTTGAATCCGTGTTTCCCTTGTTGCCTGTGCATCCGTACTGCCGTTGCCTCCTTGGTTGTGTTTTCGATGGCCGGTATTACGTGGATATATTGGTTCCCCTAGCTCATGATAAAACGGTGGGGCCAGTGACGTGCCTGAGTTTCTTGGGCATCAAAATAGATTCTGGGACTTGGACTGCCATTTGCCTCAGGATAAGGTGGAAGGGCTGCGCCAGGATGTGGCGGTGGCCCTGGGCCTTTGAAGATCCAGTTGTGCCAACTACAGTGTCTTTTGGGGAAATTGAATTTCGCCTGTCGTCTCATGCCCATGGGTCTGGTTTTCAGCAGGCGCCTGGCGGCAACGGCAGGGGTGGCGAGGCCTCTGCCTTTTATTTGGCTCACGCAACAGTTACTGGATGACCTGGCAGTCTGGGATTCCTTCATGGCTGCATACAATGGGAGGTCCTATTGGCAAGCGCCCAAGGTGTCCAGTTTGGATCTTCACCTCTATTCTGACGCTTCGGATTACATCGGTTTCGGGGCAATCTTGGGGTCGCATTGGTGCGTTGTTACTCGAGGGTGTGGCACGCCTCAGGCCTGACTAGAAGCCTTGTCTTCCTTGAGCCTTTCCCCATCGTGGTGGCATTGGAACTGGCGGGTCGTTTTTCATTGCGACAATCTAGGGGTCATGCAAGCGATTAACCAGCTCTCTGCCTCCTTCTTCGCCAGTGGTCTGCTTGCTTCAGTGCTTAGTGCTACATTGCTTGTGCCTAAATGTCTGGTTGAGCTGTGGTGTCTAGTTCCACGTGGGCCAGGTACTCAAAGGTGTGGGCAGAATGGCACGAGCTTGAGTCGGAAGTAGGGGTCTTTCAGGATTTAGATACTATGTATTGGATCCCGTCGTCCCTAATCAACAAACTGTTGGGTTAGGGACCGGTGTATGGGGTCAGGGTGGTGGTACCAGTTCCACCTAAAGTGTGGGCTTGAACCCTTGTAATAACGTATGATTTGCAAAGAAATATGTAGATTGGATAGTTCCCCTTTAAACAAAGATAAGGGGAAGCTCCCAATCCGACTGGTATTTTGAAAAAGAACACTAGTTGTACAAGGTGTATGCCTTGGGTGAGTACCAAAAAGAGGTAAAAAAGGTATTTTGTTAGGGAAAGCGTAATGACACTGGATAAATATGTATCCTAGCCTAAACAGTGATACACTGTAACTTTATTGAAAAAAAACTGTAGAGAGGATACAATATAACCGTGTCAAAAAAATGCTTAGAGCCCTTAGAGAACCTCCCCTTTCGAAGTGGAAAAAATCTCAGTATCCGAATGACAATAAATGCTAGGATATAGAGATAAATTACTATTGAGTAATCCACAGACAGGAGAGAAAAACAATTAGATACCTTAATTACATATAGAAGTTAGATAGATGGGGTAGTGGGGACAGTATAGCATAGTCTAAAAAGAGGTGCCCAAACTGACCGTTAGTGGGGAGTCTGGGGTTACTTATAGTAAGGAAAAGGGGATGGTAGGATGGGATATAGACAGTGGTATCCACAATTGAGTAGAGGGAAGGCAACCCTTAAAAAGAAAAAAATCGCCACTGTCCTAAACTCCTGTCCACTCCCCCCCCCAAAACACCTTCATGGGTGTTCTATTCCTTATAGATAGTAAAAATGCCTAACACTGCTGTGGATAGATAGGATAGAGTGGATGTGGTGGTATGAACAATGCGATAAGGGATTGAAGATTCCCAATAAACACCACTATACTAGACTCCTATAAACTCCCCCCAACACCTTCGTGGGTGTTCTATCCTTGTTAGGTCGCTATGCTCTGTCCTCTTAAAGTACCATTATCCAACTAATCCAGCTCCTAAAGAACAACCAGCAAACATTAGTTTAACGAAAAAAAGATAAGTGAATAAGTGTCAAAAAAAAAGGGGGATTCCCTCGTGCATCTTAAAGTGCTCCGTGAGTGAGTGGAATCCACAACATGAACCCGACGCGCGTTTCGGAGTACAAGACTCCTTCGTCAGGGGTAAGAAATTGCCGCCCGAACCCCCCCGGTATTTAAATGTAGGTTAGCCAATCGGGCATGGTAAAGAGGATTTCGTCATTAGTGACGTATCGCCGTGTGGCCACGTGGGCTTATTTGTGGGCGGAGCATGAGCTGCCGCGTCAGTATCGTCATTAGTGACGTATCACCTTGCGACCACGTGGGATTAACTGTAGGCGGAGTGTCAGCCACTGTGTCAAAGTGATTGGCATCTGGTTTGTTTACCTTTGTGCCCAGATTAGCGGCGATCTCGGAAGAAATTGTAAGAGCTCCATATTAGACACAAAGATATTGATAATTGCTTAGCTATTTGTGTTAGATAAATTTATATGGGGATATGTGGAGATAGACTCCTACTTAAGGTCATATTTCCTGATCGCTAGAATAATAGTGAAATAGGCTCCCCAATTGTTTATGTCTCAATTATTTAGAAAGAAATGTCTTACATTATATTGTATTTTGAATGAATGGACTCATTTGTTATTTTAATAGCTTGAGTTGCTAGAGACAGATATCTTCTATAATCTCTAGTGGCTAGATGAGTGTATACAGATTAGGACAATGTATATGTAGGTTTACTATTGTGTAATCTTTCATATGGGAATGGGAGAGGCAGCTTGGAGGGAGAAGAAAAAAGGGGGGGGGGGCAATTTCAATACAAAATATATTTGTGATTCAAAGGTGAGATAACCTATAACGTTAAGGAAAAGAATATATCTGCAGATAAATTGGACCGCCCAAGTATAGCAGTGATATTGTGAAGTGTTCTAAAAGATGTTATTTTTGGAGGCTTTGTTAAATAAAAGGAGAGTATGAGAATCCTTCGTTAAGTCCCCTGGGGGACAGTGTCTTTAGGCGGTATATCCAATAGCATTCACGTCTTCTAAGACGTTGATCCCAATTGCCTTTTCTTTGGTCCGGTCTAATTAATTCAATGCCCGAAAATTTGAGGACATTAGGGTCCCCATTATGGGCAATTTTGACGTGTCTGGAAACAGGAGTTTCAACGTTCCTTGCTGTTTTGACCGAATTAATGTGCTCAAGAATCCTCTTCTTCAGGGGTCTGAAGGTTTTTCCCACATACATGAGTTGGCATTGACATGTGATCAGGTAGACCACCCCCTTTGAGTTACAGTTGAAAAATGACAGAGAGTCAAAATTTTCTGTGTGGGTACTGTTGCTGAAGGTTTTTGAGCTTGAGCTTATATGGCTGCAGGCTTTGCACCTTCCGCATCTATATGTGCCCTTGATTTTATTTGACAGCCAATGTGTTGGTGGTTTCTTGGTTTGGAAGTGGCTGTGCACTAGGATATCTTTTAGATTCCTACCTCTCCTAGCTGTTAGGGAGGCGTGCGCAGGAAGAACATCCTTCAAATGTGCGTCTTGTTTTAAGAGGGGCCAGAATCGATTCATGATTGTCCTAACCTGCTCCCAACCGGCATCGAACGTAGCGATACATCTTAATTGTTTCTGCTCAGTTTCCTTTATAGTTGAGGAGGAGGTTATGTCTTCCCTAAGTAAACTTTCCTGTTCAGTTAGGAGTGCCCTATGGTATGCCCTCTTGAGACATTTGTTGGGGTATCCTTTTGACCTGAACATCTGACGCAATTCCTTTGCTTTTATCTTAAAGTCATCTATATCTGAGCAATTGCGTCTTAGACGCAGGTATTGACCAATTGGGATCCCCTTTTTCTGTTGAATTGGGTGGTGACTTTTCCAATTCAGCAAACTGTTGGTTGCTGTGCTCTTCCTGAACAGGTTTGTTTTAATCCTACCTTGTAGATCTGGGGATACAACAAGATCTAAGAAGCTTAATGAGGGGGTGCCAATTTCGGCAGTGAATCTAAGGTTAAGATCATTGTGTCAGGGTCTTACCTGAGTTGGGAGTCTGTAGCGCAGATATGACGCTCACCCTTGCAGATAGCCACAGGCCGAGGTGGTCAGGTAAGAATTCACCTGGCCTGTGGGTCTGTGCACGGGGGCTGTGCAGGATGCAGTACCAAATTCGCAGGACAGGCAAGGACAGAACCAGCAGGATAGTCGAGGGATAGCCGAGGTCAAAGGATGCCAGAGGTAGAATAAACGTAGTCACAAGCCGAGGTCAAATACACGAAGCAGAATAAACAGGAACACTGGTACGACACAGGAACAAAGATCAAAGACTTGACAATGAGTGCAGGGCGAGGCTGGGTTTAAATACCCTGCTAATGGAGATCAGAGTCAGGTGAGAAGCAGGCAAGTCATGGTGCAGCCCCCGGTGTAGTAGCCAAGCCAGAATGAACAAGGCCGGAATCAGAAGTCTCAGGTAAAGCCGCTGTGGCTCAGAGGTAGAGAGCAGGACTGGGATAGACAAGTACCCCGGTTCAAGTCCCCTGTTGGGAATTCCAGGAGCGACCACGTCTTGCCGTCTGTCTCACAGGTGAGTACCCTGACAGTACCTCCCCCTTCAAAAACGACCTCTGGGCGTAAGCAGGCTCCTCATCGAAGTAATCCGTCTCTCCAGAGTCACTCTCAGAATCCGTCGAGTCCCCATAGTGAAAGTCCTCAGTATGGGATCCCTGATTAGCTCGGGATTTCCCAGTACCAGTTTCTGGTACAGCGGACGATCGGTCTAGGTTCCGGGTAGGGGTGACAAAAACTTCCACAACTTCGGGAGGGACAGTGCTCGCAGCTAGCAGTGCTTTTTCGAACACTTCCAAGTCTTTTTTACAGACCGTAGTGCCATTAGAAGCAATGACACAATCCTTAGGTAAATCCTTTTCAAGTGGGTAGGAAGTAGTGGTGGTAATACAGGAAGCAACTTTGGTAGTAAAGGCAGACGACTCTGGAGCAGGAGGTCTAGGAGGGCGAACAGGACAAAGCGTGATGAAGTGTCCACCTTCTCCACAGTAAAAGCACAGACCATGGCTTCTCCTTCGGTCCCTCTCTCCCGGTGTGACTTTGCAGTGGACACGTCCAATTTGCATAGGCTCCTCAGGATCAAGTTGAACACAGGATACCTCTGGAGTTCTCCTGGGAACTGGATCATAAGAGGGTATCACTGGGGTGTGGTGACGTAGACTCCGCGATTTTTTAGTAGTTGGAGCTGGCTTGGGCTTAGTGATCCTGCACTGTGAGTCCAAAGCAATAATAAAGGACTCCCAGCTGACAAGGACAGGACTCTTCCTCTGCAACATTTGGTAAGACCAAGCTTTAATGCGTCCAGACAACAGGTTGATAGCCGCTCTGACCCTGATGAAATCCGTGGCGTAAGTTCGAGGCTTTAAAGAGAACAATACCTCGCAATCCATCCTGAATGACTGGAAGGACGTGTAGTTACCATCAAATCTGTCGGGCATGATGACAAAGGGTTCCGGAGCTGGATGTACTGCGCCTTTAAGAGATAAAAGTTCCTGCTGCAACTCCGAAACAATCTGGGCCAGGCTGGACACTTGCTGGAGTGAGGGTGAGCACATTTCTGCGGACTCCATATTGGTCAAGTCTTTTGTCAGGGTCTTACCTGAGTTGGGAGTCTGTAGCGCAGATATGACGCTCACCCTTGCAGATAGCCACAGGCCGAGGTGGTCAGGTAAGAATTCACCTGGCCTGTGGGTCTGTGCACGGGGGCTGTGCAGGATGCAGTACCAAATTCGCAGGACAGGCAAGGACAGAACCAGCAGGATAGTCGAGGGATAGCCGAGGTCAAAGGATGCCAGAGGTAGAATAAACGTAGTCACAAGCCGAGGTCAAATACACGAAGCAGAATAAACAGGAACACTGGTACGACACAGGAACAAAGATCAAAGACTTGACAATGAGTGCAGGGCGAGGCTGGGTTTAAATACCCTGCTAATGGAGATCAGAGTCAGGTGAGAAGCAGGCAAGTCATGGTGCAGCCCCCGGTGTAGTAGCCAAGCCAGAATGAACAAGGCCGGAATCAGAAGTCTCAGGTAAAGCCGCTGTGGCTCAGAGGTAGAGAGCAGGACTGGGATAGACAAGTACCCCGGTTCAAGTCCCCTGTTGGGAATTCCAGGAGCGACCACGTCTTGCCGTCTGTCTCACAGGTGAGTACCCTGACACATTGGTATTAAGATCTTGCACGAAATGGAGGAACTGATCCCCTGACCCAGTCCAAATGATTATAATATCGTCAATATACCTTTTCCAAAGGTGAATGTACTGGGTCAGGGGATTCTTAGGAGGAGATGAAAACACAACTTGCTCCTCCCACCAACCCAGGTGCAGGTTGGCATATGAGGGTGCACACGATGTCCCCATAGCCGTCCCCTGCACCTGGTGGTAAAACACCCCATCAAAAAGGAAAAAATTGTGGGTTAGCACGAATTTCAAAAGATTCAATGCAAGATCTGTATGCTTATCCAGATGTGCCCCTCTCTTCCTCAGGAAGTATTCTGTATGTTTGATACCTAGAGGGTGTGGGATGGAGCTATAAAGGGACTCGACGTCCAGGCTGCAAATTAGGGAGTTTGTTGGTAGTTGAACCTGAGTCAGGACTGATAGCGTCTGTTTGGTGTCCCTCAGGTATGATGGGAGTTTGATTACCAAAGGTTTCAGAACTTGATCCAAATATACGCTCACATTTTGGGTCATGTTGTCGTTTCCTGAGACGATGGGTCTACCTGTTAGCACTTTATACAGTTTATGGATTTTGGGTAAACTGTAAAAAGTGGAGATACGTGGACTACCAATGGTCATATAATTGAATTCATCTTTTGAGATAACATTGTCATGAAGGCCTTGTGTCAAGATATTTTTTAGTTTACCTAAAAATGTTTGAGTAGGATCTTGTTTTAAGATTTTATAAGTAGTCTGATCTTCAAGAATCCGTTTGTTCATCTCAACATAATTTGAGGTATCCATGATGACAATATTGCCTCCTTTATCAGAGGGTTTGATTGTTATTGCCTGATTCTCTTGTAAAACCTTCAGGGCCCTGTACTCCATTACAGTTAGATTAGAATTGGGTTTGTAACTTATTTCACTCGGGGCGATCTTCTCAATCTCATCACATACGAGTTCCACAAAAGTTTCAACATATTTGGAATCTCCTAGTCTGGGACAGAAACGGCTTTTATTCCTCAGAGTTGTTTGAGGATGTTTGGCTAATTCGGTCGTATCATTCTCTTCTAGTAATTCCGCTAAAATCATGGTTAAGCGGTAGTCCCTAAGTTCCAGACCTAAATTTTTTGCTTTTTTCTCTTCGTTTAAGAGATAGTTTTTATGCAGAATAAGTTTGCGGGCAAACAGGTGGATGTCCTTAACCCAGACAAACTTATCGAAACGTGGTATAGGGATATAGGACAGGCCTTTTGCCAATAAATCCAGTTCTGGTGGAGTTGGGATATAACTGGATAAATTGACGATTTGTCTGTCCCTCAGTACCGGTTCCTCCTGTTGTATGGTCTTTTGGGTCTCGGTCTCAGAAAGGGGCGATTTTCCCCCTGCGTGTTCTCTAAAAAAGTGACTCCTTTTTTGAGAATCCCCCTGTTGCTATCACTAGAGGTAGAGGGGGTCGCTGTTAGATCTGTCTCAGATTCACTGGACTCATATTCTGAGGTTGAGAACTGGTCACTATCAACCCTTCTTTTTTTATTAGTATTGAACCTTTTGTACACATTACCCGTCTTAAAATCCCTGTGGTCTCTTAGGAACTTTTGGTGTTTTCTTTGTTTTATTATGGACTGATATTTTTCTAGATTAGTTTGCAATTTATTTTCATTGGGAGCGAATGCTGGATCTGTTTTGAGTTGTTGAATCTTATCTACTTCACTCTCAATCTTTTTTTCAATTTCTATTAATTTTTTACTCTCAAATTTACAAATGATTTGCATAAATCGTGCCGAACATTGGCTTGCTGCTTCTTCCCACTCTTTTGTAAATTCCTCTTCATCTATATGTGAACTGGGGGTCTTTCAGGATTTGCCCACTCAATTGCATTGTCTGTTACAGCTCTTGGAGAGTTGAGTTACTGCTGGCATGTCGCCACCGCGGTGTCCTTGCGCTTGTCTGGGCTGAGCTTTCTGTTTAAATTTCATGGCTGGAGGGATGAGACCAAAGAGTTTCTTTTAAGATTCGCCGCTCCAAGACTGACGTGTTCAGGAAGGATAAGTGGGTTCAGCTGGCGGCGGTCCCTGGGTTGACCACCTGCCCAGTTTTGTCCTTTTGGAATTATTGTGGGGTACACACTGTCTGGCCCTCTACTGGTGCACAAAGATGGGAGCTTCCTCTCCCATTTTCAATTTGTCTGTGTATTTCATTTAGGTTTGGCTGTGTTGGGCTTGGAGGGTTCTGAGTTTGGTGGGCACTCTTTTCGAATTGGCGCTGTCACAGAGGCTTCTCGACTAGGTATGCCAGATCAGTAGGTGCAGAGGATAGGGAGGTGGGAATCTAGGAGGTTTGTTTCCTATGTGCGTCCTGACTGTCTGCTAAGCTAATGTTTTTTCTCCTCAAGTTCGGCTCCCCCCAGGGTCTGGTTGATTGGGTACTCTTATAGCCACTGAACACAGCAGTGAGCAGCGATCAAGCCGGGGGGGCGGGGGGGCTTCTCAGTTTTATGCCTTCGACTGCGGAGGTTCGTGGTTTGGCACCAGGGGCATGAGGTGGGTCCGACTCCTCCCTGAATTGGTCAGACTCTCTCGCCTGCTAGGGGCACCGTCTGTTTTGGTCATCCACCTGGGGGGCAATGACCTGGGGACCATTCTGGTCAGAGGTTTGGTGGACGTGGTCAAGAGGAACTTGTCCAGGATATTGATCTTGTTCCCCGATGTTTGTATAATCTGGTTGGAAGTAGTGGCTAGGAATTATTGGTGGCAGGCCCACAGCCAAAATGCGCTGGAGCGCTGCCGCAAGAAGTTCAATAGGCAGATTTCAATTTTTGTCATGTGGGTTGGGGGTATCCCCATTCGCCATCAGGTCTTTGAAAAGGAGGTGGCAAATTTATTTTGCCCGGATGGGGTACATTTGACTTTAATTTGGTGATTCAGGAGGCGGTGGAACATTCCTTGGGTTGTTTGGGTGGGGTCCCCAGCTGATTTTAGGCATAAAACAGCGGGGTTTGTGGCGGGGGGGCATGTCCTTGCCAAATAGGGTGGGAGATGGCTTGCAGGTAGATGAGTAAGGGGATAATGGCCGGGTCTCATCTTCCCCTGTCTCTTATGGTAAACTGTAAGGGGTACCAGGTTGGACGTATCCCCATCGAGCTAAAAGCTGGCTCGTGGGGAGCATTATGGTCGGGTCTCCAACAAGCTAAAAGACAGCTGGTGGGGAGCCCAAAAGGGAAGAGGAATTTATTATGCCGAGGGGGGGATGTAAGAGGATTGGAAAGGGGTGAGATAGATTGGCAAGGACGTTTTGATTACATTGGGCATGCTGTATGACATTATGCACTGTTATTTATATGTTGTTCTGATTGTTTTAGCTTTTTATATGTACAGTTTTATACGATATGGATGCGTTATACAGTATTTGTATTTTTTAATAAATGCAGTGGTCTGTTATATCTAAAGATTTAGTGTCTGTCGTTATTTGGGGGGTTCATGGTTGGTTTAAGGAGGATATCTCATTGAATGCCCACTACGTACATACATGAAAGTATCCAATATTTTCATGCACAGCTGTCCTTTAGCAGCAGCACCTGTTTGTAGTTTGTCTCAGTTTTCTACTGTATCTAGCTAAGAATTGAATGATAACTCCTGAAAATGCAACTTCTCAGGATAAAACAGATAAAATATATGATGCATACAACTATTTTATCGGAGCCAAAAGGGAAACACTGCATGTTCAGAAAGACGAGAAGAGAAGGCGAGATTATAGAACAAAAGAAAACAAAAGAAGATAAATTAAAAGTAATATAGCAAAATTAACTATAATATAACTTACTATTACCCCTAAAATTTGATGCATAAAATACCAAAAAAGTCAAGTTAATGGACTTTCCCCACTGATAATATTATTGATGAGGCAATTGAAGTTAATTTTGTATCATGCATGTCAAGTACATATTGCCATTGAAGTCAAAACTTCATTGCATCAGTATTCAGTTAAATGTGTTGTTTGGTATAGGACCTGTATCCATCTGTGAGGGATTTCTGGTCACCTTCTGTTAGTACTTATCATGCATCCATGGTATATGTTTACAAACAGCCTGACAAAACTGTGGATCCTGCAAGCGCCTGTGGTCTGGCTTCTCATTAGGGTAACTGTAAAAATCACTGGTTCCACTTCAACATTATCCATGAATAAATTCTGTCGGAATTACAGACGACACAAATGTAGGACAAATCCATGGGACTCCTTGTACAGCAGGCCGTCGTAGTCATGGTGCTTAGAGTCCTGCTTTATGTCTTATGAGTGTTTGGTTGGCATAACTCATAGGATTACGTACAAGAATTGTCTAGCCATTAATGTTTAATAAATTATATATACTTCGGTAAAAAAAATGTTCTCCCAACATCTAACGGAAGAACACATTCTGAAATAATGCATTGTGGCACCTTTTGACCACTATTTAAAAAATAAAATTAAATTAAATATTTTTACCAAACGTCTTGGAGACCCCCTTGCATATGCATAAATAGATTGCAGGGTATGCAAAGTATCATCACCCTCTAATTCCAAGCACAGTATATAGAAGAAAGAGGTACCAATCAACAGAGCCCTCATTGAGCTATATGCTTCAAGACCACTATATGCTTGTTTTTCAAGGCATCTTGGGGAGCCTGTATTTTCTTTTTTTTTAGATTATGTCCATGTGTTTATAACAGTTTTGAATTGCTGTACACCATATCACATTTGTGGCACATTTGATCTGTTTTTATGATAACCAGTTATTTGCAAAGTGTAATCCTATTGATCCGTGAGGAAGAACAAATAATTAATGTCACTCTCATGGATTCTATTTCTCAATTAAAGGGAAAGTGAGAGATAGAACATATTGCTTATACAGCTGCTTCACTTCCCTTCTGGCAGTTTCCCTTTGGATCTTGCTCATTACTCTAGACAAGACAATAGTGAGTGATTTTGGTGTAATAAGAAATGAAATCTCTCTAATTAAGCAATCAGATGCTTAGAAGGAAGCAAGAGCTTTATTCTAAGGGCTTGAATGTGTGCGTCACCAGAGAGTGGCTGGAGGTGAGTTAGACCTTATTGTGTACATTGTGTTTAAAGGGAATATAACACTAGTTTTAGAAAAAATATTGCATGCCTAGGGTTGCTTGAGCGCCTATATTGACTGTGGACAACTTGGACAGTCAAGAAGTCATTAGTGCATTGTCTTTTTATAAATGTTGCTCTATGAATAAATAGACCCAGATCACCCGTTTGTGAGCCAGTCAAAAAGTATCTAAGTGGCTTTCTGGTAAGCTGTTTAATTCAAAAGTAGAGCACATTTGTATGTCCCTCACAAACTCTTTCTTCTGCAATAAAGTGTCATTAAGTCTCCAAAAAACATTTCCCTTATATGTACTGGCATCATGGAGTTGGAGAAAGATGGATGCTTAGTCAGACCTTTTGATTTGTCCAATCTTGCACTTGTTGACTTGTATAAGATTGGATGGATTAACTTAAAATTTGTCTATTCTCATGTAGGAGTTGTAAACCAATGAGTAAAACATATAGTCCCTCTCTCCTGGGTGAAGAACACTCAATACATCCATCAAATTGTGTAGTTGGAGAAGGGACAAGAGTGATCATCTTGAGCTCTGCAGTGCCCTAAGGCATTGTGTTGTAAACTTGGCAGAAAAGCCTCAGCTCAGATCCAAAATAAAGTCCCCACAGAGCACCAGAAAACCCTGTAAAAACCTCTCTATTTTAATACATAACTGGTCCAAAAAATGGTTTTGATTTGAACTTGAGAAATAGGCATTAACCAATGTGAATGTTAGAGAATTAATGGTGCATATTAGGGTCTGCCTTCAGGATCCAAATCCTTGTTTAGTAGTGTAAATGCCACATACTTGTTAATCAATACAGAAACTCCAAGAGCTTTAGTGTAAGCAACTGAATGATACTATGTAGGATATTTAGAGGACATGAAAGTTGGAGGTTGGGTCTTTTTAAAATGAGTCTCCTGTAAGCAAACCATGTCACATTCCATGTCGCTAGATCGACATAGAGGAGACTTTGTTTCTACTATGTATCCAACCCTTTAACATTTTGGGTGACAATTCTCATGTACAGCAAATACGTAGGTAGCTGTAGTGGACCGCCTGGTACCCCGACTAGGTACCTCCGTCAAGCACGCTCCTTAGCTATCGTTGGGACGCCATCAGTGTTCAAGCCCCTATCCGCTGCAGCTTGGCCAAGGTCTTGCCGTCGCTTCTCACCCTGGAACAGGGTCCTGGATCCTGGTTCTAGTGATTAAAGCTCTCCTGCAGAGAGTATAGCTGTACATCCCCAAATAGCCCTGATCTGAGTGCCTGAGTTCTCCAAATAGTGCTCAGATCCATGCAGTGTAGAGGAAAAGCCACTTTGTTTAAGTTCTGACTGGCCGCACACGTGGTCCTATGCCCAAAATAGTTCCAGGTTGTTTGGTACTTTGGCCGGTCAACTTTTGGAAGCTCCTGAGTCCGATATATGGGGTGCACCACCTGGCTCTTAGGTAGCGTTTGTGCCCCTTAGTCTCAGACACCTTCCCTCCAAAAAGCCCTCTCTTGGCGGGTTGCAAAATCAGTCAATACCCCAGACCAAGTTGTTGGGAAATTGCACGGTCACCTCATGCCGAAAACAGTTCCATAACATTTGCGGCGAGGTACCACTGAGGACCATTTGTGGGTTTATTCATGCGAATGCCACCCAGGAGCTAATGTTCATTTCAGTTCCAAAGAAGGGAAAATGCCGAACCAGAGGCAACCAGGGAAAGCTGCTTGGCGAGGCCGGGCAGTTTAACTCCCGAACAGGATCTTTGGATACAGCCCATAGTCCTTGGGTAGGTGGCTAGCTAGCAGGCTTCTCCAGAAGCTCGTGGCATAGGCAAGTTTGCCACAGTAGCTCTGATGGTAAGTTAACAGTTGACCAAAGCCTGTAAAGCCCAATCTTGGAATATCCATTTCTAGACATTGATTAACTATTAGCAGTGACCCAGGTCTAGGTCTGATCCTTGTAGTCTACACTCTGCGTTATATCTCTGATGTTGAAATGCATTTGAAAGGAAAACATTGTGTTATTCTACTGATGATGTATAGCACTTAGAATGAAAAGGAAAAACAGAAAATGAACCAACAAATATATAGCAACCAAACTATTTACACCATTGCAACTTGTTTTGCTGTAATAAGGGCTTTGACAACTTCCTGTAGTAATTGTAGTAACCCTTGAGTAGCTCTAGTACACCTCCACACCACCTGACACTTAACAAGGATAAACAGTAAAGCACACTCTTGTATGCAGTTCAAGTGACCTTCTACCATTCAGGTGAGAGCCGTTGTGGGTCTTTCTTGATTGCTTTTCTGGCATCAGGGATTAAAATGGCCCTATAGGCTTTTTCTTGGCTGTAAGGTCGACAAATCTGCATAAATATGCAGAGCCCTGTAGGCTGCTGGATATGTTTTTGCAGCATACCACTTGATTCACTCCTTTATATGAGAGAAATGAACCCACAGCAACATATCTCTTGGTGCCAACAGAGGTAGAATTTAGGGCCTACCCACTTTGTGGATACGGTCGATGATGAGTTGTTTTGGATTTACTTCAGGGAGTAGGGTAGTAAAAAAATTCAGGAACGTAGGTCGAGAGAGTTGGCTATGGTTGATTATTTCCACTATTCCCTTAATCCTCACGTTATTCCTGCTGGAGTGGTCTTTATAGTTGTTGATTTTGTTGGTGCAAGCTTGCAGCTGTTGCTTCATGTCCAGAACAGCATTAGCCATGCTATTGTGGGGTTCTGTATTTCACCATTTTCTCCATTGTAGATATCCTCTCTCCATTGTAGATATCCGCAGGAAAATTGATGGAAGAATCAAGCTGAATCCTAAGAAGGAATTCATGTTCAAGGCTGTTTTACATCTGTGAATGTGTGAGTGGCCATTTGTCAAATCATTTGTGGTTCACTTTAAAACACAGTTATACGCTATGTTATTCTATTTACTCTGATTTAGCAGATCATCCCCTATTTTTTTGCATACATTGTATTGAAGACAAGAGGAGGTCTTTGGGGAAACTTGTGGCTACTTCACCCTATTCAGGGAATTTCCTTTCTGCTAATATTTATTGAGCACCTTCTACACGGTGGTTTGTGCACACTCCTTGTTTGTTTTTTGTATTGCCAGATATCCGCTCTACCAGATTCGCAATCTCTGTTAAATCCTGCCACCATTTCTTGAAAAGGTCTACGGAGAGGGTTTGCAGTAAGGAGCACATTTTGGACTTAATAATAGAGTCCTTCATCTCTGACTGTGTGTCGCAATGTCATTCCGGAGTTGGCACTATCTTGCTCTGGGTCAGGAAAGTGTGAAAATGCCATGGATTTTGTGATTTGGTCAGAAAGAAAGCTGCGTTGTCCAGCTTTGGCTTTGTTCTGGTGGCCATGGGGAACACAGGGTCTTATTCCCACTTTTGGGAAAAATCTTTGGGTTTAATAGGCCATGTAGGTCATTATTTTTTGCCACTCTGGAGGGAATGCCAAACTAAGCGTCCATTCTAGTAAGCTGATGGGCTTACTCCTTGTCTAATCTGATTAACATTCTCCAAGTGATTTGTTTTCTTTTGAATTTTACTACTGTTCCTCTTGGGGTTTTCAGAACCAGTCGATGTGCAGGAAAAGTAATAAAGTAGTTCAGGAGCTGTGGCTGCATGTGGCTATTTATTTTTGTAGTCAACTCTGCACATATATACTTTTAAAAGAACATTCCATTGCCCAGATGCAACAAAACTTGTTTGGTAAATATACCCCCAGTGAAACATGCATGAATTTAATTAGGCTATTTGGTATATTTTTATTATCTATTTCAAATGTTGCTTTTACAGACAAAACCTTGATTCCCAATTCTGTCACTCCGTGCTGCCAACAAACAGCTTGTCTGTCACTGAACCAAAGAAATTACCTTGTGAGACCTTGTAAATATGGCATTCTGACATCTGGATACCCTACATATAGAAACAGACATGATTACTGAATGATGTTGTTCCAGCAAGTGGAATACATCTTTAAAGGGGCATGTTTATATAGATTACAGTAATTGTACATTTTTACTAAAACGTACATTTATGAAAAAATACACAATGTTCCAAACAACTAGGCCACTCAGGTAAAGTGCGTTTTTCCAGTTCTTTTAGATAATCATATTATTCAAACGGTCTCAATATAGCCTAATTGTTTGAGAATGTGGGATCTAAGAAACCCATATCAGTACACCTTCTTAACTATACTTAATTCCTAGGTAAACAATAAGGAAAAAGAGAATAAAAAGTAACATAGAAGCATTTTTACCATACTTTACTCAAAGGGTAAACAATCCATCTCCTTGCTCAGAAACACAGTGAATCCTTCTCCTGTCCATCTTCACCCAGTTACCCAAAGACCCTAGACAGACAAAATCATGCAAGGTTTATTGAGAGCAGCCCGTGTCTTTGTCCATGGAAACATATGCATACCTCGCAACCATCCCGACTTGCTCAGATCCTGTCCAGTTGTCCTGACTTAGGTCCCTGGTGTTCCTTGTTTACAGACACCAGGAAACTGTTCCATCAAGCAAAGTGCATCATTATAAGTGCTTGAGCAATGTTCAGGAAGTGCTTGAGCAATGTTCAGGCGCTAGAACCCTGCACAGAGCACTGTAACAGTGCTCTCTGAATGGTCTGCCCTATGTGGAGCTTCCCCTTTTCCAAGATGGCATCACTGGCCTGCTTCCTAACCACCATCCAGGTCCCCCCAAAATGATTTTATTCACCTTTGGAGAAGGATGTACATTATGGCCAAGCGAGCAAGTACAAATCCATCTGGGGCTCTCTGCAGTACAAGGCTAAATAGGCATTGGGATGAGGCATCTGTGACAGGGAGGGGTGCAAAACCAAGGAGTTTTTCTAGACTCCCAAATATATATATATATATATATATATATATATTTATATATATATATAAAACCAGGGGGCGGCAGTCATCTGAACATGCATGAATGGGGTGCTGCTAGGGGGCCAATTTATACAATACACAAAACTAATAAAATCTGTTGACATTGAAGTTGCTGTTTATTGGATAAGTGAGTGCGCTGGATCTTGTGTAATATATATATATATATATATATATATATGTTTGTGTAAGGGGCAAATAGATGGAGTAAGGATCCAGCATAAGCGTAGGATAGTATAAAGGGAGCAAGTCGGTTGTGGTGTGCCGAGACAGACGATACGGTAGGCCTGTAAATAAAGAGGGCCCACCTAGGAGTAAGAAAGTAAAGAAATTGGAAAGAAAAGAGAAAGTGTTGAAATGAGGAGTGGGTGGGAGGGTCATTCTGATGCTGTCCTCAAGCGATATGAGTCAGGTAAGGGTTGTCCCTTATATAGGGGAGTGAATTAATTTAAGCCCCTCCCACAAATACAGGCCAAACGACCTTAATACTTGTGTAAGGGGCAAATAGCCGTATATGGAGTAAGGATCCAGCATAAGCGTAGGATAGTATAAAGAGAGCAAGCCGGTTGTGGTGTGCCGAGACAGATGATACGGTAGGCCTGTAAATAAAGAGGGCAAAAATGAATAATCAAAGATTTAATACAGTCAAGAAATATATACAAATTAACCAGACATTTCCTTAAAGGGACACTCCAGGCACCCAGACCACTTCTGCTCATTGGAGTGGTCTGGGTGCCAACTCCCACTACCCTTAACCCTGCAAGTGTAATTATTGCAGTTTTTTTTAAATTGCAATAATTACCTTGCAGGGTTAAGTCCTCCCCTAGTGGCTGTCTATTAGACAGCCACTAGAGGGAACTTCCTGCTCTTTAGCACAGGTTTTCTGTGCTAGAGCGTCGCTGGACGTCCTCACGCTGTGTGAGGACCTCCAGCGTCGCTCTATTCCCCATAGGGAAGCATTGAAATTCATTTTCAATGCTTTCCTATGGGGTGTGCTAATGCGCATGCGCGGCATTGCCGCGCATGTGCATTAGGTCTCCTCAGCCGGCGGGCGGGATCAGTCTCGCCCACCGGCCGACGTAAGCAGAAGGAGGAGCGGCGGGGGAGGAGGAAGCAGCGACGTGGGACATGTCGCTGCCTCTGGTTAGTCACTGAAGGGGTTTTCACCCCTTCAGCAACTGGGGATTGGGGGGTGGGAGGGAGAGGGACCCTCCAGTGCCAGGAAAACGGATCGTTTTCCTGGCACTGGAGTTTCCCTTTAAATGCATTACAGTATTTCATTCCTGGAAGGATTTTGAAGGTAGGAATCTAGGACCGAATGTGGGCACCATTTGTTGTGGGTAGGATAGTATGTTATCTCTACTGTTGGTGCGTGTTGACTCGTTTTGGAATGTGGTAGAGCCAATAGGTAATGATATATGTGTTTACGTAAGTGGGTTCGTTGAAGACAATGATCTGTCTGAGTGGTGGTGATGGTAGTGGATTCTCTGGCCTGAGAAAAGCATAGAAGGCAATGTGCATGGCTGGTAATTGCCGGCTTGGTAGTATAATTGAATGGTTGTAGATCTAATAGGTCCGATAAGGATGAAAAGTTGGATGGCTATTGGTAATCTCTGAGAGGAATGTGGGGGAATGGATTCCTGAAAACCTCTGAGTATATTCTTGTCTGGTATGATAGCATGAAGTTATGGTAGTTTTGGCCATAGGTTATCCTGTGTTGTTGAATGCCTGTAAAATATATAATTAATGGTGTGTGAGATAGTTTAAGGTGGCAAAAAGAAGCAAAACCTAGGAGAAATGTTATGACACAGGTTGAGCTATGTCGTGTTCCAATTAAATTCTTTAAGCCAGGTGAAAAGCTGTGTTATGCTTTCTACAAGTATGGGACGAAAGTGCTAGGTGGGATAGTGCATGCTATGCTGCATGAGTATGTCTAATCCATGATTTTGTCTCTGGAACGAAAGAGTGGCCGTGACTGTATGGGCGGCTGTAACATGCCTGGAATATAAATTAGACAATTGTCGGCAGGGATGTATACCCCCACCTGGTACATGAAAGTAAAAGAAATGTGATAAGTGGCCAACCAAGTGAGTTCCCCAGAAATATCATGACCTTATGGATGATGAGTGGCGTTGATATGTTGATATGACATGTGCTTAGTTGTCTGAGTAACAACGGATGGATGACCCTGACCATGATTTGCCCCATGCCACAGCAGCTGCTACAATGGGGTAGATCCCCCAAAGGGGCTGAGGTGGTGGAAAAATGTCCAAACCTGGATGCCATGGCCAACAGCTCCAAAGCAATCGTTCCCGGTAGATCGCTGCCAAACCCGTGGTAGACGCCGTGTCTGGCCATCTGGTTGGAGAAGTGTCAGACAATCCTGGAAGGAACATGCTTTTACCATGCCAAGTGGTTAAGAAATCCCCCCCCCCATGTGCAGGTCTGCTGTTGCTGGGGTGTCTAGGGACATCCTCTGATCGTCATGTAGGAAGTGTGGAAAAAAGGGGAAAGTACTCTGGATGTGAAAGCGTGGTCTTGTGGTATGATTGGCATGGCAAAATTAAGGAACCTGGTAGGGATTGTAGTTCCTTGCAGTTGTAAGCACTAAGCAGGAGGTAGTGATTGATGTAGTTGAGAATGTTCCCGATTTGTCTTGTGGTAACTTGCGTGTATGGATGCCGACTCAAGTCGTATGCCCAGTAATGTGATGATAGTGTCTGGGCCTTCTGTTTCTTATGGGGTACTGGGACGCTCAAGTAGTCAACCAGACTAAGCTGCCGTGAGGCTTCTTGTGAAAAATATGTTATCTTTGATCAACAAGAAGTCTTCTAGATAGTGTATGACTGTAAGGCCTCTGGATATGTTATCATAACCAGCACAGAGTATCTGCGAATATCGATAGTAGGCTAATCTGTAGCCCGAAGTTGAGCGGGAAAGGATTGCCCATTTTATGCCATGTAAGTGCCAGTGTGTAGGGTAGATGGTAGCCATTTACTGCTTTGATGATATTGGTCTTACTTAACCAAGCTTCAACCCATGCTTGAGTGATAGCTGTAAAGGTAGATCAATGGTGTTGTATAGTAAGGAAACTCCTCGGAGGGTATGAGGGAGTTGAGACTTGGGGTAGCGGATGTGTGTGGTGCCAATAAGTCTATGGTTAGTCTTTGTTTAAGGGAAGATTTCCTTGTGACAATACCAATGTGTTTGTGTTTGGTGCCATGCTGTAAATGGTGGAGATTGGAAAACCCAAGTAAAGACCCCTCTGCAAATCTTGGCTATGAGTGTGTTTACAGCCAATGGTTCTGTTGTGTTATTATTATTATTATGTGTTGACTGTAAGTGAGGGCATGCTATATTCCTTGAAGGTGTATTTATGATACCTGTATGGGAGCCCTTTGAAGCTCCAGAGTTTTAGTAAATCTACCACAAATCTGGAAGGGTGATGAGTCAGTAGTGTTGAAAATGCATTGGTGTGTACAGATGGTGAGTACGTTATTTGTAAGTTGTATTGGGACACATGGTTTGTCATGTGCCCTGAACCATTTGAACATATATGCAACAATCTATATGCAATACAACTACTCATATCAATTGTCTCTGGTAGTTCAGAGGTGCTGGTACCTGGAGCCCAAGAGTGCTCGTCCATTTGTTTGGGACAAAATCCCTTCTGTATGGGTACCTGCACAAATAAACATCTCTACATATTCCAAATGCCAACCCAACCAAGGGATGGTCAGTTCCCGATTTACCTGGAATCCCTGGATCTGACCATCAGATACATCATCATACATATATATGCCTTGTTTCCCCAATGTGCTGGGATCATACGTGCAGGGTTAACGTCTTGTGTGTCAACCGAGTTTCGGTTGGTGCTGGTGGTACAGTAGTGTGAGGCCCAGCCTTGTGAGGGCTGTGGTGACCGACTCGAGATTGCCAGTCTGTCATAAAATTTTTGGCTCATGAGTTTGAGTGAGGCTAGCATGGCCTGGGTGTCACCTGAGTTGGTGTAGCTGGGCCTTCCCCTGCCTCCGTGTTTTCCGTTGATGTATGGAGGAGTTTGAATAACTCTGCTTTCCTTGCTGTGGCAGGGTAGGGGATTTGTCACTTCCTTAGGTCAGTGGTAATGTGTGGGATCGTCCAGGACCTGATTGCTGCTGAACTAGCAACATCTCTTCTGCTTGAATGTGTATCAATTCTAGCCGTTGTGCTAGGAAGAGGTGATTCTTCACCATCTTTTTGAGAAATACTTAAATAACAATAAAGATTGTAATTATTATTTGTACCCAGGGGTCTTGTACTGGCTTGGTGTTTTTTGGTGACTGGTGAGGCCCTGCTAGTTGCCAAGTGACTTGAGAGGCTCTATCTATGCTTGGCGCGAGGGGATTTTGTGTGGCCACCGAACGTTGTGGCAGGATGTTGGCCTCTCGGTGACAGTAACCAGAAAATAGCAAGGGGAGTGACAGGCGAGGCCCTCTCTATGATACAATGCGAGGCGGCTAGCTCACGAGTGGCCCGAGGGGTGTATGCCTCTGAGTGTGAGGCGGGGTGTTGGCCTCGCGGGACCACTAACCGAAGCATAATGCAGAGTAAAAAGGGGGTAATACCTATTGGGCCCTAGAACCCTAATTGCCAGTACGCTATTACTATTCCAGGGAAGGTAAGAGATGGATAACTACGTGAGCAGGTGTATGTACCTGGTAGTATGGTATTGAACCTGACAATCCGTATAGGTTTTTTAGTAGTAACTGTAACCTGAATAGATAAAACCGTATGGCATAAGGAAATGTGGCATAGACCAAGCTTATCTTAATACGTACAGTATATGTGAAAAGTAAAGTGCCGTGATGTGTAAATATTAAACATTGTAGCCATACTGGTTAAATATGTATCAATCTTAACCCATTAAGTGCCGTATGTGCAAGTGAAAAAGTGGTCTGTCTCCACCTTGTATGTTGTATGTCCCCTTGCTAGGGGAAAGTCTGTTGTGTGAGCAGCGTGCTGTGAAAAATGTATGTGAACTATATTACCAGTTACGTATATACAGATGCATCTGCTACTGTGTAATAATATATGTAATATATGTATTTATACCAGATGTTGATATACTACTTGCTATGTGAATTGTCGTATGTCTTATTGAATGGTAGGGGTCAGTGAACATGGTGTTGCAAAATGCAAGTGCACTGGAGATCTGCCGAGTGCCCTATAGGTGGCAGTGTAGTTGGATACTGATTGGTATGTGAAATGTTGTTTGTCCGTTGACCTATAGGTGTCAGTGTTTTGGTGTTTGTAAAACCCCATGAAAATTGTCAATGTACTTGACAGACCTGTAGGTGGCAGTGTTGATAGAACCACTGTTGGTCTTGATGTGAAATGTAAATTATTGTGAATTAAACCTGAAGTTGATCCCGTGCTGGAGTTTAATTTATGGTTTATGGTTATGTTTAAAACAATTTTATGTGTAATTTATATTGACTGGTAAATTGTATAGGACATGTGAAGACAGTTTTGCTGTTGACCAGTAGGGGTCAGAAATGCTGATTGTATGGTAAAAATACCCTTTAATCCAAACCCGTTTGACAATATAAAATATGTGAACATAATAGCTTAATAACATTCATTGTAACAAACCAAAGTTCTGTTAGTGGGTTGTAAACGCACAAAACGTGTGTGTAGTACAATAGTAAATGCATGAACTAGTTCCCGTTTGGTAGAAAATAGCACGAACCGTGAGCCTGGTATGTCAGGGAAACAAAACGAAACGAGCAGTGAGATTCGAAATGCACGCACAGAATTGGCTAGTATGTTTAGGCAATTGAAACAGAATGTGTTCCCGTTGGGGAGTATGTTAATGCTCGAAATGAGCCAGTGACAGATATAAACAAGCAAGTTTAAACGAATGATATGCATGAACATGCAATGGTTTTAGAACAGACAAAATGCAGCCGTAAAGTGAGGACCTGACCCGTGCATGGTGCCGTGGGACTGATGCCTGGCGTAACGGGTAGGTCGACTTACGGTTTGTGAGTCACTTGGACACCATCCATGGCGATGGATTGAAGAAAGAAAGTGGTAGGCCGGAAAAGCCTGTGGCTGGATTCCTGACACAGCTCAGCTTAGAAAACCTCATGGAGTAATCAGGTAAAATGGCGTCTGGATGATCCGGAAGTGGAAATCATTCTGATGCTGACCTCAAGCGATATGAGTCAGGTAAAGGGTGTCCCTTATATAGGGGAGTGAATTAATTTAAGCCCCTCCAACAAATAGAGGCCAAACGGCCTTAATACATATAATATATATATATATATATTATTTTATTATTTTGTGCATAAAGTAGTAGACTTGTGACTATATTCAGCTCAGGCAAATCATTATTCCTGAGAACAGAAACATTTGTGAGATGCCTAAAATTTGTCCAAATGTCAGATTTCACAGAATTGTGATACCAAAAAACTGATTTACTAACCAATCATACGAACCGAAAGGGTATTAAAAATAAGCAAATCAGTGCATTTTGCATTATGCATTTACCCATTATTTGACTCACATATTCTATATATTATACATATTATATTTATCAAATATATTATAATATAATTACTTATAATATTAAAATAAATACATAATTGATATATATATGTAAATATTTATATATAGTTTTGCAGCTCCTCCTTTAATGAGGACAAAACTATTGTTAAATCACCTGTATGATTACATGCTGGCTTGTTTTAGTGTACTTTTATATTTATGTGAAATTAATAAAACTTTTCCAGTGGTAAAAATCAACATTTCATGGATGTCCCCTAGCCATCAATCATGTTTTTTTCCCATCAATCATCATTCTTTTTCGTGCTGGTTACCTCTGTATAATGAGAACAAAACTATTGTTAAATCACCTGTATGACTACATGCTGGCTTGTTTTAGTGTACTTTTATATTTATGTGAAAGTAATAAAACTTTTCCAGTGGTAAAAATCAACATTTCATGGATGTCCCCTATCCATCAATCATGTTTTTTTCCCATCAATCATTATTCTTTTTGGTGCTGGTTACCTCTGCTAATTCCCTTCCTTCAGCGGAACAGGAACCAGTTAGAATTCAAAGAGACCCAGTCCCCCCCTCCTCCCAGTAACTGGATGACACACAGTTCTGGAGGTACAACAACCACTTTATTGGCAATACACAGCTTTTAAGCATAACCCCATGCAAGTGGTGTAACACACAGCGTACAATGTCCCCTCCCAGGATCCTCCCCCTCCCGGGAACATAATGTGGGAAAGGTCTTTGTCCCTTTGTATCCAAAAGACCGCCACCCAAACACATCCCACATCCGGGAACAGGGGGGTCTGCATCCCAGGAGCCTCTGTACCTGGGAGACCAAGCGCAGAAAAAAGGGACCATCTCTTTGTCTCCCAGGCACAAAGAGCCCGCCCATGGGCTCTTTGTCCGAGCGGGCACTGCAAAGCCCACCAAACTCACCAGTGCCCCAGAAGTGCCCACACCAATCTCAGGGACCCTCGCAGTGGTACCTTCCTCAACCACACCCTGCTCGCGAGGTCTCTGTGTGAAACCCTGCAAGGGAAGCGTCTCCTTTC
Organism: Pelobates fuscus; assembly: GCF_036172605.1. Taxonomy (NCBI): domain Eukaryota; kingdom Metazoa; phylum Chordata; class Amphibia; order Anura; family Pelobatidae; genus Pelobates; species Pelobates fuscus. The sequence goes on from NC_086317.1 coordinate 258,289,117, forward strand.
GGGACGCGAATGCTCCCCATGGACGGCATTCATCTGTACAAAATAGTGGTCACCCATGGGAGCATTCATTAATTACTTGCAATTACTTGCAAGTGCGAACGTTCTGATTAATTGGTGTGAACGTTCTAAGGGGGCACTGGGGATGTCCTCGTTCAAGAAACGAACAAGTCGGGGAACAATCCACGAATGCTCCCCCTGGCTGGTGTTCGTTTGCCTGAACGGCGGCCAGCCAGAGGAGTGCTCATTAACCCCTTAAGGACACAACTTCTGCAATAAAATATAATCATGACCGAAAATTTCCGTCATGTGTCCTTAAGGGGTTAATTGTTTCCCTTGCGGCTTGCGGTTTGACACTATGTTGCGGTATGTGAAGGTTCTAAGTCAACATTCTAAATGGGGGTATCAGGGTGGTCCCCGTTCGGGAGGCAAATTAATTCCCTTCGTGGAAGCACTCCTTAACGGGGAGCGGGCTGACGATATGAAAAGATGGGGAAACACACATACTATCAGGCAAGAAATTCCCGGACCGGCAGCAGGGATCAGGTGCAAAATCCAGGTCCTGGCCCCTAAAACCCAACTATACTTGCCTTTGTAATGGTTGTGAAGTCATGTGACTGTGTATTTAGGGGTGCATAGTATTGGTAAGGCATAGCACATTACCAATAGATCTTACTCAGAGATGGGAAGAACACATAAAGCTTTTATATGTTCTCTGTGATCTAAAATAGAACATTATATGGAGTTTCTTGGTTTATTTTTATTTCATGTTTTGCACTCTTTGAGTTTTATGGGTTTTATTCTTGTTCCACATGTTTCCAAAGTCATTTCAGCCCTTATGAAGCTAAAAGTTAAACTTCAGGTTGCAGGTGTGTCACTTGAGAAGGTTTCCATTGTATATGGTTCCTTGTAATCTAAAATTAATAAACTGTTAATAAGAATAATTCAAGTATGTGTGTCTTTAAGATATGGATTAAGTATTTGATCATTCAGAAATATGATGTCCTTTACTGCACAGAAGTAGTGTATGTTCAGGAATCAGAGTGGGCTATTTTGGTTTCATCATTAGATCTATTATGTCTATCTTTTATATGTCAGTTCACCTTGACGACTAGACCCGCTCCCTTCCTGCCATCAGTCTAAGCATGGTGATCTGTCAATGTGGACAAAAATTACCTAGCTCATGAGCAAATGTTAGCATTGCAGGAGCATATTAACTTATGGTCAGACAACTACATGAAAATTAAGACGTCAAAATGGCCTCCCTGAAAGGGTCAGTGCAATTGGAATAAAATACTAATAATTTCATTGTAATAATTATATAAGACTTAAACAATGTTTAAACTATTACATACATTTTCCCAGATAGTTTTGATTATTGGACTGTCAAGAAAATGAGAAATCATGGGGTTTATTTAGCAAATTCACTAACTAAAAAAATAACACAAAATCACCTGAACATCAAAAAAAACTGAAGGGATTTTCTGAAACTTTGGTATGGCAGTAATTACTATTCCTCTTTTGTTCAAGAAAGCTTAGGGTATGTCAGAGTTGTATTTACACATCAAAACATTGTGTCTTTTAAAGTTGGAGTGATGATACAGACCGCTTTTTTACTGTTTTACATTGATAAACACATGCTATTTCATTATTATTCTAGTGGTACCCGACTCATCCTTTCTTTTTATCTCTTTGACGATGGATAAACAAATAAAAGAGAAATTCTGAAAATGTTTTGTTGATTTTCCCTTCCTTCTTTAAGCACACAGAAGATTATGCACATGGGCTTGTGAAGATAAATTGTAAATATTTCCAAAAAGAATCCTTTTTCCCTCAATGGATAGCTAACACAGTGATGTTTATTTATTTTTTTAATTTCCAGTATTTTTTGTTTGTTTCTTACAATGGTTATGTATAAATGGCAGTACAAATCAAAAAGTTCCCAGTTAGCTAATTTGTCAGGTCATTATGCTGTTTTGTTAAACAGCTACTCCAACCATCATAACCACTGCAGCCCGCTGTGATGTTTATAATAGTAGTAATAACATGGCCCTCTGACCTGGGTCCCTGCTAGGTACCGGGTCTGCTCTGTAGGCCAATGAATGAGTGTCTGTGCATAAGAGTATGCACAACATTGACATTAGAAAGTACGGCATTCATGTTTCAGGCTGGCTAATGACAACCAATGATGCTTCCGAATGTTGCAGCAAAGGGGTTAAACTCACACAATACCTCTTTAACCCTTAACCCTCCTAACCACAGCTCTTAAAAACACAGCACCTACTCTCCTACTAATGTTCTCACTTCTATTTTTCACTTTCTCTCTCACTTCCCTCATCATTAAAATCTCTCTATCATTTCACTTACCTGTTCCTGCTAACACCATCGTCATTGCTCCCTCTCTGCTCCCCTCATCTCTGTATTCATCACATGCACTTTACTCATATTTATCCAGCCTTTCTCCACACACCCCTCCTAAATCCCTTAAATACAAGCTCTCATCCCCAACATTTAAATCTTACTCGCACCTTCTCTTCCTTTCCATCCTACTACTCCTAGCAGCAGGTGATGTCTCTCCAAACCCTGGTCCCTCCACTACTCAGCCACCTGGTTCAAACACCAGAAACCACTACAACCTAATACCCATTCCATGTAATTCTCACTATAATTCCTCTTTTAAAGCTGCCCTCTGGAATGCACGCTCTGTGTGCAGCACCTTTAAATCTACTTCCATCCATGACCTATTTATCTCACACTCCCTAAACCTACTTGCACTAACAGAAACATGGCTCTCTCCCTCGGATACTGCTACCCCTGCCTCACTGTCCTTTGGTGGTCTTCACTTTACCCACAATCCAAGACAAGCGGAGATTAAAGGTGGCGGTGTAGGTTTTCTTCTCTCACCCCACTGCTCCTTTAAAACCCTGCCCACCCCCCCTTCCCTCTCTTTCCCATCATTCGAAATTCATTCAATTCGCCTTTTCAAACCCTTCTCTGCTAACATTGCCGTCATCTATCGTCCCCCTGGTTCCCCTCTCCTCTTCCTTGACCACTTTGCTGCCTGGCTACCCTACTTCCTCTCTTCCAACATTCCATCCCTAATTCTTGGAGACTTCAATATTCCCATTAACCCACCTTTAACCCCAGCAGCCTCTAAACTACTTTCAATTACTTCCTCCCTTGGACTATTGCAGTGGGCTAATTCTCCCACTCATGTAGCTGGCAATACCCTCGACCTTATTTTCTCCTATTCATGTACATTATCTAATATCTGCAATACTCCATTTCCTCTCTCTGATCACCACCTCTTATCGTTTGCTCTCAATTACCCCCTCACCCAACAACCTCAGCCTAACCCCCCTCAGCTCAGGAGGAACCTTAACTCTATTGACCTCCAGCAGCTGTCGGCTGACATTGATTCACAACTGCTATCCATCCCTTCCCTCTCCTGTCCCTCACTGGCCATCTCCACATATAACACTACCCTCACATCTGCCTTGAACACTGCAGCCCCACTCCAAACATGCACCACGAGGAGAACACGACCCCAACCTTGGCATAATAAATCAACACGCTATCTGCAGAGTTGCTCCCGCTGTGCTGAACGCTCCTGGAGGAAGTCCCGCACCCAGGCAGACTATCTTCATTATAGATTCATGTTGCTTTCGTACAGCGCAGCCCTTGCCCTCGCCAAACAGTCCTACTTTTCCTCTCTCATTAGTTCATGCTCCCGCAATCCCAGACGTCTCTTTGACACTTTTAGTTCCCTTCTCCGCCCTGCTGTGGCCACCCCCCAAACTAACCTTACAGCTGATAGCTTTGCATATTACTTTACTGACAAGATTGAACAGCTAAGGAAACAATTCTCCCCTCCTTGCCGTTCTCTTTCTCAACCACACATAAATCATGCTTTCCCTACCCTTCAGACTTTCTCCCCAGCTACTGAACAAGAGGTGGCTGCACTTCTCCATTCCTCTCGCCCCACCACTTGCCCACTTGATCCTGTCCCATCTCACCTCATCAGATCTCTCTCCCCTTGTCTTGTGCCTATCCTAACACACATCTTTAACTGCTCTCTCTCTTCTGGCACTGTTCCTGCTGACCTTAAACATGCCACTGTAATACCTATCCTGAAAAAACCATCTCTTGACCCGTCCTCCCCCTCTAACTATCGTCCCATATCCCTGCTCCCTTACTCATCAAAGCTTTTGGAAAGACTTGTCTTTACCCGTGTGTCTCACTTCCTTAATTCCAACTCTCTCCTTGACCCTCTTCAGTCTGGCTTCCGCCCTCTCCACTCTACTGAGACCGCTCTTATCAAAGTGACTAATGACCTAATCTCCGCTAAATCCAAAGGTCACTACTCCATATTAATTCTCCTTGACCTCTCTGCTGCCTTTGACACAGTTGATCATTCTCTCCTCCTTCAAACTCTTCAATCACTCGGTCTCTGTGACTCTGTCCTCTCTTGGTTTTCCTCCTATCTCTCCCAACGCTCATTTAGTGTCTCCTTTTCCAAGGATACCTCCTCCCCTCGCCCTGTCTCGGTTGGAGTTCCCCAAGGCTCTGTCCTTGGTCCTCTTCTATTTTCTCTTTATACTGCCTCTCTTGGAAAACTTGTTGCCTCTTTTGGATTCAACTACCACCTGTACGCTGATGACACTCAGATATACCTCTCCTCACCGGACCTCTCCCCGGCCGTCCTGCAACGTGTCACTGCTTGCCTCTCTTCCATCTCTGACTGGATGTCGTCACGCTTTCTCAAACTTAACCTCTCTAAAACTGAACTCCTTGTCTTTCCTCCTCCTAATACTGATCCTCCTCTCTCACTCTCCCTTCAAGTCAGTGATATCCACATAAGTCCATCCCTACAAGCACGCTGTCTTGGCGTCATACTTGACTCTGGTCTCACCTTTGAGTCTCACATCCAGTTTGTTGCCAAGTCCTGTAGGTTCCAACTCAAAAACATAGCCCGCATCCGCCCCTTTCTTACGCAAGATGCTACCAAGGAGCTTGTCCATGCTCTAGTAATTTCCCGCATGGATTACTGTAACCCTCTCCTGATTGGTCTCCCCAAAAGCCGTACTGCCCCGCTACAGTCTGTAATGAATGCTGCAGCTAGACTGATTTTCCTATCCAGTCGGTCCTCTCACACCTCGCCCCTCTGCCAGTCCTTACATTGGCTCCCTGTATCCTATAGGAGTCAATTCAAAGTGCTAACCCATACATTTAAAGCACTGAACAATTCCAGCCCCTCTTATATCTCTTCACTGATCCAGAGGTATGCCCCTCCTCGTACCCTCCGCTCTGCCCGCGACCACCTCCTGACCGCTGCTCGCACCCGTACGGCCAACTCACGCTTGCAGGACTTCTCACGGGCGGCTCCTCTCCTATGGAATAACTTGCCTACTGCCATCAGACTCTCCCCTAGTCTTCAATCATTTAAGAAGGGCCTTAAATCCCATCTCTTCAGGAAAGCGTATGGCCTCCCAGAGTAATCTCTCCCTTACATACCTGTCCCTATGGGATAGTGCTTTGCTCTCTCCTCCAGCTCTGCTTCACTCCTACTTGATATTTCCTATCCTAATGTTTCTAATACCCCACCTCCTATAGACTGTAAGCTCATTTGAGCAGGGTCCTCTTCAACCTATTATTCCTGTAAGTTTTCTTGTAATTGTCTTATTTATTGTTACATCCCCCCCTCTCAAAATATTGTAAAGCGCTACGGAATCTGTTGGCGCTATATAAATGGCAATAATAATAATAATAATAATAACTCCATATGTACAGCGTTTCATAGTGAAATGTTGAAAATACAGACTCCAGGCACCATGAACACTTCAAATCAGAATGGGTCATGGTGCTTGGAGTAAACTTTTCAGTTATCTCAACATTCATGGACTTGGGGATCCTGTCACCCATCCTGAGGTTATTGTCCTAATTAGCACAGTTTAACTGCATGATAGCATGCACTTGTACTAAGCAAATTTCACTATGGGCATTCGGTTCTTGCTCAAAGTGCTTGAACAGCACTAAGTGCATGAACAGCCCGGAGGGAGGCCAGCCGTTACCGATGCCTTACAGCTAATTGCATTTCAAGGGGATTTTGCTCATTCCCCTGTTGGGAGGGCTATCTGAATATGTAATACAAAAAAGGGACACTATAGTCACCAGAACCACTACAGCTTAAAGTATTTGTGGCCTGTCCCTGAAGGCTTTTCAATGTAAACACAGCCTTTTTAGAGACAAAGCAGTGTTGATATTACTGCATTGGAACACCTTTAGGTGCAGTTACTTAGACAACCTCTACAGGTGCTTCCTAGCCCAGTCCTGTAAGCTGTGCAGCTTTGGCATTTAGCGTCTTCTCGTTTTGCAAGGAGGCACTAAACATTCCCTGTAGAGATGCATTGACTCAGTGCATGTCTATGAGGAGATGCTGATTGTTGCAGCATGCCCTTTTGCCACATTTGCACAATAGCCTCCCAATGCTTTCCTATGATAATGCATTGGATTGGCTGAGAACATCAAGACTGGTGATCTCAGCCATGGAGGCGGAGCCAGGCAAGGCCAGCCAAGGCTAGACCTGTGCGGCATGGGAGAAAAGGTGAGTAAAATCAGCTTTTACTGCGATTTAAGGAGGAGGGGGGCATAAATAGTGTTCCTGACGCTATTGTATTCCTTTAAAAGATTACAACATAAACACAGTTTCAGTATGATACATTGATGTGGTGCCAATGTAATAAATACACAAATAAACCATGAATTGTCATTTTAAAGGGAATTTAGGGCTGGATTCTCTTAGCCAGGCATAATGTAACTATGTTTATTAAATAACAAATTTCTATATAGCTGAAACAGAGGGAGTTTGAAGTAACATAAACAATATGAGGGATGGAAACTCGACCTTCTAAGAACTCTCAAATAACAGAAAGTTGTGACTACATCTTGTGCTTAATGACTGTGATATTAATGTGATACAAGTGATGTATAAATGGACAGATTAAGTAAATTGTGTTATGGTTTTAAGACAAACCATAAACAGAGAGAATGTAGAATATTGCATATTTTATGTTTCTATTGATAAGGTATGGATGTCTGGTTTGACATAAGTAACAGATGGTATCAGTAAGTCACAAGTCTTTCTTTGTATGAGAACTCTGGAATGAGGATTGGGGGTCTTGTCCTTATATGGCTAGAATTATAGTCTGACGTCAGTATGGGCGCATCTATATATAAACTGAACAATGGGACACAAGGTCTCTCTCTCTCTCTTGGTTCTTCGTCCTGTACAGCTATGTAACGTTGTAACTCTCCCTTCAGAAGTCCGGCAATTACCATCTGTTGTTGAACATCCATTATCCTGTAACATCCTTTGTTGTTTTATTATGTATCAGTAACTAAGAATAAACCTGAAGAAACTGTAAGTCAGATTGCGTATTAATACTTTTCATTAATATAGACGTATATTAATGTGCAAGCCTTTAACCCAAGACATAAACATAAAAAAAATTATTCCAATCAACTGGAAAATGAGACAGAAAAAGCAAAATGTGTTAGATCAATAGAATTTGTATTATTCAGGAAGCAGAGTAAGCAATCACTCTCTGCTAAGAGAACCCAACCCTTGAACTTTTAGGGAATATAGCTTAGCTGCAAACTGAACTGTTGGTTATTAGTTTCCAAATATATTTTGAGTTAAAATTCCTTGGCCAATTCACAACAAATTACAGTTTAGTGAATAACCCAGATATGGACAAAAATAAAACATAATATTCAGATTTGCTTAAAAAATTAATTCATACCATTCACTTTTCTGAAAGCAATACTAGTTCCTCATCCCTTATCCTATTAACATATTAGAAGCACTTCCTGGTGTGAGAAATGCAATTGAGATAAGTGAAACTGCACCTACAGCAGCACCTTAGTATTCATGGCAATATCATTATCCCATGATGCACCAGGCATGCAAGCATGGCACAGATCTATGTCTGAGCAGCTACTGGAAATGACATTCAAGCAAATGCATAATCAGGTATTGTTTTCACAGTGCTGTTCACATACGAAAGTGAAGAGTTAAATTAATGTTAAGCCATGCCAGTAAAACCATAGATAGAATATAAACAAATAAATACAAAAACAAATAATTAAACTGAGAATTACAAAAAGTCACATACTACAGCTAATTTTTACTTTTAAGGTGCTTTAAACATAAAGATAAAAGTTGAGAATTAAAAAAAAGTCACACATTAGCGCTAATTTCTACTTTTGAGATGCTTTAAACTTTAAAGGTAAAACTTCACAACTTTGTTATTAATAAGCACTCAGCCGTGGTAAATCTTGCCTCTCAAAGCTTTCATCAAGTTTGGTCTAAAAATGCTTGCTGTTTTTTTGTAATGTCCAATTCCACTGATGTATGGTTTGTTGAAATGTGTTTATTTATTTTTTTTTAAAAAAAATTCAAAGCAAAATCTACTCTCTTTGTATTGTCGTGACGTAATGCCTGTCTTTGAATAAAGAATAAAAATAAATTAATGTAATCTCTTGATACATTTAATATTCAAATCTCTGATGTGTGCAAAATACCCTGAAAATGGTCTAATAGCTGCTATAAAATTCTAGCAGTGCCTTGTGCTGCTCTATGGGGAAAAGTTTTATTACTGTAAAAAACTTCCTAACAATCCCTCCCTGCTTCTCTATAAACTAACAATTTCACAAGATTAGAATGCATAAAGCTATAGTCTCGGGTGTCCTCATGTGGGTCAGCAACATGTATGGGAGGGGGAACCAAGGGTTGGGCTTTAACAGGAGTTACAATTGATAATTCACCTTTAAAGCATTTATTCTCAGTTTTTTCCTCTTACTGTCTTTTTTCCCCTTTAAAAAGCAATGGAAAGTGGGGGAATAAAAGGCAGTGCTGGGAAAGAAATCACTCAAAAATTAACCCATTAATGACCAGCAACATATCAGGACTGGCACAATGCCTAAGCCTGGTCCTGAAGGGGTTGAACTATTAGAGCACTAAGCAAAGCACGTTAACACATTTGACATATGTTATAACAGTGAACTGGTTGCAATTGCCAGGTTTTTCAATCACAGGTCTAACACGTCCTCTTCATTATTATTATAATTATTCTTACTGGCATTTATAAAGCGCCAACATGTTCCGCAGCACTGTACAATTTTGAAAAAGACAATACAGTATAAACAGACCAATTCAAAAGGTTGAGGGCCCTGTCTGTCAGCTTACAATCTAAAGGTTAAAATGGGGAGAAGAGACAAGAGGTAGCAGATGAAGTTGGAGGCGATGGCAGAGAGACTTAATCATATATTTACACACAAATCCTGTTTCATGTTCGCCCCATTCTGGGGCTCTAATCCATTCACCAAATAGAAAAATATTTATATTTGTAATGTGTCTTTTTCTGTTAACTCACCACCTATATAAAATACAGCAAATTGGTATATGCTCTTTGATTGTTTCAGATACAATAATATAATAATATATAATAATAATAATCGTAATTTATTAATATATAAGAAATGTTGTGAGCTCTAAGTCTTGTATTATGATCACCTATTTTCAAATTGTTCAAACAACTCTAGAATTGTAGATATATGTGTCTCATTGCTGTTACTTTTGTCTAGCTATTTGCCAGTCCTTACAGTGGCAAGAAATTGGCACAGCGATCACCCACGCGTCAAAGTCTTTAGCACCATGCTGTGTTACAGATGTGCTGAATGCAGGGATGCTTGACCTGTTTAAAACTCTATCAGACGCTGGCAGTGGAGTACAGTACCTCAAGGACACTTGCTCGCTAGGGATATCACTTATGATTTTTAACAGGTGACAGATCAGCAACTTGCATTTCAACACAAGTCAGTGTGGCCTTTAGCCTTTAAAAAAAAAAAAAGAAAACACTTATTACATTATTGATGGCTCAGATAGGGAAACTGTGTCATAGAGTATAGCTAGGGTAGAGGGAATTTGGTGTATTTGAGGTTTTTGTGAAGGACATTTTAGGAAAGGAAACTTGTCATGACCATTTGTTTCTCTGAAGCAGACAGATAGGATTCTCTGATTAATTTACACTATACAAATTCCGTAGCCAGAATTCTGTTTGATTTTTTTTTTGTGTGCTGCAAGGTTGGCATTGCCCTGTTGGATGTATGTGTATGGGCTCCATAAATGTAAATTAAAATTTAAAGTGCTTCAGATGCATTAAACACAATTTATTGAACAATACGTAAAATCCATGTTTGAAATATTTTTGGGCATTATTGAATTAAAGATAAGGTAGTGTCTTCTTTTTTTGGCTCTGTGGAAAGTGTATGTTTATCTACCTATAGTGAACATGTGTAAGTGTCTGTATTTGTATGTGTGTGAATAGATAGATAGAGTGTGTGTGTGTGTGTATATATATATATATATATATATATATATATATATATATATGCAATCAACACATTGATTTCTGGGCTGTATTAGGCTAACTGCAATCTTCTGCATTAAGATTTCCATCTCGCAAACTGTTACAACTTGCAAGTCAATTTAGCCAGAAGTATACATACCCTTAGGTAAAGCTGCAACAAACTGTGATGTTTATAAGCTGCTGATGAAAGTAAAGAAAAAACGTGTGTGTTGGTAAATTTTTGCTTAGTGAAGTTTACCTTGATACTGAAACGTTTATCAACCCATTAGTCAGACACATACACAGACAAACAAACAAACATAGATTGACAAACTGAGTTTGGATGGAAAGATGGATAGATTGATGGCGTACAGACAGACAGACAGATGTATGGAAGGGCAGAGAAATAGAGATAATAGTTTTATGGTGAGAATACTTTTACAGACTTAGTGAACTTTCAAGACCTGTTTAGTTGAAAATTTGGTAACATAGGTGTCTCTTGCAGCAGCCGGCTGACTAGGTTTGGATTTTTTTATGTGCTAGAAATATGGATGACATTATACACCTTGAATGGATTCTCATACTGCAGAGTGCAGCTCATATACTGTGTTTCTTAAACAAGGTGGATTCAAACTGTTTAGAGACAGTTGTAAAAGTGTTTATAGGGTGCTGCTCTCTGGTGTTCAGGAGATCATGATGCCATTAACCTTGGGGGAATTTCCATTCTGCTGATAACTACATAAGGGGTTGAATCACTTATCCAAAGTTAATCACTCACACCAGATATGATCTAGAACTAGTTTAGAATTAACTGGCTCCAACCAGGCTCAATATAATTCTGAACGGCAGAATCAAAGAAATACAAGGTGAGAGCCTGCTCATACTGTACTCTTACAATAGATGGAGAATCTCTGGTCAGCAGTAAAATTGGCATTTATATGGCTGGTTACACTAAATCCCAAAGGCACTGCATTTATTTATGAACAGTAACCGCCTCATTTTTCACCCCTTAGAACTGACTATTTAAAAGGAGACGATGAGGTCCTTTAGTATGAATTTACAGGACCATTTGGCTTGTTATGGAAGTAATTTGTTTTATGATAGCTATTGTGGTAAACATGCCAAGTAAACTATAGCTATAGAGCACGTGTTATAGAAAGTCCAAATCTACAAGGATATAAGTTGCAGCTTCTTGAGATGTGTATCAATGGCTGGTTGGTTGTTGATGTTACTGTTTAAACAGTGTAGGTCTGCACCCTTTACAAAGTAGAAAATGGGTCTTTCCGGTCAATTGCAGTATTGTAATGCAATACTCAATTGCTCTATGGAATTCAATTCAGTGTCAACTTCAAATGTTTTATTCTAGTATCTAGAACAGTAGATCTGGCAACAGTTTATCCCCCTAGGCTGTTTGTCAAACCCGGTTCTTTTTTACCACTGGTTTCAGTCTAGTGTGTTAAATCCACTAATGAACTAGCAAGAGGGTTGGAATACCCAGACTGAGTGACACATCACTTAACTATGAGAAGAATGTAATAAAATATATTTGCAAAATAATCATATACATCTTTTTTTTTTTTTTGACCTGCAACTAGTTAACACATATGCTTGCACTGCCACGACAGCTAGTGCAAGTACAATATATTTAAACAGAAAGGAACAGTCATGGCATTAGAATGATCCGCACATATTTTTAAACTTATAAAACAAAAGTATGATGTGCTCAGGCTAGGTAACTGGCTAGACATAGGTAAATTCAAGCATTTGCTGGTAAGGTATGTAGGCTGACAAGTTACTAATATGTGACTATAACATGCATTATAGCAATAAGTTGAATTGAAACATCATAACTCTGTTCATTAAATGCCTGGCTGGGGCACTCAGTGCTTGGACTGTGTCGTTCTGGTTCATCCGATTCCGCAGGTAGGCTTCGGTAGCGAGCTCTGTTCGCTGCCTAGTACGGCTCTCCAACTCTCTTCCATGCTGGGTGTCAGGGGTAGGTGAATGTCCTGTTTCTTGTTGTAAATGGGTCGGTTGTACCCTCTGTTTCCGCACCTTCCACTCCAGGCCTTGAGGTGTGCTTAAGCTCCCTGGATCTTCCACTGCTGGTCATGAACTTTCAGGCATGTGCTTGCAGTAGGCTGTAATGCTTGTCTGTGGTCCACAGGTTGGCAGCGATGTATGTATGTAATTTCACTACTTCCGCAGAAGTCTGTGCGGCCTCTTGTTTTGCCGCCTTTTGTGGCCTGTCCCCTTGGGAAAGTGTTGGGGGAGCTTTAACAAATGGGATTGCCGGACAGATTGACTCCAGAGAGCTGCTGCACGTTTGTCAGGAGGAGAGGTAAGTCTTTGTGCACTAAGCTTCATCCAGAATTGCTAGCATTTGATCAAATGCTGCAAGGAGCGTATTCACTCGAGTGCGCGTTTGAGTGGGGGCAGCGGCAGCCATCTTAATTGTTGAGTGTCAGCTCTCCTAGGTACCCGACCGCTGGAACTTTGCTTCAATTGATTGGCTGTCCAATCACAGACTTCCCAATGTAGTCAAATGGGAAACCTTTGCAAGGCAGGTGCTCTGAGTAATTGCTGCCTCTTGAGTTTAGCTCCACTGAGCTAACTAAACCAGGAAGTAACAGGACCTGTTGTCTGCTTGAAAGCCAAAGTAGTGTAACCATTTTTATTTATAGAGGTGTCAATTTCAGTTAAAATATGCACTTTTTGCAAAATGAAATAAAGAGAACACACCCTTCACACATAAAGCTTTTGAGCAAGGTAAAGTCTTTGCTGGGTCTTGAATGACCCTTTAAGTTAGACAAATAACAGCCCATTTCAATATCTATATTTCATCACAGTTTTAAGTTTATCCACTGTGATGGGTACTGACTGGAATTCAAAAGGAAATTGCAAATTTTAGGTTTAACTAGACAAATGTAAAAAATTTCCAAGTCAGCTAATGTTCCAACACATTAAATTTGGCATAAAATTTGTAACTCCCTTGTCGATTCTCCATAACTTCCATATTACTGAATAACCATTTTTTCGTCTTTTCAGCAACGTTACAGTTGATGTAATTGTGCTGCAGATATCCTCTCTGTTTATCTGTCATTAAAGTGTATTTCAGCATAAGTGAGCTATAATGAATGCTATTCTCTTCCCGTCTGATGTGAATTTGTGTATGGCATGAATTAACACAAACCATTGGTTCTCATAAACGAAACACAAGGAAATCAATGAGGTCACAGACATTTCTCTGGAAATACTTGAAGCTGTCAGCGTCTGCCTAATGACATGCTAATGTTTTTGTGCATACTTTTGCTTTCACATAACCAGGCATGTTGCATTACACTAAGTCTGATTTTAGTGGAAAAACAAGAGAGACAGAGATGAAATAGAACAGAAAAAGGAAATTTTCAGGTAAATTGAAAAGATTCTTGTCATGTTATGAATGGAAGTGGAGTGCATTGGCACCTTGTACCTTAGCCACATTATTTATGTTACATTGTATAACTCAGAGCGTGACACATTATGTTCAGGCTCCAGTTATTTGTGTTACATTTTTTCTATGAAACTTGCAATGGTTCTAGTTATATCTATTTTCACCTGTGCTAGGTTGCAGAGACATATTTGATCCCTTCTGTTTAAGGGGATACCATAGGCACCAAAACAACTTCAGCTTAATGAGGCAGTTTGGTGTATAGATCATGCCCCTGCAGTCTCACAGCTCAGTGCTCTCCCATTTAGGAGTTAAATCCCTTTTTTATGCAGCTCTAGTAACACCTCCCTGCATGTGATTTGCAAAGCCTTCCTAAACACTTCCTGTATAGAAAGCTGTCACATTTAAACTTCCTTTATCTTCTGTTCTGTTAATCGCATTCTAGACCAGGCAGAAGCCTCATGTGTGTGATTAAAGTTGCATTTACAGAGCAGGAGATAAAAACTTCTAATGCGATTTAACATCTGATTGAAAATTAAACCATTCACTTTTTAGGAATCCTATTTTATAATCTCACGAGAGACCTATACTCCCAACAATCCACAAAAAATAATCCAAATGGTCTTAATTTAAAATAATTTTTAAACATGAGAGAGGGTGAAACAGGGCTGCCTATTATCACCTATGCTTTTTAATCTAGTGCTAGACCCACTTGATAGGTATATTCCCTCTTTTGAGGACATAAGAGGAATTTAACTAGGCTCCCACACTATTACGCTTACGGGCTTCGCAGGCGATCTTTTACTCTATAGCTTGGATCCTGTCACATCCCTTTTTGATTGATATGGTCACATTACAGGTGTTCATATTAATTAATCCAAGTTGACAGAACTGATATTAGGCCCAGGTCCACCAATAAACCTAAGGTCACCGACCACTCTATCAAGGACAACCTCAAAACTTCAGATGTTTAGGGTTTCTTAATGCAGAATATGAAAACCAATACATCATTAACTTGCCACTGTTAAAGTAACAACTCGCTTATTATTGCTCCTTGCTTTATAACAATAAAAAAGGCTGAATATGCCTTTTTTTTAAATTGTTAGATATGTTTTTAAAATGATTTCATATTTTTTATAATCCTTTAAAGTGATTTAATATTGTGAAAAATATTTTAAATGTTTTAATATTTAGATTTTTTTATGTTTATGCATTTTTATATATTGCATATTTTTGATATATTAATAGGTTGACAATTTTACAAAAAAATATGTATCCAGAAATGCTAAATAATTTGAAAAGCTTACCCAACATTATTAAATTGTGTATCAAGTTTTAGTCCAACCTCAAATGAGGAGAGTCCATGCATCAACTGGAACCTCTGAACTTTGTAACCTCAAGAGGTTTCATCTGGTTTAGGGTTTGTATGAATGTGCAGATTCTTGGGTTCCAGTAATTATGAATTGCTGCAGCATTTTTTAGCTCTGTGAAAAAATATGAGTTATTTCTTGGTAACAGTGAAAAAGCAGATGATTACTGTATATAGTGTGCTTACGGATATGTTTCAAACAAAAAAAGCAGCTACACACTCTAGTGGGATCCTCTTATTCCCACTATATAATATGGTGAACAAACACAAATCAGTTAGATGTGAGTAAAAACCCAAATCTATACTAATAAAGGAAGTGGAGCTCTATATAGAGTACAAAAGTATAATGCACTTACCCCAAATTAGGGTGTAAGGTTCACATTGGCATTCAGTGCATGTAAGGAAACACAAATTAAAGTAGTATATAGTGTAAATCAGTGAGATAGTATAGATACACAGTATAGTTGTAAAGGTATCAAACTCACATTAATGAGAGCCTCTAGGGGACAGGCTCAAATCATTCCAGCGATAGTGTCGTTGGTGACACTGAACCCTTTAACGTGGCATATATCTTCCAAAAACTAGATAAAAGGAGAGATCTCTAGTGCATAATGGATAAACACAGATATATAGCAAACAGTGGTGTTGGTTGTGCTCACCTGATTAAGAACCAATAAAACCTGGCTCTGGATAGTAGTCCTGGGTGTCTATTGAGGGGACACCTTCCATTCTTTGTAGCAGGAAGTGGACAAAGCCAATAAAAAGTATATTTACTGTATTGGTGCTGAATAGATAAAATAGATAGGGATAAAAATATATATATTGGACAAATAACAAAAGTGAAGAATGTCCGAATATCACTTTAGATCCAAAAGTCCGAGACGTGTTTCGCCAACGTACTGTGGACTTCTCAATCGGTATCGTCTGTTCAAGTCAGGGTGGACCATAAGATTCACAGGAAAAGAGATTGGATTTGTGTGTACGTATTACATAGTAATACACGCAGAGGCTATATAATGCATGTAAATCTTTTGTTTTAAATAATAATACAAAATAGCAGTGTTCCTTTAACTTAAAATCAAATTAATTGATTAGTGACGTAGCCATATGATGCAAGTTATATATATATATATATATATATATATGACAAACTTTTTTATTAACTGTCAATAAATGACATATTTCACAGCTCTTTGGAGTGTAATTGATTTTAGAACTATTTACAAGAAAACGTTATTATCAAACAACATAATCTAAATGCACATTAGGTCCTTTGATATTTCAGCTTCTGAAATATTAACTATAACATCTTTGCATATCACGCTTTGCTTAACACTTCCAAGAATCCCCTACTGACAGAAAATTGGGTATATATATATATATTTTTATTAAGGGACCATTCCACTTTTGTTGTTTATAGCCCTGTTAATGAACAGGTCACTAAAAAGCTGTTTGCATTGGTCCTGTATATGTGTATTATATTTTCTCCAAGACACATATTTCTGGTTTTATCAACTGGAAATGTTCTAGTTTTTTTTCTTAACTAAAACCTTTCATGTGCATCTTCATATTTTATCAAGCAGTGTGCTTTATATTCAAGTGGAGTCTTGCCATTGATTTAGAAAGTGAAAAAATGTATTCATCATGTAAACCTATATGTCTTTTTACAAATCACAGTAGCTTACTGGCTGTTGAAGTTGCTGACTGAAAGTGCATGATGTTGCCAAGTCTGATAATGTACATTATCAAGGCCCTTATTGTTTACCTATGTCCCCAATGCAGTCCCATTAAATAAAACATTGCAAGTAAATTTTTGTTTCCAAAATGCGTAACTTTACATTCATTACCAGGTTTTTAAACATCTCAGTAGATAAATAATACCCTTTACATGTTGTATTTACATATTTAGTTTTGTGACATAACCACACACAGACTACACAGTTTGTAATGCTCTGTACAGGTTCATTAATAAACCTGGTAAAAGTGCTGGACCAAGATGAAACCTGGTCCTTATGCTTAACCCTTAATAAAGAAGTGCAAGCATTGTCCAAGTTTGTATTCCTGGAACTATAGTAACCCTTTAATCCAGAGCAATGTGGTCTGTCCTTGCTTATGACTATTAATGGCATGGCATTAGTTGGAGCAATAATTCTTGACATTGACAATGTCTGACAGTCAGCAGAATAAACACCAGAAGTACCAAACTGTCTACTTTTAACTGTTTTGTTTTATTCTTTGTTTGTTTTTTTAACTAGAGAATATCATTTTTATTTAGCAACATAATATGATAGAAGTTATGAAACATTTTTGCTGAATTTACGATAACCTAAACTTAAAAAATTTACTACAAATAATCAACCATAAAATTTCATGATGACACAATAAACAGTGAATTGAATTATAGTGAATTAAAAATGAAATAGCAATATTTAGGCAAGAATGACTGATTTGTAAATATTTTTGGCTATAGTCACAGCTTTGCAATTATTGCCACATTTTTATTTGATTTACAATTCATTGTTTAGAGAGTAATTCCTTAAATATTTTCCAGTTATGTTTACAGATTAGGGTGTTCTATCAGGGCATATTTAAATCCTGCTAGAGGTGAAAAAGACCCCACCAGGTCACACCAGTACCTCAATTTGTATTTACTTATAGTAGATTCAAATTTGGTCTCATACGTCTGATTTTCATTTATTTAATTAATGATATTCAGTACATCACATTGCATAAACTGATTATTGCCTTCCTTATGACGTTTGGAAGCCTGTAATCCTATTTACTTTGAGTTTCTGCACCATCTCCAGAAAAGCTTTCCCAAAATTAAGGTGAAAGAGACAATACATTAAATTATCAAGATATATATATATATATATATATATATATATATATATATATATATTGATAATTGATATATATATATCATACCACTCATAATTTAGTGGATGAGCTCTTCGTTTTTCATTTTGCAATGATATATTTTATAGCATTTATATTCAGAAGCGAGAATAATGTTCTCAGGAATCAAAAATGCCTAAGGAGAGAGTTTGGGCCAAATTATTCCATTTTCCAAAATTCTGCAGTGTTCCGTGAAATTGCCATTATGTGTTGTTGTAGTGTACTACCTTGCTAGACGCTATGCTATAGAAACTTCAATCCAATCGTAAGGTAATAAAAACAATTTAGAGCAGTTTAATTGAGGCAAAAAGGGCACCGGTTTTGTCAAAAGAAATATCAATTATTTTTATTACTGCATTGATTCCAGAAAGGTGTCACTACATTTCACTGTCTGTACTCTCTAGAGCCATATCCATATACCAATTATTAATTTAGGAGCAATAGCTAATATACAATGCAAAACTGGACACATACCGGTACTTGGTGTGTAAAATTCAATTTGCAGATTCATACTTCAGTATTGATTGAATTCAGATAATGTATTTATTGATCCTTTTGAATTGACCATCAAGGGTTTCCTTTTCTATATTATAAACATCTAAAAGGGCTTGCTAAGCACCATAACCATTAAAACTCTACAGCTTGCAGGGTTATGGTACAGTGATAGAGTGGGGGCACTTGGAGGAGCACTCTTAGCCTATCATTGCTTTCCACAGTTGTATGCCAGGAGGTCAGCACTGGTGGGGAATTGTTTTGTGAAAGTGGAATGTATGTTAAGGAAGAAAGCAATAAACAGTGTAAACGAGTTGAAAAGAATTGAAATCATTGTAGATGGGACCTCGAGCAAGAAGATTCCACTGATAGTAAATGACTTTGTTGAAGAACCATTTTTTTCAGTTTCTTCTGAAATAAAGAATGAGCCTAAGCTGATTTGAATCACATGCTCAACTTTGTCAGGCATTTTTTCTACACTCGAGAAAATTCAAAACTCCAAATGCACAGTTTACCTTTTTTGGACCTCATGTATGAGTTGCTGCACCAAATAGAGCTTACTAGACTAACAGAAGCATGTAGTGCTAAACCAATTGATTTGACACATGAATAAATCTGGTCTTCCTACATAAATTGACTGATAATTATCTCATGGTTATTTACTAAAATCAGAATTGTCAGGAATTTAGAGTGAGTTCAAAGTGAATATATACCTTATGGCCAAAATAGCATAATTGGAAAATGTCTCCATGTCAACTTTTCACAATTCACACTTAAGCTGATAGCACAGTTTACATCCTGGAAGGACAACATGTAACTGTTGATGATGTAAAGCCTTCAACTGAACCCTCGCTAAAGATATTTTTGTAATTGCGTCAGCCCATATTAGATCCACAGCATTACTTAACATTTATTGCAGTCACTTGATGGGGGTCTGACTTAGCATTATGGGTAATGTAGTTAGTGACAGCCATAATGTAATAGCAGTATTCTAGGCCAGAAGTTACTTGAGAATTTGCTGGGAAGAAGAAAGCACTGATACAGTTGCCTGTAGGGAATAGTCCTAGCGATGGATCTGACATCACTGACTGAAGATTAGGTCAATAAGAGAATGTTTCTATGGGAACTGCTATTGCATGTAGCTATCTCTTGCCCAGTCTCCAGAAACTAGTAAAGTCAGAACTTCAGTTTACTTTTTTGTCCATGTAATAAGCCTTCATATGGTATTTTAGTACATATTTTATCAATGTAATGGTAAGGTATGTAAAAATGTTTCTATAATATGACACAATAGCCTAGTTTTCGGATAAACTTTTAAAGTATTGTTTTATCAAACAAAATATATATATATTAATATGTCAAAGAATATCATCAATATATTATATATATATATATCTTTTTTTTTTTTTTAGCTTATTTAAAGCTTATTTAAAAACACTAAGTCAAGGCCAATGTTTGAAGAGGACTGATAGAAGTATAGTAAATGTACTCTGTCTGCTCATAAAGTATTTATATAATTGTATTATTACATAGATGTCATCTTACTGCTGCCGCCACAAGGATGATATTGCATTAAATTTGTCAGATTATTCATGATCCCTGTGGCTATAGAGATGCAACAGATTCAGCATCTGCACAATAATATAAAAGAATTGGTGTTACAGAAAAAAACAGCTGTACAACAGTTACACCACAAAAAACTAATTATATGGTTTGTAACAAAACGCACACTTTTTACATAATTTTTTTGCTTTTTTTGCTTTAGAATCCTCAATCAATAGCTTTTCAAACGTGGCCGTGACCACTGCACCTCAGCACTTTTATCATCATTTTGCACTTTGAACTTGCACTCTGCCCAGGCGGGGAAGACCGCAGGCATCACTGTTTATATTTTCAAAACCACCTATTTTTTCACTTTGGTGGCCATCTTGATTGACAGCACCACTGTGGGCGGAGCCAATCCTGTTACCAGGAGGAGGGGCTTGGAATCCCCTTATTTGCTGCTGCGTGCTGCGCATGAACATTAGCTCCAGCTCCAGCTTTTCAAACGTGGCCGTGACCACTGCACCTCAGCACTTTTATCATCATTTTGCACTTTGAACTTGCACTCTGCCCAGGCGGGGAAGACCGCAGGCATCACTGTTTATATTTTCAAAACCACCTATTTTTTCACTTTGGTGGCCATCTTGATTGACAGCACCACTGTGGGCGGAGCCAATCCTGTTACCAGGAGGAGGGGCTTGGTATCCCCTTATTTGCTGCCGCGCGCTGCGCATGAACATTAGCTCCAGCTCCAGCTTTTCAAACGTGGCCGTGACCACTGCACCTCAGCACTTTTATCATCATTTTGCACTTTGAACTTGCACTCTGCCCAGGCGGGGAAGACCGCAGGCATCACTGTTTATATTTTCAAAACCACCTATTTTTTCACTTTGGTGGCCATCTTGATTGACAGCACCACTGTGGGCGGAGCCAATCCTGTTACCAGGAGGAGGGGCTTGGTATCCCCTTATTTGCTGCCGCGCGCTGCGCGGAGCGCAGCGGGCGCAGGCGGCACTCCGGCGGCGCGCCAGAGGGAAGCCCGTCTGTGCCCGTCCGTGCCCCGGACGGGCTTGACGGGCGGACCAACGACAATTTAATTACCTCTTACTTGTTTTTATTAATTATCCCCCCATTTCTATTTTCTTATTGCTTATCTATTTATTTTATTTTTTAATGCTGTTATTTTTATTTTATTTTATTTTGGTAACTTTAGCCTGTCTTCAACTGTAAGTGTTACTCT
This sequence comes from Pelobates fuscus, assembly GCF_036172605.1. Lineage (NCBI taxonomy): Eukaryota > Metazoa > Chordata > Amphibia > Anura > Pelobatidae > Pelobates > Pelobates fuscus. The sequence continues at coordinate 258,310,494 of NC_086317.1, forward strand.
ACGCATTGTTGGCTATTGACCATTTTTTGCTAAAAGTTAAGATCGCATATTTTTGACAATTGGTAAACCTGGTCGTTATCTGTTATTGTTATATATAATCTGCAGATTGTGCCTCAGTTGATGAAACCTTGTAGCATCATGAGTAACTTGAATTACTCTGCCTCTGATTTGAAGGCTTTAAATACTAATGGCCCAATAGATATTCGTACTGCCCTCAAATTAAAGAAAAATAAAATATTATCTCACTATGGAAGCTCCCAGATTAAAACTATTTTTAATTTGGCTAGCAACCTTAGCAAGACTAATAATACTCTAAAGAGTAATCATGGCCCGTCTTTTAAGGGTGCTCTATTGAATGCTCGCTCAGCAATTAAGAACGCTGAGGCCATCAATATTGTAATTAAGGATAACAACCTTGATTTTTTGTTTTTAACAGAAACATGGTTTTCTCCCTCAACCCCACCTCGTCTTGATGAACTGGCCCCCCCTGGATATCACATACTTATGTGTAATCGGGCCACAAGAAGAGGCGGGGGGATTGCGATTATTTTTAAAGAACACCTTAAAATCAGTGAAATTGAGATGGAGGTGACATCCCCCACCACATTTGAATATCTCTCTCTCCTATGGCAGCGCACTGAGAGGGAAACGGCAGGCCTAGCTCTTATTTATCATCCGCCTAATACTAGTACCCCCGTCTTTATGGAGGAGATATCTGAACTGCTAACTACTATAAGTCTTAAGTTTACCTCCTCCATCATTTTGGGAGACTTTAACTTGTGGGCTGATTCTCCTATGGACTCTCATGCCCAGAGTTTAATACTCTACGCTAAAACCATAGGGTATAACCAAGCAGTATCCGGCCCTACACATAGAACCGGACATACACTAGATTGGATTTTCCACAATGGGTTGATTTCCTCAACTGCCACTCCTCAACCCACGGCCTGGAGTGATCATAATTTGATCAAGTTTGAGGCAGTAGGTGTTGAAATGAAGAAAATCCCCCACATCCCAAAAAGAAATAATATATGCTCATGGGTTCGAGACATTTCCAAAGTCACCGGACCTCTTCTTAGCACAACCTTTTCCAGCAAAATGGACCCTATTAAATTTCATGATTCCCACACAGTAGAAGAGAAAATCTTACTGTTTAATTCAGTGATCGTAGAATCAATAGAACTTCTAGCCCCCTTGAAAAAAAACTTGTCTAGTAAGACAAGCAGATAAAAACCCTCCCTGGTTTAATCAGGCGACCAGGGAGATGAAATGGCGATGTCGAGCAGCTGAAAAACGGTGGAGAAAAGATTACAATACCGACCTTAAATTGGAATATTTAAAATCTTTAAAATTATATAAATCTAGCATTAAAAATACGAAAAAACAATATTTCACAGATAAGATTACAAAAGCGAAAAACTCAGCGGCAGAGCTTTTTCGCACAACAAACCTCCTAGCAAATCCTAACTGTTCGCTTCCTCAAGAAGAAACATCTCAAAAGTTTTGTGAATCCCTTTCTCACTTTTTTAAACAAAAAAATGATCTAATCAGGAGCAACATAGTGGTGGAACCTGATGCAGAAACTTTTACACCCTATGATGGCTCGATGTTCTCGAATTTTAAACCCGTTAGTTCATCTGAGATTCTGTTCATCCTCAAGTCTCTCAGGGCATCGTCCTCATCGCTGGATCCCTGCACTGCTCAGCTGGTGAAGGATGCCGCTGATGCTTTGGCCCCCTATATTGCAGACATTGTTAGTATGTCATTTGCCACCGGAGTTGTTCCTGGCATTCTGAAGCAGGCTGTGGTTAACCCTCTGCTGAAGACACCAACTGTGCCACGCTCCGAGTTGAGCAACAATCGACCTATTTCCACCTTGCCTTTTTTGGCCAAGATCATCGAGAGAGCGGCGGTATGGCAAATTCAGCCTCACCTGGAATCTAATCACATTCTGGATGACTTCCAATCGGGATTTCGACCTGGTAGAGGGACAGAAACTGCCCTGGTTAAAGTCCACGACGATCTCCTGTGGGCTTTGGACAGAGGGGAGGAAATTGCCCTGGTACTCCTGGATTTATCGGCGGCCTTCGATACCATCGATCATGATAGATTGACAGAGAGGCTACTTACTGTGGCTGGTGTGGATGACAGGGCGCTAGCTTGGGTGACCTCGTTTCTCCACGACAGGGTTCAAAGGGTAAAATTGGGGACATTTTACTCCTCTAACATCTCCCTGACGTGTGGAGTCCCCCAGGGTTCGGCTTTATCTCCAATCCTGTTTAACATCTATATGAGGCCACTGACCCATATCATCCGCCGCCACATGCTTCCCTATCATATCTATGCCGACGATACCCAGTTGTACTTTCGCCTGGCCAAGAAAAAGGAGGATCAAATCAATCTTTCTTCATGCCTACAGGATATCCAGTCGTGGATGGGAGCCAATTATTTAAAACTTAATGGCTCCAAAACTGAATGCATCATCTTCAGTAACCAGGAGGTGAATAGTATCTTTCCCTCATGGCCGGACTCGTTTTCTCCATCTCCGAGTCCTGCCACTAAGGTCAGAGATCTGGGAGTCATTCTCGATTCCAGGTTGACATTGAAGCCTCAGATTAATCAGGTGGTAAGCTCTTGCCACTACCACCTGAAGCTTCTGAGGTCTATTTTCAGATTCATTGCCCCCTCCGATCAAATCTCGGTGGTCAACGCCATCATCAGTAGCCGATTGGACTACTGCAATGCTCTGTACATTGGACTGCCTCAGAACATCATACACAAGCTACAGTTGATACAGAACGCAGCTGCAAGGCTACTTACGGGTGTGGCCCGTAATGACCATATCACTCCATCATTAAGAGCCTTGCACTGGTTGCCCGTTCGTGAACGGGTTCTGTTTAAAAATGGTTGTTTGGTATATAAGGCAGTCCATGGTATGGGACCAGACTATCTGAAGGATAAATTCACACGCTATACTCCCAGTCGATCCTTGAGATCGGCTGATTTAGCCTTATTGAAGATTCCAAATTTTAAAAAGAAAAAGTGCGGAGGGAGAACGAGTGATGTTCAGGGAGCGCAATTTTGGAACTCCCTGCCTCTGACATTAAGACTTGAGAATGATCTACTGAAGTTTCGCCGGAGCTTAAAAACAGTTTTATTTGCTCAGGCGTATGGGATGACATGAAACTTTTAACCTGGTTCAAATGCATGTGATTATAATGCTGTTGTTTGCTGGATATTGTTTTGTCTGTTTTATTGCTGGTATGCGCATCGAGACCCTATGGGTAATAAGACTGCGTTTCTTAAGAATTTTTAATAAATAAATAAATAAATAAATAGACTTTCATCGGTGCATAAAACGATCATAAGGTGAGAATAACTGGAATCTACCGCACTACTGAATGCCAAGAATCTGATGCCAATGAATCCATTAATATTTGCAACCTTAGTAAATATGAGCAAAGAAAGCTGTTAAAACCTTTTCCTTATTGTTTAAACATTTGATCTCAAAACATTTTGATTTAAAAAAAAGTACACAGAAATACTCTCTTCTAATAGATATCAAACAATTGCAAACCCAACACAGGTTTATCTGAAACAATATATTTGTTAAATATATGTGGCACTATTAATGGCAACCCTATGAATTTATTTGAGAAAAATATATTTGGAGTATATTCCCATTGATATTTTAAATGTTTTACTACACCTGGGTATTGTTCAACAACGACTTCCTGTTTCCAGGGGTATAAATGTGAGATGACACATAGGCCAAATTCCCGTAGTCATTCATCAAGATGGATAAGACCAAGGAATATAGTTGTGATGTGTGTCAAAAGGTTGTTGAACCTCACAATATGGAAAGTGGCTATAAAAAAAATAGGAAAAGCACAGAAAATTCTAATTTCCACAATCAGGGCAATAATTAAGATGTTCAAGTCAACTGGAAATGTTATTAATCAAACTGGAAGAGGACATGAGTCTATATTGTCTCAGAGAAATGTACAAGTAATAGTTCTAGTAGCCAAAGAAATCTGTGAGGGTCACAGCTGGTGAACTGCATAAGTTAGTTGTGTCTTGAAGTCAGAAAGTCTCCAAAACTATAAATCTGACATCACCTACATAAACACAAGTTGTTTGGAAGTGTTTCGAGAAAAATGCCTCTACTATCATCCAAAAACAGCTCAAGTGTCTGCCGTACACTACTGGAAGATCAAATGGGATCCGGTTCAGTGGTCAGATGAAACCAAAATCGAGCTTTTAGGCAAAAAAACACCTGAGGTGGGTTTGGCACACACACAGAGGTAGCCACACGTTTAAATATGGTGGTGTCTCTTTAGTGTTTTGGGGCTTTTTTCTGCCAGAGGACCTGGACATTTTGTTAGGATGCTTTGCATCATGGGCTTGATCAAACATCAACAGATATTAAATGAACACCTGACTACCTTTGCCAGAAAGCTTAACATGAGCCGTGGTTGGACAATGAAGTATACATCATAATTAACACAAAAATGGCTAAATGACCACAATATCAAAGTTCTACAATGGCCATCCCAGTACCCTGACTTTAACCCTATAGAAAACTTGTGGGGTGAACTTTAGAAGGGAGTCCACCAGCATTGACCACCAAATTTAAAGGATCTGCAAAGATTCTGTGTGGATATACGGTCTCAGATCCCTTGCCATATTCTCTCCAACCTCATCAGGCATTATAGAAGAAGACTCGGAGCTGTTATCTTAGCAAAGGGAAGTAGCACAAAGTACTGCCAATAATTGTGCTCCACATATAATTAACAATAATTTTATTTTTGGGGGGATAAACCTGTGTTGTGCTTGCATTTGTTTAATATCCATGGGAACAGAGTATTTGTGTGTATTTTTTTTAACAAACGGGTTAGACAATAAAGACGCAGCCTTCTTTCAATCACGTATGGTCAGCTTGTTTTTATTCTTCAAACTAGCTGAAATGAAACAATTTTTTTTTTGGTAAAATTAGGGCAAAAAACTTCTAATACAAACTGTAACAGACCACTAAAGGGTTTAGAAAAAATGGTCTGTGTGCAGTAGTCCTTTAGTTTTAACCCTCCAATTTAAAACATTGCAGTTTTGTAGAAACGGTAATGTTTCCATTGCCGGGTTAAACACACCTCTAGTGACTGTCTTTTAGACACTTGAGATGCTTCCATGTGAGTTAAACGCAGTTCTCAATCAAATTCGGCTCCTAGGGATTGATGATCTCAGCTATGGAGGTGGGGTGGCTGTAGAGAGAGTACTGTAGTGATAGAGAAAATGTAAGTAAACTTACCCTTTACTTTAAGTAGGGGATGGGGGACTAATCTAAACAGCATGAAGGTCACTATAGTTAGGAATACATCTTTGTATTCCTAACGCTATAGTGTTCCTTTAAAGGTAAAATTAAAACATTTTGTTTTTTTTTTATTGAGAAATGGTTACAACTATAAATGATCATTTTACCTTTAACTTGATATTGTGCTATTAATAAATGAAGGTGGGGACCTTTAAGCACATTGAGATTATTTGCGTATTGGGTCACATATGTGAATTAGTCCTCACTTCAATTAAGGTTTTGAGACTTGATGGTGGTAGTGTGTAGAAGAGATGGGGAAAAGGAGGTTCTAGGCATAGAAAATAATTCTGAATAATTGCATACATTCTTGCTGAGAGAACAGAGATTACTTATTGACATTATTCTTAATACTATTATAAAATATTGCAAGAAAAGTAGTAATTACTAGACTTGTGCATTTGTTTTCAAACTAATTGTAGTTGTCCGAATTGAAAGGGACACTATAGGAACCAAGACCACTTCATTTCATTGATGAAGTCATGGTTAAATCTCAGTCCCCTTAACCTTGCTGTCTAGAACATTGCAGGTTTAGAGACACTGCAATGATTACATGGCATGGTTAGGACTGCATCTAGTGACTGTCTTCCAGACAGGCTGTCTACCAGTGGCTGTCTACCTTGGTTAAGACTGCTTTTAGTGGATGTTTACCAGAGGTGCTTCCAGTTGTTTCACAGAGTTAAACTCCTTCAGGTTTTGTATGACGATGTCCATGCTTTTTACATTGGGGAAGATCAATGCGTGTTTGGCGCTTGATGCGTATGCACACTAAGTTCCCCCTTGCACTTACATCAGCAGCAAAGGAGACAAAATTAGTATAGAGGGAACTAATCGCTGGAATAAGGTAAGTAAAATAAATCATTTTTAACCTATTCATTGTTGCATGAGAGGTTGCAGGGATAGAGGCAAACTATATTGTTAGGATACAGGTTTGTGTTTCCAACACTTTAGTTTTCCTTTAAGAAAATCGTTGGGTCATCCAAATTCCATACCTCCATAGTATCACATGGACGTATAACTGAACTAAGGACTTGCTAAATGGACCGGCATAGTAGTTTGTTTTGTGATTTGAAGTTCTGCCCTCTGGTTGAAGGGTAAAATAAGATTAATGGTTAGGAGACAGACACTGAATTTTGATTTTATTCACAGATCAAGCAAAAAAATATCCAACAGAGGGAAAAAAAGGGTAGTAGAAAAAATATTTATATTTTATAGTATATATGAAATACATTTATAATATATACATATATAAATATAGCCTTCATACTGATCCTCCTTTTTTCCCCCTACATTTGTTACTTTTTTTCTAATTTGATCTGTGAACTAAATTATTATTATTATTAATATTTATAAAGCGCCAACAAGTTCCATAGTGCTGTACAATGGGTGGACTAATATACATGTATTTGTAATCAGATAAGTTGAAAGCACAGCAACAGAGGGATTCAGGGCCCTGCTCAATGAGCTTACATGCTAGAGGGAGTGGGATAATGTGACACAAAAGGTAAGGGTAGGGTAGAAAAATAGGTTGCTAGGATAGTATTCACTGAGGTCTAGGTATGTTTTGATGACAGTTTCAGGAGAGGAATCAGAGTGCGGGGAGGGAAAGCTGTTCACAGTTTAATTGATATGCTTTCCTAAAGAAGTACGTTTTTAAAGATTTTTTTGAAGGAGTGGAGACTGGGTGATAGTCTAACAGAGAGGTGTTCCATAGGAATGGTGCAGCACTAGATAAATATTTAAGGCGAGCATCAAAGATAGGAGTATGAAATGAGGTTAGACGTAGGCAATATTTGTGTATTAGTGAGGATAAATAGGTCGGGGCAGCATTGTGTAGTCATTTGTAAGCAACTCTCAGGATCTTAAATTGAGTCCTATATATTATGGGAAGCCAATGTAGGGACTGACAGAGGGGGAAGGCCTGTGAGGTATGGGTGAACAGGAAGATGAGACTCGCCACGGCATTCATTATAGACTGTAATGGGGCAAGTTGGGAACATGTAAGATCCCTGAGAAGCGAATTACAGAAATCAAGGCGAGAGAGGACAGTGGCATGGGCAAGCACCTTAGCTGTATCAGGCATTAAATAGGATCGGATGCGAGCTATGTTTTTGAGATGAAAGTAGCAGGATTTTGCGATTGATTGGACATGAGGGATGAAGGACAGGTCGGAGTCAAAGAGAACACCTAGGCAGCAAGGCTGTGAGGTAGAGCTGATAGTAGCATCATTGACTTGGAGGGAAACAGACAAGGGAGTAGCAACACTTGAGGAAGGGAAGACCAGAAGTTCTGTTATAGACAGGTTAAGTTTAAGGAAATGAGCAGCCATCCATTTGGAAATAGCAGAGAGGAAATCAGAGACACAAGTCAAGAGGGGGGGGGGAGGGGGGGGAGAAATCAGGGGAAGACAGATACATTTGCGTGTCATCCACATAGAAATGATACTGGAAGCCGAAGGAGCTGATGAGTTTACCAAGGGAGGCAATGTAGCTTGAGAACAATAGGGGACCAAGGACAGACCCTTGGGGAACACCAACAGAGAGGGATTGAGGAGAAGAGGCAGAACCAGAGAAAGAAACACTGAAAGAACGTTGGAAGAGGTAGGAGGAGCACCAGGAGAGAGCGGTATCTCGTAGACCAAGATTACGGAGGATGAGAAGAAGCTGTTAATGATCACCAGTGTCAAAAGCAGCAGGAAGGTTGAGGAGAATTAGGATAGAGTAGTGGTCACTGGATCTTGCAGTGATAAGATCATTGGATATTTTGGTCACAGCTGTTTCAACAGAGTGACAAGCGTGGAACCCAGATTGAAGCAGGTCAAGCAGAGAGTTAGATTCAAGGAAGTCTGTCAATCTTGCATACACAACTCTGTCAGGGGTCTTGGAGGCAAACAGCAGTAGTGAGATAGGTTGGTAGTTGGATGGGGAATTAGGGTCAAGGTTTGGCTTTTTTAGAATCGGGGTAACGGTTGCATGTTTGAAGGGTAGAGGAAATGTGCCAGAGGAAAGGGAGAGATTGGAAATCTTAGTGAGAGGCAGAGCAAGAGAAGGAGTCAAAGTGCGGATGAGATATGAGGGAATACGATCAAGGGAACAGGTGGTGGGGCAGGAGAAATGGAGCAGAAACCTCTTCTGCTGTAGCAGGTGCAAATGAGCATAGGACAGCTGAGGGGATGTGGTTAGGGGAAAAGTTGGTAGGGGATGGAGAGAGATGTACTTCAAAATATACACATAATATTTATATGATGTATACATTTTCTAGTACATTGATTGTTCATGTTTCATTTCTGATTCATACCTATTTCATAATGACTAGATAAATTATGTGTGCTAAATTGTTCACATCTTTTGTCATGTAATAAATGTTTAAGATCCCTGCAAAATAATGTGCAAGATCCCTGCAAAATAATGGTAAAACATACTTTCTTTTTTATTTCATTTTTTATTTCTTTATTCAAGCTTTACATTATATTATAAGACAAACTTAGAAAACATATACTCTATAATGCACACGATTCACACAGGTATAAGCTTACATTGATCATAACATTAAGTAACTTAAAGTTAATATACCAAAGGTAATTCAAACCATATAGTATAGCAAAAATAATAAATATTATGTATGTTAAATAGATCTGCTTTAATGATAATAATAGTTAATTACTTCAAAAGGGAAGAGAGGAGGAGTGATGGAGGAGTTTATTATGCAGTAATTGCGAAAATATCGGTTTATAGTAACCCAATATAAATGCTCAGGCCGTTTCACAAAGGTTAAGTAAAAGTTTAGGCCAATCTCTCACGATTTTTTTTATATTTAAATGCATTTCCTTTATTCCTATAGAAACCCTCTTCCATCTGTCTTTGATGCTCTATTTGATTTACTATTTCTGGCAAGATTGACTTAAAGGAGATTTTCCAGTTTCTGGCGAGAGTTAGTTTTGTTGCCATAAGAATAAGAATTAGGAGAAATATATGTTCTAATGAGCATTGGGGAAACTCTAAGTGAAACAAAAACAATTGAGGTGAAATTTAAATTTTTATTTGTACATAGTGTTGAGAATATTTTTGTGGTATTCCTCTGGAGCTCTGAAAGACCTTCACACTCCCACCACATGTGGTATATCGTGCCTTCCTGCTTTGAACATCTCCAACATGTGGTTGAATAGTTATGTTTAATTTTTTTTAATTTGTCTGGTGTTAAGTACCATCTATGTATGACCTTAAAAAGTGTTTCATGCAATGTTAAACAGTGCGTGGCCTTCTGTACCTGCAGAAACGCAGGTTCCCCCCAATTGTTCATATTAAAGAAGTTCCCCATTTCAATTTCCTATTTACTTATGGATTTGAGATTATGAGAGGACCTCAGACTGTCAGTTATTGCACTAACTTTGGAAATGAATTTGTTTTTATGTTGTGTGGAAATAAACGTTTCAAACTCTGGATGATCTTCAATTTTCTTTTTATCAATAAAATATTTAATTCTTAAATACAACATACTTTGAATCCAGTGTCTGGCCAAGTTCTCCGCTATCTTTTCCATGCTTCATCCAAAGTCACAATGAGCCAATATTCCATCTCAGAGGTCCAATTAAAATGCTCCTCATAGGGAAACATTGTTGGCCTCGTGTGCCCTGATCTGCCAATGAGCTTCTTTTAAAAGTGAAGCATTATATCCAGTGCTTCTTCATCAGAAGGAGTGCACATCTGCCAATCCAAGAGCAGAAGAATGGAAGTATGGAGAGTTGAAAGGCTGCATGTAATGTAGGTGGTTTGACAAATGGAGGGAAATAACTATTATATAATGTGGGGAGGAGGGATGAGCAGTCCTAATGGAGGGAGGAAATTTAATAATGAGTAAGTTTGCTTCTCCATGCAGACGTGCTCACATCAGCGCCTGCAAGAAAAGAAGCTCATTACGTCCATCTCCATTTTTCTCCCAGAACTAACATTAGTGAGCCCTGGGCTAACTAAGCCATGTATGTCAAGGGTGTACCTACACCCCTGCACAAACTGACTAATATATCTGTATAGACAGCATTTAAAGCTGAAACACTGCATATACACATTGCTTGATAACTTCTAAAAGCAGCTCCACCCCAATTTAACCAACCAGTAAATCAATTGTACATTCCATCTCTCTCTGTGATAAATATGTGTTTTTATTTTAAGATTCATGATACATGCAAATTTCCCATTTTTATAAATCCTGTGCTCCTGCTGCTTTGCTGGCACAGTAATCACAATTTGTATTCTAACGGTTTGCTTATGCTGAGCAAAGAGAAATGTTGCCCGCACTGTAAAACTACTTGAATTTAAATACATCTAATGGCAGCTTACTATCAACAATACTCCTAAGGTGTGTCAGTAATTACATTATATGGTGTGTAATAGCTTCTAACACTGCCCATGTTTCTTTTCCAATTAGTTGCTACAATTTTTCCATTGGGGCATATGGCAATCTTTTCATACAGTGTGCAACGCACGACCAGCTCTCTCAAATCCCTAATATATGAGAATTGACTTCTCTGTCTGCATTGGAAGCTTTTATAATGGCGCTCGTGCTGCTTGGTTGGCAGTGATGGTCCCTGACTTGCAGAAAAGCAGATTAGTACAGCTCTTCTCCCATTAAGCCGTCAGTTTTAATTTAACAGAGCGGCTCAGCTCATGGAGACTATTCCTTTTACCATTTTTCTCTCAAAGGTGCAGGACTGATAAGGAATAAAAAAAAGTAAGCTCAAATGAATGTTTGATTTTTTTTTTCAGAATCTCTGGAGTGAGGTGCTAAAGAACTGAAAAACGAAATAGCAATGTCTCTGTGCAACAATGGTGCAAGGATTCCTTCGCCACAGGAAACTGTTAATGGCTTCCCACAAGCCAGTGCTTCGGGCACTTGGCATAAGCCTGAGGAGGAAGCAAAGACCACCGAACCAAGTCTTGTTAAGAAGGCCCACCGAGAAATCTTGGACCATGAACGAAAGAGACGAGTAGAACTTAAGTGCATGGAGCTGCAGGAAATGATGGAGGAGCAGGGGTAAGTCTTCATTCAGATTGTTTTTTTTTGTATGATTCTGTTAGTCAGAATTGACATTGTAACAATTTGCTGCTTGATGGTTATTAGTTGTACATAATAGAGTTTACAGAACTATAATGGAACCATTGGTGAATCTGAACCACCCATCAAGAAAAACTGCCACATAGAGTAACGGTGAATAAAGGTCATCTTTAGGTTGGCATAGAAACAGAATCTGTACAATGTGCTAACAAAGGTGCCAGCAAATTTACAGACTAAAATATGTACTTATCTGAGGATTGCTGCTGTCTCATCCCAGTTGGATGCTGCAGTAATCGAAGCACAGGCACATACATTCTTTCCCTTCTCTAAATGCTGTACCAATATTTGTAGTTTTTATCTTATGATTACAGTATAGCTAAAGAATGTATTAAAACAAATTTAGATCAATCTACATTTTTTGATAAAGTGACACATTTATTATCAATGCATTATAAAATAAAATGTAATAAAAGGTACGGGAGGATATTAAAAGGCACAAGAGGGCTGGGGGGCACAAAGAAACATACAGGGGAGTTGAGGGGGGACAGATACACAGAGGGGCTGAGGGGGAGGAAGAGACGCACAGAAGGGCGAGGGGCTGGGGGGAAAGATGCACAGAGGGGTTGTGGAGGAGAAAGAAGCACAAAGGGGCGGGGGGTGAAAGACACACAAAAGAGCTGGGGGGAAGAAAGAGACAGACAAAGGGGCTAGGGGAAGTAAAAAATACACAAGGAGGGTTGTAAGAGACACATGAGAGGTAAAATACAGCAAAGGGGACACACAGAGGGTAAAAGGGGGGCAAGACATAAAAAGGGGTAAGTTAGTCAAAAGGGGGGTTAAAAGACACACAGGTGAAGATACATTTTTTTTCGGCGAGGAGTGTGTGGCAAAATGCTTCTTCGTGTGTGTAGTCAAAAATCCTTGACCCTGGTATGCAGTGTGTGTATTGAATACATTGTGTTTGTGTGTGTAGTGTATCTAGTGTTTGTGTGGTGTAAGCAGTGTGTCTAGTGGATGCAGTGTCTGTGTAGTGGATGTGTATGTAGTAATGTCTGTTTAGTGGATGTAGTGACGGTAGTGTATGTAGTAGTGTCTGTGTAGTGCGTGTAGTGTTGGATAAGTGCTGGGTGGTGAGCCACTAATTAAAATGTACATGAAATTACATTGGGCTTATCCCCCCTCCCTTCCTCTTTCCTGTGGACTGGAAGGGGGGAGGGGGGAAGGTGTGTAGGAAGGTGACATTATAGGAGGGCACTGTGTAGTTAGGTGACATAATGGGGTGTTGTGTGTAGGAAGGTGATAGTATGGGGGATAGTGTGTAGGATGGTGACAGTGTGGGGGGGCAGGGTGTGGGGATGACCGTGTGGGGATTACAGTGTGGCTGGGCAGACTGACAGACAACATGCCCTTACTGATACACACTCACTGACAGATAGTCATTGTCTCACACATTGTTTAACTAATACACATGTTCACTGATAGACACACACTGACACAAACACACTCTCAGAGATACATGCACTCACTGACATACACACACTCCCTAACAGACACACACCTACTGACATATACACACTGACAGTCACACACACATTCAATGACAAACACACAGGCATCACTGACAGACACAGACTCTTACTGATTTGACATGAATACATTCACTCACAGACACATATACACTCACTGACAAACACAGAGTCTCACTGATGTGACAGACAGACACATACACATTCACTGACGGACAAACACACACTCACACATTCACTGACAGACACACACACATTCTCTCACACACACTCCCAAATTACTAATATTATTATTTTAATTTGTCCACCCAGCCTCCCTACCTTTGGGAGAGCTGGAGTGGGTCTGTCACTGGGGTCCAGTGGGGCTGCTGTGAGACGGACAGCTATGAGCATATCAGAGGTGGCAAGAAAGATGTAATCCTCCTGCTCTGCTCCCTCGTGGGCCGTCTACTGATGCAGGGAGCCGGAATATGATGGCACTTTGGGATCCATACAGCCAGGCATGGCCTTGGTTGCCTTGTGCGAAAAATCACACACACACAGGCTTACAGTCACACACACAAGCAGACAGTGATGCACACACAGTTACAGTTACACACAGGCAGACAGTCACACACACACACCACACACACACACACACACACACACAGGCAGACAGTCACACACACCACACACACACACACAGGCAGACAGTCACACACACACACACCACACACACACACAGGCAAACAGTTACACACAGAGGCAGACAGTCACACACACAGAGGCAGGCAGACAGTTACGTGCACACACACACACACACACACACACACAAACAGTCACACACATAGGCAGACAGTTACACACACAGAGGTAGAAAGTCAAACACAGACAGACACACACACACACACAGGCAGCCAGTCACACACACGCACATGCAGACATTTACACACACAGAGGCAGACAGTCACACACACACAGGCACAAAAGGGGGTTGCCCCTAGCAACGCAACTGCCTAAAATTGTAGAACTAGAATTACAACTAACAGGGCCTTACCTGACCAAATAGTGTCTCTACCAATCAGGAGTGTCTAATTCTGGTTGTTTGTTTTTTCTTATAAGCCCTACTTCTAGTTGCATTTCCACTTGATGAGTGGAACTGCTTAGTACAGTGAATTAAAAACACTGAACTAAATAAGTAATGTCTAAGAAATGAAATGGGGTAACCCCATATAAGTAAAGGATAGTCAAAAAAAGAAAGAGGTGTTTCTTAGAAAAGTTAAAACATAACTTTTATTAGTCGTGTTTAAAAACATGTATATAGTGCAAGCAGCTAAGAATATAATAATAAAAACGACAATTTTCTTATGATAAATTAAAGGGACACTAAGGGCACCAAAACAACTTTAGCTTAATGAAGAACTTTTGGTGTATAAATCATGTCCCTGCAATCTCACTACTTAATTCTCTGCCATTTTGGAGTAAATCACTTTGTTTATGCAGCCCAAATCACACCTCCCTTTAAGTGTCTTGTACAGCCTACATAAACACTACCTCTAAAGAGTCATCTACTGTTCATACTTCCTTTATTGCACATTATCTTTAATTTTGATTATCTTCTGTTCTATTAGTCACTAGACCCTGCAGGGGCCTCCTGTGTGTAATTAACGTTCAATTTACAATCTTTTTTTTTTTTTTTAATTCTTTATTTTTGCATGTGCATATAGGTTACAGACAAGCGTGCAGGGCCACGACAGCAACTGCAGGCATAATCATAGCATTTCAATGAGTGGCATGTTGGTACAGCACATTTTTTTTTTTTTTTTTGCAAGAACAGAAAGATTACCGGCATATTTTTGTTTAAACGTTAGAGTGATGCTGAGTAGTTTTAAGTTTAGATATAGTACAAGATTGTGTCTGCGGGCTGCGTAAACAGGCTTGTGTAGCCACCCCAGGAAATACAGGCTAGTAATACATATCAAGCATTTGAAAGCATTTGAAAGGCATCAGCTAACAACACTATATTTCGTAGAGTCAGCATAGTTTCAAGAGAAAACAAGCAGTATAGGGGTGTCTAAAGTGTGAAACAGTTAGTTAATAGTTTTGACAAGGATAAACCAAGCTAGGAACGTTTTTAAGGGCTTTTGAAAATATAGGCAGACTAAATAGTGACCGCTAGAACAAACCCATAAGATCACTGCGTGGTAGTAAGGTACTGCAGTGTTACATTGCTCCCCTCCCCCCACTCAATCTCGCTATAAAGCAGAAGCACACAATTGAGCTAGCAGAAGCAGTTAAGCAACAGCTGATAAGTCTAAAAAGTATGCAACTCAGCCATGTATCATTGGTAATGGTGGGGTGGTCTGTCCTGGGCGTCAGCCTTGTGTGTCAGCATAGACAGATGGTAAAAGTTAATTGAAGATAGTCCCCTCTGCCGCCACTACAGGTAGCTGGTACGTGGGAGTTCCACTTGTTGTTAGTCGCTAGGCAGGGTGTTTGCTGTGTATCTACCGCCTGTGAGAGTCCCTTCCGTAGTAGGGGTCCAGGCTGCCCTTCTGCTTCTCCTCCCGTCAGTAAGTCCCATGGTGCATGAGCGGTTGCAGGCGGCTGATGCGTTGTCGTTTTTACCTTGCCAGGGGGGGGGGGTGTATCCAGCCCCCGCAGGAGGCCTCCTTGGGTCTGATCATAGCTTGGTAAGGTACGGTAGTGCCCGCAGATGGGTGGCTGAGGGTGGTACCTGTGGGTTGTTGGCTGTCCCCTATAGGTTCTGCTGATGTATAGTAGTTGCCCATCAGTGCTCCGGTCTTGGCGCCGTCGCATGCGGCCTCCGCCATCTTGGATGTGGTGTCCGGATGGACTGGCGGCCTTGCTGCCGTGCCGACAGAGCCAGCGGTGGTCAGGCCCCTAGGGTGGGGACCGGGATAACCCCCCCGGTCCATAGGGGGGGGGACGGGGCCAGGTCCCGCCGGATTCGTGTCCCATGAGGGGTGCTGTGTTGCGGGATAGTGGGGCAGCGGCCGTCTGCCCCACTCACCGCCGGAGAAGGCCTCAGGCAGTTCGGCGAGAGTGTCTCCTCCAGGGGACTGTAGCTCGTAGGGCCAGCCTCTCCCTGGATCCAGCCGACCCCCTGTGTTGGGCTTTGTTGCTGTGGGTCTGCAGTTCGGATTTAGGCATTATTTTTATCGTTTTTAGTGCGGTCTTGCAGGAGCTCTGCGTGCCTGCGACCATCCAGCTCGGCGGGCAGGCCCCGCCCCCAATTTACAATCTTTTTAAGTAAGTTACATCTGCTTGAAAGTCAAACCATTTTGTTTTCATGCAGGCTGTTTCAATCATAGCCAGGGGAGGTGTGGCTAGGGCGGCATTAACAGAAACAAAAGTGATTTAACTCCTAAATTGCAGTGAATTGAGCAGTGAAACTTCAGGCATAAGCTATACACAAACACTGCTTCATTAAACTAAAGTTGTTTTAGTGAATATAGTGTCCCTTTGACAGATTATGGATCTGAAACCTCCTGCAACAAAGTATCTAAATTGAGAAATGTATACAAAATATATTCAGGAAGGGATAGTTGCTGTGATGCAAAGTTTGGAGCTTAGAGTGACTATTTAAACATGATTTGCAAACATGCTGAATTTAAAATAGGAGATAGTCTCTTCCATACTTACTAGTATAGCACTTAATTAAAGAAATCATTTGATGATGTGGAGTATACTACAGGCAGCCTCCCCACGAACACATACACAAGACCAAAGAGAGCTTAACATGAGCAACACCACAGACAATCTCCACAACATTCCTATAAACATCCACACCACAAGCATCATCTTCCCAAACCCACAATACCACAACCAGCCTCCCACCACGCAACTCCATAATCATTGCCCCTCCGTGCACATATGTCCCCACAGATATAAAACACCACATTCAGCGTTTAATGTTAATTCCATGTTTATTGTTACTCTTACTATTATTATTATAAAATAAATCTAGGATAGGGAGCTACTAGGGCAGGCCTAGGCAACCTTTGGCACTGCAGATGTTTTGGACTACACCTCCCATAATGCTTTGCAGCATTATGGGTGTAAGAGCATTATGGGGGATGTAGTCCACAACATCTGGAGTGCCGAAGGTTGCCTACCCCTGTACTAGGGCATGGACCCCATGCCACTTCATGGTCTTGCTACACTTCTGCCTTCAGCAGTCATTTTTATCTGGTGTTCCATAGCAGTGCTATCCCTAGCAGGTTGTTAGTGTTTTACAGTTCTAAAAAGCTAAGAAATATACTACAACTCCCAGAATTGTTTGCTGTGCCTATAGAGCACTGCTTATAGGATAAGCCCAGCATTACTATTAAAAGTCAAGGGAGCATACAAGCAACTTTGCAGTTTAATAGTAGCTCACTGCATATGATTCTAAGCTAGGCAATTTGTTTCAAATGTGAGTAGCTTTTTATTTTTTATTATTTTATTACATTTTATATGACTAGCTATACATCGTGTTAAATAAACCTATGGGTTAAATCTAACCTACATTGTTCCATTAATATTTTAATGAGATGTGTGTATATATATTTTTTTTAAATGTGTGCTCAAAAGGAATCGTAGTGCTATTTAATCAGTGGGAAACTGCAAGGCTGTAGCTGAAACAGTAAAAAGCGATAATGTAAGTAGACCCAATCATCTGTCATTATTAAGTTTTTTTTGGCATGTAATGTAATGGGAGGAATAGCACAATTACAGATAGAGTATCAACCTTTTTCATATTACATCGCACCGTGCCATCTTGTTGTTCGAGATAAATTAACAATAAACCTTCTCATATGCAGAAATTAGCTTGAGATATTTTGTATATATTTTATAATGATGCACTTTATTCTAATGTGTTTTTAAGCAAACGACAAAAGAGTATGTCCACAATTAATAAATATTCAAGCAATTATACGATAACATGTAATTTACAGCTGACATCCATTATATGTTTTGAATGCATTGCATGATAAATGATTTATGTGGAATGTTTAAAAGCACTACGCGCTATTTAGCCAACCATTATATCATCACACCCACAGAGCTAGCAATTAACTATCTGAAAGCATAACTCTCACATTAACACAATACTGAGAAGTCACTCGTTGGGAAAATCTAAAGTAATTGTACCTTCACAGTTATTTTATTCCAGTGTTTGTGTGTATAATTGTGTAATGGGGGGTAGTTATGGTGTTTGTAAATAGAAAACCCCCTTGACTTTTTTTTAAACTTGCATGAGCTATAGAAGAATAAAGAATAGTATCAATGAATGCTTGAAATAATGCTGTATTGATCATTAGAACATATTAATTAAATATATGCAATTAAAGTGATTCTTTGTGACTCATCGTGTTGTTAGATAAACACAAATGCTCCAACTTTATATATTTGTTGTTGTTTTTATTAGTGTATTTTTTATGTAAGGGCGGCATAAACATTTGAGCTACTGATATAGGTCTTTGGTTTTATATGCAGCTATTTGTTTTATTCTATTTAAAGAGTAACTGTCACTTTCCTTGTTTTTTAAAGAAACACTCCATTGCCCCCCGTACCCTCATTAAAAAAATCTCTAATTAGTAGATAACTTGTATGCATTTATTTGTGCAGGGCCTTGTCTGCAGCCATTGCAAGCCTGTCCTTTTTTACCCAGCAGAGACTTTCAGTGTCAGTCTATGCTGGGGAACACTCCAATCAGAGGCTTGTCATTGAGAAGGCTCTGTGCTGCGACCGTGATCCCATCTTTCCATGCTTCTCGATGAGCTCTAATTCAGCTCAGAGTGCACCTGACACTTCTGGTGTGAATGGAAAAAAAACTTTGTTGGCTCTCTGATTGACACTAAGCGAAGTGTTTCTGTCCCCAACGATAAAACTGATGTCTCTATTGAAATCTGCACATTTATAAACTCACAAATGTGACAGGCTCCAGACATTGAACACACTTCAGCAAGCTGAAGTGTTTCATGTGTGTGGAGTTTTCCTTTAACACTATGTTTACCTATCCATTTTTTAAATCAAATATGCATCTAAGAGATGTACAAACTAAACTTTCAATGTAGAAATCCAAACCTCTTTATTCTACAATTCTGTGCCTCCATCTTAGCTCCCTGTCAATCATCGCTATAAACCCTGTCCGTTGCACCTGGCAGTCAGCATTAGGAAAGAATACAAGAGAACAAGAACTTAACCCCTTAACCCCTTAAGGACCAAACTTCTGGAATAAAAGGGAATCATGACATGTCACACATGTCATGTGTCCTTAAGGGGTTAAACAAAGTGTTCCAGTCCCAGTAATCCAAGCTCCAATCTTGTAGGTATCTCTAAGTCCTTGGTTTTATATGACTAGATAAGATAATTCTTAGTGCTAAGCTTGAGTTGACATTAGCTCTAGGGCCTTTTACTAAACCCACAGAGTATTAATATCTTATGACACACACTTGATGCAATCTCTAAATGTCCCATTAGATACAGCTATTCTGTTACTTGACCCTATCCCATTACATTATTACTAAGACACCTTTTTTATTGGGGTTAAGGACAGTGGCATGAGTCGATGTCATTTCCATTGTAACCATCTCCCATGTTGCCAGGATTTCCATTATATCATACCACATCAAATCTGTCAAAAGAGCTGTGTTCATTGATTTATCAGTATCAGAGACTTATAGGGAACGTACAGAAGCTATACACAAGCAGTAGATTCCCTCCAAATGTCTTTTTCAAGCAACTTTATAAAACGAGCAGTGCATGGAAATGAAAGCTGCTTTTAGTTTATATTGTTTTTATAAATTTTAATGAATACAATTCAGTGAACAGCTGTACAGTACACGTGCACAGTTTCATTATGTTTTCTACAAACCCCTGCGCTGATGCTCATTAGCTGCAATGTCGTACAGGAGTTGATGCAGTGGCAACTGTAGGAACAATACATAGTGGAGGAACATTTATACCGCAGTCAAAACTGGGAGGAGGGTGGCATGAGTGCTGACCCATATCCAAACCACCTTTGCCCCTAATAACACTCTGGACACCTTTTTAAGTGGACAAGGGCAATGGCCACAGCTTTATTAAACCATAACACAATCAACAGATATTCTCCATCATACACTCCAAGAGCCCAACACAGCCGTCACTAGCCATCAGCCCTGAGCCGACTGTAGTCTCCCCAAGGTGACACTGCGTCATACTCCGTTTTTCGACTGAGCTGTCCAGGGAACCTGCCAACTGTGGCAATAGAGAAAAAAGAGAGACCACACAAAAACATGAAAAAAACTGGGAGGGTGGGACATTCAGTCAGGGTCCCTCATCTGATCCTGCTGACTGGTAAGTACCCTCCCCTCTGCTCCATATAAAACTCCTCCATTTTCTGCAACATTGTTGCAACTTTAATACCAGCCCACCAGGGCCGGACTGGTCCACCGAGATACCGTGAAATTTCCTGGTGGACTGGCACAATACCGGGCCGATACGCGGCCACCTAGTGCGTACCAGTCCGAGGGTGGCACGGCACAATTACAGAATAACCAGCAGGAGGGGATGCCCTCCCCTTCTGCTGGTCACAGAATGTAACGTGGCCGAGCAGATAGACCACGGGTAGAGGAGCTTCTGTTCCCCTACCCGGTCTAACAGGAAGTGCTCTCAGAAAGCACAGAATCTGCCTGCTCGACCACGCTGCAGCAAGGTACAGGGAGAGCTGGGGGGACTAATGGGACACCTGGGGGGGAACTAATGGACACATGGGAGCTGGGGGGGAACTAATGGGACACATGGGGGGGACTAATGGGGCAGATGGGGGCTAGGGCAGGAACTAATGGGACACATGGGGCCTGGGGGGGCTATAGGGACACATGAAGGGCTGGGAGGGGGTATAGGAACACATGAAAGACTGGTAGGGGGGTATGGGAATGCATGGAGGGTTGGGAGGGGCTATTGGGACCTATGGAGGGACTGAGTAGATAATAAGGCACATAGAGGTCTGGGAGGTAATGAGACACATGGAGGGCTGGGGGAATGGATTGAGACACATAGAGGGCTGGTGGGATAGATTGAGAAACATGGAGGGATGGGGGCTAATAAGACACATGTAAGGCTAGAGGGGGTGGAATGATACACATGGAGGGCTGGGAGAGGGCTATAAGGACACATGTAAGGCTAGAGGGGGTGGAATGAGACACATGGAGGGCTGGGAGAAGGCTATAGGGACACATGGGAGGCAAATGAGACACATGGAGGGCTGGGGGTCTAATAAGACATATGGAGGAGCTAATAAGACTCAAGGAGGGGCTGAGGGAGTTAATGAGACACATGGAAGTCTGGGGGTCTATAAGACATATGGAGGAGCTTATAAGACACATAGAGGGGCGGAAGGAGCTAATGAGACACATGGAGGTCTGGGGGATAGATTGAGACACAGGGATGTCTGGGGGATGGATTTAGAAGCATGGAGGGGTAGCGGGGTTAATGATACACATGTAAGGCTGAAGGGGGTGGAATGAGACAAATGGAGGGGCAGGGGAGTAAAAAGACACCCGGAGAGGCTGTGGAGAAAGCGACAGAGGGTCTGGGAAAGGGGAGAATGAGACACACAGAGGAGATGTGGGGAAAGAGACACACAGAGGTGTTGGGGCCTGGGAAAGAGACTTACAGAAGGGCTGGAGAAGGGGAGAATGAGACACACA
The DNA here is from genome assembly GCF_036172605.1 of Pelobates fuscus. Taxonomy (NCBI): domain Eukaryota; kingdom Metazoa; phylum Chordata; class Amphibia; order Anura; family Pelobatidae; genus Pelobates; species Pelobates fuscus. The sequence goes on from NC_086317.1 coordinate 258,332,117, forward strand.
GAGGAGCTGTGGGGAAAGAGACACACAGAAGTGCTGCGACCTGGGAAAGAGACTAAAAGAAGAGCTGGGAAAAAGGAGAAAGATACAAAGGGCCTGGGGCTAAGAGACACATGAAAGGGGCTGGGGGAGAAAGATACAAACAAAAGCCATAATTACTTGTGTTTCCTGCTCTCCCTGTCATTTAGAGTCGACTGGTGAGAGAAAGACTTCGTATTAAAGGGACACTATAGTCACCCGAACTTCTACAGTTTAATGTAGTAGTTCTGGTGTCTACTGCCTGTCCCTGTATGCTGAGCACTGTAAATGCTACCTTTTCAGAGAAAAGGCGGTGTCTACATTGCTTCGTAGGAACATCTATAGTGACAGTCACTCAGACAGCACCTATGTTGAGCATCTCCACGCTCTCCATGGAGACGCTGAACGAATAGGGATGCATTGATGAAATATATCTCTATGAGGAGATGCTGATTGGTGCTGTGAAGCGCAGTGTTTTGCCGCACATGCGCAATAGTCTCCTAATGCTTTCCTATGGGAATTAAATTGGTGTTGACTGAGATCATCCAGTTGTAAACCAAAGTAAAGAGCACACTCTTATTACTTCAAAATAAGCAAGATACCGTCATTTTTTACTGCTGTGCAATAACATACATTCACAATTTCAGTCCAATTACAAAACTTTCCTTAATATGTCAAGGTAGTTGGAACATTGATTATATGCAAATGCACGTCTGCTTACAACAAATCCGCTCTTGTTTATTTAGAAGCCCTATGAGTGCTTTGATTCACATTTGAGTAATAGTTTTCAGTTTTCTGTTTTTTTTCCCCGCTTCCATATCTGCACACTATGCTGGCGCAATGCATTATAGGGCTGGTATGATTTTTTTTTCCAGGGCTGCTTTTCATTCCCAGTCCGGCCCTGCAGCCATGCCCCCCATCCCCATTTGTCCAGGGGAAAACTATAATACCTTCCAACACTAAATCATAGTAGTAGTGGTCGCAGGAGGGTAGAGGTGTAGTAGGTGCAGAGGGATAGAGGGTGTACTGGGTGCAGGGGAGATAGGGGGACTAAAGGGCACTTGGAGGGGGCAATGCATAATCTAATATAAACAGCTTCACTGTTTCTGCACTACTTGTGCAAAAAGAAACATTTTGGTGGAGCTAGAGTAAAAGGATTTTCTTTTATGTGTTGAAAAAACCATGCAACTGAAAACAAGCAAAAAGCCATAATTTTCTCCCTGGTTCAGATGATTATTGTACGTTAATACCTCTGAAAGCATAGTATCAGAACTCTACAGCATTTTAGTACAAATATATGTAACTGATCCAATATCATAAACATTCAGACATTTTGTTTTGCTTAAACAACATTCTTTAGAGTATTAACCCCTTAAGACCGCAGGACGTTCTATGCCGTCCTTATTTTGGTGGCTCTAAACGCCCCAGGACGGCATAGAACGTCCTGCGATCTTATGTACTTACCCGGTCGCCGGCGATCCCACGCCGGCGATCGCGGTATGGGGGACTTACCTGGGAGCCCAGGGAGTCCCCCTCTGTCCTCTTCGACCCCCCAGGGCCATGTGATCGCGAGCCGTCCATAGCAATGCCAGCAGGGGGAGTGCCTGTAATGACAGGTACTCCCCCTGCTGCCTGAAAATAAAATAAAACATGTTAAATAAGTGTAAAATTAAATAATATATACTTAGATCATATATATACTTATTATATATGATCTAAGTATATATATATATATATACACATATACACAGAAATATACATACACTGTCTACGTGTATTTTAATATTAATATATACATAATTATATATATATATTAATATCAAAATACACGTACAATGATATTGATTACATATATATATAATTTTCATTATATATATATATATTTGTATAAAATAAAAAATAAATAAATATATAAATATGTTAAAAAATTAAATTACAAAAATAATAAAAAATAAATAGCTAAAAAATATATAAACATGCGTCATTTCGTTCTAACTGTATTTTAAAATTAATATATATATATATATTGATATCAAAATACATGTAGAACGAAATAATATATATATCTATATACATAAGTATATACGTATATATCACTATATATACAATTATATACATATATATATATACACATATATATATATATACACACATATATATATAATAATTCTACGTATATATTTATGTAATAATTTTACATAATTAGGTCATTTTATTAATTACAATTTGCAGGACCTGCCTGACAACCCAGTGTCACATTTAACATTTGTTATGAAGGAACACAACTGCAGATTTCTTAGAGCTTGAATATTTATTAGAACAATTAGAAGATATTGTGACTTTAAGCCCAGAATTACAGGCACTGTAGCTTTAAATAATAAACGGTTGCTTAAGTCCAGAATTACAGGCAATGTAGCTTTAAATAATAAACGGTTGCTTAAGTCCAGAATTACAGGCAATGTAGCTTTAAATAATAAACGGTTGCTTAAGTCCAGAATTACAGGCACTGTAGCTTTAAATAATAAACGGTTGCTTAAGTCCAGAATTACAGGCACTGTAGCTTTAAATAATAAACGGTTGCTTAAGTCCAGAATTACAGGCAATGTAGCTTTAAATAATAAACGGTTGCTTAAGTCCAGAATTACAGGCACTGTAGCTTTAAATAATAAACAGTTGCAATAAGCAGGTTCTGAATCATTTAGAGTCTGTTAGTTGAGTAAACAAGTTAGGTGATAAGCAATTACAATAGTTTGTTCCATTAGCAATTATCTGGGCAAGACAGGTGCAGCTAAACTCGAATAGTGGATAGGTTGAAGATAGCTGTAGCTGGGTTGTTTGATAATAAGACTTTGGTAACAGGCAATAAAGGCTTTAGATATGTAACTCTTATCACAGAGGTTTAATGTTACTTAGCTTCCGGTAAATAGAAAACAGGTTCCCAAGTTCTCCTCAGAGGCGGTTATCTCCAATGATATGTGTAGAGAGTTCAGGCTTTAGTCGAGGATGAGGAGAGGTGAAGGGGACGTGAGTAGTCTTCCAGTCCGGTCCGGTAACAGATGGCTTTCACAGAGAAGTTTGTAGCCGGTTCGTGAGTGCGGTACGTAGTTCAATAATCCAGCGTCTATCAGCTGGTGCGGTCGCATTAAGTAAGGAGACCGTATCATAAGGGGGTGTGGCTAAGCTCCGTGGAACCCGGAAGTAAGAGGATACCAGAATTAAGGCATGACACCCAGGCCGAAAGTTCAGGGAATTAAATTTTCTAGCACTATATTTAAACCTGTAACTTTCCAAGACACCATAAAACCTGTACATGGGGGGTACTGTTTTACTCGGAAGACTTCGCTGAACACAAATATTAGTGTTTCAAAACAGTAAAATATATTACAACGACGATATCGTCAGTGACAGTGAATTTTTTTGCATTTTTCACACACAAATGGCACTTACACTGACGATATAATTGTTGTGATACGTTTTACTGTTTTGAAACACTAATATTTGTGTTCAGCGAAGTCTCCTGAGTATAACAGTACCCCTCATTTACAGGTTTTATGGTGTTTTCAAAAGTTACAGAGTCAAATATAAGGTTTGCGTTTCAGTTTTTTCACATTAAAATTCGCCAGGTTGCCTTTGAGACCGTATGGTAGCCCAGGAATAAAAATGATCCCCATGATGGCATACCATTTGCAACAGTAGACAACCCAGGGTATTGCAAATAGGGTATGTTCAGTTTTTTTTAGTTGCCACTTAGTAACAAACACTGGCCAAAATTTGCGTTCAATTTAGTTTTTTGCATTTTCAAATATTAACACTAACTTTGGCCAGTGTTTGTGACCAAGTGGCTACTAAAACAGACTGGACATACTCCATTTGCAATACCTTGGGTTATCTACTTTTGCAAATGGTATGCCATCATGGGGGTAATTCTTATTCCTGGGCTACCATATGGTCTCAAAGGCAACATAACCAATCTGGCGAATTTCAATGTGAAAAAACTGAATTATGTAACACGCTATATTTGACCCTGTAACTTCCCAAAACACAATAAAACCTGTACATAGGGGGTACTGTTTTACACGTGAGACATTGTTGAATACAAATATGTGTATTGTATTGCAGTAAAAGCAAACAATATTTTGACATGCACAGTTAAAATGTCACGTAGAACTAAAACAATTTTAAAAATTCTTATTTTCTCCCATTTTTTTTTATATTTTTTTCATATTAAATTATGTTCCATGCCTAAATATTTGATGTTAAACGTAAGCCCTGTTTTCCCTGAATAAAATGATATATAACAAGTGTGGGTGCATTTAATATGAAAGAGGTGAATTACGGTTGGACAGACATATAGCGCAAATGCCAGGTTTTGTTTACGTTTTTTTTGGATCACAACTTGTACATTTGGCTGCGGTGTTAAGGGGTTAAAGAAACTGAGAACTGAGGAAAACATCATGGTGCATGATGGGAATAATAACAGCAAACAAAATATTGAAGAATAGCTAATTCTACATGAATAGTCCCTTGAAGAAAAAACTATTACAGAATCTTGTGAAAAATAGTAAAATGTATTTATATATTTTAATTACAAAATGGAAAAAATACAATAAAATGAACAGCAGATAACGAACACTTGATCTAAATGGTCTGCACATTTTCCCATTTGCCACCACAAATAAAAGTGACATTGCTATCTTTTCATGCTTATGGTAAACTCACAGGTTTTTGTGAATTCTCAAATTAGAAATCACGAGATAGGAGCTGCTGACATCTGAGTGATTGATTGCTACTACCTTTTTCAAACCTGCTCATAATTTTCATAGAAATATACAATTCTCATTGAAGTACTTTCAAGATTCATACAAATGCATTGGTAGTTGTGTGTGCTCTGGTATTTTGTATTCTAAGTCGCATTACTTTAAATAGCATGTTCTATTCAAAGCCACTATCCCAGGGTCATTATGGAAATATAAGAGCCATCATATGTTTGGCCTTCAGCTAGACTTCTGCGATGCAGACTTCAGTAATGGCATACTTATTTAAATGGAACATGTCATGAATATTAAATATGTATTTTAATCTTTTAAATGTATATCGCTGCATAGTACATCTTGAAGTATATAGGCAGGCTTTAAGTGGATGGTTTATTTACTGATTCCGTGACATGCTTAGCTAGACCGTATCAATAATTAATTACAAACACTTAGATATCAATAAAAAAAAGCTGTACTCAACTAGTGTTCCTTGATTAGTCTTGAAAAAAAACAAAATACACCTTGCTTTAGATTTAGATTAGTATAAAGTAATTTGAAATAAAACTGTTTATTGTCTAAAGAGGTAAGTATTGTACATTTGGTTGTCTGAATAGCTTAAAGCCAAGTAATCACCAGCCATAAACACAGGATTACAGCCCACGTATCAGCAGTAAGACACATTTGCAGTGCACAAATCTATATATGAACATAAAGGTAGATCATTGTATTTAATACCCCAAATGCCTTTATGTTGGCATATCATCATATGTATTGCTTAATATGTAATTCTAAAAGTGGTACATGCCATATGCCTAATTTAGTAATGTTGTATGACTTGATATGTGCAAATTCAGATTTAAATGACCTGTAAGAGAGATGAAGTACTGGCTTATTATATCAAGATAGTGTGATTTCTTGTGCAGAATGCTCCAACTCACAAGGCTCATTTTTTCAAACAGTGTATGAACAGAGGCCGCTATCATGCACAATGCAAAATTAAAAAGGCAGACGTTATGGCTTCCATGGCTTCATCCAGCTTTAAATAGCAATGTTTTCTGAAATCAAGAGATGTAAAGATGTAAAGCATGTAATAATAATAATAATAATGATACTATGTGTTTATATAGAGCTAACAAACCCAACGGGGTACCTAAATACTTTGAATAAAAGAGTAAACAGGACGGGAAAAGTGTTGCTTTTCATATAAAATAATATTGTTAGTAACTATCAATGAAAAGATACAACAACATACTTTCTAAATAATGTACGGGAAAAGGCAAAACTGTTTTAATTATGTGAAAAAGTGCTAGATTTGGAGAAATCGCCATAGAAACTAAATAAATTCTTCTTATCACTGTATATTTAGCACTTTACCTCAGAATGCTGAAGTTAGTTAAAAATGGAGCCATTGCCACCCAAACAATATCTAACAGAACATATATAGTGCAATTAAAAGTGTCAATAGGTTGTTCTCGTGTTTTTGTTCTAAAAATTCTGTAAATAAAATGAAACAAGTGTTGCAAAGGAGATGAATCATCAGTGTTGAAGAAGAACATTTTCAAGATAAAAATAAAATCAAATGAATTTATACTTGCACAACCTAAGAATCTGCCAATTATCCTTGCAGTACCTCACAATATTATAAAACCTTATAATAATAATATTGATATCAGTATTTTACTCTGTGCATGGAGTTCTTCAAAGAAAATGTACAGAATATTGTATTATGTTGTAAACACTTGTAGCAATTGTGGCAGATTTTGTCTAAATTATAGGTAGATTATAGATTCCTTTCTGCATTTAAAAGATAACTGTCATGGCAATCACAACTTAATCTCAAATGATAATGAATCAAATTTTAACTACACATTATGCTAGCTGAATTACTAGCAAAGGTCTAGATTTTGCTAAAATAAGAGGTTTAAAAAAGCCCTTTTCCCCTCCTCTCAATCAGTTCAGTCTGTGCCAAACCTGTGCTGATTGAGACAGATATTAGAAGGATGTGCTCTGCACCTCTGCTATCAGGGAAACCCTCTACTGGGTGTCTCTCCTGTTTAAATGCAGCCTCAGGAAAAGCAATGACACTGCAAGGGAGAAGAAGGGAGCAGGGGCAGGCTCTGTGTTATAGCAGCACCAGCAACAGCACCGGGAGAGGAGAGAAAAAGCCAGAATGATGTCTTGCACAAGCTTTGGACAGATAATCCGAGAGTGTAGAGAGAGAACAGATACGTTTTATTTACACAAAAACAGCATAAAGTGTTGGGGATCTTTTACCTGGTATGGGAATCAAGTCTGTCCAGGAGTGGTGTATTACAGCAAGTGTAGCACCCTCTAAAAACATGATTGTAGCGCTTAAGGGGTTAATAGTATCAAAACATGAGGTTCACTTTAATCAATTAACCAATTCATATCTTGTAAAAAGTTATAATAACAGTGTTATCTTCCGGGGTTGCTGTATCTCTCGTGCCTTCATTTCAGCTCTGGACTGCCCTTATGGGTGGGTTCAGTTTGATATGTTTCGGAATATGTTCTCTCTGTGATGGCACAAGCATGCTGAGCAAAAACTATTTTAAAAAACCTGAGCGGGGATTTACTGAAGGGCAAGCTATTGAGTTTCTCTAAGTTTTTGCCTCATTTTCTTTTTTTTTGTTGTTGCAATAACAGTGTTAGTAACATTTATATTTACGGTAGGCGGGGGGATGACGTAGGACGCGTGCACACGTGGACGCTACGGAAGTGGGCGGAGGGGGTGAAGCCCGCCGAGACTGCCGTAGGAGTCGGATGCCGGAGCTTTTAGCGGCAAGCTAGAGCTGCTGGAAAAAACGACACAGAGAAGCAGCCTGGTCACAGTCCTCGATCGGACTGTTTTCTAAACAGTTAGAGGAAGAAAAAATTAAATAAGTGAACGCAGTGGATACCTGATATCTGACAGCTATTTACAAGCGCATGGCGAACTTCTGTAAACCAAAGGCGGTCGGTGTGTAAAATCCAGGCAAGAATGGTAAGAATTATCCACTCTTGACATTCTTCATACTATATAACTGCCCAAAAATATCCTGAATTTCTCTCCTCTGGGCCCATTAGCTCTACCAAAGGTGGGCTGGTAGGGTGATGTAGTGGAAAGCGGAGTATGGGAGAGGAGAAAGAGAAAAAAAGTGAAAAATCTCCTCATTTATACTTTGTGTCTTCATAAATACGTAAAGATACGGAAAGATATTTACAGAAAGACTGGTTGTCATACATGAAGGGGAAGAGGCCAATAATGTCTGACCTTTTCTGAAGTGTGCTAACTATCATAATTGGATAATATTACATATTGTGTTATAAATCACTATATTTCCACCTATGAGCGTATACCTTTAAAAAAAAGAGAACACCCATAAAGATACCGCCAAAAGCGAGAGTAGAAAGAGAGAAGAAAATAAATCTAATTATCTAAGGGTGGGGTGTGACATAAAAAACTAAAGGCTGGTAAACCGTTAGAAGCACGTTTAGACTAACCGACTAGCCCAGTCAAGGAAATGAGCTGACAAAGTTAGAAGACTCAGAGGAAGAATTAAAAAAAAAATCTTTTTGCCACATCTCAACAAAATTATGTCAACCAGAAGAAACCAAGAAAATAAATCGACTCTCAACAAAGATAAAGATAAAGAGCATAAGGAGAGGACGGAAAGAAAAGATACTAAAACTGAAAAAAAGACTCTCTAATTTTTTTACTCCCCAAATGGATAAATCATTGATAGAGAGCTCCGTAAAAGAAATTAACCCGACAGCAGGTGGGAAAAAAACATCAACTAGAAACATCACAAATGGAAAACTTGAGGGTCTCGCCAGAATTTCTAAAAAGTTGTTTAGATCAGCAACTCTTAGCAATAAAGCAAGAAATTCTTAACAATAATGTGGACTTAAAAAATGAAATTAAAGAGATAGGCCTGAGGATTAATCAAGTTGAAAGAAAAATGGATTTAACTGATATGATAATCAAAAATCAACAACAGCAACAGGGAGAATTAAATCAGAAAATTCAAGAGCTAGAATCAAAGATAAATAACCTTGAAGACAGATCAAGACAACATAATCTGAGGTTAAGGAACATTCCAGAGAGCATTACACAAGATAAAATCAAAGTTTTTCTGGAATCATATTGCATGGAGATAGGTATCCAGAAGGATGAGAATTATAAATTCTTAGAGAGATATCACAGAATTCCAAAACCTAAAAATATTTCAATGGAAGCCCCTAGAGACATTATAGTCTGCTGTAATTCTTACTCATTTAGAGAAGAAATAAGAAAGGCTTCAAAGCAAGGTAGTAAAAAAGAAGAATATCCAAATATAAAAGTCCTTCCAGACTTATCTTATGAAACGAGGAAGAAAAGACGACTATTTGCTTCGGTTTTGGAGACATTAAGAAAAAATAACGTCAAACACTTTTGGGCTTTTCCAGCAAAACTCATCATCGTTTTTGAAGCAAAAACCCTGGTGTTTGACAACTCAGATCTGGCAAGGAACTGGCTACAGGAGGTCCATATGTAATCTTAATTAATCATACTGCAAATTGTCTCTCCCAGTTGGGAATAGGTTAATGCATATATAAATGTGTCTTTTTTTTTATTTTATTTTTTTTCGACACTTCTTGGTGTAATTATGATAGTGGAATTAAGTATTATTCCTTACACAAAACTTTGTAAAATGCACAGATTGCTTAGTTTGATTTTATTAACATAAAGCGGCTATATAAAGTCAATAGTTAAAGGTGCAATTCAGGGTCTTGATGCTATTACATTCTGATCTGTCGTCACTGCTCTTTAAGCTATAAGGATTATCTCTGGTTGGTGTAGTTTGCCTAATCGAACGGAGTAGATTGTAGGCTGGTTACATATTTGACTTTTGACATTGATTTAGTGACCTAAAAAGTTACTTAAGAAATGGAAGTGACTATAATGTGACCTGACTATATTCTAGACTATGCTAGAGGGGAAGAGCCTTTTTTTTTTTCTCTCTCCCTCTCTCTTTCTCTTTGTTATAAGGATTATATGGACTTCCTGCGACACTTTCGAGGAGGGTTTCCCTCATTCTCCCCCAACTAACTCCATATTTTTTTTTTGAGTTTTGGATGCATACCCAGGGTTTTGGGACGCATTTTCTGTCTTCCACTAAGTAGGAGTGGAGATGGAAGGTTTTTTTGTTTTTTTTTAATTTCTTTATTTTTGTTGTGCAAGTTGTACATTTTGCTTGAATAGCCACAACCGCTAGGTCAAGCGCATCCGTTACAAGTATAACGTTAGTATGACATTTGCTATTACTGCACATTTTTAAGTTATGTAGATTCAACTTTAAGGAAAACTTGAGCGTGTAAATTAAAGATAGTGTACATCAGCAGTCGTGAGATACGTTATTGAGTACATGAATATGGACTTTGCCTATACACTAATAACATGCTTAAAAAACATAGGCTAATCATAAGATAGAGATTGAGAAAACTCACACATGGGCTGTGTTTAAGGCTGTGAGTACCATGTTATATAGCTTGGGTGTTTGACTGTGTGGATTGCATCACTCCTTTGAGAGGTAGGGTAGTTAGGGCAGGCAGGGCTAATCTTGAACAAAGCCCTCGTGAGTCACATTACGGGATTTGTATGAGCCCATAAGTCACGTAAACTGGGTAGCTAGGGTTAATAGTGTGTTAAGGTTCGTAGGGTTGAGTGCGCTTAGGGCGTCATATTTCCATTTTACCCTGGGGTTCCCGTGAAGCTATTCTCACCCTGTGCGTTACTTGCTCCCAGTACATTGCAATTTTTAACTGTGCTAACTAAAATGAGACTACATAAAACGAAAACAGTAGAGCCCATTGCCAGCCACATGACTTGCAAAATTAGGTTCGTCCATTCTTCGCCGGGATCAGCCGACGCCCTGCTGGGGTGTTACAGTGTCCCGTAATGACGCTTGGAGCTTGTCCAGTGGCATGTTCGAGGGTAGCGTTAAGTCCGTGTGGCGTGAGTGGAGGAGGCTCGGAAGGTGACGCCTGGTTCCCTTCGGCAATGCCTGTTCCCGTCGCTGGGCTAGATGTGGAGTCTGGAAGGTCCCCTCCGTTTGCCAGGTTCGTGGGCTGGGTCGTTCAGGGCGTTGTTCCCGATGGTGCCCCGTCTTTGGCAGGGTCTGTCGCTTGGATGTGCGGGCCCGCTGGGAGCTCCGTCTGGTCAGGCGCCATTTTCTGGCTCTCTTTGTGGGAGGACATTTACTTCTGCATGGTGAAATTAATGGCGGTACCTTCAGCGGGCTTTTAGTCTGCCTGTTTGCCTCAGCGTTTCGTGCCTTGGTTGCCATTTTCTGCCAGAACTTTGCCAGTATGGACTCTAGCTTGTCCATGAGGTCAGGTATTTCCACAGCTTGATCGCACGTGGCGGCGGCCATATTGCGGGACCGCGCCTCCTCTCGCTGCTCGCCTGCCTCTCTCGTCAGGATCTCTGCCCGTGTGTGTCTTCTCGGGGTTGGAACGGGATAACCCCCACCGGTCCAGGGGGGGGAGCAGGGTGCCCACGGGTCCACGGCTCCGGTCTGTGGATTGGAAGAGCGGCCGTCTCTCCCCGTCTCCTTCGACTGCAGGCCACGGCTAGCCATCGTGGGCTCCCGATCACCAGAACGCTCGGGTAAAGTGTCAGGCTTATCACCAGGTCCTCCTGTATTCAGGTAGCGGATCCCGGTGTAGTGTATCTCTCGATTTTGGTGAGTATTCATGGATAATCGGTTAGCAAAGCAGGAGCTCAACTTTCATGCGTCTGCTCCGCTTGCTGGCTTGGCCTCGCCCCCGAGATGGAAGTTTTTATTAATAGTGTGGATGTGGAATGGCTCATGTCTGAATCACATGAGGTCATATGAATGTAATTGTGGTATGTGGTTTTTTAATTTATGTTTTTGCTTCTTTGCTGAGGGTCATAGTCGCGAGCCACAAACGTATAGTTTATGGTTAAGTTTATGACAATAAATGCACAGGGACTAAACAACCCAATTAAAAGAGCCATGGTGTTTCAATATATTAAAAAGGAAGGTGCAAAAGTTATATTACTTCAAGAAACCCATTGGCTAAAGCAAGATACAAAACGCTTTATCCCCAAAATCTTTAAAATTCAACTCTGCTCTTCATTGGAGGATAAAAAGAAATGTGGTGTAGCTTTTTTAGTAACAGATGATCTAGATATTCAAGTCACATACCAGGATATAGATAAAAATGGAAGATAAATTCTAGTTATATGTAAAATACAAGATGGAGAATTTACTATTGCAAACATTTATGCTCCTAATACTAATTCTGTTCAGTTTATACAAATGGTTTTGAGTAAACTAGAAAAAATCAAAAAGGGCAAGATTATTATGGGAGGAGATTTTAACTGTATCTTGGATGGAACGCTGGATAGGAATTCATTAAAAGGGGTCATTCAAGATAAAAGGGGAAAGAAATCATCAACTCAATTTTCAACTCTGATAAATAAGTACGGATTATTAGACCTATGGAGGATTAATCATCCACTAGAAAAGACTTTACCTGTTTTTCTAAAGCGCACTGTACTTACTCTAGATTAGACTTATTTTTAGGTTCCTCAGAGGTTTCATATAGGGTCAAAAAGGTTTTGATTCAAGAAGTAACCTGGTCAGACCATAATCCATTAATACTTGATTTTACTATTTCACCTGATATTAAAATTAGGAATAATTGGAGACTTAACGGATCACTCCTGAAGGAGGCTCAAGATATAAATACCATAAAAGATCTAACAAACCGTTTTTTTGATGAAAATAAACATAAAGGTACACCAGACGCTATAGTTTGGTGTACATATAAGGCTGTGTTAAGGGGACACTATATTAAAGTAGGTTCAATTAAGAAAAAACATAAAGAAGCTTCTCTGACAGAATTATATGTATCTCTTTATAAATTAACAAATTCCAATAAAAATAATACAAATACAGAGATAAGTGAGAAAATAGCAATAATAAAAAATAAAATCAATAACATTTTACTTTTACAAACCTCAAAAAAACTGGAACACTTAAGAATAAAATGGTATTATAGAGGAAACAGAGCAAACAAAATGCTCACAAACAGAGTCAAAGGTGAGAAATTGAATAAGCTAATACAAAAAATTATTACAGAGGATGGGACCCAACTAACACCTGAAAATATAGGTAAAGCATTTAATTCCTTTTATCAAAAATTGTATAATTTACCCGATTATCCTTACAATCCAGAAATATATTTTCAAAACAAAAGTCTAAAAAAATTATCAAGGGAACAATTGAATTCTATTAATGAACCCTTCTCAGAAACTGAAATAATAAGTGCAATTGACTCCCTAAAAAAAAAATTAAAACACCGGGGCCGGATGGTTACCCAAATATATTTTATCAGCAATTCCAGGACGTTCTAGTAATACACCTCAAAGATCTTTTTAACAACATAGTCAGAGAAAAAGATATACCCAATGAATTACTATATGCCAATATAATTCCCATACAAAAGCCAGATAAACCTACGGAATTTGTAGGGAATTACCGCCCCATATCTTTATTAAATTCCGATATAAAAATTTATGCAAGCATTCTGGCAAATAGATTACAAAGAGTCCTCCTGTCCATAATTCATGGAGATCAGGTTGGTTTCATGAAGGACAGACAATCGAATAATAGTATAAGAACAATGATTGATATTCTGGAATACGCTCACGAATCGGGCACTCCATTGCTGGCCCTGTCATTGGACGCGGAGAAGGCCTTTGACAGGGTCAGATGGGACTTCCTTAGGGAGGCCCTAAAAGCTTTTGGCTTTGAAGGCTGGATTCTGAGCGCTACTATGGTCCTGTACAGTTCCCCAATGGCTAGAACAATTGGGAGGGGTATAATCTCTGAGTGGTTCAATATAAGAAACGGGACAAGACAGGGTTGTCCCATGTCCCCATTGTTATACTTGCTATATATAGAACCCCTGATTTGTGACATTAGACAGAATGAGAAAATTAAGGGAATTACAATAGGCCAAGAGGAATATAAAACGTTACTTTATGCAGACGATGTCTTAATCACTATATCAGATCCTATAACATCAACAGATGAACTGTTAAGAGTGATTCATGAATTTGGGCAGTATTCCAATTTTAAATTAAATGTAGACAAGACAACTATTCTCGCCAAAAATATAAAGAAGGTGGAGAAATCATACATTAGAGCGAAATATACTTTCGAATGGGCACATTTTTTTATTAATTATCTGGGTATAAAGATCTCTAGTAATCCTGTCAGGATTCTAGAATATAATGTTTTGCCTTTAATGATGCAAATTAATAAACAACTGAAAGATATGAGAACAGCAGAGATATCATGGACAGGCAGAATTAATGTTGTAAAGGCTTACCTGATTCCCAGATGGAGCTATGTATTCCGTATGTTACCATTGAAAATGCCTAGACCATGGCTCATGATGATTCAATCAGCCTTAGATAAATATATATGGCTGGGGAAAAAACCTAGGGTCAACAAAAGAATTCTGAACCTAAAGCCTAAATTAGGAGGGATGGGAGTTCCCGATATTACTGATATATATGAATCTTGTTCATTGGCGCATATTATATCCTCTATGAAAGAGAGCTCTAGGGGAGAATCATGGGCAAAAATTGAGGCTAGAAAAGTGCAAGTTCCGGAATTAATGGTTCTATTTTGGAATATACACAAGTGTGAGAGAGTCGATATGGGTCTAATTCTAAATAATTTATTGGCCCAATGGAGAATCTGGAAAAAAAGATTTAAAATTATAGACAACATTATTATTGATCTACCCCTGTACGTATTGTCCACTAACATTGAGGATCTTAATCTTGAACCATGGTCAAGTAAAGTCATTAATAGAATAAATCAGCTATTCCAACAACAACAGATTAGACCTTTTGAAGAGATCAAACAAGCTTTCTCCCTTTCCTATAGAGAAAGTTTTACGTACTTAAGGATAAAACATTTTTTAATGAGACTCAGAATAGTGGAGATATCTGAGGAATTACAATTTTTTCTGAATCTACTAAATATCAGATACAGTAAAAACTTAGTCTCTAAATGTTCCAAAATTTGTAGCAAATATAAGTCAACCCCTGAATTTCCAGCCTTAAAAGCTTGGGAAAAAGACCTACAAATCAGTATTACGAGAAACGAATGGCTTAAGGCCAATAGTGCAGTAATGAAAGCTTCACATTGTTTAAATCTATCGGAAAGTCATTATAAGGTTATTAATAGATGGCACTATGTCCCAGCTAAATTAGCAAAAATATATCCAGGAATGCAATATCCCTGCTGGCGTTGTGCTTCCTCTAGAGCAGATTATGTTCATATATGGTGGTCATGTCCGATTATATCTCAATTATGGCAAAAGGTAGCGAAATTCTGCAGGGAAGAAATAGAGGTGGATCTTGATTTTACTTGTAGTTCTATGATATTACATATTGGTTGGCCCATAATTCCAAAGGATAAAAAAGAAATAATTATCCACATTCTTATAGAAACGAAAGCCACTCTTGCAAGATTTTGGAAAACTTCAGACTCCCCGTCTTGGGAGATGATAAAATACCAGGTCCTGAATAATTGTATAATGGAAATAGGGATACTGAGACAAGATAATTATTTTAATCCACGAATTGATCTATGGCAGAAATGGATTGTAAAATTACGAAGAAGAAGTGAGACTTAACACACATTAAGGTTTATACGTTTGGGAATTCTAAATGGGGTAGTGGAACCTGTGCATACATTTCCAAGAAAGCCATAGTATGGCTTTATGGCTTTTTATGGAGCCTGTTGGGTAGAAAGAATGATTGTTAAGTATTCTTTTCTAGGTTCCCAGGAGTAATACGTGACTAACTCTTAGCAAGGGGCAGTGTTTGTTTTTTTTTTTGTGTGAATGAGTATACGTTTTTGTGTTTTTGTGTTTCTTTATATTTTTTTATAAGATTGATATAGACAGGTAGGAAATTTCATCAAAAGTATCAATATATAAGGAAGAGACATGGAGGGAAAGGGGGGAGAGAGAGAAAAAAGAAAAAAAAAGGGCTCTTAGGAATTATGGTATACATTTAAAACTTTTTCTCCTCTCTGTCCTGAAAATTATTGAATTGTGATTGAATTGTAGTGTTTTTACATATACCTCATGTCATTTCCCTTCTTTTTTTGTAATTTTTTTTATTTTTGCAGTGCATAAGATGTTACAGCTTTACACGGGGTACCCCAAAGGCATTCCTCGTGTTGATCAGACAATAGGTACATTGGGGTATACGTTTGTATTTGCACATTTTTTGTTAAAGTCGCGTTCTGACAAGAAGATATACAACATTATTTAGTCGTTTAGTTATATAGCGGTGTGAGTTATGCAGGCAGGATATACAAGTCATATAAGGTTACTTAAACAAATAGATACGGTACACGTGTGTAGGCACTGTGTTTTGCGTGGTGATGTTGCTTGTCCAGGATTGCTCCTAGGTGACTCACCCGGGAAGGCAGGGTGCGTGTTTTAATTACAGGCAGCGTGTGGGAACATATAATAGACAGTATGGCCTAAAACATAACTGTTGCAAGCGAGGTATGAGTGCAGGCTGAATAACAGTTTCTGCAATGGTAGGATGCCTTGCGTGCTAGCATGGTATGTGTTACTATGAGTAGGATGTAAGCGGTATGCTGTGGTCAGAGGTGTAGCATGTAAACGTTAGGTATGTTAAAGCCAGTCAGCTATCTACAGACATATTATAGCATAATATCACCCAGTCCGTTCAAGAGTTCGTATAGCGGCATACGCTTCAGGAATCACTGACATGGTGGGTCCGATGCTTCATGGGTGGCAGTGGACATATAGTCAGCCAGTGCTGGTTTCAGCCCGTCAGCGCGACCCGGTGTGAGTATCCTTGTAGGTTGAGGTACCTCTCCAGATGCGTCGCCTGGGCTTGCCACTGTTGGGAGTCGAGAGGAGCGGTCTCCAAGGTTGGCATTGGGGGTTGCTTTTTCTGGCGTGTGGTTCCCTTCGGTTGGTGGCAGAATCGTGGGTATGGAGCTGAGTCCCTGCAGGTTGGTGTCTCCGCCGCTCCGTGTCCGGTAAGCCTCCGCTGCTGCCTGTCTTCTGATGGTTTGTTGCTCTGTCAGGTGAGATGTTGCTTGGCGAGCTGTGGGAGAGTGAGGCCGCCGTCTTCTCAGGCTTCCTGAGCCCGTGCTTGTTTGTTGCCCTCGGTGCATGTGGCAGTCGCCATCTTGTGCGGTGCAGTCGGGCCCTCGAGTGTGTCTGTGGCGCCTGTGTGTTCCGGCTGCCATGCCCCCGGATGGGGACCGGGATCACCCCGCTGGTCCATAGGGGGGGGGGGGGCAGGGCCGGATCCGCTTAGGTTCGAGCCCCAGGCTAGGTGCTGTGTGGCAGGATAGTGGTGCGTCGGCCGTCCGCTCCACTCACCGCAGGAGAAGGCCGGGGTATCGCAGTCTTCTCCTCCAGGGGACTGTAGCTTAAAAAGCCAGCCCTGGCTCCAGCAGGCCCTCTGCTTTGGGCATTATACTGGTCGGTCGGTTCTTGGCTAATGTTAGGTTTTTTTCGGCATATTTGGAGTTGAAGCAGCAGGAGCTCCTTCTGCCTGCGACCGTCCAGCTCCAATGTTCAATGTTTAAGAGCAAATTGTCTTTTGTAATATTGTATGTGAACACCTTTTTCTCCAAAGAAAAAAAAAAAAGAAAAAAAAAACAATCGAAGAAAAAGGAGAAAAAAAAAAAAGCTTTTCAATAAAGATTAAATATTTAAAAAAAAAACATTTATATTTACAGTTTTAATAATTTTAACCATTAGCCTATGTTGAACAAAAAGCTTCAGTCTCAATAAACTGCAAGGCTTGAATGTACTCTATATGCAGGACAGTACATTGCTTTGTTTTTATATATATATATTGTCCCTTTGCCTAGCTGCCCATTTAGCCCATATTTAGAACTGGTGGTTGGCAACTCAAGGGCACTGTGTAAAATTGCAATGTCCACTCACTGCTCCCTGTGCATGTGGAAATGGAGGAGGTGAGACAGCTGCACATACTAGCAGCTATGGCTTGAAAATCAGCAGCTCTCCCTCTCTGTAACCTAAGCCCCTACTTGTGGACATGTGGACGTGGGCTCCCTACTGAGACAGGCAAGGACATACTGTGGTATCAGGAAGTTAATATCAGAAGATTTCAAGCAGGAGTGGTGGTGAGCTGCATAAATACCAGTCTGTAGAGAGACTAAACTAACTGTGTCATCACTAAGGGGAGATGGGCTGGAAAACTATGCATCATGCCTCATTTGGTAAGTGGGTAATTTAGTGGCACTAAGCACTGACTTACCATTGACCCATGGATGGCAATGATAGGCTGACTAGAGTACTACCCCAGCCTGTGATTGCTGTCCTGATTGGTTGGATCTTACTTGATAGCACAAGTGTTGTTTCCATTTCATTAGTACAGGTGAGGAAGGGCAATATCTGAATATCAGGAAAAAGCCATTTTCTGTCACACAGTTCCTAAACTGTTTGACAGAAAGCCAGTTGATGGCACCCATAGACTTAATAGAACCATTTCCTCTACATTCTGTGGTTCTTAGAGAGCAATTATTTTGATGGTAATTTGAGGGAAGAAGCATTTTTATTTTTATTTGAATATTATACACATTAATTCTGCTTCTGCTACAATCATATTCTCTATGGTTCTTTAAGAGACTTACATGCACAAAGTGAACACAGAATCTGCTTGACCTTTTCTCATGAGACATTACCATTTCATTTACTAAAACTTCCCTCACAAATAGATTACAAGCTGATCGTGGCTGCAGTTCAAATCCATTAGTCATTGCTGGTTTGGGCACTATTGATCAGACTTTTCTATTGCTAATGTTCCAATCTCACTAACTCAATCAATGAAGGGCTTTTCCCTAATTATTTTAGTGACATTTCTACTTTTTACTCAGTGTCAGCATCTTTTTTTATCATTCCATTGTGCCGGTAGACAGTTAGGTCAGGACATGGCACTTTATAGTTGTTGTTATGGGGGTTTACTTACTGAACAGTATATTGTGAGGAGTTGTTATACATTAAGCCCAAGTATTCAAGTAGTAAAAAGTGTCCAAGTTGGATATATATAATTCTTTTTCCAGTTTAAAAATGTTACTTAGTTTTCATCTCACAGAACCTTGCTGTTTTATGGGTTCGTACTTCATTTAATATTCATCCAATCAGCTTATTTTTCATCCTGCTTCCTGTACCCCATTTTGTTCCCTCTTCTGCGTAACACTGTGGGATAGACGGGCACCACTTGCACTTGCAGTGTTTTCCATTATTGTGGAGGGAATCTTTAAGCATTACTACATGTTACGACAAGTGACCCAAACACGCAGAATATAACAAATTAGAATACTTATTAATAGACCTTAGAATGGCCGGGTGTAACATAGATAGAATAGTTGAGAAATAGCCAAAGTCAAGGACAACCAGAGATCAGGATAACGATAAGTAATAGCCGAGTCAGGAAACCAGAAAACAGGATAAACGAGAGAACGAGCTGAGTCAGGATACCAGGAAGAAGAATAGTCGATATTACACAAGCGAAGTCAAATATCAAAATACACAGACAGCACTCAATATAGCACTATGGGGAACTATCAGTGAACCACAATAGGGCACTGGAAAAAAAGCAAAAGGCACTCTTTTATATTGGAGGGTCTTTTGCTTTAAATCTATGCCCCCAAAATGTCAGGGAGCGTGGAATATTTAGAATTTTTGGCGCATAGCCAGTATGACATCAGCGCGCGTTTGCCGCGTCATATAAGGGGGCGCGCGTGGATCGTCCGACGGCTGACATTGCGTGCCATAGCGGGGAGGAGTCGGCACCCGGAGCTTCACCTCGCGGGTCCGCAGGAATAAGGTAAGGTATCATGACACTACAGGCCTGGCTACCAATGAAATTTGGATGACAATACTTTAAATTTCTCTTTTACATTGTCAGCTGAATGATACTGCTGTTTTTAATATTTTTTGTTTGTTGGTTTGGGCCAGGCTTTGAATGTGAGCATTGGCCACCATTTCCTTAGTTAACCCAGCCTTGTCAGGGTGCATTGATGTATCTTGATATAATTGTTAACAAACATCCTCTTTGCACATGGTTTATTTTTATCTAAATATCAGTTACCCTTGTAATGTCTTTTCAATTCACGCATTCATTCTCATGGCATGCTTTTTCTGCAGGCTGTAAATCTAATGTCATGTATAATTTTAATGTATATGAAAGTAATATTGAGATCTATAACTCTGCCGTGTATAACGCCATTAATAAAAAAGATTGGAAATGCTTCTGAGAGTAATCATGACTTGTAAACTATAAACTAAAAATTAGCTTTTACCGGGGCTCTAGGTATCTGAAATGCAATTAGTTAATGGTTGAGTGCCTCCAATGGGTTTTTATGCGCTGAAACATGATGGAGTGACCCCTGACTCTGTGTTTGGTGGTCTTTACCGCCCATTTCTATTAATCCCATAAGATCTCTTTCAAGCTATCTTCGAGCAAAACAGTGTAGTATTTAATCCCCTTTAAAAGTCTTCAGTAGCAAAATATCTATTACACTCCCACATACTCAAGCCAATCTTTGACTGGCTAAGGATTGTAATAGTTGTGTTTTAACAGCTGTTTAACATTAGGGCAGTTATTCACTAAAGTGAAAATTGCTCGACTTCAAAGTGAATTTAAGGCACCACCCCCTGCAAAATTAGTATTTCATAAATCTTTATTAAATACTCATACTGGCTATGTTTGAATTGAACAGAATTCCGACCCAGTCCAGTTGAGATAAAATATGAATTACTTTGTCTCATTATATTCCCTACACTTGACACTTCTATAATAATAATAATAATTATTATTACTGGTATTTATAAAGCGCCAACAGATTCCACAGCGCTGTACAATTAGCGGAGGACGTAAAATATACACAGACAAATAGAGAAGAAGATGCTGGCACCAGTGAGGGACTGGTTTTGGTATATCTCACCTTTCTTCGCCCCTTCCCCCCAGCCACTGGACCACCAATGGTGATGTCACTGTTGGGGTCTGTGCAAATTATGAAAGTCCTCAGATGGTGACAGAGCCCCTTTAAAGTGAAATTACAATGTTGACCAAATATCCGTATTAGAAAAATTCGCCAAGTTAATTCCAGTACAGCTATTTTGGTATTAAATTTGAAATACTCATTGAATTCACATCAATTTTTGCTTTAGTGTATAAGCTATATAACAATGATTTAGTGCTATGCCAATTAATCATTTTATGCCCAAATGTCTGCTTCTTTATTATATTGCATCTAAAGTGGCAACTACTGATAAAGTCTACTATCTGTAAAATACATCTACATATATTGTCAACCCTCATCGTACTTTGATTATAACTGCTACCCTCAATACCCATATACAGGGAGTGCAGAATTATTAGGCAAGTTGTATTTTTGAGGATTAATTTTATTATTGAACAACAACCATGTTCTCAATGAACCCAAAAAACTCATTAATATCAAAGCTGAATATTTTTGGAAGTAGTTTTTAGTTTGTTTTTAGTTATAGCTATTTTAGGGGGAAATCTGTGTGTGCAGGTGACTATTACTGTGCATAATTAATAGGCAACTTAACAAAAAACAAATATATACCCATTTCAATTATTTATTTTTCCAGTGAAACCAATATAACATCTCAACATTCAGAAATATACATTTCTGACATTCAAAAACATAACAAAAACAAATCAGTGACCAATATAGCCACCTTTCTTTGCAAGGACACTCAAAAGCCTGCCATCCATGGATTCTGTCAGTGTTTTGATCTGTTCAACATCAACATTGCGTGCAGCAGCAACCACAACCTCCCAGACACTGTTCAGAGAGGTGTACTGTTTTCCCTCCTTGTAAATCTCACATTTGATGATGGACCACAGGTTCTCAATGGGGTTCAGTTTAGGTGAACAAGGAGGCCATGTCATTAGATTTTCTTCTTTTATACCCTTTCTTGCCAGCCACTCTGTGGAGTACTTGGACGCGTGTGATGGAGCATTGTCCTGCATGAAAATCATGTTTTTCTTGAAGGATGCAGACTTCTTCCTGTACCACTGCTTGAAGAAGGTGTCTTCCAGAAACTGGCAGTAGGACTGGGAGTTGAGCTTGACTCCATCCTCAACCCGAAAAGGCCCCACAAGCTCATCTTTGATGATACCAGCCCAAACCAGTACTCCACCTCCACCTTGCTGGCGTCTGAGTCGGACTGGAGCTCTCTGCCCTTTACCAATCCAGCCACGGGCCCATCCATTTGGCCCATCAAGACTCACTCTCATTTCATCAGTCCATAAAACCTTAGAAAAATCAGTCTTGAGATATTTCTTGGCCCAGTCTTGACGTTTCAGCTTGTGTGTCTTGTTCAGTGGTGGTCGTCTTTCAGCCTTTCTTACCTTGGCCATGTCTCTGAGTATTGCACACCTTGTGCTTTTGGGCACTCCAGTGATGTTGCAGCTCTGAAATATGGCCAAACTGGTGGCAAGTGGCATCTTGGCAGCTGCACGCTTGACTTTTCTCAGTTCATGGGCAGTTATTTTGCGCCTTGGTTTCTCCACACGCTTCTTGCGACCCTGTTGACTATTTTGAATGAAACGCTTGATTGTTCGATGATCACACTTCAGAAGCTTTGCAATTTTAAGAGTGCTGCATCCCTCTGCAAGATATCTCACTATTTTTGACTTTTCTGAGCCTGTCAAGTCCTTCTTTTGACCCATTTTGCCAAAGGAAAGGAAGTTGCCTAATAATTATGCACACCTGATATAGGGTGTTGATGCCATTAGACCACACCCCTTCTCATTACAGAGATGCACATCACCTAATATGCTTAATTGGTAGTAGGCTTTCGAGCCTATACAGCTTGGAGTAAGACAACATGCATAAAGAGGATGATGTGGTCAAAATACTCATTTGCCTAATAATTCTGCACTCCCTGTATGTTTATATGTTTTAAATTATATATATATATATATATAATTGGAAATGACCGCACTCCAAGGACTTGATTATAGTAAAAATAAAATATAACTTTTATTCTATATCATTTAAAAATATCGACCTTTCAGCCCCAATACATGGGCTTTCATCAGGATGGAAAGTCCATGTATTGGGGCTGAACCGTCAATATTTTTAAATGATATAGAATAAAAGTTATATTTTATTTTTACTTTCATCAAGTCCTTGGAGTGGTCATTTCCAATCGTTTTTTTGTATCCTGTGCCTGACCAGCACCGGGCAATTGCTCTCTAATCCAGGAGTGCAAGCATCTCGTTTTTTTATATATATGTCTATATATATATATATATATATATATATATATATATATATATATATATATTATAACATTGACAAAATGGTATCAAGATGTCAAGATGTACAGTGAAGGGTACCATGAGCAGATTGTAATATATCTGGGGCAAGAGTTCAGATCTACAGCATATTTTCTATGGGAGAATGTGACAATAACATTTAGTTGCTGATTCGTATTTAGTTTATGATTCTTTTGGAGCTATTTCACAGTTCCCCGCTTCATTTAACAATTTTTCATCTCATTTAACATGAAATATATAGATTGACGTTGCTATCTTGTTGCAGTCTGTTGCTATTATTTTTCCAGTACAGAGGCTCTATGACCTCTAGTGGAAGTCTTCCTTATTTTTTATCTAAGGTTCTGAAATAAAACAAGGTGCAGAGAACAATATAGGAATGCACGGAATGATATTAACTGCTTTACAGCGCCAAAGCTCATACCTTGCATGATGTCTTGAGCATTTTCTCCTTCATATTGATCCTGTATCTATCTAGTTGCACAGTCTTGCCTTTGAGTAAGCTGCTACCTACCTGCTCCTTGAACTGCACTCTTTAAGGACCACTATAGGCACCCAGACCACTTCAGCTTAATGAAGTGGTCTGGGTGCCAGGTCCATCTAGGTTTAACCCTTTTTGCTGTAAACATAGCAGTTTCAGAGAAACCCCCTTCCTCCCCCTAGGGCCCGGCGGGAGGGGGGCCCTGAGGGTGGGGGCACCCTCAGGGCACTATAGTGCCAGGAAAACGAGTATGTTTTCCTGGCACTATAGTGGTCCTTTAACTTATGGCTTGCTTGTTTTTCTTTTGTTTGTTTTTTAATTACAACATTCCAACAACATTCCTTTCTTAAAAATAACATATTACAATATTCTTCCTGGTGCACTTTCATAAACTACTAAATAGAAGAAGGAGCTGGCCTGGGTGCTGAAATTGGGACAGTAGTTGTCTACAAACATGCTGGGATACACTTAATTTAACCACTTAAGGACTGAGCCAAATGTACACATTGTGAACAAAACAAAACCTAAACAAAACCTGGCATTTGCGCTATATTTCTGTCCAACCGTAATTCACCTCTTTCATATTAAATGCACCCACCCTTATTATATATCATTTTATTCAGGGGAAACATGGCTTTTATTTAAAATCAAATATTTAGCTATGAAACATAATTTAATATGAAACAAATGGGAGAAAATAAGAAATCTGTTATTTGTTTAGTTCTACATGACATTTCATAATACTGTTTGCTTTTACTGCAATAAAACACACATATTTTTATTCAGCAAAGTCTCACGTGTAAAACAGTACCCCCTATTTATAGCTTTTATGGTGTTTTGGGAAGTTACTGGGTCAAATATATATATATATATATATATATATATATATATATATATATTTAATCAGTGTCAGTCTACGTGTAATTTGATATTACCTAGACAGTGTATGTGTGTGTATGTATATGTGTATATATATATACTTAGATCCTATATATATAATATATATAATCTAAGTATATTATTATTTTTTTTACACTGATTTTAATTTTATTTTATTTCCAGCCCTGCAGTGCAATGCAGCAGCCATCTAACCCGGCCATGTGATTATGAGGTCCTCGCAAGGACCTCACTCTCACATGGCCGGGGGGGGGGGGCAGCAGGAGGAAGGATCTGCCGCGGGGGACTCCCTGGGATCCCAGATGAGTCCCCCCAACCGCGATCGCCGGCATGGCACGCCGGCGACCGGGTAAGTAACAAAAAAACGGAGGGCGTACTATTACGCCCTGCAGCGTTTAGAGACGCTTAGAATAGGTCGTAATAGTACACCCTCCGGTTTTAACAGGTTAAGGACTGAGCCAAATGTACACGTTTTGATGAAAATAAAATGTAAACAAAACTTGGAATTTGACTATATGTCTGTTCAACCATAATTCACCCACACTTATTATGCATAATTTTATTTAGGACAAATAGGGCTTTCATTTAACATCAAATATTTAGCTATGAAACATAATTTAATATGAATGAAATTGTATTTTATTTAGTTCTGCATGACTTTTTAACTGTGAATGTCATAATACTATTTGCTTTTACTGCAATAAATACACATATTTTTATTCAGCGATGTCTCACGTGTAAAACAGTTGCCCCTATGTACGGGTTTTATGGTGTTTTGGGAAATTACAGGGTCAAAAATAGCAGGTTAAATTTTTCAGTTTTTTCATATTGAAATTCACCAGATTGGTTACGTTGCCTTCGAGACCGTATGGTAGCCCAGGAATGAGAATTACCCCCATGATGGTATACCATTTGCAATAGTAGACAACCCAAGGTATTGCAAATGGGGTATGTCCTGTTTTTTTTAGTAGCCACTTAGTCACAAACACTGACCAAAGTTAGCGTTAATATTTGTTTGTGTGTGTGTGAAAAATGCAATAAACTAATTTGAACGCCAATTTTGGCCAGTGTTTGTGGCTACTAAAAAAGACTGGACATAGATAATTTGCAATACCTTGAGTTGTCTACTTTTGCAAGTGGTATGCAGTCATGAGGGTAATTCTCATTCGTGGGCTACCATACGTTCTCAAAGGCTATGTTGTCGGGTTCCCGCGGGCGGCTGCGAGGGGAGGCTGCACTCCGTTCGCAGTACTCACCCTCCAGCCGTCCGCAGTCCCCTCCTCCTCCTGGGCTCGGCGAGCGGCATCCTTCCAGTCTCGGATGCCGCCCGCGTCTTCCTCCACGTCCCCCAGCGGCAGCATGCATGACGCTGCACGCTGGGAGACCGCCCAAGATGTTACACGCTGGGGTCAGTCACCTGACCCGGCGTTAAAGGCACAGTGCCTCAATCACAGTGGGAGGTTTAGATATCTCCCACGTGTGATTGTTAATTCTGATTGGAAATTATCCAATCAGAATTAACCTTATGGTTTAAATACTTACCTTTCCTGTTCCTCCCTGCCCTGTTGTGGTCTTTGCTTGCTAGTATTGCTACTGAACTTGTGTTTCTGGTTACGTACTCTCTGGCTTGTTAATCTGACTTTGTGACTTTCTCCTACCCTTTGACCTCGGCTTGTTTCTCATTATTCTGTCTTCTGGTTCCCCTTACTCGGCTTGTCTCCTGACTATTCTGTGTGTGCTTAGCCCGGCCACTCTAAGGTCCGGTACTGCACCTTTTCTGTTTCTGTGTGTGTGTGTTAGCGTGTTGGGTTCCCCGAATCGTGACATATGTAACCCATCTGGCGAATTTCAATGTGAAAAAAACTGAAACAAAAGCCTTATATTTCACTCGCTAACTTTTGAAAACACCATAAAACATGTACATGTACATGATGAGTACTGTTATACTCAGGAGACTTTGCTGAACACAAAACAGTAAAACATACAACAAGAATTATATTGTTAGTATAAGTGCCGTTTGTGTGTGAAAAATGCAAACAAGTTCAGTTTAACTGATGATATCATCGTTGTAATAAATGTTACTGTTTTGAAACACTAATATTTGTGTTCAGCGAAGTCTCCCGAGTTAAACAGTACCCCCCATGTACAGGTTTTATGGTGTCCTGGAAAGTTACAGGGTTAAATCTATGGCTATCAAATTACATTCTCTAGACTTTCTGCCTGGGTTATCAGGCAGGTCCCGCAAATTAATAAAATTACTTAATTATGTAATAATATTACATAAATATATATGTAGATTTGAAATATATATATGTAAAATTATTTTTATTTATATATAGGTATATATATATATATATATATATATATATATATAGTGGTATATATATATATATATATATATACAACAAATACACAAGATCCAGCGCACTCTCCTATCCACTAAACAGCAACTTCAATGTTGACAGATTTTATTAGTTTGTAAAAGTTTTTTTTAAAACACCTAATCTAGGCAAAAAAATGGGGATGATCATATAATGTAACTAAATCCCCATTTTTTTGCCTAGATTAGGTGTTTTAAAAAAAAAAACTTTTACAAACTAATAAAATCTGTCAACATTGAAGTTGCTGTTTAGTGGATAGGAGAGTGCGCTGGATCTTGTGTATTTGTTGTATAATATGGCCCCCAGCAGCACCCCATTTAAGCATGTTTAGGTGAGTGCAACCATCCCCCAATGTTTCCTATATATATATATATATATATATATATATATATATATATATATATATATATTTATGTAGATGTAAAAAACAGATAAAATGTGTATCTTGTAATACCTTTTTTAATGACAAGCTTTTGGGAGAACCTTTCTCTTGCGAAAAGGAATGGGCACTCCAAGACAGCTTATTATTGTGATTTTAGTGCTAGGAGACTCTGGGTGCTGTCCTTCTGGGTTTTGTCAAACTGTATACTATATATATGATAAAGAATTGAGGATTCCGGACTCTCAAAGTCCACTCCAGCTGCTTGGTGGCACTTTCTCATTATCTGCCCAAAATATCAGTACTGTATGATGTGTTCAAGAATCCAATGATAATGCCTTTCAATCCTAAGGCTGACAATATAACGGGATTCCTACGTCAGTTTGGTTGAGTCCACATGGTCCTCATTTTTGTGGCATGCCAAAAGAATTCTAGTGAATAGTCATATTCTGTACTATTATTACAAAGCGACATCAGACAGTGTTTGCAACAGACAGACAAAGAATTTTAAATGGATAATAATAAAATGAACTTGCTCACTATAATGTATTAGGAAAAAAGGATGGTGCTATTGTGCTGGGGAATGCTCATTTTGTCATCTTGAAAAGGCAGATGCAAAAAGACCACAGGGCCTGCAGCAATCGGCTTATGGCACCATGTCCCTGCAACACGCTTCATTGGTCATGGTGCTTCTACTGTCCATTTCATTCAGATTTACAGAATTTAAAAAAATATATATATATTTGAAATCTTTGATTTCCACTTTGTCTTTTTTTTTTTTTTTTAAATTCTTTATTTTTGCGTGCACATGGTTAACAACGTTGTAAACTTAGCCACAACAGCTCACGTTCACATTTTTCAGTAGGCATTTAAAACATGGCTATTATGTCAATGCACATTTTTGTAATATACGGTGAATACGTTTCAGCATTAAATTAATTACAGTGGGATTTTTCTTACGTTTGTTAGTGGCTAGCTAGAGATATATAAAACACTTATATCTGAGCTGGTCATGCTTAGTTGAGTATTAATTACGAGAGTAGACGATTGGTAAATCATAGGCTATGTAGCTTAGGGTTAATATTTATGTCGCGTGACATCGCTTCAATATCTAGATAGTGACATGGTTACGTTTGACTATGCTTGACTATGCTTAAGTGAGGGACATACATTTAGTACAATAACAGCTGGTCTAAATAGTCATGACATGCAGTAGATGAGACAGTAAGTTTGCATTTCAGGTTATGGTAGATTATGCAGTGCTATTAGGGTTTCCAGCTTAGCTAAGGTTATCAGTAAAGCAGGGTGCCACCAGGCAAAGCAGTATACATTCCGCTATTTCCTTCTATACATATAAAGCTCCAATAAAGATTAACTATATACAAGGTCATATGCAGAGAATGTGCACCTTATTCAATGACTGCAACTACAGTGATATATGGTGTGTCTATTCATGGTATGCTATACATTGTGCTTCTTGCTGTGAACGGCTGGGGTCACTGCCAGCTCTATCCCCGTGCAAAGCTTGAGGCAGGGGGGTCGCGTTCCATGCCCATGCAGGGGGAGAGTCCCTTGAGATTACCCCTTGAATTCCACTGGGTCCTAATGTCCCACTGTGTCTTCCCGGTTGCTGGGTAAGTTTGCCTTGCCTTGGTAGCCTTGGTGAGCTGTTGAGGGTTGTAGCACCGTGTGGTCAGTTGGTGAAGCTGGTTGTTCTGCTTGGTCTTTCAGCCCTGGTCGTTAGTGGAGCTTGCCTGCAGATTGCCATACTGGGGTTGCCGTTTTGATATGGGCAGGTAGAGGATGTGCTGGCTGTGATGGTTCTCGCCTGTCAGCTTGCGCGTTCACAAGTCATTACGTGGAGGCTTGAGGGCCCTCAGGGACACCCATGATAGCAGCTCAGGTTGTGAGGGATCACCGTCTCAGTTGGAGCAGTTGCTGTGCGGCCGGCGGCCATTTTAATGAGACCGCGTGGGAGTCTCACTCCTCCGGCTTTGGGCCTTCCAAGTTGGATTCTTAGGTGGTAGCCCGCCTGGTGGGGACCGGGATGACCCCCCCGGCCCACAGGGGGGGAAAACGGGACCAGGAAGGCACTAGGTAGGTGTTGGTTCGCCGTAGTCAGGGTGGAGAGCGAGGAAGCGGCCGTCCGCCCCTCTCCCCTCCCGGGTAGGCCTCAATCTCTGAGCCCCAGAGTCTCACACCAGGACCCAGGGCCGCCCTGCATCGGGCACCCCAGCTACACTGGGACACTCTAGAGCTTCGTGCCACGGACCCCCGGGTCTGTGAAAGCCTGGTAATATGGATATATTCCCCATTTTCCTCCGTAGGCTCGGGAGCCCGTGTGATGTGCAGCCTGTCGGCATGGCCGCCCGGCCCCGCCCCCCTCCACTTTGTCTTTTTAACCGAAATTTTGCATTGAACCATAATTCACCATATAGTGAATTATTATTATTTATTTTTTTATTCTTTATTTTTCGTGCATAGATTATACTGGTAACATTTTTCTAGCAATGCCACAACAGCTATCGCCAGGAATTTAGTAGACAAGTAAACAACTGTGCACATTTTTTATATATGTATGAGGAGAGTGGTTAGTAGTATAGCGCGGTTCTAGCGTGAGTATGAGAAACTATGTTTAGATAAAAACAATCAGGTTAGGTAGCTAGGCTAGTGTGTGTGATGTCCGCCAGGTTAGATTCTTATTAGGTATAAACATGCTATCGCTATGGGGTTAACAATCTGATTGCTATCGGCACAGGCTGATCAATAGAATAACATACATAGGAGAAAATAGGAAAAAACAATGTCCGCTGAAGTGCTTGTTTTTACATGAGTGTCTGTTTATCAGTTGGTACCCAAGTGTATCATGAGTGTCTCTGCGGTCACTTAGCCGATACCAAGAGGTGGGAGGCGGCATATGTATAATACCCGGTGTGTCGCTGTAGCCTTGTGTGAGGGCCCTGCCCAACTTGGGTGCTGATGCGCAACGCTACATTAGCAGTTATAGACAGTTTAAGAAACAGGTACAGCTCAATAGTTGTGTGGCAGTCTTGAATAAGCACTGTTTGTTGTATTTTATGGAACAAGCTGTGTGCAGGCTGGCTTTATGTGTCTATCGTGGTGTATTTCTTGAGATTCCTCAGGTTTGTGCCCATAGACCTATAGTGTTTGTTGTATGAGTGTGTGAGGTTATGTAAAGGCTTCCCATGCTCATCTATCAATTTTGCATCTCAGTGTGATGTATTTGAGCATAAGAAAGCGTGTGCTTTTGCGAGAAGTGGTGTGTGGAGAGGCTTTTTGGTCGCCTGTGACCTCAGTTGCTTTACAAGAGGTATTGCCCTGCTGGGGTGTGTGAGTGGTTAACCTGCAAGGTGTGCTAGTATTTGTCTGAGTGCAGTAGTAGTGCCGGTAGTGCAGTGCAGGGGGGGGGAGGTAGGAGGGGTACTTACATTGTCCCGCTACAATGTGTAAATGTATGTGTGGGTGTACAGGCGTATCCCGTTAGTTTGAGGTGGGCTATGCAGTGCATATTGTATCATTTGGTGCTAGATATATGCAAATTCAACCATAGAGGGTAGTCACCCAGTCAAACTGGTCCCCAGAGGCTGTCGGCGGTCCGTGGTCTCGGAGCTCCCGGCCCGTGGGACAAAGGGAGTGATGTGTTCTGGGTCCCAGTTGTCTGTGGTTGGTCTCCGAGGTAGATTAGCAGT
Organism: Pelobates fuscus; assembly: GCF_036172605.1. NCBI lineage: Eukaryota > Metazoa > Chordata > Amphibia > Anura > Pelobatidae > Pelobates > Pelobates fuscus. Next base: position 258,363,167 of record NC_086317.1, read on the forward strand.
GATCGGAATGTCCAGACCCAGTGTCTCCAGGAGTGCGGGTGCTCCCTCCATTGAGGTGAGTGTATGTTGAGTTCCGTTTCGTTGCACTGTTAGGGAGCCGTTGGTCCCCCACCTGTATTCGATGTTCACCGATCTCAAGTTACTGGTGAGGGGAGAGAAAGTTTTTCTCCAGGTGAGGGTGGCTCTCGTGAGGTCCTGGAAGAAGTTCAGTGTAGTTCCTTCGAAGGTCAGCGGTGTTTTCCCTTTAATAGCTGCCATGAGCAGTATTTTGTCTTGTACTGTTGGACATTTAAGTATCACGTCCCGGACTATGTTTGTTGGTGCCCTGACGGATGAGGGTAGGCAATATATCTCTGCTGTGGCTAGTTTTTTCGCCGTAGCTGGAGGCAAGATTGTGGCCAGGAGCCGCCTGGAGTAGTGTGGTAGTTTGTTTGGCGAGATTTCGGCAAGGATGCCCCTTAACTTTATGTTAGTGCGCCTTCGCCTTTCTTCCAGTGCGGTAAGCTGTGCAGCCATGTCTCTTTGTTGTGTATATATTTGTTGCACTGATTCATGTAGCCAGGGGAGGGCTGGCAGCCTTAGGCCTGGGGGGCAAATCCAGTCAAGTGGCCCATTGCACCAAGAGGAGAGTAAAAATGTGATTAAAAGTGTGTGTGATTAAAAGTGTGTGTGTGTGTGTGGGGGGGGGGGGGGCAGCAGTCACCTAAACAGACAATCAATGACAGGCACACACACTTGCTGATTTGGCACACACTAAAAAACACACTCACTGACAGGCACACGCACACACTCACTGACAGGCACACAAACACACACAGAAAGACACACTGTTACAGGCATACTGACTCAGACAGACAGACATACTGACACACACACACACACACACACACACAGGCATACTGGCTGACACACACACAGACAAACTGGCACACACACAGAGACATACTTGCACACACATAGACAGACATACTTACACACACATAGACAGACATACTGACACACACACAGACAGACATACTGACACACACACAGACATACTGACATACTAACGCACATGACCGACACAGACATACTGACCGACACAGACATACTGACCGACACAGACATACTGACCGACACAGACATACTGACACACACAGACATACTGACACACACAGATATACTCATACACACAGATATACTCATACACATAGATATACTCATACACACAGACATACTCATACACACACCCAAACGTTACACTTTTAAAACCAGTGGACATGGGCTGAGTAAGGGGACAGGGCTGTAGAGGGGGACAGGGGGTGGTAGTGGAGGGTATAAGCTGTAATTGGGGGTTTAGGAATTGTACGGGGGGATAGGGGCTGAAGCAAGTTGATGGCTACAATTTGGGAAAGGGGCTGTGGTGTGGGTAATATGGGTTGCAATTGGGGGAGGAGCTGTAGTGGGGATGTTATGGGGCTGTGGTGGGGGGCATGGGGCTGAGGAAGGGGGCAGGAGCTGAGAGGGGGGAAAGGAGCAGGGAAAGGGTGGGACAGGGGTTGACCAAGGGGACAGGGGCTGAGGAGGGGGGACAGGGGCTGAGGTAGGGGACAGGGGCTGAGGAGGGGGGTAAGGGGCTGAGGAGGGGGGACAGGGGCTGAGGAGGGGGGGACAGGGGCTGAGGTAGGAGACAGGGGCTGAGGAGGGGGACAGGGGCTGAGGTAGGGGACAGGGGCTGAGGTAGGAGCTGACTAAGGGGACAGGGGCTGACGAAGGGGAGGTGGGGACAGGGGCTGACGAAGGGGAGGTGGGGACAGGGGCTGACTAAGGCTGAGGTGGGGACAGGGGCTGACTAAGGCTGAGGTGGGGACAGGGGCTGACTAAGGCTGAGGTGGGGACAGGGGCTGAGGAGGGGACAGGGGATGACTAAGGGGACAAGGGCTGACTAAGGGGACAGGGGCTGAGGAGGGGGTACAGGGGCTGACTAAGGGGACAGGGCTGAGGAGGGGGTACAGGGGCTGAGGTAGGGGACAGGGGTGACAGGGGCTAGGGGCTGAGGAAGGGTGACAGGGGCTGAGATAGGGTACAGGGGCTGAGGAGAGGACAGGGGCTGAGGAGAGGACAGGGGCTGAGGAGGGGGCAGGGGCTGACTAAGGGGACAGGGCTGAGGAAGGGTGACAGGGGCTGAGGTAGGGGACAGGGGCTGAGGAGAGGACAGGGGCTGAGGAGAGGACAGGGGCTGAGGAGGGGGCAGGGGCTGAGGAGGGGGCAGGGGCTGAGGAAGGGTGACAGGGGCTGAGGAAGGGTGACAGGGGCTGAGGAAGGGTGACAGGGGCTGAGGAAGGGTGACAGGGGCTGAGGAGGGGAATAAAAAAAAAACACTAAAGTGTATTTCCCCCCTCCCTGAGTCTTACCTTAGGCCAGGGAGGGATGGACAGCAGCCAACAGGAGCAGCAACCAGCATACAGTAGCAGCCAGTGAAGTCGTCCTCTCCTGCTGATGTCAGGAGGAGGGGCCGTGACTTCCTCTGCTCTTCTCCCAGACTCCCCAGTGGTCCTGTGAGAAGAGCAGTGGAAGTCACGCCCCCTCCTGCTGACATCATCAGGAGAGGCCGGCCGACTCCACTGACTGCAGGCTGCAGGAAGAGTGAGGTAAGTTGAAAAATCTGACTCATCAGCCAGAAGCAGGGGATTCAGATTTTTCCTTTTTTTGCTGGGTGTGGGTGGCCCTGGGTTTAGGGCGGCCTGGGGGGCAATTGCCTCCCTGCCCCCCTTCCCAGCCCGCCCCTGCATGTAGCTCAGACAGGTGGTCCTGTAGGCTCGCAATGTCTTTTTCAGATGCCTGCACCCTGTCGGTAATTGCTTTGATGTCTTTCTTAAGTTCTGCCGCCAAAATTTTGTGAAAGTCCGTCAGCAGGGTTTTTAGATCCTGTCTGGTGATTGGGGCCGTGTCAGCCGGGTCATCCTGCTGTGTTGGACTCTCTACTTCCATGGCGTCCATGGAGGGCTCTGTGTGTAGGTGGTGTGTGTGGGCTACGGGGCGTGGGGAATCGGCAGGGGCGGTTTGGGCCTGCAGAGGCCGTTGGAGCATAGCCCTGATATCCCTGTTGTCTTCTGTGTGTTGTGGGCGCTCGGAATGGCGTCCCATGGCTGGCATATGTGCTGGTTAGTCTATCGTCTCAGGGGCTGCCCAGTCCCACACTTACCTTGCCGCTGTACATCTCAGGATCGCCTCCAGGCCTGCGTGCGTCAGCGCGGGGTAGGCCCCGGTTTTCTTTCTCCGCCTGGGTTGATGGGAAGCCGCGAAGAATGGCATCTACCGCCTCAGGATGGGTTAAGGGATCTTAGTGCCCACTTTTTGTAGCTGGATGGGCCGCTTGCAGCTGGATATTCCCTGGATTTAACGAGGTATGTGGAGGAGCATACAAGAATGGCGTCTCTCCAGGTTGATGGTCAAGCTCCGCTCCCCCATATAGTGAAATTAAACCATAATATTCCTATTCAAATTTCTGTTCGTAAAGCGTATTTCTCAGTAATTAACAGCTTTTAAAGTAACACAATTTTTTTAATTTTAGATTAAATAAGAAGCTCCAATTCAGCATTGTTTACTGGCCATTATTTCACTTTCATAAAAGGTACCTGTTGGTATCCCATTAAAGCATGGGTCTCAAGTTCAACTTACTTAGGGACTGTCAGGATCCCGCGGGCGGCTGCGAGGGGAGGCTGCAATCCGCTCGCGGCACTCACCCTCCAGCCGTCCACGGTCCCCTTCCTGCCAGGTGTTCGGCGGGCGGCATCCTCCCAGCCACGGGTGCCGCCCGTGTCTTCTTCCGGGTCCCCCAGTGGCAGCATGCATGACGCTGCACGCTGGGAGACCGGCCAATTTGTTACACGCCGGGGTCAGTCACCTGACCCGGCGTTAAAGGCACAGTGCCTCAATCACAGTGGGAGGTTTAGATATCTCCCACGTGTGATTGTTAATTCTGATTGGAAATTAGCCAATCAGAATTAACCTTCTGGTTTATATACTTACCTTTCCTGTTCCTCCCTGCCCTGTTGTGGTCTTTGCTTTATAGTATTGATACTGAACGTGTGCTTTCTGGTTACGTACTCTCTGGCTTGTTATACTGACTTTGTGACTTTCTCCTACCCTTTGACCTCGGCTTGTTTCTCGTTATTCTGTTTTCTGGTTCCCCTTACTTGGCTTGTCTCCTGACTATTCTGTGTGTGCTTAGCCCGGCCACTCTAAGGACCGGTACGGCACACTTTCTGTGTGTGTGTCTGTGTGTGTGTTGGCGTGTTGGGTTCCCCGAATCGTGACATTACAACAGGGCCATAATGGAACCTGCTGACATACCACAGCTCCTAGTTAATCAGGAGGCTAGAATGGATGGCTTGGACCACCGTATGGATCAGTTTGCTCAAGCTTTGCAAACCATACTGGCTCACACTGCACACTTGCAGCCTGCCGTTCAGGAGGTTGCTGCTGCTGTGCCCGAGCCCATTCCCACTCCGGCACCCGTTCCTGCCCATGTAGTGCATATGACGCCGCCACAGCGCTACAGCGGTGACCCGGCATTGTGTCGTGGTTTCCTCAACCAAATCGACATCCATTTGGTGATGAATCCACGTTCCTATCCCACTGACAGATCTAAAATAGCCTTTTTGATAAACCACTTGTCAGGGAGAGCTTTAGCATGGGCTAATCCCATGTGGGAGAATGCTTCCCCAATGTCCTTTGCAGACTTTTTGACCGCTTTCAAACGCACATTTGATCAACCCGGTAGGGTTGCTTCTGCTGGCAAAGCTCTGCTTAGAGTACGACAGGGTAATAGATCTGTAGCGGATTACACTATCGAATTCCGCACTCTAGCAGCTGAAGTGGTTTGGAACAATGACGCCCTCGTAACAACCTTTCAGGAGGGTTTGGCCGCTTACATACTGGATGAAATAGCATCCAGGGAATTGCCTGTTCTCTTGGATGATGTTATAGACTATGTGATCCTTATTGATAACCGCATTAGAGAGAGGCGTAGTCAAAGACGCCTGGATACACGGGTGTTACCTGCCCTACCCAGCACTGCATTACTAGCACTACCCGCTCCTAGGCCACCATCCCCTGAACCCATGCAATTAGGCGCTACGGGGTTAACTGAGGCTGAAAGAGCGTACCGTAGAAGGGAGGGGTTATGCCTTTATTGTGGTAAGAGGGGGCACCGTTGTAATGCATGCCCTAAGGTACAGGGAAACTACAGCACCTAAGGCCTAGAGAGGGGTCGGCCTCGGGTGTTATGACCTTGTCCCCTCATGTGTCCATCTCCAGACCATTTATTACGGTTTCTCTTTTGGTCAATAAAACCACCATAACAACTAAAGCCTTGATCGATTCAGGTGCGGCAGACAACCTTATGGATGAGAACTTTGCCAAAACCGCAGCCTTGACTTTGATCCAAAAGGCCACACCCTTGGCCGTTGAGGCCATAGATGGTAGACCGCTTGAGAAACCTCTGGTAACCCATGAAACCCAAGAAATCATTATGTCTGTGGGTGCTTTGCACAAGGAAAGGTTAACCTTTCAAATAATTGACTCCCCTACTGCTTCAATCGTTCTGGGTTTTCCCTGGTTAGTTAAGCACAACCCGGTACTTGACTGGGGTTGTTTAGATATACTCTCCTGGGGGGAATCTTGTCAACAAGACTGTATGGCTCATGTACGTCCTGTTTGTTCACTCAATGTGCCCACGGCTAAACCACTTTCTGTTTCTGTCCCTTCTGTGTATGCAGACCTTGCATTGGTTTTTGAAAAAAGGGAAGCAGATAAACTACCCCCACATCGGGAGTATGACTGTGCCATAAACCTGTTACCGGGTACTATGCCTCCTAGGGGTAAGGTCTACCCTCTTTCTGAGAAAGAAAACCAGATCATGGAGGAGTACATACGGGAATCCTTAAGTAAAGGTTTTATTAGAAGGTCCTCTTCTCCTGCTGGTGCTGGTTTCTTTTTTGTGGCAAAGAAGGAGGGCGACTTGAGGCCATGTATAGACTACAGGGGTCTGAACAACATAACGATTAAAAACGCCTACCCTATCCCCCTCATCACTGAGTTGTTTGATCGTGTGAAAGGTTCTAAGTACTTCACCAAATTAGACCTCAGGGGGGCTTATAACCTCGTCCGTATAAAGGAGAATGACGAGTGGAAAACAGCGTTTAATACGCGCAGCGGGCATTACGAATATCTGGTCATGCCTTTTGGACTGTGTAATGCTCCTGCTGTGTTCCAGGACCTCATAAACGATGTCCTTAGGGATCTTTTGCATGTCTGTGCCGTGGTGTACCTGGACGACATACTTGTGTATTCCCCTGATTTGAAGTCACACCATAATCATGTTAGGATGGTGCTCAAGAAATTATTACAGAACGGACTCTACTGTAAGTTAGAAAAATGTTTGTTCGATCAAACCTCGGTGCAATTCCTTGGTTATATAATTACTGAACAGGGTTTCAGTATGGACCCTGCTAAATTGGAAGCCATACTGTCCTGGCCACTTCCCCAAGGACTTAAGGCTATCCAGCGTTTTATAGGATTTGCCAACTATTATAGGAAATTTATAAATAACTTTTCACCCCTTATCTCTCCTATAACGAAGCTGACTAAAAAAGGTCTACACCCTAGGGTTTGGACTCCCGAAGCTCTTAAGGCCTTCGAAACTCTCAAGAAGGCATTTGCCTCTGCTCCAGTACTGCACCACCCTAATCCTTCTCTTCCCTTTGTTATGGAAGTAGACGCTTCTGAGTCAGGTGTGGGAGCAGTACTGTCACAGAGGTTATCGCATGACGAACCCCTCCATCCCTGTTGTTTCTTTTCAAAAAGGTTGTCCGATTCGGAAAAGAATTACGATGTTGGGAACAGGGAACTATTAGCTATTGTGTTAGCTTTTAAGGAATGGAGGTACTTATTAGAGGGTTCTAGACACAAAATCATGGTTATTACTGATCATAAAAACCTCTCCTATATAGCTGACGCTAGAAGGTTATCTGCCCGGCAGGCTAGATGGTCCCTATTTCTTTCGCGTTTTCAATACGTTATTACCTATAGACCTGGTTGCCGTAATGCCAAAGCTGACGCTATCTCCCGACAGCATGAACCTTTAGAATTTGTTAACCTGACTCCTGTACCTATTGTTCCTGCGTCTCAGATAATAGCTGCTACCCGTTTGGTTGTTTCATCTCCTTTTCTTGATAGTATTAAGACATACCAAACCCAAGCACCCCCTGAGACGCCGGCTGGTAAACTATATGTTAAAACAAAGGACAGAAAAAAGCTGTTAACTTTATTTCACACCGCCAAAACTGCTGGTCATCCGGGAGTAACCAAAACCTATAAGGGCCTCCTTCAACAGTTCTGGTGGCCTTCGCTTAAGCAGGACGTAGTAGATTTTGTACAGGCTTGTCGGGTCTGTACTCAGTGTAAGTCCCCTAATGTGAGACCCCAGGGTCTACTCTTGCCTCTGTCTATACCAAAGAAACCATGGACCCACTTATCCATGGATTTCATTGTAGACCTTCCTCTTTCTGATGGTCAGACGGTGATTTTGACTGTGACGGATAGGTTCTCTAAAATGGCGCACTTCATTCCGCTTAAAAAGCTTCCTTCTGCTAGTCAGTTGGCTCAGGTGTTTGCCAAAGAAGTGTTCCGCTTGCATGGGGTTCCTCAGGATATCGTGTCTGACAGGGGTCCTCAATTTGTCTCTCGGTTTTGGAGGGGCTTTTGTGCTGAGATGGGGGTCTCCTTGTCGTTCACTTCCTCCTATCACCCGCAATCTAATGGTGCAGCCGAACGTGCTAACCAGTCTGTGGAATTGTATTTGCGCTGCTTCACTAATGCGCACCAGGACGACTGGTCTCACCTCCTTCCGTGGGCTGAGTTTGCCAGGAATACGGTGTCTCACTCGTCTACTGGCTTAAGTCCTTTTGAGGTTGCTTATGGGTTTCGGCCTTCTGTCCTTCCCGGTGCGTTCTCCGACAAGGGAATGCCCGCCTTGGACCAGCACCTCGCCTCTTTGCGGAAGATGTGGGATCAGGTCCATGTTGCGCTATCTCGTTCAGCTGCTGCTCAGAAGAGGTTTGCTGATCGCCGTAGGGTTGCTGCCCCTTCTTATATTCCGGGTGATAGGGTATGGTTGTCCTCCAGGAACCTCCGTCTCAAGGTTCCCTCGATGAAATTTGCTCCCAGATTTCTGGGTCCCTACAAGGTGTTGCGTAGGGTTAACCCCGTTTCCTACTCCCTTGACCTGCCTCCTTCCATGCGTATTCCGAACACGTTTCACGTCTCGCTTTTGAAGCCCTTGCTGTGTAACCGGTTCTCTCGTCCCCTCGGGCGGCCCGTTTCCCCTCGCGCGGTCTCCAGTGGCGTGTACGAGGTGGCTGCCCTTCTCGACTCTCGTGTTTCTAGGGGTCGGTTACAGTATCTGGTGGATTGGAAGGGGTACGGCCCTGAGGAGCGGTCTTGGGTTTTGAGCTCTGATTTGCACGCTCCCTCTTTGGTCCGCTCCTTTCATGCCCGGTTTCCTTTGAAGCCTTCTGCTTCCCGCCCTCCGGGCGGTCTTCGAGGGGGGGGTAATGTCAGGATCCCGCGGGCGGCTGCGAGGGGAGGCTGCAATCCGCTCGCGGCACTCACCCTCCAGCCGTCCACGGTCCCCTTCCTGCCAGGTGTTCGGCGGGCGGCATCCTCCCAGCCACGGGTGCCGCCCGCGTCTTCTTCCGGGTCCCCCAGTGGCAGCATGCATGACGCTGCACGCTGGGAGACCGGCCAATTTGTTACACGCCGGGGTCAGTCACCTGACCCGGCGTTAAAGGCACAGTGCCTCAATCACAGTGGGAGGTTTAGATATCTCCCACGTGTGATTGTTAATTCTGATTGGAAATTAGCCAATCAGAATTAACCTTCTGGTTTATATACTTACCTTTCCTGTTCCTCCCTGCCCTGTTGTGGTCTTTGCTTTATAGTATTGATACTGAACGTGTGCTTTCTGGTTACGTACTCTCTGGCTTGTTATACTGACTTTGTGACTTTCTCCTACCCTTTGACCTCGGCTTGTTTCTCGTTATTCTGTTTTCTGGTTCCCCTTACTTGGCTTGTCTCCTGACTATTCTGTGTGTGCTTAGCCCGGCCACTCTAAGGACCGGTACGGCACACTTTCTGTGTGTGTGTCTGTGTGTGTGTTGGCGTGTTGGGTTCCCCGAATCGTGACAGGGACCACTAGCCAGAAATCCCATGAGGGCTACCAATCTGTACTCCCAGATAAGCACCCTTGGGGTACTGCAACCAGAACCGGTGTTTTTTAAGATACTGTTTTTTGGTCGGAGTAACCATTTAATGCTACTTTTCTTTACCTCCGTAGCCCTTGCGTGGCTTTGATATTAGCATGAAAATAGTGGTACCTCCTGTTTTCTGACCTCTTCTTGTGACTACTGTTTTCTGTAATACAGTACATTTGTGCCTTCACCATAGCTGATTTCTGCCTTGTTCCTTTTTCTATTCTTCTTGCTACCTGTTTAAACTTTCTGGGTTATTCTGTTTGCTACCTAGGTCCACCTGTTTCCTCATTACCATTTATCCTGTATACCTGCTCTCCTAATCCTTAGTCTCTGACTATCTTAGAACCTGAATATCTATGTCTCTGAGTTCTTCACTCTGACTTTTATGACTTTGCTCTTTCTTCTCTGGAATGCAAAGTTTATCAATAAACTCCTGGTGCTACTGAACAAAGGCGCTCAAAATGAAAAGGAATAAAGTTACATAGTCTATAGCAGGGATAGGCGACCTTTGGCACTCCAGATGTTGTGGACTACATCCCCCATAATGCTCATAGGAATCTGCAAAAAGACAGAAGGAAAATAATGGTGCAGATAGTTTGTAAATGCAGAAATGCAGAAAGGTGTTTTGGTAAGTATACACTCATAAAGACAGAGGCAGAAAATGTAAAAATATTATATTATATATACAAAAAGAGAAGTCCTGCGCTAAAGCAGCATGGACTACAACACACATCAGCCCCAATATGTAGTAAAAACCAAAGAAAAGAAAATGTTACCTGCGCTTTTTCCTTAATCCCTATGTATATTTAGACAAATGGAGGTCATTTAGTTGCTCCAATGGCCATTGGAGGGATGCCCGCCTGCCAACGTCAAGGCAGACCCCCCCTAAGCGGGTCCTAACACTGACCCTTCAGCCTGCTTCCTTGAGCTTCTGGCAAAGATATCTCTAATGAGACAGAAAGGGGTATTTTTTATATACACCCCTTTACTTATTAACCCTTAATAGGGAACACATGGGATGGGTAGCAGCATTGTAACCAGGCTGTGTGATACAAAGTAAACACAAATACAAAAAGAGAAGTCCTGCGCTAAAGCAGCAAGGACCACAACACACACCAGCCCCAATACGTAGCAAAAACCAAAGAAAAGAAAATGTTACTTGCGCTTTTTCCTCAATCCCTATGTATATTTAGACAAATGGAGGTCATTTAGTTGCTCCAATGGCCATTGGAGGGATGCCCGCCTGCCAACGTCAAGGCAGACCCCCCCCTAAGCGGGTCCCAACACTGACCCTTCAGCCTGCTTCCTTGAGCTTCTGGCAAAGATATCTCCAATGAGACAGAAAGGGGTATTTTTTTATATACACCCCTTTACTTATTAACCCTTATTTAAGGCACTTTTAGTGGTGGACAGGGGTTATTATGGGCACCAGTTTTTGACTCTGCAGCCCCATATACATCAACCTATGATGCACTGTGTGGGTTTCAGCAATATGAGCTCCAGTAGCCCTTCTGTGTGATTGGACCAAACGGACTAACCTTCGCTCCCCACATGCATCAGTGAGACTTGGGATTCCATGACCATGACACTGGTTCATTTGTTGTCCTTCCTTGCACCACTTTTTGTACATACTAACCACTGGATACTGGGAACACCCCACAAGGCTTTCTGTTTTGGAGATGCTCTGACCCAGTTATTTACCCAACTCCTGAAATTCAAGAACTGACTGTTCACTTACTGCCTAAAATATCCCACCCATTGACAGACACCATTGTAACAATATAAGTAATGTGATTTACTTCACCTGTCAGTGGTTTTAAAATTGTGACTGATCAGTGGATTTTTTAACTACATCCAACAAGGCCTTGTGCAATGACTTTGGCTACAGTGGCTACCCCCCTCCAATGCACAGTTACCTACGTGTCCCTCAAAGTACAACTTTGGTTTTCTTATCTCCTCTTTTGTATCTTACATGCTTTTTCCATGTATCACCCTTTGTGTGTGTCTTACACTGCTCTTGTGTGTTTCTTAAACCCACTTGTTTCTAACTTCCCCCTTTTTTGTGTCTCTTACTTTCCCTTGAGCCCCTTTGTGTGTATCCTAAACTTTTCCCAATCTCGTTTTGTGTCTTTTACTTCCCCAGCCACTCTGTGTGTTTCTTCCCCTCCAGCACCTTTGCGCATCTCTTTCGACCCCAGCCCATTTGTGTGTGTATCACAGTTCCTTTGTGTGTCTCTTTTTCTCCTTCCACAGCCCGTCTATGTCTCTTTCTTATTCCAGCCTCTGTGTTTTCCCCCATAGCCCCTCTGTGTGTCTCTTTCTCCACAGCGATTCCATGTTTCTTTTTCCCCTTCAAAGCTCCTCCTTGTGTCTCTTACTCCTCACTGTCTCTTTGTGTTATTTATTCCACACAACCCATTGTGTTTCTCTTTTTTTCCCTTTCACCAGCCCATCTATGTTTCTCTTTGTTCCCCCCAGCCTCTTTTGTACTCTTTCTCTCCTTTCTTCCTTTGTTGTCTCCTTCCCCCTCTCTCCTCCTGTGCCTTCTTACCTCCAGTTTATAGTATCTACCCTGTCTGACAGTAAGCTGTTTGTTGCTCCCAGTGAGCATTTCCTGTCAATTTGGGTAGAAAACATAGAAGCTCCTGTACCACGATCTGCACAGCTACACTTCGTGGAGTGACTGACAGGGGGGTGAGTGCACAGTTGTGTGCTCCTCCATCTGATTGTCACCTGGCCATTGTGCCCCCCTGGGCCGGTGCTCCCTCAGGCAACTGTCTGTGCTGCTTTATGGTTCCACCGGTCCTGCATCCCACACAGTTCCAAATTTAACAAATACAATTTTACTGGTACCTAACCATTTTGTTTCTATTAATTACAAATAGCTATTGATAGTTCCCTAACACACATTCAGTTTACAGCTTCTCAGTTTACTAAAGGCTTTTTTATATAGGATCAATAACTTCTGGGTGGGTACAGATTTTTAAATTTTCACCCTGGTGCCATAAGGCAGAATGTGACATAACCTGGAACTTTAACTCCTCTGTTTTCTTTTAAATTCATCTAAAAAATTCAGCATATTGCATCATATTCACATTCAGTCAAGGAAAAGCCAGGGCAAACAATGCAAATGAAGAGGAGAAACCAAAACAATTCCTCCAAGTTTGTGCGTTCTCTATGATGACTGCAAGGTACAAAGGACAGAGCTTATAACAATGCTTGACAGTGAGTTAAGATGGAGGCCCAAACTGCATGATAAGGAATTGTGGAATTCTCATTTGAATATTTTTTCACACATTCTCACAAATATATAATTATTAAACAGCAGGATAAGTAAATGTAGAGTTAAAAAGCCTGGAATGTAATTTTTCCTTTAAAGAGACACTATAGTCACCCAAATAACTTTAGCCTAATGACGCAGTTTTTGTGTATAGATCATGCCACTGCAGTCCCACCGCTCAATTCTCTGCCATTTAGTAGTTAAATAATTGTGTTTAGGCACCCCAGTTACACCCCCCTGCATGTTACTTGCACAGCCTTCCTAAACACTTCCTGGAAAGAGTCATCTAATATTTATCCTTCCTGTGTTGCAAATTCTGTTTAATTTAGATTTTCTTATGTCCTGCTCTGTTATTAGCTTGTTAGACTCTGCAGGAGCCTCCTGTTTGCAATTAAAGTTCAATTTACAGAGAAGGAGATAAAATCTTTTAAGGTAAGTTACATCTGATTGATAGTGAAACCAGATGTTTTTGTTTTCATGCAGGCTGCGTCAGTCAGAGCCAGGGGAGGTGTGGCAAGGGCTGCATAAACAAAAACAAAATAATTTAACCCATAAAGGGCAGTGAATTGAGCAGTGAAAATTCAGAGGCATGATTCATACACTAAAACTGCTTAATTAAGCTAAAGTTCTTTTGATGACTATAGTGTTCTTTTAACGCCTAGATGTGCAATGAGTTTCTTACCCCTCAGAAAACATGCAGCTCTAGAATACAAGGCCATCGTTTGAATTCCCTATAAAACTGCATTGCCAATTTAAACCAGCCATATAGATTAACAATAATGGTTATCAAATGGATAAAGGTAACACGTGGGTTATTAATATGGTTTAGTATTGACAAGCTAATATATCTCAGTCCATACAATCTGTTTTATATATCTTGTTAAATTGAGCATATCATTCTTTTTCACTGCATCTATCGAACCATGTTTCTTTATGTTATAAAAGGATTATAACACTAACACACAATGACCAAACAAAGGAATCTTCAAAGCGTGCTTCATTCTTAGCTTCCCCCCCGCAGAATTTATCTCACACAAATCAAAATGCCTTTTTGTGACCAGTAGATGGATGAGATTAAGCCTTGTGCAGTTTAATTGGGTCACCAGAGGGAGCTGTCTTCTGACAGAGGGTTCTCTAAATTCCAAACTTTTTTTTTCCCAGTGCATGCTTCTGACAGATTAACAGCAAAAGAATTTACGAAACTGACTGTAAATTAAGAAGAAAACTTTGAAGACATGTTTAAATATTATATAAAGGCTGTAAGCAAAATGTAAGTCAGAGTAGGCATGCTTTGTACAAATTTAGCCTTAAACAAACCTTTTTGCCTTTTCAATAAAATAAAAACATCCTTTTTTTTCACATTTCCTTTTTTTTTTATTTCTTTTGGGCGTTGAATAAGAAAAATAAAAATAGAAGGGAAAAGCTATAAAGTACTCCACGTGTTTAAAAGCAGAAATTGGTAGGATTTAACATTGTGGACTTTGAAATAAAAATGACCATTGATTGTGATTGGTTGCATGGGTGTATGGGAGTGGTTATGGGTTTGGAAGTGGAGTATGGACCATCTTATCTCACTGCCTCTTGGGATTCGGGCCAGCAAACAACTTCCCTCCCACCAACCCTCTTTTCTGTTTGTTATTGTCCATGTCACAGCTAGCAGGGGGCGTGTCCTTGCCAATAGGTGTTGGGGGTCTATCATATGGAATGAGAGGAAATGGACAAGGTGGGTCTCAACCTCCCCTGCTCTGCAGTGTAAACTTTTCAGTTACCGTGCCCACCAAGCTAAAAGACGGCTGGTGGTAACCATAAAAAAGGAAAAGGGAGTTTGGTTTGGATGAGGGGGGAGGCAAGAACCCAGTGGGCAAGTTGGTGCATAGGCACGTGGTCTCGTTCATTGGCAAGGACGTTTATGTAAAGTCTGTAGGTGTTAATTTATATGTTAAGTTATGGATTATTTATTTATTATCTCTGGTTATAATTAAATGATACAGTTAATAAAGGTTGGATGAGTCCTATAGTCTTATGTTTAATAAATGCTGTGGTTCATGTCTGTCGTTATTGGGGGGATATTTGGGGTAGGCTTTGTTATCTTATTTGCATCAAATTCCCCGCTACGTCCATACATGCAGGGTATGATTTATATACCAAAACTTCTTCAGAAACTATAGTGTCCCTTTAAAGACTCTATACTATTATAGAAAGTCCTATTTAATTTGCATGTGCAGTTCTGGTTTGTAATTAGAGAACTATTTCATCCTTGAGTCCTTCAGTAGTTATAAAAAAAAAAAAAAAAACACGAGGGGGGTGGAATTGACCAGTGCTCTAAGCAGAAGCATCTCTATAGAGCTCTGCTTGTTTCTGCATCAAGTTTCCATGAGGAGGTGATCCCCTAAACCCTGATCCTCTATGAGCAGGACCTTCTTTTGTCACAGCTGGGCTATACATCAACTTCTGAGTAGGAGAGTCTAGACCTGCCAGAGCTGTTGACTCGATAGTGCACAGACTCACTGTTAACCACATAGAATACCAAATCTCGTCTGGATATAAAACACAATATCTCTAACCTGATGATGAACCTAATGCGCTATAAACTTCTTCGCGATGCAAATAGTGTTCCTCACAGAGGACCTCAGTACCCCTGCCGATTGGATTAAGGCCAATGTAGAAGACATAGCAAGATTCCACTATAGCTCAAGTACAAACATTAAGTAATACCTCCTCCTTTCTCACATCTAAAGTGGAACAACTGGAAGATTGTCAGGATTACGGTTTGACCCAGCACGTAGAACTGTATAGCACGGATGACAAATAAATAACGTATTACCGGTCCTTAGAATGGCCGGATTTAACGTACATAAAATAGTCAAAAATACTAGCCGAGGTCAGGGAACACAGAAAGGAACGCAGCGATGAGGAAAGCCAGGAGTCAGGATACCAGAATATAGAGAAGTCAATAAACAAAGCCAAAGTCAAAAACCAGGTAGAAAACTAATAACAGGAACGCGCTCTCGGACAACCACATGGGAAACCATGACAGGGCACTAAGCAGGATGAGAACTGGGCGTAAATAACCTTTGTCCCCAAAGTCAGTTACCAGGTTTCATTTGCATAATTGCTGCTCAGCATGAACCTTTCTGTGGATTAGGTTGCTGCTCAGTGTGGACAGTAAATGTCATTAACCACATTTTTATAAGCGGATGAATACGGGTAGTGTTGTCGCGAACCCAAAATTTTCGGTTCGCGAATGGCGAACGCGAACTTCCGCAAATGTTCGCGAACCGGCGAACCGCGCGAACCGCCATTGACTTCAATGGGCAGGCGAATTTTAAAACCAACAGGGACTCTTTCTGGCCACAAAAGTGATGGAAAAGTTGTTTCAAGGGGACTAACACCTGGACTGTGGCATGCCGGAGGGGGATCCATGGCAAAACTCCCATGGAAAATTGCACAGTTGATGCAGAGTCTGCTTTTAATCCATAAAGGGCAGAAATCACCTAACATTGACACCTGTCCTCAAAGCCCCTGATACACACTGA
Organism: Pelobates fuscus; assembly: GCF_036172605.1. Classification (NCBI taxonomy): domain Eukaryota; kingdom Metazoa; phylum Chordata; class Amphibia; order Anura; family Pelobatidae; genus Pelobates; species Pelobates fuscus. The sequence continues at coordinate 258,379,279 of NC_086317.1, forward strand.
CACAGAGCAAAATAGAGACTGTTCCCCGTCCTCAGAGACCATGATACACACTGACACAGAGCAGAATAGAGACTGTTACCCCTACATAGGGTCACTTGGCAGATATGGCGGGGTCGTGGGAGGGGGAGGATGACTTTCACCTCTTCCCCTGTTACATTCCCGTTGTGCTGTGACATCACCCTTATACGCTGTGTAAAGCATACTATTTAATTTGATCAGCATGGCCACTTGAGTTTTTATAGTTTTCACGCTGCTTGTAGTTTATATATGGTTCACAAAAATCAAACAAACGATAAAGTAAACATGTAAGGATTCAGAATATTCTTTCAAACCCTTACACATTGTGTGTACGTATTTTTTGTCTTAAGTTTGTGGCTTTAAAGAGGTTTACGTTGTTTCTATGATGTGCATAACATGTTCTTGTAAATGTTTGTAAAAATTTTCCTGGAATTGTAATTTTTGAATCTGAATAAAGATAGTCAAATCCCTGATACACACTGACACAGAGCAGAATAGGGACTGTTCCCCCTACATAGGGTCACTTGGCAGATATGGATTGACACCTATCCTAATGATCCCTGATACACACTGACACAGAGCAGAATAGAGACTGTTCCCCCTACATAGGGTCACTTGGCAGATATGGATTGACACCTGTCCTCAAAACCCCTGATACACACTGACACAGAGCAGAATAGGGACTGTTCCTCCTACATAGGGTCACTTGGCAGATATGGATTGACACCTGTCCTCAAAACCCCTGATACACACTGACACAGAGCAGAATAGGGACTGTTCCCCCTACATAGGGTCACTTGGCAGATATGGATTGACACCTGTCCTCAAAACCCCTGATACACACTGACACAGAGCAGAATAGAGACTGTTCCCTGTCCACAGAGACCATGATACACACTGACACAGAGCAGAATAGAGACTGTTCACCGTCCACAGAGACCATGATACACACTGACACAGAGCAGAATAGAGACTGTTCCCCGTCCACAGAGACCATGATACACACTGACACAGAGCAGAATAGGGACTGTTCCCCCTACATAGGGTCACTTGGCAGGTATGGATTGACACCTGTCCTCAAAGCCCCTGATACACACTGACACAGAGCAGAATAGAGACTGTTCCCTGTCCACAGAGTCCATGATACACACTGACACAGAGCAGAATAGATACTGTTCCCCGTCCACAGAGACCATGATACACACTGACACAGAGCAGAATAGAGACTGTTCCCTGTCCACAGAGTCCATGATACACACTGACACAGAGCAGAATAGAGACTGTTCCCCGTCCACAGAGACCATGATACACACTGACACAGAGCAGAATAGAGACTGTTCACCGTCCACAGAGACCATGATACACACTGACACAGAGCAGAATAGGGACTGTTCCCCCTACATAGGGTCACTTGGCAGGTATGGATTGACACCTGTCCTCAAAGCCCCTGATACACACTGACACAGAGCAGAATAGAGACTGTTCCCTGTCCACAGAGTCCATGATACACACTGACACAGAGCAGAATAGAGACTGTTCCCCGTCCACAGAGACCATGATACACACTGACACAGAGCAGAATAGAGACTGTTCCCCGTCCACAGAGACCATGATACACACTGACACAGAGCAGAATAGGGACTGTTACCCATACATAGGGTCACTTGGCAGGTATGGATTGACACCTGTCCTCAAAGCCCATGATACACACTGGGGGGAGCTACTGTCCTCCCCAACCACTGCGCGGTGGGTGGGGGCAATAAATCACAATGGGGAGACCTACTGTCCTCCCCCCTCGGCCCCCACCCCTGCGCGGTGGGTGGGGGCCATAAATCACAATGGGGGGGCCTACTTTCCTCCCCCCCGGCCCCCATCCCTGCGCGGTGGGTGGGGGGCATAAATCACAATGGGACGGACCTACTGATAGGAGTGGAGTATTGTTCTGATCAGTTTAATACCTTCCGCGTCTCCTATCAGTGGACGTGTATATGGCAGCCATTTTAGGAACCGCACACCTTGGACCCGAGCAAGGTCACCTTGTTCAAGCTGCTCTGGTTCCTTGATGAGCCAGCTGCCCGTGAGTTAACATGTCCCGTGGAGAAGCACTCTGTCCTGTAAAGCCTCACCACAAAAAAATTAAATAAATAACAGCACTCGGAGTGGTGAGTTTAGTAAATGTTCATATCAGTTTAATACCTTCCGCGTCTCCTATCAGTGGACGTGTATATGGCAGCCATTTTAGGAACCGCACACCTGGGACCCGAGCAAGGTCACCTCTTTCAACAGGCGACATGATTTGGCCCTGTAAAACTATCCTGGATATTCTCTACAATTTCTATGGATATGGCATTGATTTATGTAACAGGGAGATGGAAGAAGATGCTTGGTCGGTCCTCTTACTTGAAATTTGGGGCACTGCGCGGGCAAGCTAATGTGCCACCAGATAGGAGTGGTGAGTTTAGTATTGTTCATATCAGTTTAATACCTTCCGCGTCTCCTATCAGTGGACGTGTAAATGGCAGAGATTTAATTGTTGAATTACTCCCCTTTTTAGGCCAAGGTGGGAAGATGCTTAGACCACTGGTATATTGGTGCCATCTTGGAGGATTTTTTTTTGGTTTGGGTTTTGAAGCCACAGTGCTGCACCAGTGGGCCTAAAAATTAGGCATGTACACATGCCTGAAAAATTTGGTATTGTTGCAGCCGCTGCTGTAGCAGCGGCCAGAAAAATTGATGTTTGTTTCACAGGCAGAAAGTGCCCTAAAACATGGCGGCTTGAACCCTAGTTGGTGGCGGATAAGTCACGCAAGTCAGAGCATTCAGAGCTAAAATACAGCAGCGTGTGGACCATTTTTAGCCCAAGGCAGCTCATCAGGCCTTTTTTAATCAAATGTATCGCCCAGTGTCAGTCCCTTCGGGATCCATCCCTCATTCATCTTAATAAAGGTGAGGTAATCTAGACTTTTTTGACCTAGGCGACTTCTCTTCTCAGTGACAATACCTCCTGCTGCACTGAAGGTCCTTTGTGACAGGACACTTGAAGCGGGGCAGGCCAGAAGTTCTATCGCAAATTGGGATAGCTCAGGCCACAGGTCAAGCCTGCACACCCAGTAGTCAAGGGGTTCATCGCTCCTCAGAGTGTCGATATCTGCAGTTAAGGCGAGGTAGTCTGCTACCTGTCGGTCGAGTCGCTCTCTGAGGGTGGATCCCGAAGGGCTGTGGCGATGCATAGGACTTAAAAAGGTCCGCATGTCCTCCAACAACAACACGTCTTTAAAGCGTCCTGTCCTTGCCGGCGTGGTCGTGGGAGGAGGAGGAGGAGGATGACTTCCACCTCTCCCCCTGTTAGATTCCCGTTGTGCTGTGACATCACCCTTATACGCTGTGTAAAGCATACTTTTTAATTTATTTTGCAAATGCTGCATCCTTTCCGACTTGTTGTAATTCGGTAACATTTCCGCCACTTTCTGCTTATACCGGCGGTCTAGTAGCGTGGACACCCAGTACAGGTCGTTCTCCTTCAGCCTTTTTATACAAGGGTCCCTCAACAGGCAGGACAGCATGAAAGACCCCATTTGCACAAGGTTGGATTTGCACAAGCAGTTGTACCTAGGTGGGTGTTGGACCTCCCATGACTCAGTTTCCTTTGGCACAGGTTGCAAATGGCATCGCTGTTGTCCGAGGCAGACACACAAAAAAAATGCCACACTGCTGAGCTCTGCAATGACGGCATTCTGGTGGTGGACACAGCATGCGTTGATTGGCGTGCTGTCGGGCTGACCCCGGGTGCCAATGCATGCTGTCTGACTGTGCCACTAGCTCCTTGCGACGACCCCCCCCTGCTTCCAACTCGTCTCCTCCTCCTCTCTGTCTCCCCATCTGAACTTTCACCCTGTTCTTCTTCTTGCCGAGCGGGCACCCACGTGACATCCATGGACGCATCGTCATCATCAACCGCTTCGCTTGTATCTGACAACTCAGAAAAGGAAGCAGCAGCGGGTACAACATCATCATCATCACACCGTACCTCCATGTGTTTAATGCTGCCTGCCTGAGACATATCCCTGTTATCTACATCCTCTAGCAATAATGGTTGCGCATCACTCATTTCTTCAAACGGGTGTGTGAATGACTCCTCTGACATACCAAGTAAAGCGGCTGTGGTGCTAGTTTTGGTGGTGGCGGCAGGCGGGTGAGTGGTATCTTGAGAGGTGCCTGAAGCTAAGCTGGAGGAGGATGGTGCGTCAAGGTTCCGAGCGGGGGCTGTACAAGATTGGGTGTCCTGTGTTAGCCAGTCAACTATGTCCTCAGGACTTTTCAAGTTCAGGGTACGTGGCTTCTGAAAACTGGGCATTATTCTAGGGCAAAAGGGAATCACAGCACCACGACCACGACGGCCCCTGCGGGGTGGCCTGCCTCTGCCTGTCATTTTTTGGGGGATTAGTGGTACTATGCGTGCAAGCTACTGTGAGACCAGATATGATTGGCAATGTGAACTGTAACAGTTCTGCAGAGCACACACTGTAGGTCTGACACACCCGCTTGAAGACAAGTAACTGCTATTCAATCTATAACAGTGAAAAACAAATTTTCTTTGTAAAAGCACGCTATAGAGACACCAGATATGATTGGCAATGTGCACTTGAACAGTTCTGCAGAGCACACACTGTAGGCCTGACACACCCGCTTGAAGACAAGTAACTGCTATTCAATCTATAACAGTGAAAAAAAAATTGTGTTTTTAAAAGCACGCTATAGAGACACCAGATATGATTGGCAATGTGCACTTGAACAGTTCTGCAGAGCACACACTGTAGGCCTGACACACCCGCTTGAAGACAAGTAACTGCTATTCAATCTATAACAGTGAAAAAAAAATTGTGTTTTTAAAAGCACGCTATAGAGACACCAGATATGATTGGCAATGTGCACTGGAACAGTTCTGCAGAGCACACGCTGAAGGAAGGACTGACAGAGCCGCTTGAAGGACACTGACTGGCTGCTATTAGCTTACACTAGAAACCTTTTTTCTTTGTAAAAGCACGCTATAGAGACACCAGATATGATTGGCAACTGTCAAAGCACGCTGGCACAGGTCTGCAGAGCACACGCTGAAGGAAGGACTGACAGAGCCGCTTGAAGGACACTGACTGGCTGCTATTAGCTTACACTAGAAACCTTTTTTCTTTGTAAAAGCACGCTATAGAGACACCAGATATGATTGGCAATGTGCACTTGAACAGTTCTGCAGAGCACACACTGTAGGCCTGACACACCCGCTTGAAGACAAGTAACTGCTATTCAATCTATAACAGTGAAAAAAAAAAATTGTTTTTAAAAGCACGCTATAGAGACACCAGATATGATTGGCAATGTGCACTGGAACAGTTCTGCAGAGCACACGCTGAAGGAAGGACTGACAGAGCCGCTTGAAGGACACTGACTGGCTGCTATTAGCTTACACTAGAAACCTTTTTTCTTTGTAAAAGCACGCTATAGAGACACCAGATATGATTGGCAACTGTCAAAGCACGCTGGCACAGGTCTGCAGAGCACACGCTGAAGTAGGCCTGACACCCAGACGCTTGCAGACAACTAACTGCTCTTCTATTACAGTGAAAAAAAATTATTTATTTTAAATGTAAAGCTTAACCTATTGTAAAAACAGATATGAGTGGTGGCACTGACTGTGCAAATGGGCAAGGCATCCAACCTGACACAGAAGCTGGCAGGCAGGCAACTGCTCTTCTATTACAGTGAAAAAAAATTATTTATTTTAAATGTAAAGCTTAACCTATTGTAAAAACAGATATGAGTGGTGGCACTGACTGTGCAAATGGGCAAGGCATCCAACCTGACACAGAAGCTGGCAGGCAGGCAACTGCTCTTCTATTACAGTGAAAAAAAATTATTTATTTTAAATGTAAAGCTTAACCTATTGTTAAAACAGATATGAGTGGTGGCACTGACTGTGCAAATGGGCAAGGCATCCAACCTGACACAGAAGCTGGCAGGCAGGCAACTGCTCTTCTATTACAGTGAAAAAAAAATATTTATTTTAAATGTAAAGCTTAACCTATTGTTAAAACAGATATGAGTGGTGGCACTGACTGTGCAAATGGGCAAGGCATCCAACCTGACACAGAAGCTGGCAGGCAGGCAACTGCTCTTCTATTACAGTGAAAAAAAATATTTATTTTAAATGTAAAGCTTAACCTATTGTTAAAACAGATATGAGTGGTGGCACTGACTGTGCAAATGGGCAAGGCATCCAACCTGACACAGAAGCTGGCAGGCAGGCAACTGCTCTTCTATTACAGTGAAAAGACCAAGTGATTTTGTGATGCAGGCTATTTTCTATAAATAAGTATCACCTAGGTCCTTGAGTGTTGATCATGGAGGATGCAGACACAAAGACTCAGATCATTTTTGGGGGCGACTGGATTCCTGCAACCTTTGGGCATTCCGGCTCCTGTTTCTTTAACCAAGGACACATGCATTACCTACCTGGGATGTGGATAATATTCCAGTTTTTATTCCTAGCACTTCATCTGCTCCACGATACAGCCAGCTGTTTTTCCTTTTTTTTCTTGTGGGACTGTCTCTTTAAATGGTTCCACTATTTCTTTTGTATATGTTGAGTTAACATGTCAGTATGATTGTAATGTTTTTGTTACTAGTAAGATGTCTTTCACACCAGGTACTTCAGTCGTCTTTAATAACTCCTATTGAAGCTTAGCGTATTTTGAGGGTTCAGTTTGCCAGAACGCTATTTTCTACTAGTGTGTTTTTCATCCCCCACTCCAAGGTGATGGACTATTTAATCTGATGTTATCTCCATCTCTTCCTTATGCGGAGCTTCAAGTATCTTGATAACCTTGATAGCTCAGCAAGCTTGTACTGTTCTCACTGATAATGTTTTTTTGTTCTGATGCATTGCCCATTTACCTTCATGTTTTATATAAAAATTGGTATCTTCTCTTAAAATCGAATCATTCAGAATGACTGCTGTATGATGCCATTGTTTTTTCTGATATCTGTGATACTCCTGAATAAATCTTTAAAAAAAATCTTAAATAAAATTTTAAAAAATACCAACATGAGTATGATATACAGTGCCAGGCATAGGCAACCTTCGGCACTCCAGATGTTTTGGACTACACCTTCCATTAAGCTTTGCCAGTATTATGGGTGTAAGAGCATTATGGGGGATGTAGTCCACAACATCTGGAGTGCCGAAGGTTGCCTAACCCTGATTATACACAGTTGTGTTTGTTCGCAACTAAAGAAACACATATTTATAAAAAATATATAAGTTAAATCAGTCTGGCGGAAGCCTGCAATACATGTTAGTATCGTTTATATTACTGCCTTTATTATAATTATTTAATAGTTGCAGAAGACTATACATTGCGTGTATTCCCATTACACAGTGCAGTGTTCCATATATTACAGAGAATATTGCTTACAGAACAAAAAGGTTTGAGAGATCTAAAGAAGATTGAAAGTGCTCATTGTGCATATCTTGGAAGAAAATGATAATTATTTTGGAAAGATCACCACTCGAGCCTTGCTGAGAAGGCAGCAATTTGAAAGGCTACATGCAGGGAAATAGACTATACCCACTTAATTGCAAAACACGATTTTCAACTACAGAGATGATATTTTCTTACCGCTTGGAACACTCAAGGGGTTAAAAGGTTGTACTAATTTTAACAAGTACCATTGGCTTGACATATAGCTGAAATCAGAGAAGATCATTGTAAGTACATTCATACGAAAAAGCAGCATGTCGCAGTTTATAATTGTAAGCATGGCTATACAATAGTGAAAGTTATGGTGTTAACGTATTACAATTCTAGTTTGTCTAGATAAGAATTGCAACTGGATGAACATATAACTATAAGTGAAACAGCCTAAATCCCAAGATATTTGTATCTATATATATATATTTGCATTTATATATGTTTATAGTGGTAAATTCCTGTTAAAAGAATAAAATGAAAAATGTCCAGCACACATCAATAGGTAAAAAAGCACTCCAGGCCTGGGGTATGGAGAATGCCTCTACCCTGAAACGCAGCATGGCTCACGCCTGTGGACAGTGCACATGTGGAAGCTGGGTGCCCAGCCAAGGTATCGGCTGACTCTCCAACTAGGAGCTGGCTGTTGCTAAATCTGACAGGAACTCTAACCCAGGCTGTAACAGACCCAGCAGCACACATGCGATTACCACCTTATTATTTGGTTTAATATTGTTATTTTCTTACTATGTTTTTATTAGCCTGTCTTACTCACTTTGGTCACTCATCTCTACCAATAGTATATTAACACTGTTCCTCGCGTTGAAGTCTCTCAATGTATAACTAATCATACTGTTATCTATTGTTGAAATCCCTGCTACGATCTCACAACTTAACTACTTAAAGCATGTATAATCTACTACACATAGCGTGTTTAAAACATAACATTTAAAAAATGTGCCGATATTCTTATGCCACAAATGTACAACTACTGTGTCTATATCTTTCGAATATGCTGTGGTGGCATTGACAAACGCTTTGTTACTTCCTGCACAAAGAAAATAAAGAATTTAAAAAAAAAAAAAAAAAAAAAAGCACTCCAGGTGTATTGAGGTCCCCACAGCAGGTTGAATATTGTTTGGACATAACAATAGGTGTCTCTAAAGTTATCTGGATCCACGTGACTGTCGAACCATTCAGTAATAAATGGACTGCTACGGAATGGTGTGAGGGAATTACTACAGTGCTGTGTAGAAGTTGTGGTGTTTAGAATGTCCTTTTAAGAAACGCAAAAATCTTAGTTTCTCTAGATACCGTCTTGTTTTACAAGAAGACTCCTTCACCAATCTCTGTACCGCCTCTAATCTCTCCAATATTCCTTTCATCTATCTAACCACCATCTGCTGACTTTTGACATTGACATACCTAAGACCCATTTGACACCACCGTCTGAACATCAATCTCACATAAACCTCCAATGTCTTGACCTAGAGCATTTCTTCACTAATCTCCAAACTTTTATTTTATCTCAAACCTCACCTGTCCTAGCTCTGCAACCTCCTTCTACAATTCCACCCTCTCCTCTCAACTAGACATCATGGCACCTCCTACATTTAAACGCAGCAAGCGCCCCCAACAACAACCTTGGCACACCAAGTTGACTTTATAACTCCAAAAATGCTCCAGAACTGCTGAACGCTGTTGGAGAAAGTCTCACTCTGCGTCTGACTTTCTCCACTATAAATTTAATACAGCTTGGCTCTTTCCTCTGCAAAAGTAAATTACTTTAATACCCTCATAACCACACTCTCCTGTGAACCCAAACGACTATTTCACACATTTAACTCTTTTCTTTGTCCTATTGTTCCTCCTGCAACTTCTAACTTGACCGCCTCAGACTTTGCAACTCACTTCACTGACAAGATCTCTACAATCAGGGAAGAGATCTCTCATCTTTCTTCTTCCCCTTACAATACTTCCCCTAACCTCACTCCCTCTGCTGTTCTATGTTCATTCGCACCCACTACAGCGGAAGAGGTTTCTGCTCTACTCCCGTCCTCCCGTCCCACCACCTGCTCCTTAGATCCAATTCCTTCGCATCTCATCCGTACTCTGTCTTCTTCTCTTTCTCTACCTCTCACTAAAATTCTCAATCTCTCTCTCTCCTCTGGCACATTGCCATCACCCTTCAAACATGCAACTATAACCTCAATTCTAAAGAAGCCCAACCTTGACCCTAACTCCCCATCCAACTACCGTCCTATCTCGCTACTGCCTTTTGCATCCAATATCCTTGAAAGAGTTGTGTATGCGAGATTGACAGACTTCCTCGAGTCCAACTCTCTGCTAGACCAGCTTCAGTCAGGTTTCCATGCTAAGCACTCTGTGGAAACGGCACTGACCAAAGTATCCAATGGTCACAAAGCAGAGGGTAATAGGCGCTCGCTATAGTAAGTGATGGGCAGGCAGCAGTGTACAAAACAAGGATTCCCAAAACCTTGTAAGTGAAAGTAGAAATCGGAAGAGAGGAGTGTATACCGCGCCTAGAGGTATTAGTTTAAACAATTATAAAAATTATACATACATATAGTCGGTGGAGATTTTGACAATAGATGGTAACCTCAAAATAAAAAGCAAAACATAATAGTGTAATACAGTAAATAAACAAGAAAAGTCAGATAAAGCTATACACAGTCCACTCACATGAGGATGAGCTATAACAGAGCTCAGCTGTGATGCGCCTGGACGGTATAATCCCCGTCTCGGGATATATGTTGGTATAACTTCAGGGATATTCCAAGGTGCAGTGGTGCGTAGATCATAAAATCCAAAGATAAAAATATGGCAGCATATGGTGAAGTAAGTACTGGTGAAGTAGTAACAAGTATAAAAGGTATTATACTTACAATTTCTAGAGCATATAACCTGCTCTAGTTTGGACAGCCTAGGTGGTATAATCCCCACCTGGGATATGCAGGATCCAGGGGGTAGAAGGTGATAATAATAAAAATATATATAAAAGTATAATAAAATAAGTACTTTAATATATAAAACAAACAAGTATAATAACAAGTATAAAAGTCCACTTTACGCGTTTCGCCTCACAGGGCTTCTTCAGAAGTGTGGATCATCTCCTTCATGGATCCGTTTTTATATGGCTGTCAATTTAGGAAAAGTTAGTTTGTGGTGTAGTGGTTTCTAGTTCCGGATTCTCTTGTCCTGGAACGCTCGTTTCTATTTCCGGGTTGTGTCTGTGGAACGCAGGTGTCGCCAGAGTGATGACGCGGCACCCGCGTCGAACCGGAAATGACGTGATAGGTGCGTCATTCCGGAATATTGGCCAGAATGATCGTGACGCTCAAGTGGAACGCACGCAACGTCCGAAAACAGCGTGCGTTGCGTTCCAGAGCGTCTATAGGTAAATAGCTGCAATAGAAAAATAAATATGGGCACAGTAATCTGAGTTATGGGCATTTACATTTCAACGATTATTACATTAGTTTGAAAACAATATACAAACAATATAAAAGCAATATAAAGGTGGGGTACTTTCAGCCTCAGGGGTAATTTGATATACATATATAAATCAATATATGATGTAGCAAAAGTATGTAGAGCTACAATAGTTTATAATAAATACAATAGAAACGTAAAATCATAAATATTCTGCATAAGACAAAAAAAATATATATATATTGTATAAATGAATAAAAATATATTATCATACAGTGAATTTCATACATAACATAACTTAGAGGTCAAAGTACTCCTGTATTATATTTTTTATTTTTTTTTTATTTTTTTTACAGGCAGGGGTATGTATATAAAACCAAAAACATGCAGAACAAGTGGGTATGTGGAGGGGTGTTGATAAATGTAAAAAAGATCGAATGAAATGAAGAAAATTATTAAAAAAATATAAAATATAAAATAAAGAGATAATATAAATACACATGGTATTAAAAGATGAAAAACAGAATAAAATAAGCAGATCTGTGGCGGATTAAAAAACCAAAAAGAGCTAATAAAAATATATTTATATAAAAAAATATAATTATAAAAAATTATAAAGATCAAAATCTGCATTCAGCCCTTTAGGATGTAGGGTGTCGAGCTGGTATACCCACTTCATTTCTATCTGGCCGATCTTTTTGACAATATCCCCTCCCCTCCAATGTTTTTTAACTACAGCTATACCAGTAAAAGAAAGGTGCTTGGGGTCATTGTTGTGTAAGCAGAAATGTGTGGGTACAGAGTGGGTTTTTAAACCTTTTTCGACATTTCTACAATGCTCTGCTATTCTTATTTTTAAGGGTCTAATAGTTCTGCCCACATACTGGAGGCCGCACGGCACTCCAGTAGGTAAATGACATTTTTACTGTTGCATGTAATGACGTCCTTTATATTATATTTCTTGCCTGTATGATTAGATTTAAATTCTGTCACCATTCTTTTTGTTTTTTTAGTTTTCTTGCACGCTATGCAACAATTGCATTTATAAAAACCTTTGTTGTCCATAAAATTATTGGTTTTATTTGGACTATTCCTTGTAAAATTCTTAGTTAAATGCATCTTTAAATTTGGAGCACCTCTAAATACTATTTTCGGTTTCTCTGGGATTATTTTTCCCAGAATTTCATCTTCTTTTAATAAGTGCCAGTGCTTGGTTAAAATTTTTTTCAATTGTTTGTTTTTATTATTGTAATCTAAAACAATTGGTAGGGTAAAATCTGGATTTCCCTGGTTTGGCAGGGGTTTTAATTTATGTATTAGCTGGTTTCTATCTATTGCAGCTGTTTTCTTGATTGTTAGGTCTATATTTTTTGCATCGTATCCCTTTTGTGTAAAACTTTCTTTTAGTGTGTTTGCTTGTTCCAGAAAAGTTAGTGTCTCTGAGCAATTTCTTTTGAGTCTCATAATTTGGCTTTTGGGGATGCTATCCAACCATATCTTGTTGTGGCAACTGTCTGTACTAATATAGTTATTCACATTTACATCTTTAAAATGAGTTTTTGTGTGTATTTTATTGTTCTTAATGTAAATATTTAAATCTAAAAAAGTAACCATCGAATTGCTAAAATCTGCAGTTAAAATAATACCATCTTCATTCCTATTTAAAAACGAAATAAAATCTTTGGCTGAGCTCTCAGATCCCTTCCAGATAAAAAACAGATCATCTATGTATCGGGAGTAGGATACCAGGCACTCCACCCAGTCATGCCCCCTCCAAACGGACTGGTCTTCCCACTCCGCCATATAGAGGTTGGCATAACTGGGTGCAAACCTGGTACCCATAGCTGTTCCCGTATTTTGCAAATAAAAACCATCTTTAAACCAGAAGTAGTTGTGTTTTAAAATCAAGTCTATGCCTTCTATTAAAAATTCTGTATGTTCTTGGGGCATAGATTCATCCCTTTCCAGAATAGATCTAATTGCTTTACAACCTCTGTCATGTTTTATAATAGTATACAGAGATTGTACATCACAGGTGATCATAGTGTAGTCTGTCTCCCAGATGACATTTTCCAATTTTTTTAAAAGGTCTATTGTATCTTTTAAATACGATTTGGTTTGTTTTACATACGGTTGTAACATAATGTCAATGTATTCGGAAAGGTTTGAGAGGGGTGATCCTATGCCGGATACAATGGGACGGCCAGGAGGGTTATTCAAGTTTTTGTGGATCTTTGGCAGGAAGTATATAACCGGAATCTTAGGAGATGGGTTGTTAATGTAGTGGTATTCTTTATCACTTAGGATCCCCATATCTTTACCTTTTTTTAGAAATACATTAAGTTTATTCTTTATGTCTGTTGTGGGGTCACTATTTAATTTAACGTATGTGTTACAATCATTTAGTTGTCTCAAAGCTTCTGTTTCGTATTTATCTTTTGATTGGATTACAAGACCTCCGCCTTTATCGGCGGGTTTGATTACAATGGAAGTATCATTATATAGATCTTTTAAAACTTTCATTTCTCTTCTGTTTAGATTTGATGTGTTGTTTTTGTGTTTGGTATCTAGGGTTTTTATTTCTTTGCATACCTTTTTTTCAAATATATCGAGAGCACTAGATTTAAAATATGCAGGGTAAAATGTGGATTTGTTCTTAAGTTCACTGCATCTGTATTCTTTGGGGTTTGTAATATTTGTGTTAGTTGATTGGTGGTCATTAGATTTACTAAGATAAAAACGTTTTAAAGTGGCATTTCTAACAAACTTATTTACATCTATATATGTAAGAAATGAGCTATAATTTCGGGTTGGGGCAAACTTGAGGCCTCTTTTTAAGATATTAATCTCTGTGGTATTTAATATTTTATCAGACAGGTTGAAAATGCCTGTAGGGGGTGATGGTGATTTTGGGTTTAAAAGCTTTCTAGTCTTCCTTTTTTGTTGTCTTTTTCCTGACCTCCTTCCTCTAAGTCTCTCTTGCGGTTTTTTATAGGGGAGATGCTGAGGCGATGGGTTTGTCTCTCTCTGTTGGATGCAATCTCTAAAAAAGAAGTTTCGTCGAACTGTTCACAAAAGGATAAAGCATGATATCTGTTGTTTCTAGTTAAGTCATGTGGGGATAGTTGTTTTGTCTCTTCTTGTCTTTTATAGAATTTCTTTGGATTTTCCCAGGAGTGTTTGTTAGTGCGCTGAGGTTTCGGAGAGTCTGGTATATAAGTGTACCTATGTGTTTTAGGTCTCACTATGAGAGGAGAATCAAGAGCGTCGTGGTGTGTGGTATATTTGTGTTTGGCTTGGTCTCCAGTTTTTTCTAAGGGATGAATGGGTTTGGTGTCACATGTTTTATAAGTGTTTTGGTGATGTTTGGTGTGAAATTTATCATACCTAGTGTTGTATCTTCCAGGAGATTTGATTGGTGATCTATGCCTATAATTGTGAGAGTATTTTTTCTCGTGAAATTCTTTACTATGAAACCTTTTAGGTCTAAATTGATGACCTACACGTGTGTTAGTGTTGGTGTGCATTTCAGCATTTTTCCATCTATTTTGTGTGTTGGGTTTTTTTATGTTATAAGTGCGGACTTGTTTGTGTGCGTAGTCATATCTGTCTCGATTAAATTTTTGAATTTTTATCCTTTTTGTGTCTGTTTCAATTTTTTCTACATTTTTTTTGATTTTTTGTGATGAATTATAAAATTCTTCTGTATCACCAAACGGGATTAGTTGTTCCCTTAACGTGTTTATTTTTTTGTCTAATGTGGAGAGTTTCTCACTTTTAACTTTTATGAGACTCCTCATCAGACCGAAAGTGCAGAACTCCAGGTGGTTATACCATTCTTCCATGAAGTTTGTATTATCGGTGTCTGATGTAGGCATTTTAAAGAGTCTCAGACCTCTTGGGGTGATTTTTTCTTCTATATATTTAGTTAATGTGGCTATCTCCCACCTTAACTTCATTTCTTTTGTTAATGAAAATTCTAGTTCCTTAAGTAGTTCGGGTAGATTGTCAAAAATAATTAAAGGTTCATTGATATTCGGTTCTTCTAGCTCGTTGAAAACATCATTAATATTAATGGTGTAATTATCTCGGTATTCGAACAGAGTCATAGTGGAGAAAATACTATAGGGCAACCTATATAGGGAATGTATAATGGTCACAAAGCAGAGGGTAATAGGCGCTCGCTATAGTAAGTGATGGGCAGGCAGCAGTGTACAAAACAAGGATTCCCAAAACCTTGTAAGTGAAAGTAGAAATCGGAAGAGAGGAGTGTATACCGCGCCTAGAGGTATTAGTTTAAACAATTATAAAAATTATACATACATATAGTCGGTGGAGATTTTGACAATAGATGGTAACCTCAAAATAAAAAGCAAAACATAATAGTGTAATACAGTAAATAAACAAGAAAAGTCAGATAAAGCTATACACAGTCCACTCACATGAGGATGAGCTATAACAGAGCTCAGCTGTGATGCGCCTGGACGGTATAATCCCCGTCTCGGGATATATGTTGGTATAACTTCAGGGATATTCCAAGGTGCAGTGGTGCGTAGATCATAAAATCCAAAGATAAAAATATGGCAGCATATGGTGAAGTAAGTACTGGTGAAGTAGTAACAAGTATAAAAGGTATTATACTTACAATTTCTAGAGCATATAACCTGCTCTAGTTTGGACAGCCTAGGTGGTATAATCCCCACCTGGGATATGCAGGATCCAGGGGGTAGAAGGTGATAATAATAAAAATATATATAAAAGTATAATAAAATAAGTACTTTAATATATAAAACAAACAAGTATAATAACAAGTATAAAAGTCCACTTTACGCGTTTCGCCTCACAGGGCTTCTTCAGAAGTGTGGATCATCTCCTTCATGGATCCGTTTTTATATGGCTGTCAATTTAGGAAAAGTTAGTTTGTGGTGTAGTGGTTTCTAGTTCCGGATTCTCTTGTCCTGGAACGCTCGTTTCTATTTCCGGGTTGTGTCTGTGGAACGCAGGTGTCGCCAGAGTGATGACGCGGCACCCGCGTCGAACCGGAAATGACGTGATAGGTGCGTCATTCCGGAATATTGGCCAGAATGATCGTGACGCTCAAGTGGAACGCACGCAACGTCCGAAAACAGCGTGCGTTGCGTTCCAGAGCGTCTATAGGTAAATAGCTGCAATAGAAAAATAAATATGGGCACAGTAATCTGAGTTATGGGCATTTACATTTCAACGATTATTACATTAGTTTGAAAACAATATACAAACAATATAAAAGCAATATAAAGGTGGGGTACTTTCAGCCTCAGGGGTAATTTGATATACATATATAAATCAATATATGATGTAGCAAAAGTATGTAGAGCTACAATAGTTTATAATAAATACAATAGAAACGTAAAATCATAAATATTCTGCATAAGACAAAAAATATATATATATATTGTATAAATGAATAAAAATATATTATCATACAGTGAATTTCATACATAACATAACTTAGAGGTCAAAGTACTCCTGTATTATATTTTTTATTTTTTTTTTATTTTTTTTACAGGCAGGGGTATGTATATAAAACCAAAAACATGCAGAACAAGTGGGTATGTGGAGGGGTGTTGATAAATGTAAAAAAGATCGAATGAAATGAAGAAAATTATTAAAAAAATATAAAATATAAAATAAAGAGATAATATAAATACACATGGTATTAAAAGATGAAAAACAGAATAAAATAAGCAGATCTGTGGCGGATTAAAAAACCAAAAAGAGCTAATAAAAATATATTTATATAAAAAAATATAATTATAAAAAATTATAAAGATCAAAATCTGCATTCAGCCCTTTAGGATGTAGGGTGTCGAGCTGGTATACCCACTTCATTTCTATCTGGCCGATCTTTTTGACAATATCCCCTCCCCTCCAATGTTTTTTAACTACAGCTATACCAGTAAAAGAAAGGTGCTTGGGGTCATTGTTGTGTAAGCAGAAATGTGTGGGTACAGAGTGGGTTTTTAAACCTTTTTCGACATTTCTACAATGCTCTGCTATTCTTATTTTTAAGGGTCTAATAGTTCTGCCCACATACTGGAGGCCGCACGGGCACTCCAGTAGGTAAATGACATTTTTACTGTTGCATGTAATGACGTCCTTTATATTATATTTCTTGCCTGTATGATTAGATTTAAATTCTGTCACCATTCTTTTTGTTTTTTTAGTTTTCTTGCACGCTATGCAACAATTGCATTTATAAAAACCTTTGTTGTCCATAAAATTATTGGTTTTATTTGGACTATTCCTTGTAAAATTCTTAGTTAAATGCATCTTTAAATTTGGAGCACCTCTAAATACTATTTTCGGTTTCTCTGGGATTATTTTTCCCAGAATTTCATCTTCTTTTAATAAGTGCCAGTGCTTGGTTAAAATTTTTTTCAATTGTTTGTTTTTATTATTGTAATCTAAAACAATTGGTAGGGTAAAATCTGGATTTCCCTGGTTTGGCAGGGGTTTTAATTTATGTATTAGCTGGTTTCTATCTATTGCAGCTGTTTTCTTGATTGTTAGGTCTATATTTTTTGCATCGTATCCCTTTTGTGTAAAACTTTCTTTTAGTGTGTTTGCTTGTTCCAGAAAAGTTAGTGTCTCTGAGCAATTTCTTTTGAGTCTCATAATTTGGCTTTTGGGGATGCTATCCAACCATATCTTGTTGTGGCAACTGTCTGTACTAATATAGTTATTCACATTTACATCTTTAAAATGAGTTTTTGTGTGTATTTTATTGTTCTTAATGTAAATATTTAAATCTAAAAAAGTAACCATCGAATTGCTAAAATCTGCAGTTAAAATAATACCATCTTCATTCCTATTTAAAAACGAAATAAAATCTTTGGCTGAGCTCTCAGATCCCTTCCAGATAAAAAACAGATCATCTATGTATCGGGAGTAGGATACCAGGCACTCCACCCAGTCATGCCCCCTCCAAACGGACTGGTCTTCCCACTCCGCCATATAGAGGTTGGCATAACTGGGTGCAAACCTGGTACCCATAGCTGTTCCCGTATTTTGCAAATAAAAACCATCTTTAAACCAGAAGTAGTTGTGTTTTAAAATCAAGTCTATGCCTTCTATTAAAAATTCTGTATGTTCTTGGGGCATAGATTCATCCCTTTCCAGAATAGATCTAATTGCTTTACAACCTCTGTCATGTTTTATAATAGTATACAGAGATTGTACATCACAGGTGATCATAGTGTAGTCTGTCTCCCAGATGACATTTTCCAATTTTTTTAAAAGGTCTATTGTATCTTTTAAATACGATTTGGTTTGTTTTACATACGGTTGTAACATAATGTCAATGTATTCGGAAAGGTTTGAGAGGGGTGATCCTATGCCGGATACAATGGGACGGCCAGGAGGGTTATTCAAGTTTTTGTGGATCTTTGGCAGGAAGTATATAACCGGAATCTTAGGAGATGGGTTGTTAATGTAGTGGTATTCTTTATCACTTAGGATCCCCATATCTTTACCTTTTTTTAGAAATACATTAAGTTTATTCTTTATGTCTGTTGTGGGGTCACTATTTAATTTAACGTATGTGTTACAATCATTTAGTTGTCTCAAAGCTTCTGTTTCGTATTTATCTTTTGATTGGATTACAAGACCTCCGCCTTTATCGGCGGGTTTGATTACAATGGAAGTATCATTATATAGATCTTTTAAAACTTTCATTTCTCTTCTGTTTAGATTTGATGTGTTGTTTTTGTGTTTGGTATCTAGGGTTTTTATTTCTTTGCATACCTTTTTTTCAAATATATCGAGAGCACTAGATTTAAAATATGCAGGGTAAAATGTGGATTTGTTCTTAAGTTCACTGCATCTGTATTCTTTGGGGTTTGTAATATTTGTGTTAGTTGATTGGTGGTCATTAGATTTACTAAGATAAAAACGTTTTAAAGTGGCATTTCTAACAAACTTATTTACATCTATATATGTAAGAAATGAGCTATAATTTCGGGTTGGGGCAAACTTGAGGCCTCTTTTTAAGATATTAATCTCTGTGGTATTTAATATTTTATCAGACAGGTTGAAAATGCCTGTAGGGGGTGATGGTGATTTTGGGTTTAAAAGCTTTCTAGTCTTCCTTTTTTGTTGTCTTTTTCCTGACCTCCTTCCTCTAAGTCTCTCTTGCGGTTTTTTATAGGGGAGATGCTGAGGCGATGGGTTTGTCTCTCTCTGTTGGATGCAATCTCTAAAAAAGAAGTTTCGTCGAACTGTTCACAAAAGGATAAAGCATGATATCTGTTGTTTCTAGTTAAGTCATGTGGGGATAGTTGTTTTGTCTCTTCTTGTCTTTTATAGAATTTCTTTGGATTTTCCCAGGAGTGTTTGTTAGTGCGCTGAGGTTTTGGAGAGTCTGGTATATAAGTGTACCTATGTGTTTTAGGTCTCACTATGAGAGGAGAATCAAGAGCGTCGTGGTGTGTGGTATATTTGTGTTTGGCTTGGTCTCCAGTTTTTTCTAAGGGATGAATGGGTTTGGTGTCACATGTTTTATAAGTGTTTTGGTGATGTTTGGTGTGAAATTTATCATACCTAGTGTTGTATCTTCCAGGAGATTTGATTGGTGATCTATGCCTATAATTGTGAGAGTATTTTTTCTCGTGAAATTCTTTACTATGAAACCTTTTAGGTCTAAATTGATGACCTACACGTGTGTTAGTGTTGGTGTGCATTTCAGCATTTTTCCATCTATTTTGTGTGTTGGGTTTTTTTATGTTATAAGTGCGGACTTGTTTGTGTGCGTAGTCATATCTGTCTCGATTAAATTTTTGAATTTTTATCCTTTTTGTGTCTGTTTCAATTTTTTCTACATTTTTTTTGATTTTTTGTGATGAATTATAAAATTCTTCTGTATCACCAAACGGGATTAGTTGTTCCCTTAACGTGTTTATTTTTTTGTCTAATGTGGAGAGTTTCTCACTTTTAACTTTTATGAGACTCCTCATCAGACCGAAAGTGCAGAACTCCAGGTGGTTATACCATTCTTCCATGAAGTTTGTATTATCGGTGTCTGATGTAGGCATTTTAAAGAGTCTCAGACCTCTTGGGGTGATTTTTTCTTCTATATATTTAGTTAATGTGGCTATCTCCCACCTTAACTTCATTTCTTTTGTTAATGAAAATTCTAGTTCCTTAAGTAGTTCGGGTAGATTGTCAAAAATAATTAAAGGTTCATTGATATTCGGTTCTTCTAGCTCGTTGAAAACATCATTAATATTAATGGTGTAATTATCTCGGTATTCGAACAGAGTCATAGTGGAGAAAATACTATAGGGCAACCTATATAGGGAATGTATAATGGTCACAAAGCAGAGGGTAATAGGCGCTCGCTATAGTAAGTGATGGGCAGGCAGCAGTGTACAATTGTTACAATGTACTAATTGTTTTAGATTACAATAATAAAAACAAACAATTGAAAAAAATTTTAACCAAGCACTGGCACTTATTAAAAGAAGATGAAATTCTGGGAAAAATAATCCCAGAGAAACCGAAAATAGTATTTAGAGGTGCTCCAAATTTAAAGATGCATTTAACTAAGAATTTTACAAGGAATAGTCCAAATAAAACCAATAATTTTATGGACAACAAAGGTTTTTATAAATGCAATTGTTGCATAGCGTGCAAGAAAACTAAAAAAACAAAAAGAATGGTGACAGAATTTAAATCTAATCATACAGGCAAGAAATATAATATAAAGGACGTCATTACATGCAACAGTAAAAATGTCATTTACCTACTGGAGTGCCCGTGCGGCCTCCAGTATGTGGGCAGAACTATTAGACCCTTAAAAATAAGAATAGCAGAGCATTGTAGAAATGTCGAAAAAGGTTTAAAAACCCACTCTGTACCCACACATTTCTGCTTACACAACAATGACCCCAAGCACCTTTCTTTTACTGGTATAGCTGTAGTTAAAAAACATTGGAGGGGAGGGGATATTGTCAAAAAGATCGGCCAGATAGAAATGAAGTGGGTATACCAGCTCGACACCCTACATCCTAAAGGGCTGAATGCAGATTTTGATCTTTATAATTTTTTATAATTATATTTTTTTATATAAATATATTTTTATTAGCTCTTTTTGGTTTTTTAATCCGCCACAGATCTGCTTATTTTATTCTGTTTTTCATCTTTTAATACCATGTGTATTTATATTATCTCTTTATTTTATATTTTATATTTTTTTAATAATTTTCTTCATTTCATTCGATCTTTTTTACATTTATCAACACCCCTCCACATACCCACTTGTTCTGCATGTTTTTGGTTTTATATACATACCCCTGCCTGTAAAAAAAATAAAAAATAAAAATAAAAAATATAATACAGGAGTACTTTGACCTCTAAGTTATGTTATGTATGAAATTCACTGTATGATAATATATTTTTATTCATTTATACAATATATATATATATTTTTTGTCTTATGCAGAATATTTATGATTTTACGTTTCTATTGTATTTATTATAAACTATTGTAGCTCTACATACTTTTGCTACATCATATATTGATTTATATATGTATATCAAATTACCCCTGAGGCTGAAAGTACCCCACCTTTATATTGCTTTTATATTGTTTGTATATTGTTTTCAAACTAATGTAATAATCGTTGAAATGTAAATGCCCATAACTCAGATTACTGTGCCCATATTTATTTTTCTATTGCAGCTATTTACCTATAGACGCTCTGGAACGCAACGCATGCTGTTTTCGGACGTTGCGTGCGTTCCACTTGAGCGTCACGATCATTCTGGCCAATATTCCGGAATGACGCACCTATCACGTCATTTCCGGTTCGACGCGGGTGCCGCGTCATCACTCTGGCGACACCTGCGTTCCACAGACACAACCCGGAAATAGAAACGAGCGTTCCAGGACAAGAGAATCCGGAACTAGAAACCACTACACCACAAACTAACTTTTCCTAAATTGACAGCCATATAAAAACGGATCCATGAAGGAGATGATCCACACTTCTGAAGAAGCCCTGTGAGGCGAAACGCGTAAAGTGGACTTTTATACTTGTTATTATACTTGTTTGTTTTATATATTAAAGTACTTATTTTATTATACTTTTATATATATTTTTATTATTATCACCTTCTACCCCCTGGATCCTGCATATCCCAGGTGGGGATTATACCACCTAGGCTGTCCAAACTAGAGCAGGTTATATGCTCTAGAAATTGTAAGTATAATACCTTTTATACTTGTTACTACTTCACCAGTACTTACTTCACCATATGCTGCCATATTTTTATCTTTGGATTTTATGATCTACGCACCACTGCACCTTGGAATATCCCTGAAGTTATACCAACATATATCCCGAGACGGGGATTATACCGTCCAGGCGCATCACAGCTGAGCTCTGTTATAGCTCATCCTCATGTGAGTGGACTGTGTATAGCTTTATCTGACTTTTCTTGTTTATTTACTGTATTACACTATTATGTTTTGCTTTTTATTTTGAGGTTACCATCTATTGTCAAAATCTCCACCGACTATATGTATGTATAATTTTTATAATTGTTTAAACTAATACCTCTAGGCGCGGTATACACTCCTCTCTTCCGATTTCTACTTTCACTTACAAGGTTTTGGGAATCCTTGTTTTGTACACTGCTGCCTGCCCATCACTTACTATAGCGAGCGCCTATTACCCTCTGCTTTGTGACCATTATACATTCCCTATATAGGTTGCCCTATAGTATTTTCTCCACTATGACTCTGTTCGAATACCGAGATAATTACACCATTAATATTAATGATGTTTTCAACGAGCTAGAAGAACCGAATATCAATGAACCTTTAATTATTTTTGACAATCTACCCGAACTACTTAAGGAACTAGAATTTTCATTAACAAAAGAAATGAAGTTAAGGTGGGAGATAGCCACATTAACTAAATATATAGAAGAAAAAATCACCCCAAGAGGTCTGAGACTCTTTAAAATGCCTACATCAGACACCGATAATACAAACTTCATGGAAGAATGGTATAACCACCTGGAGTTCTGCACTTTCGGTCTGATGAGGAGTCTCATAAAAGTTAAAAGTGAGAAACTCTCCACATTAGACAAAAAAATAAACACGTTAAGGGAACAACTAATCCCGTTTGGTGATACAGAAGAATTTTATAATTCATCACAAAAAATCAAAAAAAAATGTAGAAAAAATTGAAACAGACACAAAAAGGATAAAAATTCAAAAATTTAATCGAGACAGATATGACTACGCACACAAACAAGTCCGCACTTATAACATAAAAAAACCCAACACACAAAATAGATGGAAAAATGCTGAAATGCACACCAACACTAACACACGTGTAGGTCATCAATTTAGACCTAAAAGGTTTCATAGTAAAGAATTTCACGAGAAAAAATACTCTCACAATTATAGGCATAGATCACCAATCAAATCTCCTGGAAGATACAACACTAGGTATGATAAATTTCACACCAAACATCACCAAAACACTTATAAAACATGTGACACCAAACCCATTCATCCCTTAGAAAAAACTGGAGACCAAGCCAAACACAAATATACCACACACCACGACGCTCTTGATTCTCCTCTCATAGTGAGACCTAAAACACATAGGTACACTTATATACCAGACTCTCCGAAACCTCAGCGCACTAACAAACACTCCTGGGAAAATCCAAAGAAATTCTATAAAAGACAAGAAGAGACAAAACAACTATCCCCACATGACTTAACTAGAAACAACAGATATCATGCTTTATCCTTTTGTGAACAGTTCGACGAAACTTCTTTTTTAGAGATTGCATCCAACAGAGAGAGACAAACCCATCGCCTCAGCATCTCCCCTATAAAAAACCGCAAGAGAGACTTAGAGGAAGGAGGTCAGGAAAAAGACAACAAAAAAGGAAGACTAGAAAGCTTTTAAACCCAAAATCACCATCACCCCCTACAGGCATTTTCAACCTGTCTGATAAAATATTAAATACCACAGAGATTAATATCTTAAAAAGAGGCCTCAAGTTTGCCCCAACCCGAAATTATAGCTCATTTCTTACATATATAGATGTAAATAAGTTTGTTAGAAATGCCACTTTAAAACGTTTTTATCTTAGTAAATCTAATGACCACCAATCAACTAACACAAATATTACAAACCCCAAAGAATACAGATGCAGTGAACTTAAGAACAAATCCACATTTTACCCTGCATATTTTAAATCTAGTGCTCTCGATATATTTGAAAAAAAGGTATGCAAAGAAATAAAAACCCTAGATACCAAACACAAAAACAACACATCAAATCTAAACAGAAGAGAAATGAAAGTTTTAAAAGATCTATATAATGATACTTCCATTGTAATCAAACCCGCCGATAAAGGCGGAGGTCTTGTAATCCAATCAAAAGATAAATACGAAACAGAAGCTTTGAGACAACTAAATGATTGTAACACATACGTTAAATTAAATAGTGACCCCACAACAGACATAAAGAATAAACTTAATGTATTTCTAAAAAAAAAGGTAAAGATATGGGGATCCTAAGTGATAAAGAATACCACTACATTAACAACCCATCTCCTAAGATTCCGGTTATATACTTCCTGCCAAAGATCCACAAAAACTTGAATAACCCTCCTGGCCGTCCCATTGTATCCGGCATAGGATCACCCCTCTCAAACCTTTCCGAATACATTGACATTATGTTACAACCGTATGTAAAACAAACCAAATCGTATTTAAAAGATACAATAGACCTTTTAAAAAAATTGGAAAATGTCATCTGGGAGACAGACTACACTATGATCACCTGTGATGTACAATCTCTGTATACTATTATAAAACATGACAGAGGTTGTAAAGCAATTAGATCTATTCTGGAAAGGGATGAATCTATGCCCCAAGAACATACAGAATTTTTAATAGAAGGCATAGACTTGATTTTAAAACACAACTACTTCTGGTTTAAAGATGGTTTTTATTTGCAAAATACGGGAACAGCTATGGGTACCAGGTTTGCACCCAGTTATGCCAACCTCTATATGGCGGAGTGGGAAGACCAGTCCGTTTGGAGGGGGCATGACTGGGTGGAGTGCCTGGTATCCTACTCCCGATACATAGATGATCTGTTTTTTATCTGGAAGGGATCTGAGAGCTCAGCCAAAGATTTTATTTCGTTTTTAAATAGGAATGAAGATGGTATTATTTTAACTGCAGATTTTAGCAATTCGATGGTTACTTTTTTAGATTTAAATATTTACATTAAGAACAATAAAATACACACAAAAACTCATTTTAAAGATGTAAATGTGAATAACTATATTAGTACAGACAGTTGCCACAACAAGATATGGTTGGATAGCATCCCCAAAAGCCAAATTATGAGACTCAAAAGAAATTGCTCAGAGACACTAACTTTTCTGGAACAAGCAAACACACTAAAAGAAAGTTTTACACAAAAGGGATACGATGCAAAAAATATAGACCTAACAATCAAGAAAACAGCTGCAATAGATAGAAACCAGCTAATACATAAATTAAAACCCCTGCCAAACCAGGGAAATCCAGATTTTACCCTACCAATTGTTTTAGATTACAATAATAAAAACAAACAATTGAAAAAAATTTTAACCAAGCACTGGCACTTATTAAAAGAAGATGAAATTCTGGGAAAAATAATCCCAGAGAAACCGAAAATAGTATTTAGAGGTGCTCCAAATTTAAAGATGCATTTAACTAAGAATTTTACAAGGAATAGTCCAAATAAAACCAATAATTTTATGGACAACAAAGGTTTTTATAAATGCAATTGTTGCATAGCGTGCAAGAAAACTAAAAAAACAAAAAGAATGGTGACAGAATTTAAATCTAATCATACAGGCAAGAAATATAATATAAAGGACGTCATTACATGCAACAGTAAAAATGTCATTTACCTACTGGAGTGCCCGTGCGGCCTCCAGTATGTGGGCAGAACTATTAGACCCTTAAAAATAAGAATAGCAGAGCATTGTAGAAATGTCGAAAAAGGTTTAAAAACCCACTCTGTACCCACACATTTCTGCTTACACAACAATGACCCCAAGCACCTTTCTTTTACTGGTATAGCTGTAGTTAAAAAACATTGGAGGGGAGGGGATATTGTCAAAAAGATCGGCCAGATAGAAATGAAGTGGGTATACCAGCTCGACACCCTACATCCTAAAGGGCTGAATGCAGATTTTGATCTTTATAATTTTTTATAATTATATTTTTTTATATAAATATATTTTTATTAGCTCTTTTTGGTTTTTTAATCCGCCACAGATCTGCTTATTTTATTCTGTTTTTCATCTTTTAATACCATGTGTATTTATATTATCTCTTTATTTTATATTTTATATTTTTTTAATAATTTTCTTCATTTCATTCGATCTTTTTTACATTTATCAACACCCCTCCACATACCCACTTGTTCTGCATGTTTTTGGTTTTATATACATACCCCTGCCTGTAAAAAAAATAAAAAAAAAATAAAAAATATAATACAGGAGTACTTTGACCTCTAAGTTATGTTATGTATGAAATTCACTGTATGATAATATATTTTTATTCATTTATACAATATATATATATTTTTTTTGTCTTATGCAGAATATTTATGATTTTACGTTTCTATTGTATTTATTATAAACTATTGTAGCTCTACATACTTTTGCTACATCATATATTGATTTATATATGTATATCAAATTACCCCTGAGGCTGAAAGTACCCCACCTTTATATTGCTTTTATATTGTTTGTATATTGTTTTCAAACTAATGTAATAATCGTTGAAATGTAAATGCCCATAACTCAGATTACTGTGCCCATATTTATTTTTCTATTGCAGCTATTTACCTATAGACGCTCTGGAACGCAACGCACGCTGTTTTCGGACGTTGCGTGCGTTCCACTTGAGCGTCACGATCATTCTGGCCAATATTCCGGAATGACGCACCTATCACGTCATTTCCGGTTCGACGCGGGTGCCGCGTCATCACTCTGGCGACACCTGCGTTCCACAGACACAACCCGGAAATAGAAACGAGCGTTCCAGGACAAGAGAATCCGGAACTAGAAACCACTACACCACAAACTAACTTTTCCTAAATTGACAGCCATATAAAAACGGATCCATGAAGGAGATGATCCACACTTCTGAAGAAGCCCTGTGAGGCGAAACGCGTAAAGTGGACTTTTATACTTGTTATTATACTTGTTTGTTTTATATATTAAAGTACTTATTTTATTATACTTTTATATATATTTTTATTATTATCACCTTCTACCCCCTGGATCCTGCATATCCCAGGTGGGGATTATACCACCTAGGCTGTCCAAACTAGAGCAGGTTATATGCTCTAGAAATTGTAAGTATAATACCTTTTATACTTGTTACTACTTCACCAGTACTTACTTCACCATATGCTGCCATATTTTTATCTTTGGATTTTATGATCTACGCACCACTGCACCTTGGAATATCCCTGAAGTTATACCAACATATATCCCGAGACGGGGATTATACCGTCCAGGCGCATCACAGCTGAGCTCTGTTATAGCTCATCCTCATGTGAGTGGACTGTGTATAGCTTTATCTGACTTTTCTTGTTTATTTACTGTATTACACTATTATGTTTTGCTTTTTATTTTGAGGTTACCATCTATTGTCAAAATCTCCACCGACTATATGTATGTATAATTTTTATAATTGTTTAAACTAATACCTCTAGGCGCGGTATACACTCCTCTCTTCCAAAGTATCCAATGATCTATTCGCTGCAAAATCTTGTGGTCACTACTCTATCCTAATTCTCCTTGATCTTTCTGCGGCTTTTGACACTGTTGATCATCAACAGCTTCTTCTCATCCTCCGCAATATCGGTCAACAAGATATTGCTCTCTCCTGGTGCTCCTCCAACCTCTCCCAGTGCTCTTTCGGTGTTTCTTTCTCCGGCTCTGCTTCTTCTCCCCAACTCCTCTCTGTTGGTGTCCCTCAAGGTTCAGTCCTTGGTCCCCTACTGTTCTCAATCTATACTGCCTCCCTTGGTAAACTCGTTAGCTCCTTTGGCTTTCAACATCATTTCTATGCGGATGACATGCAAATCTATCTGTCCTCTCCTGATCTCTCCCCGTCCCTCTTGACTAGTGTCTCTGACACTAGTTTCTAACTGGATGGCTATAATAACTGGATGCTATTTCTAACTGGATGGCTGCCCACTTCCTTAAACTCAACTTGACCAAAACTGAAATTCTGGTCTTTCCTCCCTCAAGTGTTGCTACTCCTGTGTCTGTCTCCCTCCAAGTCATCGGTGCTACCATCAGCTCCACCATGCAGGCTCGCTTTATCAGTGTTCTCTTTGACTCCGACCTCTCCTTCACACCTCATGATCAGTCTATCGCCAAATCCTGCTGCTTCCATCTCAAAAACATTGCGCGCATCCGACCCTACTTAATGCCAGATGCGACTAAGGTGCTGGTCTATTCCACTGTCCTTTCTTGCCTTGACTACTGTAATCCGCTTCTCAGTGGTCTTAGGTGCTACCAACTCGTTCCGTTACAGTGCATAATGAATGCGGCGGCGAAGCTCATTGTCAGGGTCTTACCTGAGTTGGGAGTCTGTAGCGCAGATATTTTGCTCACCCTTGCAGATAGCCACAGACCAAGGTGGTCAGGTAAGAATTCACCCGGCCTGTGGGTCTGTGCACGGGGGCTGTGCAGGATGCAGTACCAAATACGCAGGACAGGCAAGAACGGAACCAGCAGGATAGTCGAGGGATAGCCGAGGTCAAAGGATGCCAGAGGTCAGGAACAACGAGGAGAAGCCGAAGTCAAGGGATGCCAGAGGTCAGAATAAACGTAGTCACAAGCCGAGGTCAAATAAACGAAGGAGATAAACTGGAACACTGGTACGACACAGCAACACTAGATCAAAGACTTGACACTGAGTACAGGGCGAGGCTGGGTTTAAATACCCTGCTGATGATAGATCAGAGTCAGGTGAGACACAGACAAGTCAAGGTGCAGCCCCCGGTGTAGTAGCCATGCCAGGATGAACAAGACCGGAATCAGTAGTCTCTGGTAAAGCTGCTGTGGCTCAGAGGCAGAGAGCAGGACTAGGATAGATAAGTTCCCCGGTTCAAGTCCCCTGTTGGGAATTCCAGGAGCGACCACGTCTGGCCGTCTGTCTCACAGGCGAGTACCCTGACAGTACCTCCCCCTTCAAAAATGACCTCTGGGCGTAAGTAGGCTCCTCATTGAAATAATCCGTCTCTCCAGAGTCACTCTCAGAATCTATCGAGTCCCCATAGTGAAAGTCCTCAGTATGGAATCCCTGATTAGCTCGGGATTTCCCAGTACCAGCTTCTGGTACGGCTGACGATCGGTCTAGGTTCCGGGTAGGGGTGACAAAAACTTCCACAACTTCGGGAGGAACAGTGCTCGTAGCTAGCAGTGCTTTTTCGAACACTTCCAGGTCTTTTTTACAGACCGTAGTGCCATTAGAAGCAATGACACAATCCATAGGTAAATCCTTTTCAAGTGGGCAGGAAGTAGTGGTGGTACTACAGGAAGCAACTTTGGTAGTAGATGCAGACGACTCTGGAGCAGGGGGTATAGCATTTTCCATGGAAGCCAAGCCTGGACAGGAATAACGGCTCCCTTGTAGCTCTTTAGGCTGATAAGCGGTGTACACTGGACGAAGAATATTATTACCCAGTCGGAGAGCTGGAGGTCTAGGAGGGCGAACAGGACAAAGCGTGATGAAGTGTCCTCCTTCTCCACAGTAAAAACACAGACCATGGCTTCTCCTTCGGTCCCTCTCCCTAGGTGTGACTTTGCAGTGGACACGTCCAATTTGCATAGGTTCCTCAGGATCAAGTGGAACACAGGATACCTCTGGAGTTTTCCTGGGAACTGGATCATAAGAGGGCATCACTGGGGTGTGGTGATAGTACTCGGTTCCTTGGTAACGTAGACTCCGCGATTTTTTAGTAGGTGGAGCTGGCTTGGGCTTAGTGGTCCTGCACTGTGAGTCCAAAGCAATAATAAAGGATTCCCAGCTGACAAGGACAGGACTCTTCCTCTGCAACATTTGGTAAGACCAAACTTTAATGCGTCCAGACAACAGGTTGATAGCCGCTCTGACCCTGATGAAATCCGTGGCGTAAGTTCGAGGCTTTAAAGAAAACAATACCTCGCAATCCATCCTGAATGACTGAAAGGACGTGTAGTTACCATCAAATCTGTCGGGCATGATGACAACGGGTTCCGGAGCTGGATGTACTGCGCCTTTAAGAGAAAAAATTTCCTGCTGCAACTCCGAAACAGTCTGGGCCAGGCTGGACACTTGCTGGAGTGAGGGTGAGCACATTTCTGCGGACTCCATATTGGTCAAGTCTTTTGTCAGGGTCTTACCTGAGTTGGGAGTCTGTAGCGCAGATATTTTGCTCACCCTTGCAGATAGCCACAGACCAAGGTGGTCAGGTAAGAATTCACCCGGCCTGTGGGTCTGTGCACGGGGGCTGTGCAGGATGCAGTACCAAATACGCAGGACAGGCAAGAACGGAACCAGCAGGATAGTCGAGGGATAGCCGAGGTCAAAGGATGCCAGAGGTCAGGAACAACGAGGAGAAGCCGAAGTCAAGGGATGCCAGAGGTCAGAATAAACGTAGTCACAAGCCGAGGTCAAATAAACGAAGGAGATAAACTGGAACACTGGTACGACACAGCAACACTAGATCAAAGACTTGACACTGAGTACAGGGCGAGGCTGGGTTTAAATACCCTGCTGATGATAGATCAGAGTCAGGTGAGACACAGACAAGTCAAGGTGCAGCCCCCGGTGTAGTAGCCATGCCAGGATGAACAAGACCGGAATCAGTAGTCTCTGGTAAAGCTGCTGTGGCTCAGAGGCAGAGAGCAGGACTAGGATAGATAAGTTCCCCGGTTCAAGTCCCCTGTTGGGAATTCCAGGAGTGACCACGTCTGGCCGTCTGTCTCACAGGTGAGTACCCTGACACTCATCTTCCCACGCCTCATCCTTCTGTCAGTCCCTACATTGGCTTCCTGTAAGATATAGGGCTCAATTTAAAATTCTGATTCTTGCTTTCAAATATCTACATAATGCTGCTCCCACCTATCTATCCTCCTTAATACACAAGTATGTCCCATCTAGGCCTTTACGCTCTGCTGAAGACTTATGTCTATTTTCTGTCCGTACTCCCACCTCTGATGCTCGCCTTCAAGACTTCTCGAGGGCTTCACCGTTCCTGTGGAACTCGCTTCCCTCCTCCGTTAGATGCTCACCCAGTTTCCACTCCTTCAAAAAAAGCATTAAAAAAAACCTTCTTCATAAAAGAATATCAATTAAACTGTTAATAGCTCCCAACTGATTCCTCTCTTGCAACTGTCATTAGTCTAATACTATCCTTACCTTTTGTTTCACTTTACCCTACTCCCTCAAGCATGTAAGCTCATTGAGCAGGGCCCTCAACCCCTCTGTTCCTGTGTGTCCAACTTGTCTGATTACAACTACATGTTTGTTCACCCACCCACTATAAAGCGCTGCAGAATTTGTTGGCGCTATAAAAAAAAATAACATAATAATAATAATAGATCACCTACCAACCATATCCTTTCAAGCTTACATTTTCTTCTATTCAAACATAGAAGTGTTAATTGCAACCTACAGTGATGTTGGGAATGTACTAACAACTCACACTCAAAATGAACACCTTTTTGCTATTAAAAAAAAACTGAGATAGAATAAGCCTGGCAGATGTCATTTATGTAACACTGGGTATGAGACATTACCATAGATTTAATTATAAGAACAAGGTTTCCGTGATAGAATCCTTCTAAATGAACCTTCGGTTGCTTGTCATCTCCATCTGTGATAATGACATCCTGAATGATTGTTTCAGTGAGATAGAAAGTCTTTAAATGCATCTAACTATTTGCTTATTACAAAAGGAGGAAAAATTGCAATGAAAAAAGCAAGATGTATGAACATGAATACAAAGTATTTTTAAGACCGTATCACACAAGCTGTGATCACATCTTTCACAATGATATTTCAGAACTATTACTTTTAAGACCTTTCCTGGGGTTACACTGTGATCAGAGCTAGAACAGTCTAATTAAAATAACCATTATGTGGAGATGTATAAATATAACATTGAAAAATTAATTTATATTCCTTATTATTGTTGCTGCATTAGATAGTGTGTTTAGATATTTTATTCTTTCTCACTTAAAGTTTAACTGTTGCTGATAGTTATGACAATGCAAGCATGTAATCCTCAATAAACTGCAACGGTCAGGTGTAGCCCTGGACATCAAGATAAATCACACTATTAGGCATATACAGACCTCCAAAAAGGCAGCAGAATTTCTTAAATAAGAAACATGACCCAGTACTATAATGCAATGCAATGAACAGATCAAACAAAAGCAATTTAAATAAAAAATGGCTTCAAGTGGTTTCCCCAAATTCAATATAAAATTTTACTTATAATAACTCCCCAGTCTCAACGTTTTTTAACCACCTAAAAAGAATCCCTCACAACAGCACAAATATGCATTACGTGTTTTTTCAAGCACCCCTGATGCAACTAATAAAGGGTTTCATTAGCTAGCACCAGGCGTGCTCGAGCTGGAACACTTGAAGTACCTGAACTGCCTAGGGGTTTGTCGAGTCTCATGTTTGACTGCATGTTAGACAAAAGGCTAAGTCAAAAGAATGGTCCACAAAGTTAAGAGAAGAGATCGTCACCCGTCACAATCAAGGAATAGGATACAAAAAGATAATGAAGGCACTGATTGTTCCTAGAGACACCGTTGGAAGCAAGTGTTCACAAGTTAGAAGGAACAGAGTTTACACTACTTGGACGGGGCAGAAAAAGGAAGCTATCAATGGCTGCAGCCAGATTTCTGAGAAGGCCGGTTGTGGAAAACCCACAAGTGACTCAGTGAACACAGTAAGTCCATTGCAAACAGCTGAAAGTTTGTACATTTTGACAACAAACCTAATTTTCAATAGGGGATGAATAATTTTGATTACAACTGCATATACAAGGTCTGTCCGGAAAAAAATCCAACCATTATTAATTTAACGAGAACTGTTTGCGCAACATCAATGTAACCTGGCTGCCAAGGAGAGTGAACTGAAATGTGCATGCGTAAAGAATGATGACTCTACTATACTAGTCAGTGGGGGCACTAAACGCCATTGAGTGAGCATGTGTGCTGTGTGACTGTCGCACTCAAGATGACTAAGTGAGTAAGGCAACAAATCTTCCTCAAATTTTGCATTAAGCTTGAACATTCCTCCACCAAAACTATTTGCCTGATTCTAAAGGCTTTCAGGGACAATTCATTGAGTGCAGCGCAAATAAAAGTGTGGCACACATGCTTCAAAGATGGTCAAGAAACTGTTGAAAGATTTTGTGCCCTACAACCTCCAGCTTTTCCCAAAACAAAAATCATGTTATAAAGGGAAAAGATGTCAGACTCTTAATGAGATTCAGTTAAATATGACAAGGCAGCTGATGGTGATTCCAACAAAGGATTTTGCAGAGTGTTTTGAACAATGGAAGAGATGCTGGGAGAACTGTGTAAGGTCCCAAGGTGCCTACTTTGAAGGTGACTGAGGCTTCATTGCCCTGTGTACAATGTGTACGATATCACAACGTTATATATTGGCATCTGCTATTTTTGGTTGATGGTGGCTTTTATTTGCTTTAATTTGCAATTAAACACTGGGAAATTCAGAACAACCTTCATTCTTGTGTTGAATTGCGGGTATTTAAATTCTATTTCACTTAAGAATAAAGTCTGGATTTTTGCATCTGAAAGTCCCTGGATTGTCCCATATTATTTTTGTCTTCCTGTTCCAGATTAGATGCAAATGTTAGTATGTAAACCAGCTTGTGTATAGAGAGCTGCTAATGCTTTACCAGTAATGAACTCAATGGCATGCTAATAATGCAGCTTCTTTAAAATGATTTAATTTATTCCCATCATTGCCTGAAAACACATGGACATTAATTCCTTAAACACGACTTTGGGGAGTTGAGAACAGATAGAAAAATTAAGTCAAAAGTAGCAGAACTGGTAAAAATGTCAGCTATGTTATATCCAGAGGTTTTATTCAATGTGGCTATGTTTAGCCTAGGTTTTACTTTTACCAGTTGGTTCTAAAGTCAACAGAACTTACTGTTTAGTGTGTTATGATTGGAGTCATGGCCTGCATATCTTACCCCATAGCTTCCCATTAAGGACCAATGACATTTTTTGCCAACATCACAAACTAGTCACTGAAAATTAAATGCTGGCATAGATTGTCCTGAAGAGCCAGCATGGATTGTAGGTCCTTTCTACCATACTTAAATAACAGCAATGAAGAGATTGGTTTAACTAAATAAACATACAGTGGAAAAGTACATGAGGGCAAATGGTCACAGGTATATAAATGTGGGAAAGCTGAAATGCTTAAGATTATAAAACTAGATAAATAGTATAAAAATTATCAAAAATAATTTATTAATTAAGTAAAAAATAAATCAGCAAAGGACTAATTCCGATCACCACTGTTATACCTTAAAATTATACCACTGTTATACCTTAACCGGTTAAGGTATAACAGTGGTGATCGGAATTAGTCCTTTGCTGATTTATTTTTTACTTAATTAATAAATTATTTTTGATAATTTTTATACTATTTATCTAGTTTTATAATCTTAAGCGCACACACCCTATTTTCCATTTCTGAGTATATAACTCATCAAGTCGCTAGAGTGGGTGTGTAGCTGCTACTCTTCTTTTTTATTCATTTACTGATTTATTTGGGGTGTTATCACTGCATGTACCGTTTTCTAAAAGCTGAAATGCTGTAAGGAATTAAGGGTAAACAAAATAAATAAAATGTCCTCCAGCTACAATAGCCCCATAATTAGCGTGTGTCCATACACTCTTCTTTAACTGGAGTTTTATAATAATATTTTCCTTGCTTAGTCAGGAACATAGTGTGATGGACTGCCTAACACACCCCGAATGGGTTCCTCCGCCAATCGGTGCTTCCTAGTAATTGCGAGCACCATAAGCACCGCAAACCCCGCAGCCAGCGTTACAGCTTGTTTGGGGTCTCGTTGTCCTCCACCCACCCTGGACCCAAGACCAGGATCCAGCTTCCAGTGGGTATACTTCTCCCAATCCAGAGTGTAAAGCAGGATAGCTCTTACAAGAGCTAGTAAATTATAATCCAAGGGAGTAAAATGAGTATAGCAATCCCCAGAGTGAATATAGCTGTTCCCTCCACACATGAGACAAGGCTCTGTGTTGAGGGTGAAGAGGAACTGTTTAATAGCAGTCACAACTGGCCTTATATGCAAGTCCCCATGCAAAGGGTTTTCCATAACATATTCCAGGGGCATTCCCCACTGGACCTGAGAGGGGACTGTGACAAAATACACACTGTAATTACATTGGCTCTCAGGTACAGGACACTCCCACACAAAACAGGATAATCCCTCCCCTGTGTCTGAGAGATAATTGAGTCAGGAACTGTACTAAACTCAATTATCTCCAGGCACAGAAAACATATATTTTACAAAAACCCGAAAGTACCCCCATAATACATGGAAACCCCACAAAAGTCATATCCACTGATAGCCCTGAACTGGGGGACCAACATATCCAAAATCACCCAGATCGGTTCAGGGGTTCGGGATTTCCATGAAAGACATCATTTTGACCGACCGTGCACATGGTCCTATGCCCAAAACAGTTCCAGGGAATTAGGGCCAATGGTCGGTCTCTCTTTCTGGAATTCAAAAGTACATAAATCAAATAAGTTTTTAAAGGGCCCATAATCTTTTGGCAGCCCCTCCAAGAACATGTGGCACAGGCATTTCTTCCACACATAGGTTCTCCTGTTTCTTTGCTGTTGATCTTAATTGTTACTTAGGTGGCGGGAGCATGAACACAAGGTTGCTTTGTTTGGTGGCTGCATGAGCGAAGCATTACCTTTTCAGTCTGCACTGCTGTAGAAATTGCCCTCATTTTCTCAGTTAGTACGCATTTCCACAGCCTTGTCTCTTTTTCTTTTCTCCTCTTTCACTGATGTTCTTTTTCCCCTTGACACTTTTACTTCTTTCTCTTAGTTTTTTTCTTCTGCACCCAAAATAAAAGTTTTAACATTGACAGACTCACAAACATTACTAATATTTCACCTGCTTTTCACATCCTTCACCTGCCTTGCTACAACTCACTGAGAACACAACCAGTTCTAGGAACTGAAGTGAATGACATCACACAAGATTGTGACATCACACAAGATTGTGACATCACAAATGATTATGACAAAAGGTTCTTATGATATTGTGCAGTGGAAGAAACGTGTCATGAAACTGATAGGTGTTAAAGGACTAGCTCTTTTTATGGATGTTATCATTCAAATAATTCAGAGACACGCTAAAATCTCAGATTATTATATGAAACAACAGGGCACGATATTAACCCCCTCTGATACTGGGCATCCTCTCAGCAAGGTTCACTCCATTTTTGTGGAGTATTTTTCACTCTTTTGGGGTGCTCAGCAACACACAAATGTCACTACTGTATGCTTTATAGGAGTCAAACCATTTTTATTTTTAGCAGTTTGACTTCTCACCTGAGGTATACTGGGTGCTGCTCATTGCCTATACTATGAATGCCAGAGAACTTCCGTTAGCTCTCCTTTGGCCCAGCAAACTAACCTAAGCCCCTCATGGCAGGATTTAGAGAGTTAATGCAATTTCCTCCTTAGGAATGTCCAACTATCTTGTGTTGGTAAAGGTAGTAGTTAAAGTGGTTATGGTGCTTGGAGTGTTCCTTTAACAAAACATTTACAAAATTGGAAGAAACATAATTTCTCAACTTTCTCAAAATATATTGTTTCCAATAAGCTAGTACTGTATTTACAAATAGCAAACATGGTTCTTCTATAAGACACTGTAAATAGTGGTCAACTTAAAGGCATACCTAAGCAAGTGGTTGATAGTCTTTGGGTTCTTTGGGTATTCTGAAGTAGTGATCTACCAACGTGGTTTTCACCTTAGCTGAGGTAGTTACGGAACACATCAAGCGCCGGAGATAATGGGGCAATTCGTTGTCTTCTACCCCTTCAGGCACACCCTGGAGACGGAGGTTTAGTTGGTGTCTGGCATCTTCCAGAGCTGCCACCCTGCTCTCTAAAATTGTGTTGGCTTGTTTGTTCATGACAACATCATTTCTCAGGTCAATCTATCTCTAGTATTCTGCTGAATGGTGTTTGTGCACTCCTGCCGACATTGCTTTTATGTCTTCTCAGACCAGCGCAATACCTGTAGCAAAGAGGGACTTTATCTCCCGAAGGAGATTCTGTATATCAGCTTAACTCACTGGAATACATTCTGGCACTGGAGCAGGCTAAGCTTGAGTTCTTTCTTGTCTAAAAGAGCTGTCGGTTTCCTCATTATCAATGTCCTTCTATGTGGAGTCTGTAACTTCCTGCGTGGGCACCATTTTGACAGGCCGCGGCTGCAGAGTTACCCAGTGTAAGTCTCCTATATTTAGATATCGGAGTCGATTCGTGTTTGCGGAGCTTAGTTTTTCATCCCATGGTGTTCATGAGCTTTGTTGAGTCTTCTTTTCTCGTCGTGACTCGTTATTTGAGGCAGAAAACGGATATCTTCCAGCTTAGGGTATGTACGTCTGCTTCAGTGCGCGGTGAGCTCCACCCCCTCCTGCTCTGTAATTTAAACACCCAGGAGGCTCTGCAAGCTCTATCAGTATATTGACAGAGCAGGACATAAGACATTTTAAATTAAACATTAGAAGACTCTTTACAGGAAGTGTTTAGGAAGACT
The DNA here is from genome assembly GCF_036172605.1 of Pelobates fuscus. NCBI lineage: Eukaryota > Metazoa > Chordata > Amphibia > Anura > Pelobatidae > Pelobates > Pelobates fuscus. Next base: position 258,417,227 of record NC_086317.1, read on the forward strand.
ATGTAAGTCACATGCAGGGAGGTGTGCCTAGGGCTACATAAACAAAGTGATTTAACTTCTAATTGAGATTACAGGGGCATGATCTATACACCAAAACCACTCCATTAAGCTAAAGTTGTTTTGGGGCTTAGTGTGTTCCTTTAAAATCAAGGCATATGTTCTTTATAACATGTTATAAAAAAAAAAGAGAGAACAAATTTGACCTGTTGGTATCTGAAATGGATAAATTATTTTGTCAGGGTAAGCAGAAGGACATTTTAAAAGCCACATTTAGGTATTTCTGGGCAAAAAGTACAAACTGAAATATGCAGCTTGCATAAGTATTTACACCTGTTTTATTAATATTCAGGTAAGCCACTTTTTCCTGTTTCAGGCTAGCCACTTTTTCCTGTAACACCTTTAAATCTATCAGCTTTGCACACTAACTGGGTGTATGTTTTGCCTATTCGTCTTGCTCCAGGTGGCTCAGGTTGGCTGAGTGTTGCTTGTGGACTGCAATTTTCAAACAGTGCCACAAATTATCAGTAGGATTAAGGTCAGGACTTTGACTGGGTCATTGTAGGATATTGATATTTTTGTTCTTCCAAAGTTGCTTTAGCCTCTTACTTGTCCTGAGCAATCAGATCAGATTTTTAATTTGCTCCTAAATCTGTGAGTTTGATATCAGTGAAATGTTTGAATCTACAGATTGGGTTATTAATTTAATATACAATATATTTTTATCTTTTTGCTGTTATTTTTTTTTTAATGAAAATGATAATATCAACAATACAACTCTATTCTATAATTATATTATTATTACCGGTAGGTTAAGTATTATCTACAGGTAAATATGTTTTCACAACTACCTATTCATATGGTATTATATTATATATACATGTGTACTTTTATTTTACTGTATGGTTTACAGGGAACACACTTGGTGATTTTGCTGAGGTTTTCTGCTGTTAATGGGCTGTTTATACTTCTAACAGTGACCTATAGTAAATGCCATTAACTCTCTCATTACCTTTACATACTAGTAAAGAATGTTTAAGTGCAATGCTCTTGCATGTTTACAATCTTGCAGAAGCTTGGGGTGACAGAAGGTAAATTAGTTGCCTGATTGATCAAAGTCAGATTATGAAAAGCAGATCTTGGTAGGACTGGGTCTGGGTGGCTTAGGTGAGGACCTGATGGGAGACTTGGTATATTTAGTAGTCTGTAGAGAGGATGAAAAGGGGAGTGGGGCTAGGCTTCTTTGAATGGATTTGTTATTTTGCTTAGTTCCAGATTTTTATTTTTTTAATAGAGGACTAATAATATAATATAATATATATATATATATATATATATATATATATATATATATATATATATATATATATATATATATTTATTAAAGGAAACAAAGATTATTTAATTTTTTTGTAAAAATAAGCCAAACATAACTGATGATTATTGGCTGGCGGCTGCATTAGTACTCCTTAAACCATGGTCATAACTCAATAAAATTGTAAACTGTCTTCTTTCACATATAATTATATTATATGCTCTTTATATTTGTATTTAGAGCTTTTTCTGTCCAATCAAAATTCTGAGAATCAATAATGTATCTTGTAGAGATTAATGGCCGGTGGCCAGTTTCAGGCCATATTATTCAGTAATTGTGGAGGCCTGTGATTTTAAGGGAGTAGAGTTCTAAGGATTAATAAATGCTTACATTTTACAATAGATGTAGATTTGTGAGCAGGATAAGGGTGATTAGCTGTTATACTTTTTTTTTTTCTTCAAAGATTAGCTAAGCTTCATAACATGCAAATCCTATATAATCTCCAGAGAACCAAGCAAAAAAGGCTTGTGATGTTCTACCAAGAAGCACATCAAGGGAGAAAAACTATTAAATGAACCTACAATTGGAGATAGTGTTATGGTTGAAGAGTTGTTCTATTATATTAAAGCCTTGATTGATTATTTTAGTTAGATAAAAAGGCTTTAAATTAATGAAACTATTTGCTTAGCTTCATTGTCAGGTCACAGGGCTCTACTGAAAAACATCATTGGGAGGCGAACCAAACTCTATTTGCACAACCCGTTGTTTAGAGACGTAGATTTCTGATAAAATATTGATATGGAAGAAGAAGAATAAATTTTTAAATCTCCCAAAATGTCTAGAGCTGCTTTATGCCTACTCCATTGTGGGCTTTCATTAGGGTTACTGCTTTGAAATGAAAATCAATTGAACAGCCAGGTCAGATAAATTAAATTCAGCAAAGCAATCTGGATCTAGCCATCTAGAAATAATATAACCGCAGAACAGACTTCTGGCTTAACACTCACTGAACACAATTTCAACAAAAAATATTGCATCTCATGCAATGCTATAATGACTTTCAAAGTGTATATAATGGAACCATTTCTGTATATATATAATATTCTGTATAGCAAAACACTCTAGATTTATGATATAATTTTATTTTATAAAGGAAGGAACTGCTGCCAGCACTCTAAAAGGTATTATGCCTCTTAAAGCTGCATTTTAGCCTTCAGCATTTAATAGTGGTTAGCAGATTGCTGTTCTGTCCAGCAACCTACAGAGATTTTAATATTATGTAGCCCCTTACAAATTCATTGACTTTTAAATACTACCGATCTACAGATGTGAAGGCTTGGCCTGCAGTTGTGGTAGGGGCATGTTTCCCTGCATAAACCCCCTGCTCGGCTTCCTCCGTCCCGTACGTATTTTTTTTTAGCTATTCGCATGTCCCCACCCTCCACTCCCTCAATTTATACTTTTCATTACGCCTCATGGGTGGGCCCTCTTTTATTACAGGCCTACCACAACCGACTTATTTCCCCCTTTTCCTATACGGCTTTATTTGCCCATCACAAAACTATTATTTTGCAACTTGCTTTAGAGTGGAACAGTTTGACTACTTGATAGTACCACAGAAGTACCCCCTGACGTCCCTCCCACGCCCCTGATTTTTTTTAAATAAAAATACAAGTGCTATGTTGATTTTGGCCTCAATTGTACCATGGACGATAATCAGGGTACACTTCAATTAACCAGTCAACAGAGCATACAACAAACAAAAAATAAATGTCATTACTAATCAGCGAATAAATGTGAAACTATCTATCTATCTATACCACTATACCACAATATCTGTGCATTTAAATTCCTAGGAAAATCAGCAATTCATCACTTTGATTTATTTTATTCCACATGAACTGAAATAGAATGAAAACATGTAGCATTGTTATATTTAATACATTTTAATAATACACTTAGTGCTCAGTATGTATACAACTTGAGCCTACCATTTTAGGAAGGACAGGTTGACATGTTCTGGTGCTGATTTTGAAAGTGCCTATGTCTCTAACAACTATATATCTGCATGTTATCGGCTATGCATACTGTATGTATGTATTCATCACCCATTAGTGCACATTCAATCCTATCCATTGTGATTATGGGTATTGCTTTAAATGTCTTCCATATGCTCTCTTGAGAACACTGCAGAGGGTCTGGTGCATTGTACATTTGATTGAAATAACACTTCAAATGACAATCTGAAAAAATCAAAGGCAGCAAAAATATGAAATAGCTAACTATACAAAGCTGAACACAAAATTAAACTGTATAACTATAAACCAATGATTTAAAAATCCCTATGAAATATTACGTTTAAAGTACAGGAAATAGGTTTGTCCTAGAGGCACTGATCTTAGCAGCTGGCTGCAGAGTTTCTGAGTCAGACCCATGTACTACAGATAGAATGGAAGGGATTTAGCCCCTTGTAGTTTTACACCAATACCTAAATCTACCTACAGTGTGGGCATCGTCATCCTACCTCCAGAAGACAAGGACGTGGAAAACTGTCAGATAATTATATAGAAAGGGATGGGGTGAAGAGTCAGCGCTACGTAGCCACAGAGAAATATTGTATAAAACGGCTGCACACCGTAAAAAAGAGGAGTTCCCCTAATCCCCTTATATAAGTAAAATAAAACACAAAAACAGAAAGAAAAGGGTGCGCCTAACTTACATAAAAATAAACTTAAAAGTCCAAAGTCCTACAATGAGTCCGAAGTGGTAAATTCCACAAAGTATGGAGGATGCTTGAGGATGATGTCAGTCTTTACACTTTTGCAAATTTTCAGAGCTAAAATCCAGCTCTGATATTGAATGCGTGAAGTGGAATGATCCCCACTCAAGGATATATAGGATAACGCTGGTCAGCAAGTAGTGCAGATGAAGAGTCCAGCGATGATCCAGCTCAGCCGATAATTAAAATAAAATAAAATATAGTGCTCTCTGTATAGCAAATAAAAATGGTAAAAGAATGAATTATATAGGCATGAACCTCCATGGTATGTATCTAATGTGGCAGAGAGTTGCCCCAATATAGAATACATCTGATTTTATTAATAAGTTGCATGATAAAAATAATAGTGGTATATGTATTATATTTTAGTAATGGAATAAGTGATGGTGCAAGTTTAATCCTAGTGGATTATGTTATCAGTTAACACGTGCACCAGTTTACAAGTTGAATTTTTATATAAAAGGGATAATAAAGGCATAAATATCTGGTACAGACCTTCATGCAGATCTAATATGGGCGTTTTTGCCTTTTTGTCTTGTAAACATGTTGCCCCATACACTCATCCAGGTTTAAAACAAAATGTTTTAATGAGAATTTGGTTCATGTGAGTGCTCATGTTATTATTTTTTATTGAATTACAATCCACCTAGAAAACGACTGTTAAACAAGGGTGCACAGGTCCCCAGTTCAACCATGCCAGTATTCCAGTAGTAAGCACATATGGTTTACAAATGGTCTGCACTCCTCATATTGGGAACACACAATCCCTGTATTGGCAAATAAAGTCAAGCGTGGTATTGATTGGACTTCTGGTGTTGTGTACACTTCGTATAGGAGAACCCCAATGAGAGTGTAGAAAGAAGTCCAGTGGGTAATGCCATGGCATAATTATTGTGTTCTGCTTTTAGACTGTAGGCTTATTTGGGCAGGTCCCTCTTCACCTTTCAGTATATCAATCATGTTTTGTTAGGATTTAGAGTTTGTCGTTTACGTATTGGACAGCTCTGCCAAATATATTGGTGCTATATAAATAATTGTAATTTTAATTGCTTTGGCTTGGCTTAGGCATCCTTGTCATACTTCTGTTTCAAAAATCAGATATGTGTAAGAATTGGTAATTGTCAAGTTTACATGATATAGACATGTATGTGATGTCATGGCAACCTTAAGTGTTTATTGAGCAACAAGTATCTGGATTTGCAAGACTATATTTGTTTTTAAGGGACTTGCATTGGCTTAGAAACTAATATATAAGATAAAAGGGGTTAATGTTCCTCCCTACCTATGTGCAGAAGGGACTTAAGTAATATGTCTCCCTTCTACCAACAAAAACAATATCTAGAGCTCCATTTATACATAGGGATATTGATGAGAATGACATACAAAAACACGTAGAATGCATTTCTACCAACGGAAAGTGTCTTATTAAAATAACAAATCACACAGTGCCTACATTGACATATAGAGAAAGTGGAGTTTGTGTAATAAATCACTTTAATATGCATTTTACTGACAGAAAGGCATACATTTATATTCACAGAAAGCAACGTGTCTATGATTATTAAATGCATGTCGTCTATATTTACACCAAAAGGTAGGTGACTGATATGGTGACCCATAAAATAATATTTGCCTTGAATACATAACATCTACTCTGACAGAAAATAAAGAATATTACTCGTCAGTTAACCATATGAATTGCTTTCATGGGACCTGCATTAACAATAAATAAATATATAATACACAAGAACCAACCTGAGACCTGAGAACATGACCATATCAATGCTTTAACATCTGCCTAGAAGATATACCCTTACATATATTATCAAGAAATTCACAAACAAATAGTGGGTTTCCTTGGCAGAAGAAAAAGGCCTGTTCTCCCAATATGTAGAGGTATCATGGTAATGCATGATGCTTGTGAAGACATCTGATTTAGTAATGTTATCTCTGGCTGGCTGCATTGTGCACCGCCATCTTGAATTCTATGGTGTCTTACTTCCTTTTTGGTGTCATCTCAGAGGCAGGTCACTGTTACACTGCAGCCATTTATTTACAACAGAACCATTTGTAAATACAGCAATGTTTAGCATGCCGATGCGTAGGTCATTATACAAAATCCTTCAGATCATCAGGTCATTGGCCTGTTTTAGTGGGAGAGGTATGAATCTAAAGGCCATTTTGATTGATTAATTTGTTAGATCTTTTAATTTTATTTTTTTTTCAGTTGTATCTTGTTTAATAATAAAGGTATCATTGCCAACTGATATACAGACAAGAATAAACTTTTTGTGAGACAAAGGGTTATGCAGTTACCAATATTTAAGTCAAAATGAAGGTGTAAGAGTATCTTAACAAGAGACTACATAAAATATTACTAAGGTATAAAATCAATTTCAGCATAGTGTTTGCTATTCCAACGTTGTAAACATAAGACGTCCAATGCAGTGACCTATATCTGCTGGACCGAGAGCTGTTAGTCGGTAATCTGTGATGGCTGTGTAATGCCACATCACGGACTCCTCCGATATAGACATCTGATTGGTGCTTCTCAACAAGGTCCATCTCCGAGAACAGCAGCAGTTTTTAAACATGTGAGGAAAAACATAAATACCTCAGGACAGTTACTATGGGAAAGGGTGCCCAACAAACATAGCCAATGGCACATTGCTAGAAATGTCAGTTTGGCTTTTGACTCCAGCTAACAGTTAGAACACACCAACATAAATATTATAACTGCAAATCCTTTCTTCCTAACATGGTGTAGAAATGTCCTAGATAAAGCTTTCTTGAAATGGATTTTAACTTGCAAATTCAAAACAAACACCAACATTATCAACACACTTGGAAGGGCAATCTTCTCTTACAAGTTTGTAAAAGTAGGATTTCTTCAATAGATTATTCCTTACTGGAACTTATTTTCCAAGACCTCACATAGGGCAGAGATTTAGGAGAACGCAAACTTGCACCCAGACTGGATTTAAGATCCAGAACTAGGCACAGGGTACGTAGAAGTCCCCTACATGAATACAGAAGGAGGTTTACTCTGCAAATCTTGGTCCCAATCCTCATAACACGGAGGGGAAGTCAACATGCTAGGCTTCACATCTCTTTTGTAAGTGCTGTTTTCATCAGCAATGTCCTGTTCAATGTAACTTTTATCCTCACAGATTGAGATATGGTGGCTGAGTTCTGCACGTGGCACCATATGACGAGCATTAAATGGGCAAGTGGCAAGCTGCATGGCAACATCTTGATGACTCTTTCTGCACTTTATCAGATGATAAGTGTACCGACAAGTCCTTATCAGGTGATTGGCATCATATGGGCACTGTAGAAGTCTATCTGGATCTTGTGGACCATACACTTTCATTTCTGGCTGCTCATGTTTAAAATGAACAGGGAAAGCTTTCCAGTTAGGTTTCTTCTTGGTGGCTTGTGGCACTGCAGAATTGCCAGTTTCCTTGCAACAGCTGTCCTGGCAGGTCATAATGTGCATTCTGAGATCTGTGCCTTAAATTTTGTGCTCATTGTTATAGGGACAGGTGACATCCATGGCTAAACCTGATATTGCCTGCCTGCCACACACAAACTCTCTCCTCCTAAGGCCCCGCAAGTCTATTTGTTAGATCTTTTACATATTAGTATATGTTAATCTAATTTTACAGATAACAAAAACAAGACATAAGCCATCCCAGAGCAATGGCATCAGGGTTATTTATTAAAGCCGGGAATTATTACACATGTCTAGGCATACATAGTCATATCATAAAAAAAATTAAATTTGACAATTCCCAGTAAACTACACATGAGAATAATGTGCCAGCATTTTCTGTTTTTTAATATTTTCCCCAGCTGTGCCTAAGTACCTAAGCTACTTACTGTCAGACTGCAGATCTGGTAAGGTTGAAAAAAAAATAAAAGACACGGTTAAGGGTAGCAATAATGGTCTTTTAATAAGGGCTGCTTGTGGAAAATTCACATGCACAGAAGAAGCTGATGTTTGAGTTTCCTAGATTTTATATATCAGGGATATAACACTAGGCTTTTAGTTAATAATTTGGTCATGAAGAACCTTTCTTCATTAGAACAAGGTGACAATGCTTAGCTGCAGATTTGTGCTAAAACCAACAACAACACTTGGGGTCTTACATCTATAAACGTCTGCCAGTCATATTGAAGGCAATGGCAGAAAAAAGCTGTATGCAATCAACACTTATATTCACATAATAAAAACTCCTTGCACTTACTGAGTGTTTATTCTAAACCTTTTCCATCAATTTCGTTTTGACATTTTATTATTTGCTGATTGATTGCTCACATAAGAAGTCTCTAAAATGCTGAATAAAAGTTGGAAATAGCTGGGAGGGGGGACAGTTACCCAGATACAGGGATCTTAAATATTATTGATTTTTCCTACTTTGATCTTAAAAGGGGCATGATTTAGGTAGTGTGAATAGAAAAGAATTGCTTTTTTAACAAGTCAGGCTGGGACAATAACCGAAATGTGTTCTTTTGAAATAAAAGAACACAGATGTTGAAAGAGCAGCTACATTCTTTCTCTGATATAAATCATTTTAAACTCTAGAAGGGAATTTATTATACAGAGGTGACCCATGGGCCTATGATCCTGTGTGCAAAACCAATTGTGGGCAACTCTAAGCAAGAGGAAACGAAACATCTCCCTGTATAGAACATATAATGAATGAAGGTCTCGAATATGACTGTTAAAAAGTAACTAACTTTATTGAGTATAAAAAAACAGGAACAACAAATAGAAAATGATAATATGTATACAATAAGTGTCATTACTAGTTTACACAGGACAGACAACTAGGCATAATTTGAATAACACAAATGATAATCAGGGCAAAGTCTGATACGACACTACAGATTAGGATGTTTGTAGGCGGAACTGTAATCCCCGTTTACTGACCTTTATACCCTCCTGCTCACGTTGGACACTCTAGGTGTTTCATTTTAAGACAAATAAGCAACACAGGTTGTAAGATAGCCACAGTGGGACCAATATGACCATTAGGTATTTTTTAATACTGTTTTTTTTTTTTAAATGCTGTTGCTGTGGCACACAGGTATAACAGCAGGGGGACATCAGACATAAAATTAAGTGGATTGCACACTGCACTTTTACCTACTAACTAACAGTGCAGGGTAACCTTATTATATGTGGTCATGGTATCACTGCACATTGTGCCACATGTAAGCAGTGACTGGTTGTGGTAGCCAATCATACTACTGACCTCAGAACTCTGCTCTAGTGCCTTTTCCAATATTGCTTTTCTCCTGGTTAAACATGGCATGAAAAACTGCTGGACAAAAAAGTAATTATCAATGGGTGGGAAACAATGAAAATATAATCTGAAAGTAGTAGAAGGGCATAGAGCAGCCAAAGGGAGATTTAATTATGGACACAGAGTGCATTAGTAAATCACCTGAGACGGAGTAAAGGCACAGCAGTCAGTGAACTAATTGACTATAAACTAAAGACAGAGGATGAAGAACTATAAAATGGTGAGGGAAAAAAAAAGAATATCAATTTGATTTAGAGGAAGGGAGACAAGAAAAGAGGAATTTCATTTGTGAGATAGAGGTAGAGAAAATGTCAATGGAGGGTAACTATCAAATCAAGACAATGGGGATTGGGAGTTGGAGTTTTACAATAAATGAGGATCAACCTTTTGGCAGACTTGTGCATTTGATTTGAAATAGATTGCGATTTGGCCAATTTATATTCAATTGATGATTCATCCAAATTTTGATTATTTGAAAATCTATATGGATGTATCACAAAACAATCAAAACGGGGAATAGACAAGTTGAGTTCAAACTCTGGCGCCAGAAAAAGCTGTTTATTCTCATCTTCCAATTTATAAAGACTCTGAGGCAACGACTGCTGTGTAAAGTCAATGCCTAAAAACACAGAATATTAGGTGGAGTAATCAGACGGGAGTAAAGCTTACTTCACGCAGCATGGAACATTTTTGCTATAAAAAAAATACTTAAACTGAGCAGTGTTTTTTTCTCTACAAACTGCACACAAATATTCAACAATAGAGTATGAATATGTTTATTAAATAAACATTCGCTTATAATAAAAAATATATATGTGTTGTAGTGAGTTGACAGCTGAGTTGCAGTTTTAAGTTCAAAATGTCAATTTCTCTACGCTAACTCAAGGCATTTCTGCCATATAGGAGCGCTTCTTACAATGTCCTCTGCAAAGGCAGCCTTGGGGAGCAGGTAAAAAAGAAGAACCGTCATGATAATACAACTTAATACAACTTAATCGAAATTAATAGAGAATCAAATTTCATCTATACATTGTGCTAGCAAATTTTCTTATCAGAGGGTAAAAACTGCTCTTTCAAGCAGTGCCTATTGAGCATTATCATTCTGGCATCTCTCCTACTTGAATTCAGTCTAAGGGAAAGCAATGCCTGTTGTTGGAAGTAGGGGAAATATCTACTTAACAGTAAGTTGTATGAGTTGGAAAGCAATGCAAAAAATGTACAGAGTTATTCACTAAATTGAGAATTCAAAGTGAATTTTAAAATTTACGGTCAAACTAGTCAAAATCAAAAACATTATCTGTTGGCCTTAAATGTGAAATTTGCTTTGAATTCTCACTTTATTAAATTACCCTCTTAGTGTAAAATAGCTACTGACATTGGCGTTCTAGCAAACTACATAGAGCTTGGATGTATATCGTTAAAAAAATAGCAGGATTTATAATTCGTGCATTTATATAACTATGGAAATTCTATTGACTTTAGAACGTAAGTTGAGCAGTTTATATGAAATGTTTCTTAAAGGTTATTGATTATCTTTTATTTGATTTCTGCTAAACAAATACTTCAAACGCCTTCCTCCTACAATGTTATGCTGTGATTTTGTGTGTGGAATGTTAAGGTTTTTTACAGAATGATGATACATGGAATGACTGATCGCTACCAGTAGGCCAAGCCAGCTGCTCATATAGTTTCTCTGTCTTTGGTGCCCAGATGATTTTTTTTTTAAATTTGTTATTTGTGTGTGCTGCTTGATGACAACGAACAGTTTCTTTATATTAACATGAAATATAATAGTAATCTCCATGATTAATCACTTTTGCGAGGACCCATATGCTATGTATTGGCAGAGGACGTATGTTTTTAAGATTTAGTCTAGTTATGTTCAGTGCTAATTTTGTTTATTCGCCGCTATCATGTACTGATTATGTCATGATGATGACCTATTTTTAGCAGCATGTATTAATCTTTGATATTGTCTTATGAGCCAAAAAATACTCGGTGCATTTTATTAACATACACTAATCATGTAACACTTAGATGCTTGAGCAGAACAGAACTGCCATCTGTGCCAATCTACAACTGGTCTATATTCCATATTAGGAAAGGGACTAGCCAAACGGGCGCATAAATTGACAATTATTGTAGTTCAGTCAAAGAGATGAATGGTCTCTCTCTCTACAATCAAAAATAGGAAAAAAAATAGGGTAGGTAAAGTAAAGAAGAAAAGAAAAGAAAGGACATTGGGGTTAACATAGGGATGTATATGATAGGGATGGGGTAGGGTTAGGTAATGGGAGGGATTTAAGGGAAGAGGATTACATTAAGGTCAAACCTATGATGTTTTATAATAGCTAAAAATGAATATAGAAGGGGGGAAAAGGGGGAGGGGGAAGGAAAAGAATAAATTGTATTAAGGATGATATATCCTTAAAACCTCCAATTGCTAACGTTATGCAATAGTCTAAATAACAACATAATGGCAATGTTTCTATCTGACATTGCAGGAAAAATAAGGTGCGCTATGACTTTAAATAACTTAATAGTGTCCAATACAATAATAATTCTCAATATTATTGTTAAAAGTGCATGTGCAATGTGCAACACGTGAAGAAAAATGGGGTAGAAATGGGGTAAAAATGGGGTGTTCTAATTCATAAAAACAGTAATAAAATGAGTGGAGACAATACTCTTCAACCTCTAGTTTTAGATTTTAACAAAGATTCACAAAAACTTAAATCCATTGTAAATAAACACTGGCATCTACTAAGAAAGGATAAAGAATTAAATAATATTATTCCACAAAAACCGTTTATCACTTTTAGAGGGGCTACTAATTTAAAACAAATACTCACGTTTAACCACCCCAAAAGAGAAGTGCCAGAAACTTTTTTAATTAATAATAAAAAAGGTTTTTACTCATGCGGGACATGTGTGGGCTGTAAATGTCGTGTAAATAGGACCCTTAAAGGAATTAACAAATTTAAAAGCAAACATTCTAAATACGAGTTTAATATTAGGGATTTTATCACTTGTTTTAGCAAAAATATTATATATCTGCTGATTTGCCCCTGCGGATTGCAGTATGTAGGGAGAACGATCCGTCCGCTACATAGAAGGATTTACGAACATGTTAACAATATACGCAAGGGATTTGAGCTACATAGTGTGTCTGCGCATTTCAAAAAATACCACAATAAAGATCCGAGCGGACTAACCTTTGTAGGGATACAAGAAGTAAAAAAATCCTGGCGAGGAGGTGACCATATACAGCACATAGGTAGAGAGGAAATGAAATGGGTCCATAAATTGGGAACCCTGGAACCAATGGGTCTTAACATTGAATTTGATCTTTTTAATTTTTTATAAAAAAAAATTTCATGATGTTTCTGAACTTTTCCATTATCTGTACTTTTTCTGTTTATAATGTTTTTTTAATCTATTTTGCTCTATTAGTAGGATGTGGGACATTACAATATAGCTGCTACTACATCTGGTATGAGGTTTTCTATTTAATTGTATTATAAAAATAATAATATATGTACCTATTTTACATTTACTTGGGTTTAGCTTGTGTTTATAATATTATTGCATATTAAAAGGTTTTAAATTTCCTACACAGACAAGTGTGAAAATGCTAGTATTATTAGCCTTTATATTTTTTCATTTCAACACAAATGTGCCGTTTAGGCGATATGCCCAAAGCAATAGAGACTGGACGTTTTAATTATGGAGTCATCAGGTGACCCAGAACCAATAGACTTTCCTTTCAAGAAATCCACGCCCAGAAAGATTGTCATAAAACCGACAGGACAGCAGGATCCAACATGTGATCTGAGGAAGCCAATCTGGCGAAACGCGTCATCACGCACGACGTCACCACGTGATCGCTCCAAAACCCGGAAGTATTGACTCGAGGTGATAATACTTATCAACCGGCGGATACATACAGCACATATCGTGACCGCTGGACGAGGAGGATCATTTGGACTGGTGACTTAGAAGCTAATTTTATACATTTTATCACTTTGTGTGAATTACTTTTTAAATTCTTTATTCAAATAAAGTGCTTCAGAAGGATTTGTCTGCTGTCCTGAATACTAAAGGTCTCTGAGTCCTGAGATAAGAGGACTTCTGCCATCAGAGTTAGAGCAGACTTTTACTGCTCTACTTTTGTAAGTGTGAATTTTTCCCTTACATATACTTTTAGTTTTAAAAACATATTATCCTATGTTGTTTGTTTTACATATTTGCATAGCCCTGAGGGGTGATCCACGCCAGTGGCGTTAAAATTGTGAGTGTGGATTTGCTACCCCATTTTTCTTCACGTGTTGCACATTGCACATGCACTTTTAACAATAATATTTAGAATTATTATTGTATTGGACACTATTAAGTTATTTAAAGTCATAGCGCACCTTATTTTTCCTGCAATGTATAGTGGTGTTTTTTGAGCTATTTTACACTTTAAGGTGCAGCTTTTCAATATTGCTTCACTTGTAATAAGTAAATATTTGTGTTCACTATCACTAAATATATAGCGCCTACTGTTTGCCTGTAGATATTTCTTTTATAATGTTTCTATCTGAAATACTTTTTTAGAAAAAAAAAGCATTGATTTGATTTTTGGGGGATTTTACTATTCTGGTCAGGAGCTTGAGAAATACCAAAGACAAGAAAATTAATTTTTGTACTGTATACTGAATTTGCTAATAAACTCATGGATGTCGATCAGATAAAGGAATAGGGTGAACCTTTTTATTTACTTCCTGACAAAAAGAAAACCAAATATCTCTGACACCAGAAAACTAGAGGGAGAAAAACTAAGGCATAATTCAAAGAAATGGAGGGTAATACTTTTCTGACAGAACGGGTCAAGTCTAGGGCAGTTAACAAAACTGTTTAAAAAAGATGTGAGTCTAAGATGCACTTGCTGGGAATGCACAACAACGTTATAGGTTGGCCTATAAACATTTTCTACTCAAGAGGTCTCAGATGACCTTTTTTGCTCACTTGTGCCTTTATAGAAAGAATGTATGCCATTAACATTACACTGGTTCAGCCAACAGATCCTCTCAATACTAAAAGCTGAACATTGTAGCAATGGAGTTGGCGTATGCAGATAAGAGTGGCAACTACTGATAGAGCTAACTATTATTGTTTTATAAATAGTTTAAAATTGTAATCTAGATGTTCACCTCCTGCCCACTATGCATAGCTAAATGTCTGGAAATGCCTTGTGCGTATCCCACAATTCTAGCATCCTGTGTGTGACGTAAAAGGGGGTTAACCCACCAGAATATACACAAAACTTGCAGACAACCACGCATGAAGAGTGGACCGTGCAGAGAGTACTGTTACAGTGTGTGGTCTTAGTCCCCTCGTCACAGCATAAGTGTGTCTAATGGTGCGTTTATTCTGCCCTTTTCTTAACAGTGAGACACCAGAGAACAAACCTTAGATGGTGGACGTGATCCGCCAAAATCCGGACTATCGGGAGGCCTGCTTGTGGTTTGTTTCTAGGCTACCAATATTGATGGGGGCCTTTTCGACTTACTAATGGAAAAGCTCTCTTCTCTAATAGAAGTTTAAAAGCTTTATTGTTTTTTAGCTTTTTTTTAGCATGTGTTACATGCAATCTGTTTGTGTTGTGTTAGGGTAAACATTGAGCTGTTTAGAAATTAAATTGGAAAAGGACACACATTCTAAGCCCTGCTATTTATACCAAGAACATGATTAATATACATTAGTTTATACACTCTTAGGTCTAGTGCATGTTCAATTGGTCCAAAGAGGTTAGCATATTTTATTTTCCTGGAACATTATTTAGTTTTGTTTTTCTTTATTTATGGCATCGTCAGCAAACCTTCTTCTTGTACTTGTATAGGCCATATGGATATCCAAAAATTGTACAATAGCCTGGGGCATAAACAAATTAATCAACCGTTTATGGACTTTAACAAGCTTGTAGATTTGTGTTATAGCTGGAGATACAGAGTTTATTACTTTACTCAACATAAACATTATACAGAAACATTTACATTTCCTGATTTTCCAATATAACTGCTGCATAAGTGATCCTGAGTGCCTGGATTACATTTATTGTTTTACCATCGGGGTGGGGTTAGCCAGCCCAGGTCTGGATGCACCAGGACCAGATAAGAGCGCCAATTCCTCCTTTTGTTTGTTCATTGAGATTGATAGGAGTCATACTCCAGCCATGATTTGCTACTGTCACTGTGTGTAACTTTATCAGGACTGTGAAATTTGATGTACCATGAGGTGCTACCAATTAAATGTTTTAGTGTTTGTGTATTAATTTATTCTGTTTCAAGACAAACACACATGCTCATCCTTTTGGCAGCAATTGGGTTAAAGTTGGTAATGGGATTTAAAATTTTTCCAAAACCCATCAATAACTATGCATTTCCTAACAGTCCACATTCTCTTTTTATTCCTTTCATCTAGCTGCGCAGAGCAGAACATCAAGCCAGGAAGCATTTATATTCTGCTCACATCGTGCAGTCATGCTGATCTTCAAAGAGAGCTTTAAAATTTTACCCCCAGGCCATATTTATGCAAGAGTGAATCAGAGTTGCAACCAAATGAAATAATCTTTCCCTCCCTGTTCCTTGTCATTGCACTTTACCAGAAAGTGTGCATTCCAAGTTTTTAGGAAGGATCCTAACTTGTAGTCCACATGTATCCTTAATGGTTAAGCTCAATTATGTCAAAAAGGTAGATCCCTGAATTTTTTAGCACCAGAAGATGCTTCATTCTTTGCTATTTTAAAGTCTGGCATGGCATCATGGGAGCTGTTGGTGTACAATATATGATGATGTGCCTTGTGGGTACCCCCGATGTCAGCAAAATGATATAGAACATTTAGAGATATAAACTTGTCAGCAAAATGGAAGGCACTGTCGAGGTATGGATCTAATCAACTGCAGTGGCTTAAGCTGGCCAAGATACACTCTTTAAGATGTCATGACATCCTGCACAGTATGAATGGTGAAAGCAGTACAAGAATAGCGCGCGTGTGTGTTTCTGTATTTCTTGTTCTGTCCTTTGAATGCTTTCGAATGCATTGCTATTCTTTTGGAGACTTAAACTTAATGCATACTGGGATTTTAGTATATCCTTAAATATCTAATAGTCAGACACAGTTTTACCCAGTAGATTGTGTTCTCACAATAATACCTCCTGATACACTTCTGTCTATGCAGAGCTGTTAAAGGTGAAGTTAGTCTTGGGATACCATGCATTTACTTATCTGCTTGATGAGTCAGTTTATGAACAATACCAAATCCTTGCCAACATTATTTGTGTCAATTATGTAACGTGCAGGAAAATGTTGTGTTAGATAGTCCATATGCAGTATGAATGTTTAGTGTACTATCATCATTGTCAGTTTTTTAAATCTCAGTTTTCTGTTTTCCAAGTTCAACAAACACCCTTCCACAATCTGATTAGGATTTGGCCTGTCAAATCATAAAACTGTCGACGAGAACTATGCTTTTCCTTTAACTAAAAATCAATAACTTTCTTGAAACTATATTGTTTAGCGGTGAAGATAAAAGTGAAGCAGCCACTTAGCTGTACCACTTCAGAATGTCATTGTATAATGCTTGTCTATCCCATCTATCAAATGGCTCTCATAGAGAAAGCAAGCAATTTCTTCTGTGAAATTGTAGGATATGTAAGAATGATGCAATCTGTCATTCTTTATATGGTACTGTCTTTGGTCCTCGGTTAAAACACAAAACAAAACAAGTTTCTGAGTGCCAGAAGTTTGTATAATGCATTGGAGAACATTTCTATGTATTTTGTAAGCCAGGTAGACCATCATAATGTGTGACTTTAGATTTTTTTTGTACAGTTCAAAGTGGTCATTTGCAGTGCTCTTAGCAATAAATAAGGTAGTGAGAACCAGGCATGATGGATTATTTCTGTAGTCCTATATTGCCTGTTCTTCAAGGCCAAATTCTTAAAGCCACTCACTAGTTCAAACACACTCCTTCTGGGGATCTACAGAAACCAGAGAAGAATCAGTAGAGAAAGTATACAAACTATCCATCTTAAGCAGTTGTTTCAAAACATGGAGGAGTTTGTCTCATCTCATGTATTTTATAGATATATAACATCTGAAGTGGCTCTGTTACTTCTGAGTATTTTATAATGACATATTCTTCATGAAATACTCATGTTGACTCATTGAAATAATGACACAATTCAAAGATACCAGCAGACAAAGACTACTTTGTCTTACGGGGAAGTCTGAGGTTGAAAAAGTTAACAAAAGGTGGAGCTTTACTGTGAGCTTTTGTCTAATCCAAGCACCCTAAATAGGGATGTCACCTTTTGGGTATCTTTGCAAAAATATGCAAAGATCACCAAATGTGACAAATCTGCTTTAAGGGCAATCTCAAATCAAAGCACCCCATTCTTGGCGTGTTCATGCTCTGCCTATCCTCATAGTGCCGTATAAATATTTTTTTAATGGAAAATTGCATATGCACTTACAGATCATGGTACTTACTTGACTACAATGATTTTGTTTAAGTAATCAACTAAACTGTATGGAACATATATTGTAAGATGTTTAACATGTACATGTATAACAAATAAAGTTCCAGGAACATTTAACAGATGACATAATCAGAAGTATAAAATAAAATAAATATTTCAAATAAAAATTTAACAATTTTTTAGCAATAAACTGCAGGGAAAAAAAATACAGTTTTGGGATATTGGAGGAATATCGCTCAGGCTATGCCAAGTTCAAAGAAACGTTTAATGGTGATTTTATTAATACAGCTGCCATTCCTAACAGTGAGCATTAACAAATAGATACAATTACATTTCTTGTTCCAATGTTGTTACTTTATTTTCTCTCATTGTTCATGTTATACTTGTAGTGTATATATTGTTATTACAGGCTACAAAATTGCCACCTATGAAAATGAAAGAATGCAGCGATATAAAATGACCTGAAACATAATAAATTTTTTACTTGTCGCTGCAATAATATTTTTATAGAGGCACTTAAAAAATGGAAGCATGATTTTTAAAATCTATAACCTTCAGTTGTAAAAATGCATTTGAGAGAACACAATGCAAAAATTGTCGATGCATAATGCTAGATGCAACTATCTCATGAAAATCTCTTTCAAATGAGGCCCATCAGGGGGCAGAGCCTTACATTCAACATGGCCATTTTAGCTTCTGCTCTTTAAGCCTCAAGCAGCGGCTACATTGCTTACTTGCGACACAGAACTCACCTTGCTTCACTGCGGACTGATACTCCAAATACATCTGTGCCTGGATTGTTCAAGTCTGACCAACACACACTTCAAATTAGTTCTGCGCCCTACTGTGCCCAGCACCTGGAGGAATTGGGTGATTTCCTGACCCGGTGAGCACATCTGGCTGAACCCTCTTTGCTGCCCCATCAACCCCCCTCTGGACCGGTGGGGGTTATCCTGGTCCCCACTGGACAGCCAAACTGCTTAGGGTGCCAGGGGCAGACAGGCATGCAAAGTCAATTCTTGGCCACATGCGTGTTAAGATGACCGACGAGGAGAAGCCAACATTAAAGTTAGCACTCATACAAGGGTCCTCACGTGGAGAGCATGTTGTCCTAGCCCCAGAGAGACTTTGGTCACACTGGCATACTCTCACCCAACGTGCAGAGATACCTACAACACCGGCTGAAGCTCTGACTCACCCTTCAAGATGCCCTGGCCTGAGATGAGGCACTTAGTCATGGTGTCAACTAGGAGGAGGCAAAGAAAGATTCTAAGAGGGGCAGGTACTCACCGAAAGCCTCGCTTCGCAGCTGCTTGCCGCAGCTGCTTGCCGCAGCTGCTCTCCTGGACTTTCCCCTGAGCACTGCTCACACGCCCCGAAAACCCGACATTCACTCTGACAGTCAGCAGTCAGACGGAAGATCACGGGCTCTGGTCTGGGCGGCTGTTACAGTTAGGACCCGCTCAAGTCTGTGGCTGGGGAGAGCTGATCTAGGGGATACTTATTGCTATTTAATCAGGGGCAGATTTTGTTGTCCAAAGGTTGATTTCATATTTTCTCTGCATGATCAAGGCATCCCATGGCCTCTCCTTTACCAGCCAATAATCTCCATTTACCCTGTGTTCTGCTTCTCACACCTGCCTTGTATCCTAATTGGCAATGCATATATTTACAGGGGACTCCCTACTTAACCTTCATTATCTAGGACCCTACAGGCCCGGAGCTTACTCCTATATGTGCCAATCATATTCAACCCATTGTGCTGTTGATGTGCCCTAATAGGACATCCATATTTGCTATGGCTAAGCTCTCAATGGTACTTACCTTGTATGCATCCCTGAGGCCCTGTAACACTTCCCAATACGTTTGTTTATCTAATCCTAGCTAAAAAGCAGGGGTATAAAGTATAAATGGTGGCTGCCGTGGTCTAATGTTAATTGAGTAAATGTACTATAGCTTCCCCAGTAAGATCCACTCTGATTACACCTTACTTTTTTACAACTAGTCATGGAAGCATAGCTTGAATATGTTTTACATTATAAACAAAAATGTGCCTGTTGTTCCAAATACCCCATATGTTATGCATGATGTTATGCTTGAGAATTGCTGTTGTGGTACCCCAAGCTTGTCTGTATCATTACTATGCACTACAAAAACACACCAAAAAAATGAGGCCCATCGTGTCGTCTTCCATTCCAATAGGAAGTGGTAAAATAACTAAAAGAAAATATACTCATTAATTTTCCTATATACCCTACTATATCCAAATATATTGATGAAGTTCTACAGTCGTGCCCAATATGTAGATAATATTCTAACTCTATGAAGTAGCATCGGCCATGACGGAAACATTTCTATATAAGTAGAGGGAATGTATATGTATACACACATGTAATGGTCTCTATATATTTATATACAAGTTTAATGAGACTCTGTGTATTAGTGACCAGAATTGTTACATCCCAGGTTAATAATAAAGACAGACATGAGGAACAGTCATATTATTAAAGATTCATTAGCTTGGAATTGCTTGGCTGGTTTCAGTCTTTAGGGCTTATTTCTCTCTTTACACTCTTTCCGTTCTTTGTCACATAATCCTGGCACTTACGCACATCGCACAGCAGTGTTAATGCTTCCTCTGTGACAAGCGCGTCCCTTAAGTAGGAAGATAAAGACAAGGAAAGCCTTCTTGATTTTGCAATGGCTTAGCTATTTTTCCATTTCTACATATCATGAAATAATTTTGTAGATCAAAAATAGGTATATTAAAGAGGCAGGTAAAGTACACATAACAGAAGCCAGAACTTTTTACCTACAGGGTCTCTATACAGGGAGTGCAGAATTATTAGGCAAGTTGTATTTTTGAGGATTAATTTTATTATTGAACAACAACCATGTTCTCAATGAACCCAAAAAACTCATTAATATCAAAGCTGAATATTTTTGGAAGTAGTTTTTAGTTTGTTTTTAGTTATAGCTATTTTAGGGGGATATCTGTGTGTGCAGGTGACTATTACTGTGCATAATTATTAGGCAACTTAACAAAAAACAAATATATACCCATTTCAATTATTTATTTTTACCAGTGAAACCAATATAACATCTCAACATTCACAAATATACATTTCTGACATTCAAAAACATAACAAAAACAAATCAGTGACCAATATAGCCACCTTTCTATGCAAGGACACTCAAAAGCCTGCCATCCATGGATTCTGTCAGTGTTTTGATCTGTTCACCATCAACATTGCGTGCAGCAGCAACCACAGCCTCCCAGACACTGTTCAGAGAGGTGTACTGTTTTCCCTCCTTGTAAATCTCACATTTGATGATGGACCACAGGTTCTCAATGGGGTTCAGATCAGGTGAACAAGGAGGCCATGTCATTAGATTTTCTTCTTTTATACCCTTTCTTGCCAGCCACGCTGTGGAGTACTTGGACGCGTGTGATGGAGCATTGTCCTGCATGAAAATCATGTTTTTCTTGAAGGATGCAGACTTCTTCCTGTACCACTGCTTGAAGAAGGTGTCTTCCAGAAACTGGCAGTAGGACTGGGAGTTGAGCTTGACTCCATCCTCAACCCGAAAAGGCCCCACAAGCTCATCTTTGATGATACCAGCCCAAACCAGTACTCCACCTCCACCTTGCTGGCGTCTGAGTCGGACTGCAGCTCTCTGCCCTTTACCAATCCAGCCACGGGCCCATCCATCTGGCCCATCAAGACTCACTCTCATTTCATCAGTCCATAAAACCTTAGAAAAATCAGTCTTGAGATATTTCTTGGCCCAGTCTTGACGTTTCAGCTTGTGTGTCTTGTTCAGTGGTGGTCGTCTTTCAGCCTTTCTTACCTTGGCCATGTCTCTGAGTATTGCACACCTTGTGCTTTTGGGCACTCCAGTGATGTTGCAGCTCTGAAATATGGCCAAACTGTTGGCAAGTGGCATCTTGGCAGCTGCACGCTTGACTTTTCTCAGTTCATGGGCAGTTATTTTGCGCCTCGGTTTCTCCACACGCTTCTTGCGACCCTGTTGACTATTTTGAATGAAACGCTTGATTGTTCGATGATCACGCTTCAGAAGCTTTGCAATTTTAAGAGGGCTGCATCCCTCTGCAAGATATCTCACTATTTTTAACTTTTCTGAGCCTGTCAAGTCCTTCTTTTGACCCATTTTGCCAAAGGAAAGGAGGTTGCCTAATAATTATGCACACCTGATATAGGGTGTTGATGTCATTAGACCACACCCCTTCTCATTACAGAGATGCACATCACCTAATATGCTTAATTGGTAGTAGGCTTTCGAGCCTATACAGCTTGGAGTAAGACAACATGCATAAAGAGGATAATGTGGTCAAAATACTCATTTGCCTAATAATTCTGCACGCAGTGTACACTGTGGATCGATCTGTACAAAATAGTATTTAGCTGCCATCATGTGAATGTGCTGGTAACATTTGAGTGCCAAAGATTTGTAGATAGTTACATTAACTTAGATGAAAAAAATACAACTTTTCTGGCATTTACACAAATAAATAAAACCTTACAAATTCACATATTACTTGCTCCATTTTCTTTTGAATGTATATTGAATGCAAACATTGAAATTAAAGGGACACTATAGTCACCAAAACAACATTAGCTTAATTAAGCAGTTTTGGTGTATATAAAATACCCATGCATTCTCACCCTCTGCCATTTAGGAGTTAAATCACTTTGTTTATGCACCCATAGTCACACCTCCCTGCATGTGACTTGCACAGCCATGCTAAACACTTCCTGTAAATAGTCATCTAATATGACACTTCCATTATTGCAAACTCTGTTTAATGTAGAATTTCTCATCCCCTGCTCTGTTAATAGCTTGCTAGACCCTGCATGAGCCTTCTGTATGTAATTAAAGTTAAATTTACAGGGCAGGAGATAAAAAGCGAATAACAAAAATAAATGGGTTAGGGTGGAGGGTGTGATTGCATGCCAGTCAGTGGGGGTGGGGGCATAGTCCAGGGCATAGGCGTGCGCAGCCAATTGCATTAGGGTGTGCACCCTAAAGCACAAACACACGGCGCATGTATATATATATATATATATATTTGTGTACGGCACATTCCGAGGACGTAAGGAAAACAGGGTTAAAAAATAAGTAGTTCCTTAATAGCAAGTCAGTTGAGGTGTGCCGAAACTGACGTAAGGTTAGGCCTGTAAAAGAGGGCCCACCTAGGAAAATGATAAAATTGAGGGTGCGGTGGGAGGGGCACTTCCGAGATCGACGAAGACAGGTAAGCAGGGGCTCACTGGGTTTAAATAGGGAATTTAAGTGCCTCCCACAATTACAGGCCAAGCCTTCTATTTGTGTACGGCACATTCCGAGGACGTAAGGAAAACAGGGTTAAAAAATAAGTAGTTCCTTAATAGCAAGTCAGTTGAGGTGTGCCGAAACTGACGTAAGGTTAGGCCTGTAAAAGAGGGCAAAAATAATAACCATTAAAACAAAATGCGTTTATTAAGCGGTACATCATTTAGTCATATCACAGAAAGCCAGCCTTATCTCTTTCTCTGGATTGGGAATGTATCTGTTGTATGCGGATGATTTCCACCTCCCCATATTTTTAATTATGTGTGTCGGTACGTGATTACCTGAGGCAGCTGTGGCTGCTCCAATACGAAAAGAATGGCCCGAGAATGAACGTGGGTTTTGTCCCAAGCGGAGTAAAAGGGTGCGTATGTAAAGCATGAAGATTTTTGTGGTCAGGGGTTTCCCTAGTATAGCTAGAAGTGGGCTATCAGGAATTTGGAGGCACGAGCTGAAATCAGAAGCTCTCTCTACAGTGAATTCTTTGGGTCTCAAGAAACCATAAAAGGCTAGATAAGCCGCTGATTTGATAACGAGGTTTGTGATATGTTCGAAAGGGGACGTGTCGAGTACATCGGATATATTCTTAAATAGCTTACTATCTATGGGAAGGCGTTTAGTGGGTGTGTGTACTGACAAGTTATGAATGCCTTTGAGGACACTTTTAAGAGGGTAGGAAGATAGGAAAGGAGACTTGTTGGGAAAGGAGGTTAACATGTAGTGTTGGATTCCCGTTAAGTAGAGTTTGATTGTGTTGTAAGCTAGATTAAGAGAAAAGTGGCAAAAAGTTGTGAAAGCAACCATGGTTTCAACAGAAAAAACATTTATTACACAGTAATTACGAACGAAACACATAAACAGTTCATATGCTCTGTAATAGGCTTTCCTTGTGTTAAGGGATAGACCCGCCTGCGCAAGCGTGCCGCTTAGTTGTAAGAGAGAGCTTAACGCATTACCAGGTCTTCGAATTTTGGAGGTACCCTGGGTTGCTGGGTAGCTGTAGGATGTAGTCTGAAGAACTCCTGCAAATTGAAGCGTGACAGAGCATCAGCGGCAGTATTTTGTATACCTGGGACGTGAACACAGGATATGCAGAACTGGAGATTAGCTGCTAGCCAAGTGAGTCTCCTGACTAGGTTCATGATCGTGAGGGACTGAGAGCGGCCCTTGTTAATGATGTTACAGGTAGCTAAGTTATCACAAAAACACCTGACTGACTGCCCCCTCCACTCTACCCCCCACGTGTAAGCTGCTGCTACGATAGGGTAGATCTCAAAAAGAGAGTAGGTGGTACTGAAACTCTCGAGTGATGTGGTTTCGATCGGCCAGGAGTCGTACAGCCACTCGTCTCCAAATATGGCCGCAAAGCCTAAGGTACCTGAAGCGTCAGTCCAGAGTACTGGGGAATCGTCGGAAACGGGGGGAACAAACAGTGACCTGCCATTCCACGAGGAAAGGAACAGCTGCCACATTCTCAGGTCAGCTGTAGCTGACTCGTCTAAGGGTGTAGTGGAGTCATCGTCAGGGAGACCGTGCAAAAGTGAAAGGATTCTGGAAATGAAAGACCTACCCTGTGGAATTATTCTCATGGCGAAATTAAGTGAGCCTAGAAGTGACTGTAGCTGTTTCCTGGTGCAAGTGCCTAGTGACATGCAGGTGCTAATGTAAGACAGAATTCGGTCTACTTTCTCCTGGGGCAGGCTGGCGTGCATGGTGACAGAATTGAGTGTAATCCCCAGAAAAGTAATTTCGGTTTTGGGACCTTCAGTTTTGTCCAGGGCTACGGGGACACCTAAATCTTTAAAGAGAGTGAGCAAGTGATTAAGGCTGCGTGGAGTGCAGTGGTGTGGTTCAATGGTGAGGAAGTCGTCTAAATAATGTATGACAACTGGGCATCTGCAGAAGTTCAGGAGAAGCCATGTTAACGTTTCGGCGAACAGGTCAAATAACTTGGGGCTACTTTTGGAGCCGAAAGTAAGCCTGGTAGCGAAATAGTAGTTGTCTTGCCACTTAACTCCATGCAGATGCCAGAGTGATTGATGAATGGGAAGTAACTTAAAGGCGTTAGTAATATCTGACTTACTTAACCAGGCTGCCTTCCCGGAGTTAATAATCGCTTGAATGGCATCATCGATTCTAGCGTACTGAAGAGAAAAATCTTCTGACGGGATTAGTGCATTCAGGCTAGGTGTGGGAGAGGCGTGTGGTGCAGAAAAGTCAATAATAAGTCTCTTTTTGTTGTTAAACTTCCCCGTGGCGATACCTAGAGGGTTAGTTCTCCATGAGGAGAAAGGAGGAGTAGTGAAAGGGCCTATCATGAAGCCGTTATCTACTTCTTTCTGTAAGAGTACTTGTAGGGTGTCGGGGTCTGTGAGAGCTGACTGAAGGTTGGGGCACTCCAAGATGCCTGAGGGGAGAGAGACAAAGCCTGTGTGAAACCCGTGAGTGAACCCTGACGTGAGAAATTCCACCAGATGTAAAGAAGGATGATTAGCCAGGTAACGTTGTAAACTCGGTATGTTTATTGGAGTGGATGCCTTTTTAGGGTACAATTTGTTAGGGCACATCGTCTTGGCATGTGCCCTGAAACAAAGCGAGCACACATGCAGCAGTCTACAAGCACTGTAACTACAACCCCCAGCATTGAAATTATTGCAGACCTGAGCTTTGCCCAAGAACACTATTGGCCTGCCTAATTTGTCTCTTATTTCCTTCTGGTTGGAAGTTGACTGAAAATCGGAGTTGGCGTTACTGGTAGAGGGGATAGCTACATTTTCAGGACAGAAATTAATCGAGTGAGCTGCAGACGAGCATATGGCACAGGAAGGGGTTTTGAGACCTGCAAAATGCATAAGAAACAACTCCGTGTCCAGCTGACCCCAGTCCGTGACTGTATTATACTGAGACAATGAAGCGGCTGACCTAGAGGAGAATGACTTGTGATAGTCGTAAAAGGCAAAGCCCCCGTACTTATAAGCTAGCTCTATCACCTTGTGTAGGTATAAGTCTAGCTCCTCTCTGCGGAGGGGAAAAGCAGTACAGATAACGTCTCTGTATAGGCCAAATGCCAAGACAAACTCGGAAATGTTACGTTTCCTATTCAACCTAGGGTCTCTGGCCCTCATTACTACTGATAGATCCTCAAACGTGTACGCCCTGTTTTCTACCACGTCTTGAGCCGCTATCAGTAGCGAGGCCAAGTTAACATCCTTTCCCTCTATGATGTCACGTCTGAGAGACTGCGGTATTAGGTGAATAGGATTAATAACGTTAGTAACTTTCCTAGCCGGTAGAGGGTTACTGTTACCTCCTAGGGCGGGCGTGGGTTGGGCAACCGGCCCGGGAATCTCGGGAACTGTAGGAACATTATTAGCTTCCAGATTATCCAACCTATTATTGATAGTGGCAACTGAGGACACTAGGGAGGCCATCATGGCGTGTAACTCAGCCAGGCTATTAAGTACATTAACCTGTGAACTAGGGCCAGGCCTTTCGTTATCCTCAGTAGAGTTCAATAAACGAAAAAGTTCATTCTTCCTGGCTGAAGCCGGATAAGGGATATTCCTCTTTTTTAGTTCAGCGGTAATCTTAGGGATAGTCCAGGAGTGATAGCTGGAAGCTGGACTTGGAGGGGTTGGTTGCCTTCTCTGTGTGCCCGACCTGAGAGGGGTGCTGGTAACCGACAGATTGTCTTCTAATACCGAAGCGTTGGACATTCTAAGGGGGGCAGAGAGGGTGAGTTTAGTACTGAAATGTAAACAGCTGGAGGGACCCCGCTTACTAGGTTAGTGCCCATAGGCGAAATTGTATTAACTTAGCTTCAGTTGGTGGCAGATGAGGCCCTAACTACTTGCCAAGTTGCTATGAGAGGCACTATCTATGATTTGGCTCGTGGGGCCTTGGTGCCACTGAGGTGGGTGGCGGGGTGTTGGCCTCTCGGTGACACGTAAAAGAAGTAAAACGTTTGGCCGTGACTGGTGAGGCCCTAACTAAGTTTTGAAGCAAGGCTATAGCTATGCGTTGGGACGATTGGCCTGAACCTCCGAACGTAAGGGCTGACCTTATGCCTTGCGGGACCTCTAAACTTATAGGCAAAGAGGCCTATGGGAACATACCTAAGTTGGCGGGAGAATTACAACTAGACCTCAAACCCCCCCCCCCCCAGGACACACCAATAACATACCTGCAGAGGAAGGAATACTTTACTTGACCTAATAATGGACTATTATCCTGAAGGGAACCAACGGAACTAAAGGGAAAGAAACGTGACCTATTTATGAAACGTACTATTTAATTACAATATACACACAAATGAACTGGGTGACACAGAGGCCTACCTCTTTAACAAAGCTGCGAACACGTATACCCGCGAAGGGCCACTTGCGAGAAGTGTCAGTACTAGTAAGGACTACAACAGAAAATAGGACATGAACAGCCATTAAATCAATGGAAACAACATACCCCCTATTATTCTACTTTGCTATTTATGACTTTAAGGGGACCGTATAAACCACTTAAAATACAGAAGTTTAGAATACTGGGCAATACAACAAAACCGCCTAAACCCCTCTTATAAACGTAACTACTAAATTTATTGCTAAAAATGTGAACAATATCCAGAAAACGAAGCAGAATGAAGGTATTGCACCAAACTGAATGAAAACCGTGTGGCAACCCGGTCCGGCTAAACGAGACTACGAGGTGTAAGTGTAACTGAACGTGTTACACTGACCGAGATTGCAGGAGCGGAGTGAAGCCGAGCCCGTGAGCGACAGGGCTAAACTTACGATTTCGATGCCGTCCGTGTAAGGCAAAAAGCGTTATACTCACGAATACAGCCGCAGAGCGTTTGAACCGGGCTGCCGGCGGGCGGGAAACTGACGTCACGGATCTGTAAACCGGAAGTACACTGAAGCACTTCCGAGATCGACGAAGACAGGTAAGCAGGGGCTCACTGGGTTTAAATAGGGAATTTAAGTGCCTCCCACAATTACAGGCCAAGCCTTCTATATATACATACACACACATACATATACTGATGTGTGTGTGTGTGTGTGTGTGAGAGGGTGTTTGTAGTGTGCTATGTGGGTGAGGGTGCTGGTAGTGTGCTGTGTGTGAGGGTGCTGTTTGTGTGATATGTGTGTGTGAGGGTGCTGTTTGTGTCGTGTATTTGTGAGGGTGCTGTTAGTGTGCTGTGTGTGAGTGTGCTGTTTGTGTGAGGGTGCTGTATGTGTTTGTGAGGGTGCTGTTAGTGTGCTGTGTGTTTGTAAGGGTGCTGTGTGTGTGTGTGTGTGTGTTTGTGAGGGTGCTCTTAGTGTGCTGTGTGTGTGTGTGTGTGTGAAGATGCTCTGTGTGTGAGGGTGCTGTATGTGTGCTGTGTGTGTGGGTGCTGTATGTGTGTGGGTGCTGTTTGTGTGCTGTGTGTGTGAGGGTGCTGTTTGTGTGCTGTGTATGTGAGGGTGCCGTGTGCGCGCGCTGTTTGTGTTAGGGTGCTGTATGTGTGTAGGTGCTGTGTGTGTGTGTGGGTGCTGTATGTGTGTGTGTGCTGTATGTTTGGAGGGATTGTGAAGGTGGGGGCAGATTAGTAAATAACCCCCCTCCCTTCTTACCTTGTGTAGGGAGGGGGGATCCTTGCTGTCCAAGGGAGAGTGAACTCTATCCTGCGAGGCTAGAGTTCACTCTCGCGAGATCTGAGCATTGCCGCGGCAAAGCTCAGATCTCGCGAGAGGAACCTGGCGGAGCTTCTGTCTAGAGCTCCCTCGGGTCCTCTCCTTCCTCCCTCCATGCTGCTGTGGCTGGTGAGGTACATCGTTGATCTCCCCGCTGGCCCATGGAGGCTAAGAGCAGAGCCGGCACTCAGATAGCGCCGGCAGGGGTCAAGTCCTGGGGAATAATATGTGGGATCTCTCCCAAGATTCCCACGCCCCCCCAAAAAAAATATACACTTGTGTGTGTGTGTGTGTATATATATATATATACATATATATATATATATATATATATACGCGTACACACACATACACTCACACACATATATTCACAGACACATACACACAATTACATACACTCACACATACATTCACAGACACACACACACACACTTACAGACACACACATATATTCACAGACACATACACACTTACAAACACATACACTCACAGACACACACACATACACTCACAGACATTAACAGATTAACAGACACACACACACACACACACTCACATACACTCACACACACACACACACATTCACAGACACACACACATTCACACATACACTCACACACACACACACACATTCACAGACACACACATTCACACATACACTCACACATACAGACACACACACACACATACAGACACACACACACACACACACACTCACAGACACACACACATACATTCACAGACACACATTCACAAATTATTATTATTTTTTTTTTAAATTGTCCACCCAGCCTCCCTACCTGGAGTGCTGGCATGGACTCGTCCCTGGGGTCCAGTGGGGCGGGCGCCTCTCTCCATATCAGCCTCTCTCTCCATATCAGCCGCGGCTAGTGAGCTGTGAGCTGTGTGCTCTCTGCTCCCTCTCGCCGCGCGGGCTGTCTACAGTAGCTGGGAGCCGGAATATGACGTCTTATTCCGGCTCCCAGCATCAGCAAACAGCGCGCGGCAAGAGGGAGCAGATAGCACACAGCTCACAGCTCACAGCTCCCTAGCCGCGGCTGATATGGAGAGAGAGGCTGATAAGGACAGGGGGACACAGGGGGAGGAAGGGGGACATTAAGTTGCGCTGAGTGCCTGCAGGAACGGTGTTCCTGCGCAAATAACAGTGCAGGAACGCTGTTCCTGCAGGACAATCCATAGACGTGCCGCGGGGATTAGGGTGTGCCCAGGCACACCCGGCACACCCCGTGCGCACGCCTATGGTCCAGGGAGCCTAAGCAAATGCTTGTCCAGGGTCCAATCAGTAATTAAAGATGGCCCTGGACAGGGAGCTAAGATGGCAGCCACTTCCAGGATAAAGTGTGACACATTTTTATGCTTAGATGCTTTTATTTAAGAGCCTCAGGCTTAAACTTTCTGACTCCCCTGCTGCTTGAAAATTGGAAAAACGTTAACCTTGCAAATACAATTTTTTCCATAAAATGGATGAAAGAATTGAACACGTTATTGACCCCATATAGATTTGCATATTCTACACTGATACACTTAACCAGTTTTAAATGACAACCATTTAATAGAAAACGACACCACCTCTTTATTGTTACTTACTGTAAAGAACCATTCCACTACTGCAGCTGTAATCTTTCCCCAAGCTTTAATGAGTGACCTTTTTTTTTTTTTTTTGGCAGTTGTTAACAAACAGAAAACTGCAGAGTTTTTTTGTATTTTCCCAGTATAGATTTGTTAAATATTATTACGCCGCTCAAATAAACATTTTCTGCTTTGTTTCATGACAATTGCCATTTCTTTTGCTTGCGATTATTCCCCAAATCTTCTAGTTTACTGGTACCCAATGTGCATGACTTTGTATTTGTTGTAAATTGAATTATCTGTCCTTTGCGTTCCCAGACCCTATTTTTTTCAAAAACACCTCTGCAGGGGTTACATTGTGTTCCCGCTTTATTGCTTTATTTAGGTTTACATCTCTTCAAATAAAGAAATGCTGATTTCAATTCACATGGCAAGGTATTTAAGGAACGCATTAACGTATAGACAGGAAAGAATCCAGAGATACTTCTCTTATCACATTTATCCAGTCAGAGGAAGTTCTTTTTGTTATATTCTCCGAGAAGACTCCGAATTTTCTCTTTAAGTAAACTTCCTAACTGAAAAAAAAAATAGATTGTGATACAATAACTATAACAAACATATTATACAAAAATACAATTTATTTGGCAGTTATGATGATAAACATGTACCCCTTTCTCTGCCAACTGCATGTAAACACATGCCAACTTATTTTCACATGCAAATCTTTTAAAAATAAAATGTAGTCTCTTAAAGCCTCACTTCCTCTCCTCTTTTCCTGTTGCTGCAGAACAATTAAAGCAGAAATTAATGATCTTACTGAGGCTCTATTCAGCCTCTCTATATCTTTACAGAGGAACTGTAAATGTTAGCCAACTTCGTTTCATGCACACTGTGTGGAAGTTTTTGTATGTCAAACTACAGGGTTATTTTTTTTTTATCAGCAAGGACAAAGGGATGAGGTAGAGAGGGCTCTGAGAGCACTACAACACATTTTTTATGGTACAGATATTTGAAGAACTTGCATAGACGAGTTGGAACAGTGAAAACTCATTTATAGTGTATGACGGCAGGTAAAACAATGCATTGTAAAAAAAAATACATGTGTGAAACAAGGTTTTTGTTATTAGCTTTTTATCTCCTGCTCTGTAATTTTAATTTTACTTGCATACAAGATGCTCCTGCATGGACTAGCAAGCTATTAACAAAGCAGGAGATAAGAAATTCTAAATTAAACAGGACTTGCAATAAAGGAGTGTAAACATTAGATGACTCTTTACAGGAAGTGTTTAGGAAGGCTGTCTAAGTCACATGTAGGGAGGTGTGACTGGGGCTGCATAAACAAAGTGATTTAATTCTTAAATGAAAGAGAATTGAGCATTCAGACTGCATGGACACGATCCATGCACCAAAACAGCTTCACTAAGCTAATGATGTTTAGGTTACTATAGTGTCCCTTTAAGGTAATTACAATAATTGAGGTGTATTAAAAATAAAGAAGGCTAACATAAGCCTCAATTCAATATTCTTGGATAATTTTTTCAAATGATTTAATATTTTTGGATAAACTTTAAAATGTATATGAATGATATACAATTAATAGTATGAAAAATATTTTTATTTTGTAATATGTTGAAATAACTTGACATATTGATATATATTTTTGATATTTTAATATCCTGAATTTTTTTTTTTTTTTACGTTTATCCAAAATAATAAATAATTTGTAAAGCAATGTTAAATCGAGACCATAGTTTTCCATAGTCATAGAAAAGCTTTTGGGCAACTACAAAAAATGACTTTTCTGATGTACAAAACTCAATGTGTATGATCCTATACACACTGATAAGATATATATGGATTTGACAGATGGAGGCTGTGACAGCACATACCTGCAATCTCCATCAGCTCGAGCTTATTGACTCCAGTACAACCCTGGGGCACATGAGGTTTCAGGCCACCAACCCAAGCAGAAATCCATATAGTGCATTGCTCTTGCATTACTTGATTGCTCTTGCATTACTCTACTGACAGTCATCCCAATGAACCTCCAGCTGTTACAAATCATCACAAATTTAGAGCCACACACCCTGTATGGTAGTGGCCAGGGCTGGACCGGCCCATCAGGATACCGAGAATTTTGCACAATCACCGGGTGACCAGCAGGAGGGGACGCACTCTCCTCCTTTCATTCACTGCATGTACAAAGGCCGAGCAGACCAAGGGTAGAGGAGGGTCTGTATTCTCTATCTGGCCTCACAGGACATGCTCTTATTGAGTGCTCAGACTGGGTAGAGAAAACAGAAAATCCTCTATCTGCGGCTCAACCATGCTGCATGCAGGTCAGCAGGCACAAAAAGAGGTGGAGGGAGATACATGGAGGGGTTGAGGGGAGACATATTTAGGAGTTAGGGGGGGAAATGAGACACATGGATAGGCTCTGGGGGAATGAGACATTTGGAGGGACTGGGGAGCATGAGGTACATGGAGGGGGTGGGGGAGTGAGACACATGGACGTGCTGGGGGGGGATGAGAGTTAAAAAGACACACAGAGGAGCTATGGGGGAGAAAGAGACACACAGAGGGGCTGGGGAGAGAAAGACACACACGGGGGGGGAGGCGGAAGATTCACAAAGGGGCTTGGGAGGTAAAAGGAGAGGAGCTGGGGAGGAGAAAGAGACACAGAGGGTCCGGTAAAGGGCAATAAGAGACACTTGGGCCTGAGGAAGGTGAACAAAAGACACACAAAAAGGCTGTGGAAGGGGAGGATGAAATGAACAGAGGAGAAAGAGACTTACAGAGGTGCCTGGGGAGAAAAAAAGAGACGAATAATGGGGCTGCACTGTAAAAAAAAAACTGGCAGCTGTAGTTGCCAGAATAAGCATGCAAAAAATACATTAGAAATGTAAACAACAGTTTTCAGTAGTACATTTTACAGTTTAAAACTGTTGTAATTTACATTTTATACTTGTAGATCCAACATCTTTTTTTCTGTTGTTTTTACAGAGTAAAAAATGGAAGCTGTGGTTGCCAGAAGAATTCTGTAAAAAATACATTACAGTTTAAAACAGCTGTAATTTACAAAAAAATACATTTTAAACTGGTAAATCCAATATTGCTTTTCTACTGAATTCGCAATAGCAACAATATTAGCTTGTTCACCGCAGGACCGCAGCTCTTCAAAGCAACATCTAATTATAATATAGAATTTTCTGTAAAATGTATTAATTGCAATTTAAAGGCATAAAATCCTGATCCGATTCAATATCTAATATCAATCGCAAATAAAAATGTTAAATGTGTCTAAAAGCAATTTACAGTTAGGATTATTGCTCAATGGAATATAGAAACTGTTCATCTACGTTACAGGCATATTGAACACTTCTATCTTAGACAATATCATTTAAACTGCACTGCCTTCTTATAGACGTTTGGACTTTTTCCTGAAATGTGAGAAATGTAACCCAGGGTACACAGAATAAGCATAGCTAGAAATGCCTTAAGAGTTACTGTACTGAAAGACTTAAAAAAAAAAAAAACCAACAATAACAACTTGTCTTTCAAATAGTTTATTAACGTCATAGCAGAGAACAAAAACATCTGTCATTTCTCAACATCCTTATTTGTAATACTTTACAAACATTAGAACAGACACCATGTTACATATTAGGGATCATCTCATTGGAACTTAAGAGGAAAGACGGAGGAAAAGACGAGAGAAAGAATCTCATCCCTTTTAAAACAAATGTCTCATTCAATAGTTTAATAACTGAATAAGACAGTCATTTATTTTTAAAATAAAAAAAAAAGTATAATTACTGCTGCTTCTTTCTCCCACTGCATCTCTGTTGCATTCCGCAGAATGCAGACAGCACCATCAGAGCGGAATCTTTTGATGGCGCTTGCGTTTTGGGGGGTGCACAAGAGTGGTGTGCACTCTCTGCATTCATGGAATGCAACCAAAATGCAGGGGGAGTAACTGGTGGTAGGTAAGTATATTTTTTTCTTTTTTTTTTCTTGTTTTAATAATCAGAACATTGTCTCATTAATTTAATAAAGGGACACTATAGGCACCCAGATCACTGCAGCTCATTGAAGTGGTCTCGGCGCAGTGTCCCTGCCCCCCTTAGTCCTGCAGTGGAAATCATTGAAGTTTTAGAGAAACTGCAATGATTACCATGTGGAACAAAGACTGCCACTAGTGGCTGTCAATCAGAGAGCCACTAGAGGCACTTCCTGCTTGATAGGCGACTTTTGGAAATGAGGACATCCAGTGTCAGTAAAATCCCCATAGGAAAGCACTGCATCATTTTTTTTCCTATGGGGAGGGTCTAATGCCCTCACCACACATTAGTGCCTTGGATCTTGGAGGAGGCAAAGTGCTGACCAAGCACTGATGGACATCGGTGCTGTAATCCGGTAAATACATTAATGGTTTATCAACCCTTACAGTGCCGGTGGGGAGGGGGGCTTGAGGGAAGTATTGTGCTAGGAATACAGGTTTGTATTCCTTGCACTATAGTATCCCTTTAAACTACTGAATGATACAATTGTGTCAATTGGTGTTTTTAAGGTATGCATGTCCTTTACAGAAAGACTTTTCTCCTAAAATTGTTAGAGAGCAATTAAGAGGTTATATTTTTATGAATAAAAGTTAGAATTGTTAACACTCTTAAAGGATTACTGCTTTTCCTTATCAGAGTTAATAGAACAAATGTATCAATATCTTCAAAGAAGCTCTTTAGATTGACTTACAGGGGTGCAAATCAGGAAAAACTCTATAACATTTCAAACTCTGTAACAATTTTGTCTAAAACTTTTACTTGGTTCTTCGGCTTGAAGAAGTAGGCAGCTAATGAGCTGAAATACACCTTCAAGTCAATAGTTACTGACTTAAGTCCATATTGAGACAACACGCCTCTCATGATTTAAGAGTTCCTGAATTAAGGTAAAGACTTCCTTAACAAAAACACTACTTAATAATTAAAATTAATTAAATATTGTTAACTCTTTTGCTGAGGACAAAATGTGGGGATGTTGTCAGGATTCCCTGTCTCGTGTGCACAACGTCCCCCACATGTCATCCAGTATATCCATTGTTTCGTTAATCCCGCGACGATCAACGGCTTCTCCCACCATGGAATTGCCGACAGAGTGTTTGGCATATTCAGAGAAATTCCCAGGGGGTGGACACATCATCAATTCTGTTACACCCCTTAAATGCAGTTTTTTGGTTCTAAAACTGCCATTACTCAGCAGCAAAGTGGTAGACAGTAAAAAAGTAAAATGACAAGTCCCCTAACCCCTTACTCACTGCAGCAGCTAATTTAGATTTGTTTAATTTCAATAAAGTGGCTATGTTGGATAAGACGTATCCAAAATGGCATACCTCTGCAGAAACTCTAGGGTTGATGCTAGGTCTGATGGATCATGGCTGTTAAAGCAATAATAGCTCCCAAACATTATACACAGAGCAGAAAAGAAGGAGGGGATGTTGTCAAATATTATGTTGTGATCCACACATAGCATGAACCATCTTGAAGAATAGCAGGAGCAACCAAAACAAAATGTAAACACATGTATAAAACATACATTATAGTAACAAAAACATTGGGCAACATGAATCTGTGCGCAAATAGACAGAAAAGAGAGAAAGAAAAATACAAGAGAATATGAAAAAAAAGAGATACCAAGGAAGAAAAAAAATGTTAACTTACCATGCACAACAATGGATGGTGTCAAATGAACTTGGCCCAACTGTACTTCACCCGCCAGGTATGTGTCATCCACATAACAGAACATTGTGTCTTCCTTCTCATTAAAGTAGGACAACAAAAGCAGCATCATTTCTTTGACATCCTCAGAGCAGCCACCCGACTCTTCGCTCATTACTTTAAACTTTGTTACAGCCTGTTAGAAAGTTATGTTTTTGTACACAGCAACCGTATATAAGCAGTACAAAAGTTTTTTCAAGGCCAATTCCATTAAGTTCCTGGAAGTGGACTGCCATGCTAAACTCATTGAACCATGGAGGACTGTACTTCCTCACTCACTAATACGTGCTTGTATTTTTCTCACAACAAATAGTCATGTATTTCAAATTAAAAGTAAATCAACTTTTTATGATATTGTGAAAATCTGATCATTT
This sequence comes from Pelobates fuscus, assembly GCF_036172605.1. NCBI lineage: Eukaryota > Metazoa > Chordata > Amphibia > Anura > Pelobatidae > Pelobates > Pelobates fuscus. Next base: position 258,453,912 of record NC_086317.1, read on the forward strand.
TTATAAATTTGATATCCCCAATTCCCTAAAACTAACCCTAATGGCACTCTGACTTATTGCCAGCAGATATTTGGCTGATGGCCATTTTTCTTTTGGATGGATGATGTCTGAAGCACAATAAAATGAATGGACAAATGGGCAACAGTCATTTATCTAAACGTGTAGCCAAGAATGGATCTCAGATATAATTCCAAAGGTAATATCTCTGTGCTCTTGGACGGATGCGCACAAGAGCACCCTGTACCAATTTCTGTCTTGGGTGCCACAACCACCTCTGAGAGCTTAGCTGCGGGTCATCCCCCTATGAGCGCTCTGAACCATTTACTGTCCCGGGGACTACAACCAACTCTGGGGACCTGGCCATGTGCAAGTTTTAAGGAATATTTTGAAACATTATTTACAAGTTCTTTTATCAGGGAAGCTATACAAATAGTTCATATGTAATGTATTTTTTAAAGTAACCAACTGTTATTATATAGTTTTACCACATATAAAATGTAATACAATATATTTATATATATATATATATATATATATATATATATATATATATATATATATATAAGTCTGGCAAAACATTATTTTAACTCTATCAGCTTGCAATTTTTTTTTATTCTTTATTTTTTCAGTGCAAAGCGTAGACATTACAACGTTCAACAGAGAGTGGATAGTATACAGTTAGTGTGTAATCAGGTTCATGGTAAAATCTTGCATTGTTTTAATTTTTAAAACATGTTTGTGTATGCCTTGGCAGCTAGCATGTCGCCCTGAGAGTCAAGGGTGATCGAGTTTGCTGTACCCTAGCTGGCCTATGGGTGAGAATGCAATGCGCGGAGGTTGCAAGCAGAGGATCCTGAGGCTGGGATGTTCAGCTGGTGTGCTTGTGGGTGGATGTGTAGTGTAGCTTCATCTAATACATAGCGTGCGGGCCGTGTTGGTGTGTGTCCCATATAGGGGTGCGCTATGTTTGGGTGGAAAAGGGGTGTCCTGTCCTACTCCATGTATTGTGTTTGGTTACTCCTAACCGAGGGAGTATGGGGGGGGGGGGAGAGTAGGGGTTATCCCTGATTCTATGTGCAGTGGGGGGTATCGTTTCCTGTTGCGGGGATTTGGTGGTGTAGTTGGGTCCCCGGCCCTGGGTATTGTGCCTAGTTGCAAGCTGTGCCCTGTTGTTTATGTAAATTAAATACAAAATCGTAGAAGTAAGATAAAGGAGGGGGAGGGAGAGGTAGGGAGAACAACGGGTATGCATTATCTGTAGAAAGCCCTACATAAAGTCTCGATTGGCACTCCCATGGTGAACTAGGGACCGGTAAACTGGGCGTGTGGGTCCCCGGCCGGATAGCTGGCGTCTCAGGTCGGGTCGTCTCTGGAGCTTGTTCCCGGTCCTGCCACCCTCGCAGTCGCAGACCTCGGGACGAAGGGCGTTGCGTGTGCGGAGTCCCAAGTGGATGTTGAGGTGGAGGCTCTCGGTCTTGTGCTGTCTGGCAGGTGCGCTAGGCCCAGGGCCGTCAGGAATGGTGATGTGTCTTCCAGCGAGATGAGTGTATGTAGGCTGCAATTTTGGGTCACCGTCAGGGATCCATTCACTCCCCATCTGTAGCCCATGTTGGCTGATCGAAGCTGGCTTGTCACCGCGTGGAACGTTTTTAATAGGAGCAAGTTCAGTCGCTAGAATTTTATGAAAGTCCGCCAACAGGACTTTCATGTCTGGTCATCGGTGTGGAGTCAGTGGGAGCATCGGGCGTCATCAGGTGAGTGACTACCGATTGTTCAGCCCCTGTGGTCTCGTTTGGGTGAGTGTGGGCATTAGACCGCGTGTCGGTGGCGGGCCTCTGGGCGTCCGCCGAAGTGGGTTGAGGTTGCACGGGCCGTTGGAACATTGTCCCAATATCCCTGTATTCCGTCGCTGTCGTCTTCTGCGAGCGGCGGCCCATAGCTGGCATGTGGGCTGGCATGTCGGGCGATGTCTGGGGAAAGTTGCCGTTCTCCTGCCACAAGAGGAGCGCCTCCAGGCCCGGGAGGGACAGCGTGGGATAGGCCCCGGTTTTCCGTCTCCGTCTAGGCTGGGCCTTTGGTTGAAAAAAAGGCATCTATCACCTCGGGAGACGTTGAGGGTTGTAGCTGGTAGCCTGTGGGGTCTGGCTGGGTTTTTGATTTTGTTTTATTTGTGATTTTGTGATTTTGTTCGGAGGAGCTTGCAAGCATGGCGTATATTTAGGCTGGTGGTCCAGCTTGCAATTTTAACTATATTGTTTTGCTTTTTGTATTACAGTTTTTCTGTGTTTAAACTGCTGTAATATGTAAATGATATGAATAAACATATATTTATTTGACATATTCTTACTGTAAAATGTACAGTTGTGTTTGGTTCAGGATTTTACAGTTGTATTTTTACCATTTTCAGAATATTTCTGTAAAATTAACACCCTTTTACTGCTTTTCAATTTACACATTTTTTATGTCATGATTTTACAGCATTTTACAGATAATTTCACAGACATTTTTTACAGTTTGGGTAAGGGGACAAAGGGGTTGGGGCTAAGAGGCACACATAAGGGGCTTAAGGTAGAAAGACACACAAAGGGGCTGGGGAAGACATACAGAGGAGCAGGAGAAGGGAGAAAAAGGGATACACAAAGGGGACAAATAGGAGATAGGACAATCAGGTAAGACAATCAAATGAGGGCATAAGAAACACAAAAGATAGGTTAAGAGAAACACAGGTGAAGATGTTTTTTTGCAGGGGAGGGCATCTTCGCTTGTGTCTCCTGCTCTCCATGTAACTCAGTTCTTCAGCACAGGAATTTATGTGAAAGAGTAGGTTGACATGTGAAAGAGTATGGAACACACTCTTATATATGGTGTGTTCAGTCATGCTGTGGTTGATTAATCCCTTAAATGAAATACACACCTTGGAGGTAAGCCTTGGAAATAGACCCCTAAGTGTACATCTTATTAAAGGTACACTTTAGTCACCAGAACCACTACAGTTAAATGTAATAATTCTAGTGTGTATGCCCTGTCCCTGCAGGCTGAGCTCTTTATAGGTTGCCTTTTCAGAGGCAGTGTTTACATTGCAGCCTAAGAACACTTTCAGTGGCAGTCACTCAGATGGCTACTAGTGTTGCTTCCTAGTCCAGTGCTGCGCAGTGTGCAGCACCTACATTCGCCGTCTCAACGCTCTGCATGGAGGTGCTAATCGGTCAAAATAGAGATGCATAAAGTCAATGCATCTCTATGAGGAGATGCTGATTGGTGAAGCACGGGGTTTTGCCAAACATGTACAATCGCCTCCCAATGCATCAAGTTTGATGATCTTAGCCAAAGCAAAGGCCAAACTCATATGACTTTAAACTAAACAAGATAACGTAATTTTTTATAGCTTTGCAACAGCATACATTCACCATTTCAGTCCCGTTACCAAAATTTTCTTAATATGTCAAGGTAGTTGGACTGAAACATTGATTATATGCAAATGCACGTCTGCTTAAAATAAATCCCTTCTTTTATTTATTTTGAAGAACTGAGTGCTTTCTTTCACGTTTGAGTACCGTATATACTCGAGTATAAGCCGACCCGAATATAAGCCGAGGCCCCTAATTTTACCCCAAAAAACTGGAAAAACGTATTGACTCGAGTATAAGACTATGGTGGGAAATGCAGCAGCTACTAGTAAATTTCTAAATAAAATTAGATCCTTCAAAAATTATATTAATTGAATATTTATTTACAGTGTGTGTATATAATGAATGCAGTGTGTGTGTATGAGAGTGCAGTGTGTGTGTATATGAGTGCAGTGTGTATATGAGTGCAGTGTGTATATGAATGCAGTGTGTGTATATGAATGCAGTGTGTGTGTATGAGAATGCTGTGTATGAGTGCAGTGTGTGTGTATGAGTGCAGTGTGTGTATGAATGCAGTGTGTGTGTATGAATGCTGTGTGTATGAGTGCAGTGTGTGTGTGTATGAGAATGCTGTGTGTATGAGTGCAGTGTGTGTGTATGAGTGCAGTGTGTGTGTGTATGAATGCAGTGTGTGTGTATGAATGTTGTGTGTATGCGTGCAGTGTGTGTGTATGAGAATGCTGTGTGTATGAGTGCAGTGTGTGTGTATGAATGCAGTGTGTGTGTATGAATGCAGTGTGTGTGTATGAATGCAGTGTGTGTGTATGAATGTTGTGTGTATGAGTGCAGTGTGTGTGTGTATGAGAATGCTGTGTGTATGAGAATGCTGTGTGTATGAATGCAGTGTGTGTATGAATGCAGTGTGTGTGTATGAATGCAGTGTGTGTGTATGAATGCAGTGTGTGTGCATGAATGCAGTGTGTGTGCATGAATGCAGTGTGTGTGTATGAATGCTGTGTGTGTGTATGAATGCTGTGTGTATGAGTGCAGTGTGTGTGTATGAGAATGCTGTGTGTATGAGAATGCTGTGTGTGTATGAGAATGCTGTGTGTGTATGAATGCAGTGTGTGTGCATGAATGCAGTGTGTGTGCATGAATGCAGTGTGTGTGCATGAATGCAGTGTGTGTATGAATGCTGTGTGTATGAGTGCAGTGTGTGTGTATGCGAATGCTGTGTGTATGAGTGCAGTGTGTGTGTATGAGGGCAGTGTGTGTGTATGAATGCAGTGTGTGTGTATGAATGCTGTGTGTGTGTATGAATGCTGCGTATGAGTGCAGTGTGTGTGTATGAGAATGCTGTGTGTATGAGTGCTGTGTGTGTGTATGAATGCAGTGTGTGTGCATGAATGCAGTGTGTGTGTGTATGAGTGCAGTGTGTGTGTGTGTGTGTGAATGCAGTGTGTGTAATGCAGAGTGTGATGCAGAGCCTTGGTGGGGGGTGGGCATTTTTATTTTTTAATTATTATTTTAATATTTTTTTTGTTTCATTACATTTTTTTATTATTATTATTTTTTTATTTTATTATTATTATTTATTTAATTATTATTTTTATTTTATTATTTTTTATTATTATTAATATATATATGCATTTTTTCGTCCCCCCTCCCTGCTTGCTAGCTGGCCGGGGAGGGGGGCTCTCCTTCCCTGGTGGTCCAGTGGATGGGCACTGTGTAGGAGGGGGCTGTGGGGGCTGCAGAGAGATGTTACTTACCTTCCTGCAGCTCCTGTCAGCTCTCTCCTCCTCTGCCGGTCCGTTCAGCACCTCGGTCAGCTCCCAGTGTAAATCTCGCGAGAGATTTACACTGTGAGCTGACAGAAGAGCTGAACGGACCGGCGGAGGAGGAGAGAGCTGACAGGAGCTGCAGGAAGGTAAGTAACATCTCTCTGCAGCCCCCACAGCCCCTGTCTGTATTATGGCAATGCAAATTGCCATAATACAGACAATTGACTCGAGTATAAGCCGAGTTGGGGTTTTTCAGCACAAAAAATGTGCTGAAAAACTCGGCTTATACTCGAGTATATACGGTAATAATTTTTTGTTATAATTTTAAGTTTTGTTTCCGCTTCTCATATCTGCACACTACGCTGGCGCGAAGCATTAATTGGGCTGGAATAGAATTTTTACAAAGGGCTGCTTTTCGTTCCGAGTTCTGCCCTGGTAGTTATTAAAGGGAAGTTTTCTCCCCTGCCTCTCTTGTCAGTCCTCGTTGCCCTGTGTTATTGTATTAACAGAGGACAATTATTCATTTTTTTTAAGGTATGTGACCATCGTCAAACATATGAACCAGGTATTCATAGATCTTATTTTTCTAGGTAAATAAAATGAAAGAATTATTGTAGTCCCAAGGTACGATAGTACAGTTTCATTGAATTCCTTCATAGTATACAATGTATTGCATTCAATAAACCGTCTCTAGAGAGGGCGAGTGAGAGGTAAGGCTGCTTTATATCCATTAACCCAGGACACGCACTTCTTCTAAACACCTTAAAGCCAAATGTTGATAAAGTACAAACCATATAAATGTGTTCAAGTGTGACAGTGATGCAATGTTACCTCTCTGACTGTACGAACATACAAAGTACCCGGTAAGTAACCCAATAATCCCTGGCCTGATTGTTGGAGGGATGATGGGAAATTCTGTTCAGCAACCTTTTGTAGTGCTGTAGCGTTATGTCAGTGATATTTTGTCAGTTTGACTATGTCTTCTCATGTGTGAAATGCTATACATTTTTTTCAAGATATTTTCCTAATTCTAATAAGTTTATCTTACTGAAATGTTGGGTTGAGATGCCCTGGTGAAGAATAAGTTCTCATAAAATGTCTGCCACTGTCTTGCAAGAGACGCAAGAGACTTAAAGGACCACTCTAGTGCCAGGAAAACATACTCGTTTTCCTGGCACTAGAGTGCCCTGAGGGTGCCCCCACCCTCAGGGACCCACTCCCGCCGGGCTCTGGGGGGAGGAAGGGGTTAAACTTACCTCTTTCTCCAGCGCCGGGCGGGGAGCTTTCCTCCTCCTCTCCTTCTTCCTTGCGACGTCATCGGCTGAATGCGCATGCGCGGCAGGAGCCGCGCTCGCATTCAGCCGGTCGCATAGGAAAGCATTTACAATGCTTTCCTATGGACGCTTGCATGCTCTCACTGTGATTTTCACAGTGAGAAGCACGCAAGCGCCTCTAGCGGCTGTCAATGAGACAGCCACTAGAGGTTTAGGAGGCTGGATTAACCCTCAGTATAAACATAGCAGTTTCTCTGAAACTGCTATGTTTATAAAAAAAAGGGTTAATCCTAGAGGGACCTGGCACCCAGGCCACCTCATTAAGCTGAAGTGGTCTGGGTGCCTAGAGTGGTCCTTTAACATAGGATAGTTAAAACAAAATTCTGAAAATTAAAATTTTCTGAAATATATGGAACACACTCTTATATATGGTGTGTTCAATCATACTGTGGTTGATTTATCCCTAAAATGAAATACACACCTTTGAGGTAAGCCTTGGAAATAGACCCCTAAGTGAGTGATGACTTGATAGCCTTAAAAAAAGAGTCTCAGAGGAAGTGCCTGCCTGGGACAAAATGCATTATCGCTTTTCCCTTGGTGCCCCCACTTTTTGCACCTTACCAATGTTATAATATATTGGACGGCAATAAAGAACTGTTTTTGCCCAAAGGTAACAGCAGAGTACTGAATCATTTTTCCCATTGGGGGATTCGTAGTGATATACTGTATATTACTTTTGATCTTAAAACTTACCTTAGTATATGGTGGAAATGTTGTTAAAGGAGTTTTATGGAAATACATGGTTTAATTTACAGATATCTTCAATCTGTTGTCTTCTTCAATATTAATCACATTATGTTTGGTTCATTTAAAATATCTAGGAAAGATGTTTTTTGTCTGTAAGTTGCGTACACCCTCTAAAGCTATCTACATCATATCTAGTTATAACAAACATGACAGGATGTTTCCTGCGACCTTGTGCGCTTTTTCTTAATTGTGTTAGTGAATCTCCATTCTCTGCTCTTTATATTCACCAAATAGGCAAAAAATTAAAATAGAATGTTTTTTTTCTAAGCAAGGTTACTCATTTATTAGCTCTGTGCTATGAACAGAAAGGTTACAGTGCCAGCAATAATGTAGTTAAAATGACAAGAGCTGCACTAATTTGGCAACTTGCCTCTCTGACAGAATGTACATGTCTCATGTGGTCTCTCATTAAAATGGCTAATTAGACCACAGTGAATTTCTCATGCACTACTCTTCCTTCACAAACCGGCAAAATAGTGAACTCCACAGCCCTTAGTCTACACTTGCCTAAAGAATAGATCTGTTTGACCAAAAAAAGTATATTTATGTGGTTTTAAATGTGATTATTATCTAAAGGTATCTCTGAACAATCTTCATATGGATTACGGTCTAAAGTAAATATTTTGGGGGGGGGGAAATACCCACTTATATTCTAGATTTTTTTAAAAAGACTTTAAAAAGCATTTGTCTAAATATTAGTCTGTTTCATTAAAAGGGAAAAACATACGCAAAGAGTTTCTAACGAATTTGCTCTGCCAAGTTTTCTTTTTGCCATTATGTACTGTCTTACAAGCTTAATTGCTCTCAATCCTTTGTGCTGATCATATAGGGCAGGGTTCTCCAAAGCTGGGCGCTCCAGATGTTGCTGAAATACAACTCCCATGATTCTTTGAATTAAATCGATAGCCAGAGAATCATGGGAGTTGTAGTTCAGCAACATCTGGAAGGTCAGAGTTTTTCGAGAACCTTGATATAGGGAGATTTAGATAGTTTAGTTGATAAATACATCTGCGCTCGTACCCAATGAACCTGAAGATTGCATGGTTTATTCCCCAGCAGGGTAAACTTAGCATTAATCCTTATGAGTGTGCTAAAATGTGTGATTTTTGACTAGGGTACTAATCACATTTGTGCCACAGGACATACTTGGATACGGCTGAATATGAATCATTCCTTTTAAAATACTTTGAGATTATAAATATATTCAGCATGTGTTTTAATAACATTTTTATAAAATATTTATTGCATGAATAGGCTTGCTGCAGGGATACTGCATGCTCAGCATCTTTGTGAACTTCAAAGACACTTCCTACTTCTTTGCAAAGCAGAAGCTGGGCGCTACTGATCCCGTCACAAATTAGGATTGGCTTCTGACACAAGAGGCCCTAGGCAGTCTTTTTTAACAGTAATTAATAATGATTGTTTGAAATGTATGATGCAATTTCAAGATGGCCACCTCCACATTGAAACATTGCAGATCTAGTTAAGCACCGTGATGACTACCATGCAATGTATTGGTTATGATGCAAGATTTCCCTGGTGTCTATTTTCACTGATATTGCTAAAGTGAAAATCCATGCATTCTTCTGCATCAGCATATCAATTCCATCCAACCTTGGAAAATATGTATGTCATCTGAACCTCTAATCCAATTAATTAAGTACTAATATGGACAAAAGATATAGCTTTAGCTAAATCTGTTCAAAGAGGCTGGAATGTATGTGCATCAATCTCAAACTGTTTCCAAACTGTAAGACTCCTGACACCATACCTAGTACAGCCTAATGTAGTTCTTATTGTGTTTAAAGTATCCCTTTACCCTTTAAATGTAGGTATGGCTTATTTTGTAACATAAAGAGCCTATTCACTTATGACACCTTGATTCACATTGCATTTGACCTTGATCTGATACTTAAAGGGACACTATAGTAACCAAAACAACATTAGCTTACTTAAGCAGTGTATGTGCATAAATCATCTCTCTGAAGCCTTATTGCTCAATTATCTGCCAATTATTTGCAATTATCTGCCAATTATTTAGCCAAGTTTACTTTAGTTCAGTTAAATAACTTTTGTTTCTTTTATGCAGCCCTAGCCACACCTCCTCTGGCTTTGACTCACATAGACTGTAATAAAATGGGGGACAAACAGAAAATAAATGGGTGCTAAATAATAATGGGGGGTTTGTCCAGCCAACTCCCACCAATTGGCAGTGGTAGGGGACCTAAATAATAAAGTGGTGGGTGAACCTATTGCCCACCCTTTGTTGATGGGTGAGGGCCCTAAATGACAAAGTGTCCCCACCCGTCGGCAGCAGTGTTGAAGCTAAATAATAAAGTGAGGGAGGGCCCTATTGTTACCCCAGCTCCCACCCATTATTTCCCTCCCTTAACCCTTCCCCGTTTACTAGGATCCCAAAGCCAATAAACTCATGAACTCATAATAAATTAATACTAACAATTAGACATCTTTTTTTCTCCCATTGTCTTTCTTCAGCACCAGAAAAGGCAGAAAAAAAACAAACATAAGCTCGTGTTGAACTACTAAAATTAAGAAACAAGTCACAATTGCAAAACAACTGCGCAAAAAAAAAAACCACCCTGTTTTGTGCCATGCTTAGATCAAGGGATCTGCAATAGTTATGGTGCTTGGAATGTTTATTTAAATTATTTTACTGTTTCATTATACAGGAGAAAATGTATTTTATCACTGATATTTTCTATTTTTGTATTAATGCTTCATAAATATTTGATATCAAATATTTATAAAGCATTAACACAAAAATAGACAATAGTGGAGACTTGTTTCTTAAAAAAAAAAAAAAGTTTTACTCTAGGCATTGGCTGAAATTTTTCATAAAATTACCCACAATGCTAAGTGGCCATTTGATTTATAATATTCTTGGTACTTTAAATATGCCTGTCTGTTCTAATATAAACAAACTGTTTTTGAAGATTACGAATCTTTGAGTGCCTGGAGACTGAGATTAACAGTGCTGTAAAAGCCCACATAGCACATGACATTAAAGCCAATGATAATAATAAATAATTTCTGATATGCTTTCTATAATGTTGTGATGTTAATAGTTCTCAGCCGTCAAAGATAAAAGCTAATAGCATAGCTGATGGGCAGCTACCCTTTCTCACAAGGTAAACTACACACATTCTTGGCCTGTCGCAGTAATATTCTTTCATTAACCTCTTAAGGACGGCGGGCGTGCTATGCCGTCCTTAGGGACCCAGCTCTAAACGCCGGCGGGCGGCATAGCACATCCACGCCGTCCAGAGGACTTACCTGCTCGCTGGGTTATACACTTACACATACATACACTATCTAATTGTATGTTAATATTAATGTATCTATATAATTATATCGAGATATATATATATATATATATATATATATATATATACATATATATATATATATATATATATATATATGTATATATATATATTAATATCAAAATACATGTAGAATGATATTAATGAAATATATATATATATATATATATGTATATGTATATATATATATATATACATATATATATATATAACAGTAATTATATATAATATAAAATAAATAAATATATAAATATGTTAAACATTTCAAATAAAAAAATAATAAAAAATTATTTAAAAAAACATATAATATGTGTAATTTCGTTCTAACTGTATTTTGATATTAATATATATATATATATATATATATTGATATCAAAATACACTTAGAATGAAATGATATATATCTATATACATAAATATATATGTATATATCACTATACATATATATATATATATATACACACATATATATAAATAAAAATAACTTTAAAAAAATAATATATATATATATTAATTCTACGTATGTATTTATGTAATAGTTTTTACATAATGGAGTCATTTTAATAATAACAATTTGCTAGTACTATATTTAACCCTGTAACTTTACAAAACACCATAAAACCTGTACATGTGGGGTACTGTTTAACTCGGGAGACTTCACAAATATTAGTGTTTCAAAACAGTCAAATGTATTACAATGATGATATCATCAGTGAAGGTTACTTATTTGCATTTTTCACACACAAACAGCACTTACACTGACAATATAAATTTTGTGATACGTTTTACGGTTTAAAAACCACTAATATTTGTATTCAGAGAAGTTTCCTGAGTATAACAGTACCCCTCATGTACAGGTTTTATGGTGTTTTCAAAAGTTACAGAGTCAAATATAAAGCTTGTGTTTTAGTTTTTTCACATTGAAACTTGCCAGATTGGTTACATTGCCTTTGAGACCGTATGGTAGCCCAGGAATGAGAATTACCCCCATCATGGCATACCATTTGCAAAAGTAGACAACCCAAGGTATTGCAAATGGGGTATGTCCAGTATTTTGTAGCCACTTACTCACAAATACTGGCCAAAATCTGTGTTTTTTGCATTTTTCACACACAAACAAATATTAACGCTAACTTTGGTCAGTGTTTGTGACTAAGTGGCTTCTAAAAAATACTGGACATACTCCATTTGCAATACCTTGGGTTGTCTACTATTGCAAATGGTATGCCATCATGGGGTTAATTCTCATTCCTGGGCTACCATACGGTCTCAAAGGCAACGTAACCAATCTGGCGAATTTCAATGTGAAAACAATGTAAATGTAACATGCTATATTTGACCCTGTAACTTCCCAAAACACCATAAAACCTGTACATAGGGGGTACTGTTTTACACGTGAGACATCGCTGAATACAAATATGTGTATTTTATTGCAGTAAAAGCAAACCGTATTATGACATTCACAGTTAAAATGTCTTGCAGAACTAAAAAAATTACATTTCTTAATTTCTCACATTATTTTATATTTAATTCATATAGAATTTTGTTTCATAGCTAAATATTTGATGATAAATGAAAGCCCTATTTCTCCTGAATAAAAGGATATATAATAGGTGTGGGCGCACTTAATATGAAAGAGGTGAATTACTGTTGAACAGACATATAGTCAAATTCCAAGTTTTGTTTATGTTTTATTTTGATCAAAACATGTACATTTGGCTCAGTCCTTAAGGGGTTAATGTCTGCTCTTTGCAGAGCACCATTTCAATCCCAGTCTCTAATATCTCCAGCCAGGAGTAAATGACTTTCTGGCTGCAGCTTGCTGGGAGAATAATTGAATAAATGTCATATCAATCAATTTGAGCGATTTAGGCGGCTATCAACCTTAAATCACTTGCCCATGAATTATGAGAAGTGTCACTATCATTAAGGAGCCCCACCACATGTAAAGGACCCCTACATTGACATTTAGGGAAATTAGACAATGGTTGAAGGATTTAGTGTCTTTTTCATAATTAGGTGCCCAAACCCATGTGAAATTACAAGAGTATTTGTGATGAGAACTGATTTAACATTTTGCCTGTGAAATACTGTCCATTCTTAGTGATTTTTTTTCAATGCCTCAGGTTCGAATAAATGAAAATAAATAAGGTAATAGAAGGAACATTGACTCATCTGTCCATTCATCCATCTGTCTTGTTTTCTTCCATAATCTAAAATGTAAACCTCTTATGTATAGAGAGAGAAAGGAATGGGATTTTCTCTTAGCAATCTCTTACGCATAGGGATAATTGTATTTATTTTGTGAATTTATTGTACTAGCATTGTTTTGATGCTGAAATAAATATGGTGAGTCATAGTGAGTAATTGTAAAATTGCAGCATTTTGTAGCAAAGGTTTTTCAGCTTTTATAATTTACAAATCAATTGCTCCCATTTTTCTCAATGTGCTTGAAAGTTAAGCATTGACGTGGTTGATGTTGATGGATAGAACATTTGTTGGCATTATGGGTAAAGTCAGTGTGCTGCACGCTTATTGGTATTGGTATATTGGTCTCCAGCAGTGACAGTGTAAATAGTGTTAATCAAACACCAAGGTGTTGTATAATGCTAGAGCATCTAAGTAATCTGAGCAGAAGGGTATCACCAGATGAGAAGCTAAATAATTTAGCCTTTATATTTTTCCTGATTCAAATGCTTACTGTTGATTGTCAAGAACAGATTAACATAGGGGATGATGGAGCTGCAGCTCCAGGCCCAAGCCCATGGAATAGGCCCATTGATTTAAAAAAATATATTTTTATTGCAGTAATACCGGCAATTCAAATGCCGGTATTTTTCTCAGTTTAAACAGATTACTCTGCATTACCAGCACCGGCCAGTAGAGGTTGCTGTGTGTGTGGAGAGAGGCAGGGATAGGAAGAGGCAGGGAGGCATAGGCACACTGAGATACTATGGAACTCTGTAAGTCATGGGGACACAGGGAAACTTTTGGGGACACTTGGAGACACTGGAACGCAGACACACATGGTGGCACTGAGACTTGGGGACTCTTAGACCTAGGAAAACTGAGACAGAGAGGGGGCGCTGGAAGACATGGGGACACAGACACTTGGGAGCACAGAGACACTAGGGGACACTGAGCCACTAGGGGACGCTGGGAGACATAGGGACACAGACACACATGGGGACACTAGGAGACATGGAGACACAGACACTAGGGACACAGCCAGTGTCCCTGGTGTCTGTGTCCCCATGTCTCTCAGTGTTCCCATATCTCTCAGTGTTCCCATGTCTCCCAGTGTCCCTAGTGTCTATGTCCCCATGTCTCCCCATGTCTCCCTGTGACATGGGAGACATGGGGGCACAGACACTAGGCTACATGGGCACACTGGGAGACACGAGGCACTGAGACACTGTGATACATAATGATAATGTGATGCATAGTCTGTGTCCCCAAGTGTCTCAGTGTCCCCTAGTGACATGGGGACAGTGGGAGACATGGGGACACAGACATTAGGGGACACTGGGAGACATGGGGAGACAGGAAAACATTAGGAGCGACCCATCTTTACAGCAGAATCAAACTAATTAGTTTTTTGATGACTTTACTGAATTTTCTCTTGTGTCACTCCTTGTAATTTACATCATACAATGTCACTCATACATAATTAGTTATGCAAATTAGCAAGGCCTGTATTTTTTTTCCAAGAAAGGTAGCAACCCTAACTACTCTTCACATACTTTTACTTAAGTATGGAAACGTAAGAGGGATATATGGAAGCAAAACTTGTGTGGACTAGCTGAAATGAAATTAGTTAAGGTAATGCTGACTTTGGTCTCTCTGTGGCTTTGGTCTCTCTGTGACTGTGGCATGTTCCCTTTCTTCTACACTCACTACATCCACCTTTTCTCTGCCTCATACTGTATACCATGAGCTTCTGTCTGCTAGTAAGAAGGTAAGGAGACAAGTGGACATGTCAGTGCTAGGGGGCAGTCCTTAGAAAGCATGGAGCAAGCGCATCATTAGATGCATTTATGCCAAGCTCAGGATGCTGTTGGCCAGCATGCATGATTGGCAGGCAGCCTGACATGCATTCATGCCAGGCTAGCCTTCTAATTCTTTGGGCAGACACGCCTCCTTTTTAGGCATGTTCGTCTCTTTCAGGAGTTCTGGTTACATGATCCGCGTCAGTGGCCCACCCTTTTACACCGCCCATTGACTTCCTACTTCACTGAACACTGCTGTTAGGGGGTATGGATTTACTTAAAAGATCAAAGCATGAATTAGAGAGAGATTAGCATATTTTAAGAGAATCTGAGTTTTCTTATAGCCGCATCCTATGTGTTTCCCTCTGGCAACATCTCCACCAGATACATAACGCTTGAGAGGTATGACTGTTTTAGTGTTTTTGGTTGATAAGATTCTGTACTTAGGCCCCTCATAATTGTAAGCACCAGGCCCACTGGCCCTGGTGATTGTATGTTAACTAATGTTTGTGACGTAGTGACATTGTGTAAGTAGTAATAAGTAAATAAAATATTATCTGCTAATCATGGATTCCCTACTGTATGTAATAGACTTGCAAGGAGAGAAAATTTATTTTGGTCAATCCTTTTTTTCTGAAATAAAAAATTAATTTGGGACTGCAAAATTTCGCCCATATATTGGTTCAGCTCAGAAGATTTTGGTAACAGAAAATGATTAGGAAAACTAACTAAAGACCAACCAAAAGGGCACAAAAATGGACCAAATGTACATGTTTTGTTTGTAATTTGGCTGGAATTCGGCTCAGAGTTCAGGAATGCAAACACTCTTCCAATCAGCTCAAATTTGTGCAAATTGCAGTTGAGAACAAAACAAATCTCTAAGCCTAATATTTAAAGGACCACTATAGGCACCCAGACCACTTCAGCTTAATGAAGTGGTCTGGGTGCCAGGTACAGCTAGGTTTAACCCTTTTTTCTATAAACATAGCAGTTTCAGAGAAACTGCTATGTTTATATTTGGGTTAATCCAGCCTCTAGTGGCTGTCTCATTGACAGCCGCTAGAGGCGCTTCCGCGCTTCTCACTGTGATTTTCACTGTGAGAAGACGCCAGCGTCCATAGGAAAGCATTGAGAATGCTTTCCTATGGACTGGCTGAATGCGCGCGCGGCTCCTGCCGTGTATGTGCATTCAGCCGATGACGGCGATCTAGAGGAGGAGAGGAGGAGGAGAGTTCCCCGCCCGGCGCTGGAGAAAGAGGTAAATTTAACCCCTTCCACCCCCTAGAGCCTGGCAGGAGGGGGAGCGCTGAGGATGGGGGCACCCTCAAGGCACTATAGTGCCAGGAAAACGAGTATGTTTTCCTGGCACTATAGTGGTCCTTTAATACAGTGTAATTCAGGAAATAGGATTGGTTTCCCAATACAGTATATGTAAATCTACAGCAACCAGACAGTTAACAGTCATAACATTTGTAGGCTTCAAATACAGCTGTATCAGATTAGTCCTAGAACACTTGCCAATGTATTTGGCAGTCCACATTGAGAAAGGATTGTGTCTGTAGGTGTCTGTTGGTATCTCACTGCCCACATTGCTAATTAACAGAGTTAACTATCATGGGCATAATTCTGTGATGCTTACAAATTGCTTTAGCATTTAATAAGGATACTGGTATGTATATTCAGTGGTTTATAGGCAATCCAAGGTATCAGACAAATGACAGATGTAACAGCAGCACAAATTGACCTATTGTTTTCATCATTAAGAATGGGAATCATTCCAAACTGCAAACTATTGTGAGGTACTAAGATATTACTAAGATATTTAAGCTCAGTTAATTATCCTCTGTAAATATTTCCAATTAATTCTACAGACCTCATACTTGGGAACTTAACCCCTTAAGACCGGAGGGCGTACAATTACTTCCTTTTAAAAGCATCACTAAACGCCGCAGGGCGTAATTTTACCCCCTACGTTTTTTGTTACTTACCCGGTCGCCGGCGATCCCACGCCGGCGATCCGGTTGGGGGGACTCCCAGGGAGCCTACGCGGCCATGAAGTGGTCTGGGTGCCAACTCCGATGACCCTTAACCCTGCAACTCACACACAGCACTGATAAAGACCAGCTCTGTCTGCTCCCTCTCATTAAATCTTAAGGAGAGAGAACGGTCTGCTGATGCATATGAATTAGTATTATTTATCAGGCAAAGCCACACATGAGCAAGATTGTAGAAGGTCAACCATAGAGCCTAGGGCAGAGGTTGGCAACCTTCGGCACTCCAGATGTTGTGGACTACATATCCCATAATTCTCTTACACCCATAATGCTGGCAAAGCATCATGGGAGGTGTAGTCCAAAACATCTGGAGTGCCGAAAGGTTGTCTACGCCTGGCCTAAGGCAACCCCTGTTTGATGGTATTACATGATGTGTATTGATGTGAAGCAATAAAGTAGATACTCAGGTCAGCAACTTTCAAATTCTGTAAATTTAATATTTATTGCCCTCATTTGACAGTTCCATAACAGTAAAACCAGGTATGTTGGTATATCATTCCCTTTGCAAATGTAGTAACGAAAATAAGCCCTGGAAATAGTCCCTAGAAAAATTTTCTTCCATGCATTTTTTTTTTTTTTTTTATCTATGGGGTTAGTGGATGGATTGTATAAAATAGTAGGTATTTCAGCCAGAAGCATTCAGATACTTCCTGAGCTTGCCGAGATTAAATAGGTTATGTTGACATGACGTATTAAGGGTTTCATTCTCTAAACAGTGAGCTGTTCAATGCAGAACAATGGAGCCATTGTTCAGTTCTGGAATGTCTGATAACATTTCCATATCACATTTCAAAACTTACTAACTCTCACTCGGAGAACCGGAGAACCGTATTCTATCTGCTTGCTTTGTAATGAGCCTAACAGCTTTGCACCTATTTGTCCAACAGTCAAAAGTTCAAATTTGAAAAGCCTGTTATACAGTAGAGTATTTTTTTTTCTATCACCAGAACCCTTCACACGGCCATAGTCAATTGGAGAACATTTTGTATTTTTTATTTAGTTTGTATGTAGAGATCAAGTGTCAATTCTTGAAAAGAATGCATCGTGTCATAGAGCCTATTGTAGCTATTTTCCCTCTTAATTTGCTTTTTTTTCTACAGTGATTGATCACACTGAAGAATGACTTTCTTTGTTATTATTTCCTTTAAACTTGTCAATGTCTAAAGTCATCACCTCTCTCTAGAGAAAATCCCGTGGACAGTTTTTCGAATTTATTTATCACATATTTATTTTGGTTTTGGTATTGTTTGTAGCATTTGTTTCTTGTTTTGAACACAGCTGATTCGATTGCTTAAAAGTCAACTTTATTTGAGAGCATTTTAAATACAAGAACAGATCTGTCTTGTTGAATACACAAGGTCAGCTACAGTAGCATTTCTAGTGAACAGATAGCATTTATTCAATGCTTCATTTTGATTCCAATGTTCTTGGCCCATTAATTTCACATTATAGTCACATGGCTTAAAAATGGTACTTTTTCTTTTAGACAGTAGTAGTCATTTGATGTTATTTGAGGTTTGTCTTACGTCTTTTTAATAGTAGATCGATGGTTTTCATCCCATTCCCAACAATAAAAAGATAACTGTGTGCTTTTTTCAGAGATATATTTGAAGAGGTTTTAAGTTCAACATCCAAAAAGTGTTTTTCACAAGTAAATCATTTATGATTATATCTAGATATCAAGATATATTTATATACTGTTATTTATAAGTACACATGTTGCAAAACCATACAACTTACAAAGTCAGACAATCCGATGATCTACTTTGGCAACTAACACCTTGAGGACAGGTGTTATTGTGCATGTCAGTTTAGCTTGTTAGGAAAAATTAGCAATAGCTATAAAAATACCCTACCAAAATACAGTATATCTAATTGACACAGACCTCTTGTTTTTGGTGCATGTGTGCTGCTTTTAATTCATGACTGCATTTTTCATATATCACAAAAGAGTTTTAAGTTCAAAAATACAAGGGATAAATATTGTTTCTTATTGTCCATATATCTTTTTTTATTTATGCAATTAGTTTTTCAAGTGATCTTTTACATTAATTGCCAAAGTTCACAACCTGGTAAGCTGTATAAATAGCAATGAGATAAAACTATATTATTTGTTATTTATAGAAGTCATCGAATGTATGATCTAAAGAGATGTTGATATGCCAGTGGTTTGAAAGCTCCCTCTACACTGTATTACTAAAAGGCTAAAGGATGGATAAATAAATCAAAAAAAAATTAGGTAAATGAGGTAGTAGAGAAAACATATATAAAATTAGAATATGAATAAAATAAATATACAATGCAAATAATATTAAACAACACTCTAAGTTCCAAAACCAAAACATCTTAAATGTACATGTTTTGGTACAAGGCCCATCTCCCTGCAGTCCGACAGATGTAAACATAGCGGTTTGTGAGATATGGCAATGCTTTCATTTCTCTGTTAGAATGCCTCTAGTGGCAGTCAATCAAACAGCCACTAGAGTCACTTCTTTGTGAAGACTTTCAAATATTGTGTAGCTTCACACTTTGAAAGTTTCTCATTGAGAAGCATTTGATTGGCTTAGCTCTTCTGTATGAGAAGCATGAAATTGGACCAGAGATCTCAGAAGAGGAGAAGCGACTGCCTGATGGAAAAAACTAGCACTGATAAAAGACAAGAAAAACATTTATTTTGTTTTGTTTTAAATTTTACGTGGGTAAATCAGCTCTAATCTAAACCTCACATAGTTAAATAGCTGAAAAGAGACATGCGTCCATCAAGTTCAACCTAAGAAACTCTAATATTAAAATGTATATATTATTTTTTAATGTTAGAGAGGTCAAAAAAAAATTATAGGAAGCTAAAACAAAAAAAGTCTAAAATTAAATTACAGAAAATACAATAAAAATGGGAATATAAATAAATTAAATGTAAAGTAAAATATATCAATCATAAATGAATACAATATACATTAATACTGTCTTGGGTTAAATATATTATGACCACAGGTGTAAGTTTTCAGTTATTTTTGTTATAGCATCAGATAACGACCGTGTCTACATTCATCCCAGGCATTTGTATATATTATCCCTCTCTCTAATAGTCTTTTTACTCCTTCTCCTCTCTCTTGTGGAACATTACCTTGTGAATTTACAGCTCCATAAATACATAATGCTCTAATTTATAATATCAACATTCATTACAGTGTGTTGGGATAACAGATTTGACTGAATTTTTTATATTTTGTCTTATTGCGATTGAGAATCCATGTTTTTATTTAAGCTAATGACATGTTCTTTCTTTATACTGACTCCTTAAAAACCATTGCAGAAGATTTACTGTACTATGGTTGTTGTACATTACAAATGCTATGACTTCTAATTGTACCCCCGTGGTTGTACTTGCAAAATATTTTTTGCAGGCTTTACATCTGTGGCACTTTCCTTAGTAATTCACTGATCTTTTTAAATTTTCATCTCTCCCTGTATCTTCAATCACTGATAAAGTGATATACCGTATATGCATGTGCAGATAGAGACAGGTATGTGAACGTGACATGCAGGGGTCAAGTCCTGGGGAAAAAAGTGTGGGAACTCCCCCCCACCAAAAAAAACTCCATATATAAACACGTGCACACACATACACTCACAGACACACACATGCACTCACAGACGCACACAGTGGTGTATTTTAATTTTGTGCTGCCCTAGGCATGACTATACCTGAGAACCCCCTAATCTAAATTTACCACCCCTTCCTGTCAAGGGCGCACCGCTTCCTGATTAAGAACCCACCCCTTCCTCTTTAGACTCCACCTTTTCCTGCTCCTTTTAAAGAAATACTATAGTGCCAGGAAAACAAAGCTGTTTTCCTGGCACTATAATTCCCTGTAGGGCCCCCCCTCCCTCATGTCCTCCCCTCCCCCACTCGACACTGATGGGGTTAAAATCCTATGGGTATTTAGCAGATGCTGGATGTCCTCATGCACAGGGTGAGGACGTCCAGCATCAGTTAGGCAACTTTTGGTCACCTAACCACCCGAAAGTCCCTCTAGTGGCTGTCTGATAGACAGCCACTAGAGGTGGAGTTACCCCTCAAGGTAATTATTGCAGTTTCTGAGAAACCGCAATAATTACACTTGCAGGTTTAAGGGGACTGGGACACTGCACCTAGACCACTTCAATGAGCTGAAGTTGTCTGGGTGCCTATAGTGTCCCTCTAAGCACACTCTCTGACAGACACCCACACTGGCAGATACACATTGACAGTAACACACACACTCAGTGACAAACACACAGACGTCACTGATTTGACACACACACACATTCACTGACACACACTCATTCATTGACAGAGAGACACACACTAATAGTCACACACACACACTAAATGACAAACAGACTCACTGATTTGACAGACACTTACAAACATACACTAACAGAAGCACATACACGCAAACATGTGCATACACTAACAGAAGCACATACACTTATACGCACACACACGTGCATACACTAACAGAAGCACATAAACGCAAACATGCATACACTAACAGAAGCACATACACTCCTACACACACACACACGTACATACGCTAGCAGACGTAAATACACTCATACACACACTGACACAAACACACACATACACCAACAGACATGAACTAACATACACACACATACATAGACTAACAGACATACACACACACACTAACAGACATACACACACACACACTAACAGACATACACACACACACACACACACACACACACTGACATACACACACACACACACTAACAGACATACACACATACACTAACAGACATACACACACATACATACACATACACACACTAGCAGACATACACACACACATACATACACATACACTAACAGACATACACACACATACACTAACAGACATACACACACATACATACACACTAACAGACATACATACACATACACTAACAGACATACACACACACTAACAGACATACACACATACATACACATACTAGCAGACATACACACACACACATACACACACATACATAGACTAACAGACATACACACACACATACATACACATACACTAACAGACATACACACACACATACACTAACAGACATACATATATACAAATTATTAGTCAAATTAACATTTCCCACCCAGCCAGTCTCTCTACCTTTTCTGAAAGCTGGCATGGATGGGTCCCTGGGGTCCAGTGGGGCTGCAGTGAGGCGGGCTGCTCTCTCCCTGTCACACGCGGCGAGGGAGCTGTGTCCTCTCTGCTCCCTCTCGCCGCGTGGGTTGTCTGCTGATGCAGGGAGCCGGAATATGACGTCATATTCCGGCTCCCAGCATCAGAAAACGGCGCGCGGCGAGAGGGAGCAGAGAGGACACAGCTCCCTCGCCGCGTGACAGGGAGAGAGCAGCCCGCGGGGGGGCGGGGGGGGGGGCAGGCAAGCAATCAGGTGTGTCCCCCATGACAGGGGGAACAGAGGGCATTTGGGGGCGGCATTTTTTGCCGCCCCCTGAGTCCCTAACAGACATACATATATACAAATTATTAGTCAAATTAACATTTCCCACCCAGCCAGTCTCTCTACCTTTTCTGAAAGCTGGCATGGATGGGTCCCTGGGGTCCAGTGGGGCTGCAGTGAGGCGGGCTGCTCTCTCCCTGTCACACGCGGCGAGGGAGCTGTGTCCTCTCTGCTCCCTCTCGCCGCGTGGGTTGTCTGCTGATGCAGGGAGCCGGAATATGACGTCATATTCCGGCTCCCAGCATCAGAAAACGGCGCGCGGCGAGAGGGAGCAGAGAGGACACAGCTCCCTCGCCGCGTGACAGGGAGAGAGCAGCCCGCGGGGGGGCGGGGGGGGGGCAGGCAAGCAATCAGGTGTGTCCCCCATGACAGGGGGAACAGAGGGCATTTGGGGGCGGCATTTTTTGCCGCCCCCTGAGTGCCTGCAGGGGGAACGGCGTTCCTGCTGTGAAAAAAGTGCAGGAACGCCGTTCCCACGCGTTCCTGCAGGACTCGAGCCCTGGTGACATGCAATCTATGGAATCATTTACTCCTTGACTTTCTATGCTTGATTACACTCATGTGCGGTATGTGTTTGATAGAGTTATAAAAGTGTAGTACATGGACACATTTTTCCAAATTGTTGTTGTCTTGATAGTTCCTGATAGTATTACTGGCAAAAGTATACAGTAATATTTCAAGCATTAGAAAGTATGCTCACAATATAAGGATACTGTAATGTACTACGTCTGCATGTAACACATGTTCATGTGCCCTCCACTAATACTGGCAACCTTTGTAAATATGGGCAAAGAAGGCTGTGAAAAAAGTATCTTTATCCTTTTGATCATTTGTAAAAAAAAAAAATACACAAAAATACTCTATTCATGGATATCAAATAAAATTGCAAACACAACACAGCTTTATCCCCAAAAAATATATATATTTGAGTAGCACAATTAATGACACTCCTTTGAATTCATATGAAAAAATATATTTGAAGGATATTCCCATTGATATGTTACATTTTGAATACACCTGGGTGACTAGGAACAGGAAATTGTTCAACCATGACTTCCTGTTTTCCATGGGTATAAATGTGAGTTGACACATAAATTCCCTTAGTTGTTCATCACTATGGGTATGACCAAGGAATATAGCTGTGTGGCTATATAGCTTTTGTGCGGCAAAACATTTTAACAAAATGTGAAATGGCTATAAGAAAATATCAAAAGCATCAGGCCAAGATTTAAGAAGTTCCAGTCAAATGAAAATTTAATGAATTCACCTGAAAGATGACAAGTGTCTATACTGTCTCAGCGCACTGTGAAGAGGATGGTTTGAGTGACAAAAAAAAAAATATCCATATCACAGCTGGAGAATGGCAGAAGTTAATTGTGTCTTGGAGTCAGAAAGTTTCCAAATCTATAATATGACGTTGTTTGAAAGGGTTTCAAGAAAAAAGCCAATACTCTTATCCAAAAACAAATCTGACAACTTCAGTTTGTCAGACACTACTGGTACATCGAATAGAATCGGGATATATGGTCTGATGCAACCAAGATAGAGTTTTTTTTGGCAATTACCACAACAGACCACAAAATCAATTATGAGATTGTGGATTTTTTGTATTTTTGTGGATTTTTTTTAAGCAATCATCAAAAGGTTAAGCAATAAAGACAATTTTCACAGACTTCTTGCTCACATTTACCAAGGCTGCCAATATTAGTGGAGGGCACTGTATGTTCTACGTATTTAGGTTTAGGTAGAAAAAGCAACCTAATATGTGATGGTTTCCAGACCATCATGTGGCATGTTCTTTCCCATGTAGCTTTTTATGATAGTAAATTATTATATTGTTTGTTATATACAGTTAAAATGTTTCTTATATACAAGTGAATATATACAATTAATAAATGTATCATTGTAATTTATTTTTAATTGTAATAATATTAAAATGCTAAATACTGATGTCATTCATTTTTTCCCTTTTTGTTTTTGAAAAATACTTAAATACTTTGCTAAATACTTTAATTAATATAATACTTTTTTAACAAAATAAACTTACAAATAAAGCTGTATATATATATATATATATATATATATACATATCAAATCTATACAATAATAGTGCCTAGAAGAGAGTTTTAGTTAATGACAATAAAAAAACAGTTTTATTATACATTTAACCAATCCCAAATTTGCACTGACCTCAAGAAATAGCAAATGTTATTTGACTAATGAACTTCAAAAAAGTAGTATGGTAATGGTAAGCTTGATACCAGGGAACCTTGACTTTTGCAAGCTCATATTGTAGTCTTCTAGGCATCATATTGTTATGCATCAGCAGAATATCACACTGGGTGAAATGTTTTACGGAATGGTTCATGTTCTTCTACTAGAAATTTTGGAAGACAAGATAAGACCTTTGACAATTTTTTTTTAACAGTTGTGAAATGCCATTTAAACTAGTTCAAAACAAAAAAGAAACCCAGCAGTGATATAATCAAATTGTATATAGCAGTGGTTCCCAAACTTTTTAGGTTCAAGGCGCGCTTAATATTTCAGTATTTTTCCAAGGCACTCCTAGTCAAAATTTCTGGGTTGTATATCTGTTCAGTGCTATGATTATAGAAGAAACATTCTGCGGCACCCCTGTGTGCATGTCAGTTTTGGAACCGCTGGTATATAATATTTTTTTTGTTTTAATTTTTTAATAGTACGGGGTACAGAATTAATATGACATCAAAGAACTCAAAAAAGGCAGAGAGGGGAAAGGGGAAAAGATTGTAAAAATTATGCATGTAATATATATATATATATATATATATATATATATATATATATATATAAAAAGAACAAAGGTAGTCCCATATAGTACACAGCGCAGTAATATTATCTATGACAATATTCCTTAATCATAATCATTATATGCATTTCCTTTTCAAATATCTGGCATGTCCGTTGCCCACATCCTGACATTTCATTATAGGAACACTATAGAAAAACATGTATTCCTGTCACTAAAGCTGTGAGAGCACTGTTTAGGCCCCCAGCAAAAAAAAAAAAGGTGAGGTTACTCATCTATCTTTCGGCGCCGTGTGAGTCCATCGCGGCTGGCTCCACCCATGTTCTGCCCCTTGGGCTGAGATCATCAAATTGATAATCTCAGCCAATCCAATGGTTTTTTTTTAGGAAAGCATTTTGAGGCTATTGAACATACACGGCAAAATGCGCCCTGCACCAATTAGCATTTCCTTATAGAGATGCATTGAATCAGTGCATCTCTATGGTGAATGTTAAGTGTCTCTATGCAGAGCACTGACCCATGAAGCACCGCTAGTGGCTGTCTGAGTTCCTAGGCAGTAATGAAAAGGCATGTGTTTACATTAAAATGCCTGCAATGACATGGTGTAGACACCAGAACAACTACAATAAGCTTTAGTTGTTCTGGTGATTGTAGTGTCCTTGTATGGTCTCCTGGCTAGTATGACTTTATGTTCTTTGTAAAGAAGCAAACAGTATTATTATTTTATTATTTTGGTATTCCTTCTTTCCCTCTTTTCCCTCATTTTCTCATGCCCCGTTGTTAATCTGATAGTCACTAGATGCTAAGAATTATAGCCAAAGTTTCCAGACCTCTATAGATATTTCTCAACTCTTTGTAGATGTTAAAGCCATCAACTCGTATTAATAATACTGTTTTGTATTTTTATCAATCAAGTTATTCTGTGTTAGGCAGGTAGTTTGTATCCAATTCCCTGCTATGAGATTTCTGGCTGCTATGCTTACTATGGTTGTCAATTGTTTAGAAACATGTGTGTGTCCAGTTGGGAATTACAGGAATAAATGAGTGTATGGATTAATTGGCATGTCTTTTATGTGTAAAATCGTCAATATATCATATTCCCTTCTCCCTCTCCACATCACCAGCAATAAGGTGATGTATTGGGATATATTTTATGAAGTCGTCTTGGTGTGAAATACCATCTATAAACTAGCTTTTTGTGTGCTTATTTATGTGATTAACAAGAGGTCCAAGAAGCCTATTCAACTACTTAATCCACAGCCGCCCCATTGGTGCCTGGTCCCATACCACTCTCCATTGAGTCATGAAACTAAATTGTTTTTCAGCAATGGTCTCTAGTATTTTTTTATAACATAAAGGTAACATCTTTGTCTTACGTGGTGTGGACTAATAATGGTCATAAATCCCATCAAGCATTCTTTAGGAGGAAGTAGGAGAGGTGGGTAAGTCTGTGTGGCAGTAAACATGGGTGGAGATAATCCTCTTCATTTGGAGATACTAGAAAATATATGAGTTAGGTAGGGCATATTTACGCTGAAAGTCATTACTTATGTGATGAATTCCAAATTTTGTCCAACCCCTGATCGAGAGCCATGGTGAGACGGCCCAGAATGCTGACACCGGTGCCAAAAGATGACATTTTTGTGCTAACCCTATCATTTTCTGTATCTGGTCTCAAACACACAATGTCTGTTCTTGGGCATCCATAGAATGTCCACCAGTGAGCCTCTGGAGGCTCGACCCCTTTCCATGTCCACCCATTCTAATGTGTCATCTTTATTGCTGATTCTAGTATGGAAGCCTGATAATATGCATTGTCATTAATTGTTGTTAATATTTTGTTTCAGTTACTCAGAGGAGGAAACTCTCCAGAAAGTGGGAACATTTCGGCAGATGCTCATGGAGAAAGAAGGTGTGCTGACGAGGCAAGATCAACATGGGCGTCATATGTGAGTACATTTCTAATTCTGTATATGTTCTGCAGGATTCGTTTGCCTACTGGAAATAGCTCTTGCTCAAATTAAAACAAAATTCTAAACAACTAGCATAGTTTTACATTTATTTTTACTATGTCAATGTAGGCAATTGTGTTGTACAACGTTATATCTAACATAGCATCTAAGGTACTTTACATAATGGAAATAGTTTGGATGAACTAAAACTCAAATTAACATCAATCTGATAAAATAATACATGTGCCTACATTTAACTTTGTTTTAGACCCTATTAACATAAACTGCAAGTAGACCTCCATCATTACAAATAAAAGATACCCAGTGATTTTGGCTGATGAATGAAAACAACCTTTGGAAAGAAACAGAAAACGTTTTCTGCTGCAAAGTGAATATTATACATCCATATTTTTAGCTAAAATCTGCAGTGAGAGTGTTCTCTCATGAATGCTGTATTTTAAATAATAAACATTGTCCACCAATGTTACTTCTCTACTATTTCTGACAACGTACTATGGAAGTTAAACATGTAGGTCGATTGATCTCTGAAGACACTAAGAGCTTGCTTCCAACTTTGTCGTAATTATCTGCCCAGCGCTGTTGTCATTAACATCAGCCAGTAGATATTTGTGACTAACAATTACTGTACAGTTTCCAATCTTGTATCCATTTTTAGTAGCCAATGACTACCACAGCTGATAATGATAATCACCACATAGAGATTAGCATTGTGAAAATGAGTAAAAAGACAGTGGACAAAACAATAACCCACTTTAGTAATTTCTTCCATGGCACTAAAAGGTTCAGAAAATGTAAAGATTTTTTAAAAAGCATGAGGTCCACTAGATTCTAGTGTTGCCAAGTAGGGGCTATATAAGGTTGATTTCTAGTCTATCCTTCACCCAATTAAGAGCAGGATGAAGGGTAATTGACCCAGGCCTTGGAGATGCCACGTCCAATGGGACCCCCCTTTAATCTTAT
Organism: Pelobates fuscus; assembly: GCF_036172605.1. Taxonomy (NCBI): domain Eukaryota; kingdom Metazoa; phylum Chordata; class Amphibia; order Anura; family Pelobatidae; genus Pelobates; species Pelobates fuscus. The sequence continues at coordinate 258,481,758 of NC_086317.1, forward strand.
GGCTCTACAGTCAACAGGAGATACCTTGACAAAACGCGCAAAATACCTCAGAAACAACACACTGAAAATTGATAGACTCAGTTGTTGAGAGTCACTTGGTTCTCTCTATTGAAAATATAATGTGAGTTTAGCAGTTGTTAAGTTGTACTTAATGGTACTTTGCCACCAGGCAGAGTGAGGTTTTGAATTGTGAGGGACATTTGGTTTTACTTAGCAACAAGTTTGGAAAGCAAGCAGTAACTATCTATTAACAGCTCCCATTATACTCTATAAACAATATACAGTAATAATGTCTACTCGTAATTCCCTGGTGCTAATGGTGGAATATTGTAGTTGGGAAATATCTGCTACTCACTAAGGCTAGCAACAAGCACTTTAGAAAATAATGGCTGATATACGTTACCAACAACATTGAAAAGAAGCCCCAAGGTTTTTAAACTGCCACATATATCTAATGTTGAATATATACTTCTGTCTGTACTTACCTAGAGCTGTAGAAAAAAAGGTAATTCTAACAGATCCTTTTATTTTGTAATTTAAAAAAATATATATATTTTAAGAATACAGAATGTTTATGAATACAAATTATAGTTATTCAACAACTGGTGCCACTCTTTTTTTCTGGGTAAGCTATTAATGCAGCTAATAAAATGTATTTGCTAATACTCCATCATATATAGTGAACATCACAGACTTAAATGAAACCACTGTTGATTAAACTATTTAACATTTAACTATTTGAATTGTCAGAACATTCTATATTTGCCTGTCTTATTATTATTATTAATAATGATCTCTGGAGTCGTTGTGATTGAGGTTCCCAGGATTTTAGATTTTACAGTTTATTTTTTATGCAAATTGTTCTGCTGGCAATAATAGTCTGTTTTAGCAGACTTAACTGCTAAACACAATTATCTATGGTCCTAAGCAACTTTGAAATTACTCTTGGTGTTACACTAATTAGAAGTCAATGGGAAAGAGTTAGTAGATGTGTCAGCCAGCATCACGTAGCACTTGTGATACACATATTAAACACTTAAATTGTGCTGACTAAGAAAGAAAGCCAATTGATCGTAATTTAGATGGATGCTTAAAGATCCAGGCACAGGTAATCTTCAGCAAAGAATAGCCTTTTATAGAATGTATTGACTTTTACAGGATATGATGATTAAATATAATTTTCATTATTAATACAAACATACAGAATCTAAATTAGCCCCTGTGCAAATGAGTTCCTCCATTGCCTACATACAATTAAATTGAGTATGCCAGCCTTCAGAATTGTATATAAGAATACTTGAGAATTTTTATTTATTTATTCTTTTTTTTTTTTTTTTTTTAGTAAAAATAAAGAAAAAGGAATACACCAGTTGTACTGGTCCAGGGCTTAACCCTTAAATAAACTAAATAAATAATTAGCAGTTCCCCAAAAAACTTAGTTGGGAAATGCTGACTGGTATACAAAGTAGAACAGAAAATTACCTTCTAATGATTTACTAGCACTAGTAAAATACATGGTACGTGAAATATTATAGTTTAAGAAAGCATTACTGGTCTGTCTAGTGATCACAAGGGGTGCTGTCCTTTTTGCACATTTATGATATCGCTGTGCACTTTATTTGCAACACTATACACTTTTACATTGATTTGTTTATAATTTCATTTTCTCTGTCTAGTCAATTTTAAAAGGAGAGAGTGATCTTTGCATATCTTTATCCTATGCTATACTTTTTTATTGATCCTTACGGAGGCTGAGCCTATTTACTCTACATGTTATTTTGTTTTCATTTTATATGCAGTAGCCTTTTTGTGCATTTACAGTTTGCTGTTTCCAAACCACTTAAGGGTATCCATATGAGACATTATTTTGTATATTTTATCACTGTCTATTTTAGAACCTAAATGTTGGTTACTTTAACTGCTACAGCTATATAATGTATATAAAATGTACTTATATTTAGGATATTTGCCTGCTATCTCCCTTTTGCTAAAACACTTATATATGCAAAACCAGTATTAAAAATTAATATTATTAAAATGAATATAGGAGGGGATAGTTTGCCATCACTTTAAAATTGCCTTTTTTCTATTCCTATCATTTCATTGATGTCTGGGACAGATCATTAATGCTTTCTTAAACTCAAATTTTTCACTGACCATGTATTTTACTAGTACTAGCTAATGATTATACGGTCTCTTTGTGTTCTACCATCTATACCAGGCAGCATTTCCCATCTGTTTTCTTTTGGGAACTGCAAATGGTTTCTTTATTTTTGTAATGCATAGAGATACAAGCAGGCATGTACGGACATTTAAACAAGAATATCTTCAGAAAGAAATCAGGACAGGTAGAACATTAAATGCCAGAAACACTGCACTTTGTATAAGTAAAACAGACTAAGGTAACGCTGCTCAAATGCACAGGTGATAAGTAAATAAAGTAAATTATGCAAGATTAATATGCAAGAGATGTATACCACCCAGGGTGGCCACACATGATCGAGGCAGCAATCATATGATAAAATAGCTCCTTTGGTCTCCACTGCTCACCTTGGCCTGCAGTATCCTGCTTGAGACTCCATCTACTGGCTCTGTAGGTACCCAGTTCTGATGTTGGCCTGCACATCTTGCCTCTCGCGCACCACCGACACGGCCTTCTCCGCCATTTGCACACTCTTCTCGTGACTGGACAGATCCGAGGCTGCCGTGAAGAATGCTTAGGTGAGTGATCCTGGTTGTAGGGCAGGTACAGGTTGTACGAGGGACAGTGTGCCCCAAAGTTGGCAAGGAGTTTGTCCAGTAAGGCCAGCGTTCTGGACATCGCACCTCCATAGTCAGGCGTGGGGCATGCGGCATCCGCCTTGTTAATTATGTCCTATGGTGTATCATTGTTGATGTAGGCAAAACCGTACTACCCTGGTGATGTGAACGAGCCTCCAGGGTGGGGACTGGGATCACCCCCACCGATCCAACGGGGCGGGGGCAGTGGGGCACAACCAAAATGTGGACGAAGATCCATCTGAGCTGGTTTTTGCAGAGCAGCTCTGTGCGAGGGAAAGCCAGGGGACTTGTGGCTAGGACTGTATAACAGAAACAAAAGTCAGGTAATTCCTAAATGGCAGAGAATTAAGCAGTGAGACTGCAGGGGCAGAATCTATACACCAAAACTGCACAAAAAAAAAAAAATGGAGATCCAGCACATTTGTTGGTGTTAGAGTTTTAGAAACACTATTAGAGATGTACATTTAAATGTAAATCATTTAGCAGGCTTTGTGATTCACCAAATTGTGAGATGTCAGGAATTCAAAGTGAATTTGAAGCATAAATTAGCTGAACTAAAACATAGCCTTTCCAATTCTGTGCTCGTATTCTAAAATAACCCTTTATGCTCTGATATTTGAAGAATACACATGCCATGCGATTTTAGTAATGGAAATTATTGCCTGATAAGGTCTATGAATACATATTTTTAATAGATAAGGAAAACATAACGATCCAACTAGCCATATACAGTACATACATGCACATGTTCAATATGTCTCATTGTGCCTCTGCCAGAAATGTCTCCTATGAGATTATGGGAATGAGGATTTTGTCAGATACTGTGTGTTCTGTTCTGGAATACTCTGAAATATTTAAGTGTGAAATAAAGAGAAATTAAGGGAAAGACGTGTTGTACATTAAGCAATATTAGACAAAATGGATTTGCATGTGAGCCAGGCAAATTGTGAAGCTATGTTAAATTCTCCCAGCACAGTCTTTGTGAAGCTACTTCAGCCATCAAGCCTTTTTAATGAAGATGGATGATCCACTTTTAGCAAAAAGAAGAAAATGTTAAAAATGGAGTTAAAATGGAAAAAAAAGAGAAGTCTGAAGAAGAAAGTTTCTGCAGTACAGTTATATTAAATTGACTAAGCAATATCTGTCTCTTAGCTAAAAAAAAATAGCAAGATACATTTGTGTGACTTTTATGAAATCACAGACACACAAACACCGCCTGTGCGTATAACACAACCATACACCTGTCTGATAAGCTGTAAGATTTGCTAGAAACTCACAATGTTTCATATAGCCTCTCAATGACAGTGTTGTATAAAATGCCATATAAAGGTTTATTAGGTCAATAAGCTCTGTCGATGTTATGATGTCCTTCTCAAAGACTGTGAAATTAAAAGTAATAAAAAAAGAAAAGGTAGGACAGAGGGGCACTAGTTTCATTCAAGGGAGTCAAGATGGGAGTTAGTTGATTTATGCCAAAATTGTAGCATGTATCAAACTGCCATGGTCATGTGACCAGGAGATGGCTACATGCGAGAGCAGCTTTGAGTAGAAGATCACAGTTGTTTGGTTGGATTGAGTCAGACTAGGAATTGAAATAAATCTGGGAAAATATTTAAAAGGTTAAAATAATCTGGTGCATTATTCATGGGCATAATTTGGTTAATGTGTAGTCTGAAACTGGTTTTAAGGTTAGGCCTAGTTCAGAGGGGAGATGGTGAAGCTAAGTTTGTTGGGGAGATGAGAAGGTAGGGTTGGCAGTGCCTTTCTGCCCATCCAACACAAGACACAATTTTAGGCCAGTCACATTTTATTGCCTTGTCAGTGCCTTGTCAGGTCCATGGCCAACCCCTGTGGGAATAGTTTGAGTTACTCACTAAACCATGGAATGTTTTGGCAACTTTTTTTTTGGCGTGAATAAACCAGACAGCACCCAATACTTTTAAGTATTACAAAGTAAGTAGTAGATTATTGTTTCGGAGATACAATGAATAATGAATAAATAGGGATTCACCCCCCCAGCCATGTGAATTCCAGTATGGTGCTGCCATTCTAAAGGCAGTGCATCATGGGCTTCTAGGGGTGTCTCTAGACACTCATTTTCAGACCACAAATAAAGATTAGGCCCTGCCAAATCCTCAAAATCCTCATATAGAGAAATTAAATTTTAGACCTGTGTCTGTTAGTGTCGTTAATAAACATCTTAATAATTTAAAAATTAAAAACCAGTGTGGACCAGATCAATTCCCAGCAATGTTGCTGAAGCTCAGTGCGCCAGCAATTGCTAAACCTGTCACTACAATTATCATTGAATCCCTGGTGTCTGGATACATACCCAAAATTTGGAAGACTGCAAAAGTTGTACCTATCTATAAAAGTGGTGACAATACTCTAACAAACGCCCGATATCATTGCTCCCAGTATTGTCAAAAATCTTGGAAAAATGCATCCACATGCAACTATGTCAATATTATAACAATCAAATTATCTGACCCTTGATCAATCATGGTTTTGTCCAAATCACTGAACTTCGATTGCCCTCTTAAAAGTTTGCAATGACAACCAAATTGGCATGGAACAAGGAGACTTAACTGGAGCCATTTTCCTTGATTTTGCCAAGGCCTTTGACACAGTAGACCATGACATTGTTTTGCAAAAACTTAAAAACTCAGGCATTGGTGATCGCTAACTTGGTTTCGATCATGTTACAGATTGATTGCAATATGTGGCCATTTCTGATAGCGCTTCCCTCCCTCTTCCAGTCACGTGTGGTGTTCCCAAAGGCTCCATACTTGGCCCCCTGCTATTTACAATATTTATAAATGATCTATCTAACGTCTGCAAATTCTCAACTGTACACATGTATGCAGGCGACACTGTAATCTACGCTAGTAAACCCAATCTTACGCAGCTTGAGGCTGTGCTCCAAAACCAATTCACAGAGTTAGAAAAGTGGATAGCGGATAACAAACTCTACCTAAACACTGACAAAACCGTTACAAAGATCTTTGGAACTGTACCTTAATTACATAAGCTACAAAATCAACAATTGTGTATCAGAACAAATTCAAACAGCACACTGACAACAGTCTGCTCTTTTAAATATCTAGGTATGTTTCTAGACCCAAACTGTCCTTTGGCTTTGACACTGAAAAAATCTCTTCAAAACATTACCCAAAACTAGGTGCCCTGTAAAGAAACAAATCCTGCCTAAGCCCTACAGTAAGGAAACAGAAAGTGCAGCAAATGCTAATGCCTGTCATTGATTATGGGGATGTAGTGTATGCACCCACACCGCAAACCCACCTTAATAAACTTAATACATTATATAATTCATTCTGCTGCTTTGTACTAGAATGTAATTACTTTACCCACCACTGTGACATATTAAAAGAGCTAAACTGGCTGTTGCTGGAATCCCAACGCACTCTTCATCTTTCCAGCCTTGTGCATGAGCATTTCTGGGAACCTCCCACCCTACCTGAGTAGAATGCTCTCCCTGGCTGTTTCCACCTCCTATAAGCTCCGATCCAGTACTAGCACGATATTTAGCATACCACAATACAAAAATAAAGTGGCTCGTTCCTTATTTTCCTACAGAGCACCACAATTATGGAATAACCTCAGGGACACAGTCAAATCTTCATTCAATCTTAAATCTCTTAAGAGATCTATGGCAATATACCTCAGCACAGAATGCACCTGTCATGGTTGAATATATTTATTACCTGTTATGTATTAAATGTATACAGGTAATATAGTTTGTATATTGTATTTTTGTAATATTGTATCCTATTGTAACAATACAATATTTTGTGGACCCAGGGCATACTTGAAAACAAGAGAAATCTCAATGTATCCATCCTGGTAAAATATTTTATAAATAAATAAATACATTGTCAGATTCACACAAATCACATTTGTTGCATTATGGGAGGTTTTTATTTATTTTTTTTGCCTATGCACAGATATTTTATTTTTTTTAGTATTTTTCTAATGCATTTTTTTTTTAATTCTTTATTTTTGTTGTGCATGGTATAACAATAGGCTTGTTCAGCCACAATAGCAGTCACAAGCAGTAATGTAATGAACAGTTGAAACATAACGTGGTATATGAGTATAGGTTTATAAGAAAAGAATTATATAATTGAACAAATACATGTTAACTTCACCCAGAGACTATACCCAATGTTATATCATATAAGAAACTTAGCTTTGGCATTTTCATGGCATGGACATGGCTGCACAGGTTTATTGCTTTTGTATACAAGCTTATGGATGCGTTCCTGACATTTAAAGAAATAAAGAAAATGGTGATTGAGAGGGGGGTCCCTAAGTATAACGTTGCTAGTTAGTAGCAAATGCCATGCTGGGTCTGCGGTGCTTGGCAACTAATACTAGGATACATACATCAGGTTGTCTAAATATAACTAGTGTGTGCTGTTCGATGCTGAGTTAGGGGGTTGTACTTGTGCATGGTATGTCAATGACTTCTTATTTATAAGTCTGGTCACACATCTGGACAGTCTGTTTTCAAAACGTAAATGTACTTGCTAGGTGAATGCAGCGCGCGTTACAAACAGTTGGGGGTAAGGCAGGACGTATGTGGTGTCGGTCAGCCGATGCCCTGCTGGATCATGGAGTCTTCCTGGTGCAGCGATCTGTGCCATGCTTTCGTCGGTCCGGGTGTGCAGGAGAGATTAGTCCCTGTGTGGGGGTTTGACTCACTCAGGAGGTATAGTTTAGTCACGGTTGTGGATCTCCCTGGTTGGTGTGGTCGCGGGCCGCTGTTTTTCCTGTGCGGGCGGTCTGCTATGTTTGCCGTGGTAGGTCTCGGGTTACGCCAGTTCCCCAGTCGGTCTCGATGGGCTATGCCCCTCTGGGGCCTTTGCCGAGTTTTGGTATGTAGGCGGGGTAGCGCTAGGTGTCTGCTCACGGGTTGTTCCCTGATCTTTGTCAGGCCTTGTCTGTTCACCGTGGGGTTCTGCGTTACTGCTGTCAGAGCTGCCCATTTCGGATGCCTGCTTGCCTTGGGAGTGGGGTCCGGGGGGGATACTCATGTCCGTCCCTCCGGTTTCCCCGTTCGGGCCTTGTGTTGTGCCGGCAGGTATTGTCTCCAGTACCGGTGGCCATAGGAGCGCCTCCAGCTTCACCCAGAAAGCGCTGAAAATGCCAGCGAGACGGAGCTCCGTTTCATCTTCGGGTCTGCACATGGCTGTGGTGTGTGGGCCAGGTGCCATTTTGAAGGCTTCACTAGCGTCCTCCCGCCTCCAAGATTGTGTCGCTTGGGATTGTGTGAGGGTGGTCCGGGATAACCCCCACCGGGCCATAGGGGAGGACGAGGGCTCTGGGTCGAGTGTCTCACCATTTTTGGTGGCAAGAGAGCGGCCGTCTCTCTTGTGCTTGCCATGCTGGAGGGCCTCGTCGGGTTATCGGGTGCACACCGATGGAAACGTCGCTTGACAGGTATCTGCTTGTGCGCCCCTTTGTCCCCTTGCATTTGATGGCCTTTGTGTGACTTTGTGTCGTAGTTTTAGTAGTTTATTTTCGCTTTTTCTGTCGTTGTAGACCGGAGCTGTCGAGGCAGACGTCTTCCCAGCTCTACGGTCAGGCCCTGCCCCCTTCTAATGCATTTTTATAGGATTTTTTTTTTATGTATGCTTCCTAATTCCTTAATAGGTTAATAAAGATTTGTTTTATTAAATTAGATTCTACTGAGCCAATTTATTCATTCCTTTTTTATTTATATATATTACGTAAATGTGGCCTTTATATAGCATACGGTTAAGTATTTTTATAAAGATAAGTATATTTATACATATATATATATATATATATATATATATATATATATATATATATATATATATATATATATATATATATACTTTGTATTATAAAGTATTTACTCTGCACTGAATACTTTATAACATAATACTTTTGCCAACTAATAATAGTCAGCAAATACAATTTTCCCTTGTATTTCAGAGACATTATGTTTCATGAGTAATTGGATACTGTACACTATTACAATATGTTAGTTTGTGCATATAAATGGTAGGCAGGCAAACACATCCTTATCCTGAGGAAGTGTGACCCTTACCTACAAAATGCGTTAATTGGAGGCGTATTTGGAGGTGGACCTAGAAACAGGAATTCTGTAGTGGAGCTGGCAGACATGTTTGCTCTGTTCAATACCCAAGGGAAATTAAAGATTCCGAAAGCATGTTCTATGATTGCTATATGGAGGTTTGCACTTAGATTTGGAGAGTGCAATATTTGTTGTTGTTTTTTTAAACTCTGTGAATAAAGAGAGTTTTAATAAAAATGTAAGTATAGATTCCACCCTGACAGATCAAATTATTTATATTTAAAATATGTAGACAGACAGGCATACAGAGAGACAGGAAGCTAGATATTTTCTTTCATCTGTATTTTTAAGAGAACCTCAAAACAGATCATAAGTAGAGCTCAATATAATGCCACACGTATAGCTTTAGAACTCCTTCCTGCATTGCAAGAACACCTCTTTTGCTAAAAGATTTATACTCATATCTGACACGTCTACACCTGTGTATTCTTAACACAAAAAGTAGATTGGCATTAACCCTTTAAACACACTTGTTGAGATAAATGCACTGTTTTAGAGAGGCACTCAGATTCATCATGTATTTCCTCCTAAACCTCTTAGCACAATAAAGTAGTGTCCAGGTATTTCATTCCAAATTCTGTGAACCCATTTAAGTCAACATCATCTTCTCTAAATTCATATTAATCACAACATTTAATCCCTGCAAAGCTAGAATAAATACATAAAGCACAATTCCCTTTTTTTGTATTTTCTTTTTTAAGGCATAGTAAAAAAAAAAAAAAAAAAAAAAAAAATCAAACTGTTGCCATTACATAAAATATCAGTCAAAACTACATGAACGTATAAAAGTAACAGAAATGCAGAAACGCCATTTATAAAAATAAATAATAATTGTAATAATAATAATTTTGATAGATAATAGCATTGATAGCACAATAGCAGTCAGTTATCATTGCATTTATTGTGATCCAGTTAACTAACATATTTATAAATTCAGCTCTCAGTACTTAGGTGGATGCTACATTTTTAAATCCGTTCATTTACTCCATGAGCTTCTAGCAACATAGCCCAAGGAAAAAGAGGCTGAATAGGTACTAGGCAAGTGCAAAAGAAGCTAAAATCATTATTTGACAGCAATAGGTTCTGACCTGTAGAGCAGCATTACATTTATACTAATGATGATCAGAAAGCTTTGGGGCTATCTGCTAAAGGTCGAGGGCCTGTTTGTAACAACTAAGGCTACTTGCTTGTTCAAGCATGTTTTCCTCTCTCTCATTTTGTGTGTGTGTGTGTGTGTGTGTATATATATATATATATATACACACAGGAAATAGATATGTATATACACACACACACACACACATAAGGACTGTCCGGAAAGTATCCAGCCATGTCATATGAGACATTTTTTGAAGAAGATACAAGAAACATTGTACATAAGACAATGACGCCTCTGTCCCCTTCAAAGAACACACCTTGGAACCTTTCTCCTCGTGAACGTTTTAACATTTCCCATAAAGATGTATAGCAGATGCAAAATGCTACATGTAATCGTCTGTGGATACTCCAACTAAGTACCCCGGTTACTTCTCAGCTTCCTAGGCTATTTTCAGATCATCCTGTATCGCCTTGCTGAGCTGAAGTATTCAGTGCCCTTAGAAGCGCTCAGATGCCCATTTCAAAGTACTGTGAGCGGTAGGTGGAATATAGCAAATGAATATACTAGTAATTATTGTAGTACATGTAGGGGTTAAACAGAACTGACTTTATTGCAGCTGTGCAGGAGTAGTTATATCCACAATAGGGTAATTAACAGTACATACAACTCCCCATCAAGTCCTCTTCCCATAACTCTCTGCTTCTCTTGCTAAAACAACGCTCAGCCCCACCAAAACAAATATTTAGGACCTTGCAGCTAATGAGCAAAACGGTGTATTAATTATAAACCTCCTGTGTGGGGGATAACCCCTAGTGAATTGAGGTGACTAAGAATTTAAAATAGAGCAGAGATTGCCAGGAGAGAGCAAAACTAGTGTGTTATGTCACTATAGGAGTTGGAGTTTTAAACGGGCTGCTAGGATGTAGAAGGGGAAAGAAAAGTCATTAACCCCCTAGAGACAAAGTCTGTAAAATAAAACTTAACTTTTTATACTATGAATAAAAATCCTAATTCCTAAACACCCACAAAGTGACGAAGAGAAAAGAAAACTATATACATATAAAATAAATCAGTACTGAGTTGTGGTCAATAGTGGACTATCTACTAAATAGTTACATAATCACTACCACAAAGCAAGGAAACTATAGAGCCCTATACATTCAGGCTATCCTATAGTGCCTCTATTGACCATGTAAACCCTGAAAGTCCTGGTATGTTAGCTACAGGGGCGCTTGATAACAAAACTGGTCCTTGTCTTGTCATAATGATCAAAACCTGATGAGCCAGAGTGGCTAAACGCATGTCAGCTGACAGGTGCAATCTTTAGCCATTGTATTTGGAGTGAGCTTGTATCCAGACTCAAACTGCCTTATCACTATTGTGTACGTTACCTGTCCTTCTATTTGGTGGTAGGATAAAGGTTTTGATCATTCTGATAAGACAAGGACCAGTTTTGTTATACAGCGTCCCTGTAGCTAACATACAAGGACTTTCAGGGGGAGGTATTCCTCTACTAATATTATAGGAGCTTAGGCTTTGTGGGGTTAAGGGGTGCCCTTGAAGACACATATTTAGTATAGATTTACATCTTTTCCAGTACTAATACTTTTTTTATTTCGTACCCTTTATCATCTTAGCTCTTAGATACATCGTGCAGTGACCAAACTGAGTCCAGCCATTGTATTCTCTGTTCTAAGTTCCGAGCTGTATATACCTCTAGACCATCCTATGGACAGAATCTCCCGAGTACACAACATTGCCCAGTACCTTATGACAGAAGTTAGTCACTGACTAGACCCATATTGCAGATGGTCCTTTGTTTCCTGAGTTTACGTGGTCAATAGAGGCACTATAGGATAGCCTGAATTTCTAGGGCTCTATAGTTTCCTTGCTTTGTGGTTGTGATTATGTCACTATTTAGTAGATAGTCCACTATTGACCACAACTCAGGACTCTTTTTTTTTTAATGTATATAGTTTTTCTTTTCTCTTCTTCACTTTGTGGGTGTTTAGGAATTAGGATTTTTATTTGCAGTATTAAAAGTTAAGTTTTATTCGACAGACTTTGTCACTAGGGGGTTATTTCCCCTTCTACATCCCGTCAGCCCGTTTTGAGGCTCCCACTCCTATAGCGAAATAATACACTATTTTCGTTCTCTCCTGTCAATCTCTGCTCTATGTTAAATATTTAGCACTATATAACTCAATCAACCTGAAACAACTAATGTCCCTTGTAAAATTCCCACCCAAGCAACCCTGGATCCATGACACTAAATAACACTTGATTTCTATGGTAAGCAGTAAAACCTACCATCTGTTAAAAATTATACCTGTCTCGTTTAGGTGGACACAGGACAAACAGGTTAACTACTGCTAGCCTTCAATAAATCCTATATTGAATAAAATTATTTATCTATATTAAGTAAATGTAAGCACTAAAGTCTATCTATAAGCATGGTGTGTGTAGTTTTACATAAATACCTGTGAAAGTTGACAAGTCAGGTGTTTGGAAATATTAAGGGGCGACTTGCTCAGACCATCACAGGTGAGGTTACTTAAATTGGAAAATGTGTTTTCTTCTTTACGTATATCCAAGATGCAAAACTATAAATGGTTAGCACCAATGGAGGGGGACTGTAGTAGTTTGCAGACAATAAACGCAAGTGCTGACCACAGAAATCTGTTGATATTTTTTTAGCCACATATATCTACCAGCTGTTGGTATTTAAAAAGACTAATAGATGATATATATTGACAATCATGGAAACAAGCCATTTGTAGGCGATATGTTGTTTCAGGTTGCTGTCTCAGGCTTTTGAAACATGTCTATTTTCTGTCATCTGAACTACAGCTTTATATTTATTGTCATTCACATTTTTATCAATCTTGGCAAATCAGCCCTAGATGTATAATTATTTGTTTTATCTTTATATCACCATTTTAGATCTTGTATTGTGTTTTTCTTGTTCAGTTTTACATGTTAGCCTTTAATTAAAGTACTAATTATTGTGAATTGTAAAGAGTTACACCGTTTAAATTAATTAACTTCTAAGATCCATCCATTAATAGAAGTAATGAGTCATAAGTAAATGTGTAAAATTCATTTGTTAAAGTGTCAGAATGCTATCTAAAAAAAATACATTTCCTGCCACTCTGAAACTTAAAGAATCTATAAAAAGTTTATTTTTTTCTGTTTTTTTTCTTCTCCAGAATAATTGAAAACCATTATGTAGTTCCTGGAGAAGAGTGTGTTACGGAGTATTCAATGTATGGGGAGGGCTACACGCTGGAGTGTGACTGTCACAGTGATTGGTACCGAGATGACAGTAGCCACAGGGATTACAGGTAAGAACCATTAAAACAGAATGGAGCTTTTCTCCCAGTGATGAGCCACAACCTGCGTTCAGTAATTGCTTTATCCCTGTAGTGAAGCACCACATCTTTGTAATTAGAATTTCATCCTTGGAGCACACCACCATCAAGATGAAGCCTTAACCCTGTGGTGTTTCATAAACAATCAACATGGTGCAGCCATGGGTTTCAGACACAAATGACAGATTCTGATGTTCTTTGAGTGTTCAAAGTGGTTAAAAGGTCTAGAGGGCAAGAACATTACTTTCAGAGTCGAAAGGTGTAAGAGTGGGGAGACATCTAACAAAAATTACCATTGCAGATCAGTTCACAAAGTTTATTTGTTCATGGGAAGGAATGGGTTAGCATTGTCAGATTTCGTTCGTTTACTAAGCCACAAAAGGAAATATTCAGGTTTTCAATTTTAACTCAACTCTGCTTGCATTTCTCATTGTTCTGGGATGGAGGGTTTGTTCAACAACTACACGTTTTATGACACAGTTTGCAAGGCAGAAGGCTGACTAGAAATACTGTCAATCCATACCAACGTCATAACAAAAAGTGCATTCATTAATTTAAAATCCACTAAGCATTTCAGCTGTGGGAGATCCTGAGCCAGTGGACTTGCAAAGTGTCCCTGTCCCAGCTCCACTACATTCTCTGGCAATTTGGACATCTTGGGGACAATTCGGACATCTTGGGGACAATCACACATGTTTTTAACCATGTTTCAGTTGACATATTAAGTGAAGTAAGCCCAGGGCGTGCTGTAATTAAATAATGACCATGGCTAACAGTTACATGTGCAGATATCAGAACCGAACATATACTACAATGAAAAGGCTCCAGTAGCTGTGCTTTTTTAATCTTTGCCGTATCAATACATTGTAATTTACCTGAATTTTAATTTTAATAAATACTTTTAGATTTTTGTTTCATTACTTTGTGATTAATTAAATAAATGTTATAGTTACAAATATATCCAAATCATAAAATAGTGCCAATGTGTGTATGAATGTGCCAGTTGTGCTTGCTGCAAACAAACTGGTTGTGGGGAGATTAATATATGGGAATATGGCCGTGGGGAAATAAATGGAGGGGATATGGATGTGGATAGATTAACAGCTGGGATATTCCTGAGGGAGGATGAACAGAGGGAATATGTTGTGGGAGGTTGAATAGATGGGTAATGGCTGTGGGAACATTTGTTCAACTTTCCAACAACTTTATACTCAAAAATATTTCTCCCATTTCTCCACATTGTTATATCCCCCTGTTTTTCAGACATTGTTCCCAATTAATTTTCTTCAGCCCCAATTTCCTCCACCCAAATTCATTTTACTCCAATTCATATACTCTCAGGCATTTGCTACTATGCTCCAAGTGCTGTATGGGTTCATACCATAAAATCGTAGTCAAACAGGATCTCAATACCTGATATATGCACTAAAGGGTTAAAAGCTGTGAAAGCCTCAGAGCAGCCAGAGAAGGAGGTTCTGTATCTGATGGGATATGCTTCCTGGAAGAATCAGCACAGAAAGGCAGCAGCTGTGTTAACCAGGTGCCCTAAACAAACAATTAACGCGAGAGAGCGGTTCAATAATGGCACAGAGAGTAGTGTGCAGATAAATAGGCACAGACAGGGCCGGCGTGACCAAAAGGAAAATCTTCTTTATCCTCTACCCGATCTGTCAGAAAGTGCTCACCCGCTGGGTGGGTGGGGAAGAAGCACACTGAGGGCTGGGAGGAAGAGACGCACAAATGGCTTGGGGAAAAGAGACACACAAAGGGGCTGAGGGTGGAGAGAGGCACACAAAGGGCTTAGGGGGTCAAAGAGATGCACAGAAGAGCTGTGAGGGACAACGAGATGCACAGAGGCTCTGGGGGGGAGACAAATATGAGGGTCTGAGGGTAAAAAAGAGACACACAAAGGGGCTGGGGGGAAGAGACACACATGGGAGCTTTGCAAGGGGAAAAGGAGATACACAAAGTAGTTTGAGGAGAAGAAGACACAAAAAGGAGCTGGAGGATGCTCTGGGGGAGACAAATATAAGGGTCTGAGGGTAAAAAAGAGACACACAAATGGGCTGGGGGAATAAAGAGACACGCAAAGTTGGAAATTGTGTTTTGGGTAGGGGGGTGCAAGTAGCTGGTCTTGCCCTGGCCATTAGCACGTCCAGTATATTTCCTGACACAGTATAAACATAGTAGCTTGATCCAGTCAAGATACATTCTGCAAACATGGTTATTACTTCTATAAAAATAATTGAATTTATCAACTGGTATTACAACTGTAGATCTTCCTAGATATATAGAGTCTAATGTAAGACACAAACAGTTAATCTACACTATTAAAAATGCTATGACTGTTTGGTAATTCGTGCTCCCTTGACATAATTCTACTAGATAGATCGCTTAAGAAGAAAATATGCACTCCTGCGCTTTGGATTTCATGACGGTTTATATTGATTTTCAGTATTGGTACTTTATTTTACATCTGCTAATTTGGCCTAAAAATCTATCCTTTGCAAATTTTCCACAATTTCCATTTTAGTAAAGAAACCTTCTATTTAATATCTATCTATTTTTATTGTTTAAAGTCTGACGTTCTCTTTAAATTTACATTTTGCATTAGAACATGACTAGGTAGTTCCTGTAGACCATTAATGGTGTTGTTTAAGAAGTCAATAGTAAGCCACAGATCACTGACCCCAGATGAAAAGCTAAATTTGCTCTATGAGAATCAGTAATATACAATGCACAAGGAAGTCATCTATGGATTACGTTTTATGAAACAAGTGTTTGATCACAGCATGCACGTAAAGGAAATGTTAGGGTTGGTTTTATAGTGCATTATTTTAAACAGGTTGAGATTACTATTTTCATTAGGAATGCAACATGTTTATCAAACATTCTATCAATGTGAAACAATTACTTTTCTGGAAATTATACCATTGAATTATCAAATCTTCAGTAACATCTGTTAACCTGTGCTTTCATGTGGTGCTTCATTTTCTTTTAAATGTTTATTAAATATCTCGCACTTTACATTGCATTCCAGTTCAGCTCTGGCACAGCTTGGCACACATTAAATAGTTACCTAGTAATCAAGGTTGAAAAAAAAAAAAAGACTTAAGTCTTTCAGACATCTTTTTGTGTTTATCCAAAGAAGGGCAAGAAACTCAGTTTGAAGAAATGTCTTATTGTGCCACAAAAGGGACAAACTAATTCCTTTTTGACGCCATAATTGTCAAAAGATTTCTCCTTGGATCGACAAACTGTTTTCATGCATATCAAATATATATTTCTCCCATGTCACCCGTGTGATTTTAAGCAGTATAAAAAAAGAACAAGTAAAGCAACCTCTATGGGCGGAGAATCTATATTATTCGTACTTCAAAGAACCCTTTCGTTCCGGTAGGCAAAATTGTCCTTCTTACAGTCACAATGGATAATGTCTAGTTTGTTGTATATTCCAACTAATAAATTGGTTACCAGATTGCTATTTTTTTTTTTTTTACTGACCCTGATTATATTTAAACAGTGATAGCATATCCCTTTTGACGCGTCTTTTTTATTTAAACTTTTTTTTGTGTGTTTTTTTTAGTACATATAATCCAAACAAGCTTGTTGTGCCTCAACAGCAATCCGCAAGCATATCATCATACACATTGTTTTTTTTTTTTTTGATAATGTAAAACAACATATTAAAACAAGCTAAGTTGACATGTCTCTGCAGAGGACACACCATACTGTTAGGCATATTAGATATTCTTTTTTTTTTTTTTTTTTTTTTTTTTTTAATTTTCTTTTATTGATTTTATATCTCAAAGAATTAAGCATAAGCTTAAGCATGTTGGTTACAGAAGAGAAGAAGTGGTGGTTAGAACAAGCATACAGTATATACATTATTGAAAAGGCCCCACACTTTCATAGTACAAAACATTGGTGATATGCCATAACATTAGATAACATAAAGTGGTGTAATCTCTGCGCATGTGTGCTATAAGTGAAATACATCTCTGTATTGTCCTGTCTGTTAACTTTTGTCTACCACTTGATAATCTCCAATATGTCAGCTGTGGCGCACCATTTGGTGCTTCAAGTGATAGCCTACTTCATCTCTCAGGTCGTCTTGTTTCGCTAGATATGAGCTTAAACACATATATAAACTGGGGGAGGGGGGGGAGAGGGTAACTCAGGGTGGTTGGGATGGGGGGTGGGAGGTAGCTTCCTCGTCTTAATGAGCCGTGATTTTGAAATAATGTGGGCCCGGACAGGTTTGTATGGTTAGAGAGTGAAGATACATGCTGTCTGAGGCATGTTCTCTAGGAGAGATATTTAGTTTCTCGGGGAGGTGAGTGTGCTTTGGGAGATATTTTCCATTTCTTTGTTTGGTTGCCTAGATTCCCACATTCTCCAAGCTTCCCTCCAGAAGGGTCTAGGGGGCCTAGTCAGTCTGGCCATGGTTTCGTATGACTTGGTGGACTGTATTGTCTGTATACATAGGGTAATGTTTGGGGATTTTTCAGATAGCCAGGTTTTGCTAATTATGGAGAGAGCTGCAATTATGATGTGATAGGAAAGATATTTTGTGGTTTTCGTTATTTCGTCGGGGAAAAGTTGCAGTAAGTAAGTCTTAGGGTCAAGTGGTAATCCTATCCCGGCTGAGTCTTGTATTAATTGCCTCACTTCATCCCAGAATTGTGTTACCTTGTGACATGTCCACCATATGTGGTACATAGTTCCCGGTGCATCTTTACACCTCCAGCATAAACTTGATTTGTCGGGATCTATATGTTGTAGCCGTGTGGGCACCATGTACCACCGGTATAGAACTTTTCTGGTTAGTTCAATATGTGCAGCGCACAGGGTGAGTGTTTTATTTGCAAGGAAAATTTTTGACCATTGTGTGTGGTCTAATGTCTCTTGGAAGTCCGATTCCCATGCCCTAACAAAGGAGGGTTTCTCTATATGGTGTTGTCGTGTTAGGAGGGAGTATAATGAGGAGAACAGTTTTATTTTCTTTGGATTTTGTTTTTGAGTGCAAAGTTCTATAATTGGCGTTATATGGGAGCTCGTTGTTTTATCTATTCCCGCCGCCATTGCGGGTATTTGCTCCTTGAGCCAAGATCTGATTTGGAGATAAGATAGGAAGGCTGTGTTGGACAGACCAAATGTAGATTGGAGGTACTGGAATGGGTAGACATTTTGGCCATTTAATAATTGTCGAATTTGGGATATCCCACATGCGGTCCAGTGGGCCACGGGGAAAGTGGGAAGTACAGGGGCAAGTGCAGTCAGGGGGGGTCATTGGTGTTATGGAGATTCGTTCTTTGGTTTGCTTTTGGAATGTATCCCACATAGAGAGAGTGAGGGATGTAGTAGGTAGTATGTGGTCATATATGGGTCTAAGATGGTGCGGGAGCATATTAGATATTCTGGTCATGCGGATATGTAAAAGCTACACTAATATGCATGAGATTTTCTAGACATGAAAACTAATAGATGGATAGAATATGCACTACACATCTCAAGAATAAAATGAGGCAGTTAGATCATGTGTGTGGGTGATGCATTGGGGACAAGTAGCTGGTAGTGTTCAGCCCAGAAGGGTTCCACAGTAGGTGGAAAAGGCATAGGATCAAGTGCTAGACCCGGAGAAGGCCCCTTCCCTCCTAGCTTCTTGCTCCTCTGCTTCTACTCCGGAGGCAAACGGGATTGTAGGGCTGCTGGCAGCTCCAGTTTTACCCAGAACCGTGCAAACATTTCATTCAGCCGCTGCAGGGAACTTTCTATGGAGAAGCAGGGTGCACTCTGGGTTGAGCGTCAGGCCCACCCTGTGCAAAGTCAACACAGCTGCCACCCTGTGCAAAGTCAACACAACTGCCATCTTGTAGGTGCGATTCTGGTCTGGGATCAGACAGGATCCGTTGGAGGGGGCGAGTAGACGAGTGTGGACTAACATGTCGTTTGTTTTCATCCATTCCTCCTATTAATTTTTCAGCCTTCCTTAGCACTTGATCTGATTCTAAAATATTCTGGAATTTTTCTGGAAATTTAAAGTGAGTTCTTACCATTGAATGTCATATTTTTGTCACGTAAGTAAATACCACATCTTATGCATAGTACTTTACTTACCTTTGCTTCAGCAGACATACCGGTACATACATGTTTCCTAGTTTATTTGCTATAAAAGTCCTTCTCATTTAATCTTATCCCTAATTCATCCCTATTTCCTTGATGGCTCCTTATCCCAAAATGCATAACATTGCTTATTTATCCAAGTACATCTGTAGAGAAGTATTATCCAGTTTAAACTGTGTTAGCTTGCCAAGTTTTGAGTCTTTTTTTTTTTTTTTTTTTAAGCTCAACTTTTTTTTCTGATCTTTCAAAATTTTTGTCAATGGACGGAGCTTCAGTTGCTTAACTAATTTATTCACAATTCTTTATTTAAAAGAATCCCACAGAAGGAAAAACTGCAGACATCATGGAGTGAGGGGAACAAAATGGTGGCACCGAGGTATTGTGGGGAAAGTTAAAGATAATGAATATAATTAAAGGCAAGTGGAAAGAGGGGGAGCATAATCATTGAGAAATAAGGGGCATACGGTAAGGAAAACTGAAGGAAAGTAATCACGACAGTACCACTTTAATAAACACATTGAAGAGAAATGGACCCAGTCCAGAACCCTGAGGTGCTTAGGTATAGACCTTCTGGCCAACCTGAAAATCTGTTTTAATTATTAATATTCTTTATTTAAGCCAATGAGCTATATGGGAACAATTCCTTGCATCTAATGCAATTGCTTAAAGTGTGTCCTGTATTTTGTGAGAAATTCACAGATGTTAATTTACTGGTGGAGATTATGAACCCTTATTAAACACAGGGCAGAATTACCCATTAGATGACTAAGGTGGTCTCCTAGGGGCCAGGCTTACACAGGGGTCTGGAAGGCCCCTTTCAGGACTTGGAGCCCCGGCTCTGAGTGGGCCATCCTTGAGCTGGCAGAGAGATCAAAAGCTTTGCACCCCTTTTCAGATTATGACACTGATAAATTTCTCCCATTGTTTCTGTTTCTCCTACTCACAGTTTTATAATAATTGCATACTGCTTATATCTGCGTCATAACTACCGGTATATTTGATCTAAGTTGTGGTGAGGTTTCTTTGATAACAGAAAAGGACAGAGCTTATAACAATGATTAACAGGGAGCCATGTTTGGGTCTCTCAGTTCCAGGACAGGACTTACTGCAGAGGTGTTGATTTCTACATTAAGGTTTATTTATCGGTTCTCACAAACTTTATTAAACACAGTACTAAGTAAACATATTATTTAAAATCCTGAGAAGAGACCGTTCCCCTTTAAATTTGGTAATGTGCATCACAACAATTTGTGCCACATGACTGCCACCATTTTGAAGGTTCCTAACTGAGCTGCATAGTAGCTAGAAACATGCAGATATGGCACTTCAACTGAAGTTTAATTAGTCTGGGTATTTTCCATGAAAACAAGCCATTCATGCAGCATTGATTGCATGTGACTGTGCTACACATGTCTCATTATTATGGTTGGCAGAAAGTCTGAACAAAGAGAGATGCATTCATCTTCAAATGGGAAGAAAGAAGTTCCGTAGGAAAAGCTCTGTTTTCTAAGAATAAGTTCCTGCCTCTGATGAACCATGTTGGTCGATTAGTCATCCCTCGGCTGTAATAAAGGTTTTGAATCTTCTTGCCCACTAGCAGGTGTTGGACTTAAACTCCCACTGCCCGCACTCAGCCATGAACTGTACATTGCTATGAAAGGGTAGTTCAGTCTGTTTCTTGTTAGTGAGAAATATGATAAACTGCAGCAATATGTTTCGGTTTTATACTACTTCGGGGTAAAAAAAAACAGCAATTTCTTTCAATGCCGTTTATCCTAATACATTGTGATCAACAGAGCATTATATCTGTACTGGGCAGAAGATACATAAAGCAGCTGATATTAATATTTAGTGATCTTTTCCCTTTAGCAGTATGTGAAACATTAATAAAATCCACTATCTGAAAGCCTTCAGATATACGCATACTTTCTAATTCAACATACAGTAAGCTTATGTTCCTGGCAATGAAGAAGATTACGAATATGTAAAAATAAAAAGGTTTTACAAAATCCATGTGCCCCTGTTCTTTTTTTTTATAATCGACAAGTTACATGCAACTTAATATAAGAAATGCTCTCTTGGTAATTCTTGCAATTCATATTTTGAGGCATGCTACCTAAGATACAGTCCCAGAATTCCCCTTACAGAAGGTGAGCTACAATACATCTATTTTCATAAACACTTTTAAGGCGGACCTCTCCCCTGCCATCCTGCAACGTGTCACTGCTAGCCTAGTACTTCCATCTCTGACTGGATGTCCTACCACTTTCTGAAACTCAATCTTTCTAAAACTGATCTCATTGTCTTTCCTTCTCTTAATACTGATCATCTTATTTTGCTATCCCTTCAATTTAGTGGTATCCACATAAGTCCATCCTTGGAAGTGCGCTGTCTTGGCGTCATACTTGATTCTGGCCTCACCTTTGAGCCTCACATCCAGTATGTTGCCAAATCCTGTAGATTCCATCTTAAAAACATAGCCCGCATCCGCCCCTTTCTTACGCCAGATGCTACCAAGGAGCTTGTCCATGCTCTAGTAATTTCCCAAATGGATTATTGTAACCCTCTCCTAATTGGTCTTCCCAAAAGCCTTATTGCCCCGCTACAGTCTCTAATTAATTCTGCCGCCAGACTGATTTTCCTCTCTAGTCGGTCCTCTCACACCTCACCCCTCTGTCAGGCCTTACATTGGCTTCCTGTATCCTATAGGAGTCAAAACAAAGTGCTAACCCATACATATAAAGCACTGCACAATTCTAGCCCTTCTTATATCTCTTCACAGATTCAAAGGTATGCCCGTTCTTGGTCTCTCCGCTCTGCCCGTGACCTTCTCTTGTCCGCTGCTTGCACCTGTATGGCCAATTCACACTTGCATGACTTCTCGCCGGCAGCTCCCTTCCTATGGAATAGCCTGCCTACCCTATCAGACTCTCCCCTAGTCTTAAATCATTTAAGAAGTACCTTAAAACCCATCTCTTTAGGAAAGCTTATGTCCTCCCAGAGTAACCTCTACCTCACCTACCTGTCTCTTGCTCTCTCCTAAAGGGCATCACTTTACTCTCTCCTCCATTTTTCTGCTTCACTTCCACCTTATTTGATTGCTATTTCCTGTGCTAATGTGTTTTACACCCCAACCCCTATAGTCTTTCTTCTAATTGTATTATTTATAGTTAAATCCCCCCTCTCATAATATTGTAAAGCACTATGGAATCTGTTGGCGCTATATAAATGGCAATAATAATAAGTCTTTGTCAGGAACACTTTAAAATTAAAAATAAATCTTTTTAAAAAGATGTATTTAACCTTAGAGTGTTCATTTTTACTTTTAGATTCAGGCCTCCCACCATTTGTTATATTAAATATTTTTTTCAAAAAAAGGTTTCAAACAGTTTTTCTTTGTTTGTTTGTCTGTTTTTCCAGTGCCAGGATTGACTCCCCAGAGCAGCTATTCCTTTCTGTATGAGATCGCAATGAATGATGATCTCTGGTCCAATCAGGCCCAGACTGGCCATCGGGCAAACCGGGCAAATGTCCCGTGCTTTGCAGGTCCGGCGCTATCTGAGCGCTGGCCCCGCAGTGTTCCATGAAGGGCCGGTGGCCACACATGCTGTCAAACGCAGCCGCCGGCGGGGGAGAGAGGGAGGGAGACAGCCAGCCAGGAGAGGATCCCGGAGGAGCTCCAACTTGCAGCTCCGCCGTGCTTCTCTCGCGAGATCCAGACCGTTTCCATGGCAACAGTCCAGGTTTCGCGAGAGACACATCACCCTCACACAGCATCCTAACACACACAACACCCACACACTGCAAACCTCACACACACATACTGAACACCTCCCACACATACACCGCACACCTCACACACACACAGCACCCTCACACACTATACTCCTCACAAATGCACACTACACCCCTCACACGCACACTTCGCACATACACACAGCAGCCCCCAAACACGCTGCGCAACTCACACACACACACACACAATACTACACACCAAACATATATGTATATATACTACAGAACCTCTCACACACATACTGCACCCCTAAACACGTTAAATTCCAGACAAACACTAGATTCCTACCCAACTCTGGATATCTACAGATATACACACACTAGATCTCTACATACACTCTGAATCCTCTATACACGCGCACACACACACACACACTCACTAGATCTCCTATACACACTCTGGGTCCTTCAAACACACACTAGATCCCCTACACACAGACGCTGCACCACCTACACACACACTACATTTCTGACATACACACTCTGGATCCCCTATGCACACACTAGATTCCATTTAAGCAAACACATAGTGTCTCCATAAATGGGATACAGTGAGTATCCCAATTATGGAAACCCCTGAGACAAGTTTCAAGCAAGCAATGCAAGCATGTTATTAAATTTGCTTGTGTTGTGCAGATCAAATACAGGGCCCTTTTCTCATGCCCTGGAAGAGCATTGCACCAACATGCTCACTTTGAGATGGGGCGTGCTTGTCATTGGGGATGACAAAACACACCCTATCTGGCCCCGCCCCCTTTTTAGTGGGCCGCTGTGAATAAAAAATACCGAATTTTTTCCCCAGTCTGGCCCTGGGTCCAATCCAACAGTTTTCATATGGAAGCACTGTCCCTGCAGGCTTTTTGCTGTAATGGCAGTGTTTACATTGCTGCCTAGGGACACCTCCACTAGCAATCACTCAGACAGCCACTAGAGCTTTCTGTCTGCATGAAAACCTGCACTTTACAGAACAGGATTAAGATTGCCCAGATTGATCCAGATTGGTGTCTCTACCTGGAGCCCTGGCTGAGTGTTGTGTGTGAGAGTGTGTAATAGTTGAAGGTGTTGTGTGTTGAGGAGACTGAGAGCTGTATGTGGGGGCTGTATGTGGGGGAAAGACTGAGTATGCCTGTGTGTGCTTGTTGAGTGTTGTGAGGGGTAACTTAAGTTTGTGTGATGAGGAGTGTTTTGTGTGGTGTGTGATCGTGTTGGTGAAGGAGGTTGAGTGTTTGTGGGTATGTTTTTAATTTGCCCTCCTCTTACTTACCATTTGGCATTAGGGAGAATAATCTTTGGTGGCGCAATGGAGGCACAATGCGGGTGTGTATTCTGGTCTGCAGATCACTTTAATAGCTGGTTCGTGGTTCAACAGTCTGTCAATGATTCAAAGTGCGGGCAACGGTAGTTTGAGTTATTGAAAAGCACCATCGGGCCCCTGTTTGAACCCTGGTGGCCACCTAGGCTGATTTATTGTTATCATATTTTTAACATATTTCTGGCTCTCTGTTGACTGTAGTTAAGACTAGGAGCTGCAGACCAATCTAAAATGGTTTGATTACTTACAATGGTGGGGTGGCAGAGCACTCTTGGCACCATAACAACTACAGTGCGCTGTAGTGGTTATGTTGCCTGCAGAGTTACTTTAACTACTTCTGTTTTAATGGTCTTGAAACATTTGACATTATCTATGGCACCACAAAATATGCAACCAGACCACGAAATGTGAAGGAGAATTTGTTCTATTTCTTAAAGGTTTTGCACCACCTTGATAATAGCTTAAATACTGGTTTGATTAAGGACCAATTTTATGTAATTAAAAAAATTGTAACACTGATCTTAATATAATGTTAATTTCAATTATTTTCCTCAAATTGATGTAGATCACAACATTGATAAATTGCAGAATCTAGATATTGTATGTTTTAGAGAATTTCACTGATTTACTTTTATATTATAAAGCTCTTTACAGTAAATTGTATATATGTTTATATACCTCCGTATGAAGCAAGTAAGATATACTTACTGTATTACTGTAAATGATGCCATGCTGTTTTATGTAAGAGAACAATGAGTGAAAAAAAATGTTTTTACTGAACATCTATTGCATGTTCCACTAAATAACACAGCATTATCCTCCTTATATAATGGCCTTCGTTTCTCAATGCCGTTGATAATCCAGTGATCTACATCTCCACCTCTTTTCTCATTACCTCCTACCACTCACCCACTCATGCCTGCAAGATATCGTACACGTTGGTCTCTACCTTGGGAAATCACAAGGACTTTTTATCAACTGTCACCATGTCAACTAAATCATAAACACACCCTCAAAGTTTACCTTTTGCATAAAAGCATGTCGACCAAATTGCTCTTAGCCCTATTTTGCTCTTAGCACTATTTTGTGCTTAAGAACCCTATGCCAGGTATAACAGTTCTGTATATTTAGCATAAACAACTCTTTAGAGACCTACTATCACTAGATTGGTGGGGCATCCAGTTATAGAGTAAAAATGGTATTACATCATAGACAGGTATTGGTTCTTAAGCTTGTAATTTCTTAATAAGAGATGGCATATGAGAACTACGGTATTTGCCTTAACCACTTGTCCTGTATTCTAATGTCTGTAGAATGTTTATTCTTTTGATCAGAGTCCTCCTGTTTTATTTACATCTTCATTTTTAATATATTCTTTATTTTTTATCATTATGTATTTATTTTTCTGATTGTATACAATGGAGATCATGTTGCCACCTTGCTATTTGTGTGGTTGTAATTATATAAATGTATTAACTATAGCAGGGGTAGGCAACCTACGGCACTAGTGCCATGCACGGCACTCGAGGTGTCTTTGCACGGCACTCAAGGCTGCTAGAGTCAAACAGGCTCTGGCCTATCAGGAGTCCCAGTAAAACTTCAGATATCTGCTAATCCGAAAAGGTGGTGAAGGACAATCCTCAATTTATGCATTGCAGCACGTAGAGGTAGTGATCTCAGATCACTTCCTCCCAGCACTTGTGAATAGGAAGCCACACTGCAGTAGAGCAGCTCGCAGTTGCTGTTGCAGCTCCTGTCCTTGACATGTACCTGGCCGGACTAGTCCCTACTGGAACCCAGGGAAGCCACCCACACTGCTAGATATACACAGAAATGCAGAATAACCCTCCCCTCATACAAATAATACGGACAGCCCACACACAAACATACACACAATCCGCACAAACGAAACACCACTAACAATCCACATACATGCACACAACCCCACATGCAATACCCCAAACAGCCCCCACATACTACCAAACGCACACTTTCACATATCCATCCACACACACACAATACCACAAGCAGCACCCATACACAGCTTACATTCATATGTATCATACACAATACCATAAACTACTCATGAACATAAACAATATAATAGCTCATATACGCAGGGCCTTCTTTAACGCGGGGAAAACTGGGCAGCTGCACCGTGAGCCCTGCTGGCCTCAACTATTTCTAACCCTCTGGCTGGTAATCTGCACACTAAGGAGGCCCACCGGGTGGCCCATGCACAAAGGTCAGCAGGGACCCGGCACACGCTGAGGTGCTTTAACAGTGCGAGCGGGCCCCTTGCTTTTCGGCAGCAGGCTGGGAGGAAGTGACGGACACGCATCACTTCCTCCCACAAAGAGAGGAGCGCGCAGGAAAGAAGAGTAGGCAGATTGGAGGGGGCTGGCCAAGAGCTCTAGACCCCAACTCCCAACGCCTTCAGCCACCAACAGGAAAGGTAGGAAACTGGAGGGTGAGTTTTAAAGTGTATGTCTGTGTCAGTGTGTGTGTGTGTGTGTCAGTATGTTTGTGTGTCAGCATGTGTATGTGCCAGTATGTCTGTGTGTGTGTCAGTATGTCTGTGTGTGTGTGTCAGTATATCTGTGTGTGTGTCAATATGTTTGTATGTCAGCATGTCTATTTATGTGTCAGTATATCTGTGTCAGTATATCTGTGTGTGTGTGTCAGTATGTTTGTATGACAGCATGTCTGTGTGTATGTCAGTATGTCTGTGTGTGTGTGTGTGTGTGTGTGTGTGTGTGTGTGCTTGCAATCACGCCAACACCACATACAAACATATTCCACAAAAAACTGCTTAGTGCTAAATACAGACCTGCAAACATGAGTAAATGGTAGAGCCCCAGCTGTCAATGCATTTCTGGAGTTGCACGACAAATGGGGATCTACCTTTTAATCACCCGTGCAGGGAGACCGCCAAGAATTCTTGCACCTCTCTACTTTAGGTCCACCACTGTGTTGAGGTGTAGGACGTGATTGCATGCCTGGGAAGGGGGGGACAAGGTCCAGGGAGCCCTAAGCAAATGCTTTGCCCAGGGTCCAGTCATTATTAAAGACAGCCCTGCATATATACGCACAAATACAATGATACAAAGCAATTACAGTACAAACACAAGCAGAATACGGCAGCACACACACCTCGATTTATAAAAAAAATAGGACCGGCACGCTACAGGACATCACAATCCTATATCGGCACAGTGCTGCTAAAAGGTTGCCTACCCCTGAACTATAGTATGCATGCATAATACTTTGTGTTCATTAGAACATTTAACATATTATATACACATAATACTTTGTGTTACACATAAGACATTGTGCTGCCTTGGTCCAAGAATAAAATGCTGCTTCCCCAACCAAAACAACGACCACCAAAACACTCCAACATCTGTCATGCAGATTGTATTGTGAATACAGTGTCTGTGTTTGTGTATTGTATGCAGTGTGTGTAGTGAATGCATTGTGTGTAGTGGATTTAATGATTTAATGTCTGTGAGTCGTGAATGCAAAGTTTGTGGTTTTGTATTGTATGCAATGTGTGTAGTGGATGCATTGTGTCTGTGTATTAGGTATGTAGAATGTGTGTTTGTATAGTGGATGCAGTGTGTGTGGTGGATGTAGTGTGTGTATGTGTTTGTGGTATTAAGTGTTTTGTGAGCAGTTTCTGTTTGTTTATTTAATTAACTTTTTCTCCCATTCCTGCCTGTAGTGGATGTAGTGTGTGCAGCAGTGGTGTGGGGTCTAGTGGGGTCTAGTGGGGCTGCTGGGCGGGCGGGCGGCGCTGGCGAGGGAGCACTTTCCCCTGAGCGCTCTGCTCAGCTCCCTTGTGCGCCACAAAGTGATGCCGGGAGCCGGAATGTGACATGATATTCCGGCTCTCGGCATCACTCTGCGACGCGCGAGGGAGCTGAGCAGAGCACTCAGGGGAAAGTGCTCCCTTGCCAGCGCCGCCCGCCTGGCTTGTCAGTTAGTCGCCAGGCTAACAAGACATTTGCCCTGGGCATTTGGGGCGGCTTTTTTTGCCACCCCCTGGAAAGTGCCGCCCAAGGCAAATGCCGGTGGCACACTATGTTGTATCGTGATGGGTTGGCCCGGTGCACCCCCATCTCCAGTAGCATTACCTCCTCTCTTCTCGCGAGCCACAAAAGCGTGGCCACTGGTTGCTATGGCAATGTTCTGCTTGGCACCCAATGCATGCCGGAGCTTTGCCATAGCAACCAGCGGTCATGCGAGAAGATAGGAGGAAATTCTGCAGACACATATATAGCGATACTCAACCAGGGCACCTAGCAGCAGGTTAGAGTGTACAGGTTTAGGTGCCGCCTGGAGCCATGGCTCTACTGGGGCCAATGGACGGGCCCGCCCTGATTAGAACATTTAACATAATATATACGCATAAAGTTTGTTTTAATTAAAACATTTAACATAGTATATACGCATAATACTTTGCGTTTATTAGAACATTTAACATAGTATATACGCATAATACTTTGCGTTTATTAGAACATTTAATATAGTATATACGCATAATACTTTGTGTTCATTAAATGTTCTTTATAAATGGAATAAATCATGGGCATGGTGTAACAATCTGCATTCTTCAAGGTCTTACTTTCTACCCTGTCTTCATGCTCTGTACTGCTTCTGGAGAGTGGTTACTGACAGTTCTTCAGAAAAATGGAAAATTAATTCCAAGAGATAGAATGAGGGCATTTGGAAGATACCAAGAAGAGATTCTCACTGATCCTGCACTGATTTGATCTCCTTTTTTTTTTTTTAAATATATCATTAACTCTTTCAATCGTATACTGTCAGATGCACATACCCTGATGATATATAACTGTCCCCACCAGCACTACACAGGTTAAAAGACCTCTGATTTTTTTTTTCCTGTCAGCAGCAACTAGACATTAATCATTCAGATATTGGATGTAAAGAGAGGATCTTGTGTGCAGCTTCCAAACTATAAGCTGCTAAAAACTTTTATCTGTACACGAAGCTTAAAAGGAACCCAACAATACATACAGGCTGCCAATTTATTGTAAAAAGCAAGAGGCTTCTAAAAAGAACACAACTGTGTGCTTATACTAAGTCTTTTCCTAGTACTATCCATTTAAAATATTTTAAGTAAAAACTATAAAACAAATGCAAATATATTTGAGCACATTTATCTTGAAAGGACACATCTTAGAGGGACACTGCAGACACCAATACTACTTTAATGCGTTTCATAGGTTTTTACCTAATTGGTATGCTTTTTTTTTAAGCATGCTTAATTATTTATATCCCCCCTAACCTCACTCCCTCTGCTGTTCTATGTTCATTTGCACGCGCTACATGCGGAAGAGGTTTCTGCTGTGCTCCAATCCTCCTGCCCCACCACCTGCTCCCTAGATCCAATTCCCTCACATCTCATCTGTACTCTGTCTTTTTCTCTTTCTCTACCTATCACTAGAATTCTCAATCTCTCTCTCTCCTCTGGCATATTTCCATCGCCCTTCAAACATGCAACTATAACCCCAATTCTAAAGAAACCCAACCTTGACCCTCACTCCCCATCCAACTACCGTCCTTGCTACTGACTTTTGCATCCAAGATCCTTGAAAGAGTTGTGTATGTGAGATTGACAGACTTCCTTGAGTCTGGTTTCCGCACTAAGCACTCTGTGGAAATGGCACTGGCAAAAGTATCCAATGATCTACTCGCTGCTAAATCTCGTGGTCACTACTCTATCCTAATTCTCCTTGACCTTTCTGCGACTTTTGACACTGTCGATCATCAACAGCTTCTTCTCATCCTCCGCAATATCAGTCTACAAGATACTGTTTTCTCCTGGTGCTCCTCCTACCTCTCCCAGCGCTCTTTCAGTGTTTCTTTCTCTTGCTCTGCTTCTTCTCCTCAGCTCCTCTCTGTTGGTGTCCCCCAAGGTTCAGTTATTGGTCCCCTACTGTTCTTCATCTATACTGCTTCCTTTGGTAAATTCATTAGCTCCTTTGGTTTCCAATATAGTTTCTATGTGGATGACATGCAAATCTATTTGTCCTCTACAGATCTCTCACCGTCCCTCTTGACTAGTGTCTCTGACTGCCTCTCTGCTATTTCTAACTGGATGGCTGCCCACTTCCTTACGCTCAAGTTAACCAAAACTGAAATTCTGGTCTTTCCTCCCTTAAGTGTTGCTACTCTTTCGTCTGTCTCCCTCCAAGTCAACGGTGCTACCATCAGCTCCACCACATAGGCTCACTGCCTAGGTGTTCTCTTTTACTCCGACCTCTCCTTCACGCCTCATGTGCAGTCTATCACCAAATCCTGCCGCTTCCATCTCAAAAACATTGCATCCAAGTTAACACCAGATGCGACTAAGGTGCTGGTCCATTCAACTGTCCTTTCTTGCCTTGACTACTGTAATCCGCTTCTCAGCGGTCTTAGTGGTCCCAACTTGCACCATTACAGTTCATAATTAATGGGGCGGCGAGGCTCATCTTCCTGTCCGCCCACACCTCCCATGCCAAATTTAGTCGTGCCTAGGGCAGTACAAATCCAAAATAAAATACACCACTGTGTGGGTGTGCTTACTATCGGGATGAATACTCAAGGTATCTGAATTTCTCACCTTATATATATATATACATTTCATATGCAAAGAATTGAATTATCTGTATTAAAAATGTAAGAATGAAATAATAAATCATTTCAATTAAAAAACAAGTTCCTTTTTCTTCAACCCGTCACTTTCTGGGATTAAATCCATATTTTTTGAGCAAATGTACAGAAGTTAGGTGCTCTTTAAATCTAGTAAACAGACAGTAGATGTTGTACAAGGAATCCCCAACCTTGTGAGAACATGCAAATTAAACAAATGGAAAAAGATTGTGCCTAAAATGAATCGATGTTATCACACAAGTAAATACGTACACGTTTTTCTTTTTGTAGTACCAGGTATCTAAAAAAAAATAAATAAATAAATATACAAAATAGTAAAGTCTGTTAAATTTGTAAACTACAATAGTAATAAAACAGTGATAAACTCACACCTTTGAGAGCTACTGAGAGCTCTGCTGTTTTCAGCATGGACGGTATAATCCCCGTCTAAGGATATAATTCAGCAGCGATGATATTGTTCCAGTTGGTACATGGATGTGGAAACAAAAGTGGAGATATCCGATCGTGTAATATTGTAATAAATAATCTTAGAATAAAATAACGGTAGGTATCCTACTTACATTTATCAGAGCGTATACCTGCTCTGATGTTGAGGGCGCTGGTGGTATGATCCCCACCTGGTATTTGTAGGAAAAGGAAGCCAATAGATGATAAAATGTAAAGTCCCAAATAAATCCAAAATAAATTAAATTTAAAAGGGTTAACTTTATTATAGCTAGAAAGCAACAAATACAATTCAATTATATATATATATATATATATATTTAATACACAAGATCCAGTGCACTCACCTATCCACTAAACAGCAACTTCAATGTTTAAAGATTGTATTTGTTTTTTTAAAAACACCTAATCTAGGCAAAAATAATGGGGGTTTAGTTACATTATATGATCATACTTTGCATAAGCCTGTCACAACGTCAATGTACCCCAGCTTTGGCAGGTCCTACACTAACAGCCTAATGTCTGCTCTTATTAGATTAACCCACTTATTTGGGGAAAAAATTCCATCTGGGGCTCTCTGCAGTACAAGGCTAAATAGGGCCCAGGGATGAGGCACCTGTGACAGGGAGGGGTGCAAAACCAAGGAGTTGGCTAGAATCCCAAATATATATTTTTTTTATTATTTTTTTTAGATATATTTATTTATATATTTTTTATAAATATATATATATATATATGTTCAAATGAACCACACTTAACGCATTTCACCTTGGGGTTTCATCAGAAGTTGGCGGTACTGTTGACAGGTTTGGTTTATATGGGATAGGTAATTATACATATATTATATCAGGTGTTGCTACAGGGTTTTAATTGGCTTCACTAATTACTTCCAGTGTAATTTATCCAAGAAGAATGACATCATAGTATATACTTATTTTTAGCTGTATTTATCTTTGGATGTTATAAAACAATGAGATGGGGAAAGCTGTTAACAGACTTTAATGGGACACTATAGGCAACTTTAGCTTAATGAAGCAGTTTTTGTTTATAGATCATGCCCCAATGCTGTTTAACTGCTTAATTCTCTGCCATTTAGGAGTTAAATCACTTTAGTTTCTGTTTATGCAGCGCTAGCCATACCTCCCCTTCCTATGACTCACACAGGCTGCATGACTACAATGGTTTCCTGATCTGTAAATTGAGCAGGAGATACATTCTACATTAACCCCTTAAGACCGGAGGGCGTACTATTACGTCCTTTTAAAAGCGGCTCTAAACGCCGCCGGACGTAATAGTACGCCCTCCGGTTTTTAGTAACTTACCCGGTCGCTGGCGGTCCCACGCCGGCGATCGCGGTTCGGGGGACTCCCAGGGAGCCCCCCGCGGCACGTCCGCCCTCCAGGAGCCCTCCCGGCCATGTGAGAGTGAGGTCCTTGCGAGGACCTCACAATCACATGGCCGGTATAGCTGCCTGCTGCATTGCCAGCAGGGGGACCAACTGTAATGACAGTTGGTCCCCCTGCTGGCTGAAAATAAAATAAAAAAAAGTTAATCAGTGTAAAAAAAAAAAAAATTATATACTTAGATCATATATATATATTATATATATATGATCTAAGTATATATATACACATATACACACATACACATACACCGTCTAGGTGTATTTTAATATTAATATATATATAATTATATATATATATTAATATCAAATTACACGTAGACTGATACTGATTAAATATATATATAATTATTGTTATATATATATTTATAAATAATATAAAAAAAATTAATATGTAAATACGTAAAAAAATTAAATAAAAAAATAATTAAAAATAAAATATTAAAAAATATATAGATGTGTTTTATTTTGTTCTAACTGTATTCTGATATTAATATATATATATTTATATCAAAATACACTTATAACGAAATAATATATATATCTATATACATAAATATATACGTATATATCACTATATATATACCTATATATAAATAAAAATATTAAAAAAATATATATATATATATACGTATATATACACATATGTATATATATACATATATTAATTCTACACATATATTTATGTAATAATTTTACATAATTAGGTATCCTAATTAATTACAATTAGCGGGACCTGCCTGACCACCCATGCCGAAAGTATAGGGAATTTAATTTGCTAGCACTATATTTAACCCTATAACTTTCCAAGACACCATAAAACCTGTACATGGGGGGTACTGTTTTACTCGGGAGACTTCGCTGAACACAAATATTAGTGTTTCAAAACAGTAAAATGTATTACAACCATGATATCGCCAGTAAAAGTGACGTTTTTTGCATTTTTCACGCATAAACAGCACTTACAGGGACGATATTATTGCTGCAATACTTTTTACTGTTTTGAAACACAAATATTTGTGTTCAGCGAAGTCTCCTGAGTACAACAGTACCCCTCATGTACAGGTTTTATGGTGTTTTCAAAAATTACAGCGTCAAATATAAGGCTTGTGTTTAATTTTTTTCACATTAAAATTCGCCAGATTGCTTACGTTGCCTTTATGACCCTATGGTAGCCCAAGAATGAAAATTACCCCTATGATGGCATACCATTTGCAATAGTAGACAACCAAAGGTATTGCAAATGGGGTATGTCCAGTCTTTTTTAGTAGCCACTTAGTCACAAACACTGGCCAAAATTGGCGTTTTTTGCATTTTTCACACACAAACAAATACAAACGCTAACTTTGGCCAGTGTTTGTGACCAAATGGCTACTAAAAAAGACTGGACATCGCTTGTTTGCAATACCTTGGGTCGTCTACTATTGCAAATGGTATGCCATTATGGGTGTAAATTTTTTTCCTGGGCTACTATACAGTCTCAAAGGCAACGTAACCAATCTGGCGAATTTCAATTTCAAATGTAACACGCTATATTTGTCCCTGTAACTTCCCAAAACACCATAAAACCTGTACATAGGGGGTACTGTTTTACACGTGAGACTTTGCTGAATACAAATATGTGTATTTTATTGCAGTAAAAGCAAACAGTATTATGACATTGACAGTTAAAATGTCATGTAGAACGAAAAAAATCAAAAAAAATCTTATTTTCTCCCATTTTTTTCATATTAAATTATGTTTCATAGCTAAATATTTGATATTAAATGAAAGCCCTGTTTCCCCTGAATAAAATGATATATAATAAGGGGGGGTGCATTTAATATGAAAGAGGTGAATTACGGTTGGACAGACATATAGCGCAAATGCCAGGTTTTGTTTACGTTTTGTTTCGTTCACAACTTGTACATTTGGCTGCGGTGTTAAGGGGTTAAACAGAATGTGCAATAAAGGACATTTAAAGAAACATTATAGGGTCAGAAATACAGACATGTAGTGTTAAAAACACATGTAGGGTCCCTGCTCCCTGCTTTCCCCCTTAAATAAGTAAAAATCTTACTTCTAGTGGCTGTCAGAAGAGTGGCCACTAGAGGTGTTCCTTGGCAACAATGTAAACACTGCCTTTTTTTCTGAAAAAGATGCGTTTACAGTAAAATGCCTGCAGGGAAAGGCTATACTCACCAGAACAACGACATTACGCTATAGTCAGGGGCGGGCTGAGAACCCTCAGGGCCCCCGGGCAAAATAAATCAAGGGCCCCCTTACAGGCCCCACCCATACTCCGCAGCAAGCGCCACCCATGTCCCGCCTCCATGCACCGCCTCCAGCCACACCCTACACAATCTTTAGACACAAGGAACAAAAGTGCAATAATCCCTTCAAGGCCCCAGTAGAGACTACAATTGAGGGCTAATGGGCCATGGAGGGGGGTCTTTCTAGCAGAGGCTATCTCAGTGTCCTTTAGAGAGTGTGTTAGAAAGAATCCCCTCCAGGCCCTATTAGAGACTACAATGGAGTCTAACAGGCTTGGAAGGGGGTCTTTCTAACAGAGGCCATCTCAGTGTCCCTGCTGGAAACAGTCGCCTCCAGGCTCCAGTAGAGACTACAATTGAGGGCTAATGGGCCATGGAGGGGGGGGAGCATTCTAGCAGAGGCTATCTCAGTGTCCTTTAGAGAGTGTGTTAGAAAGAATTTCCTCCAGGTCCCATTAGAGACTACAATGGAGTCTAATGGGGCCTGGAGGGGGGTCTCTCCAACACTCTGGTTACTATTCACAATATAGCAACACAACATAGCTGATACCTAGGCCAAGTTGGCTCCTATTACCTTAATTACTGTTGCTGGCTGGCAGTCTGTGGGCTTGCTGGAAGGCTGTGGGCTTACTGGCTGCGGCTGGCAGGCTGTGGGCTTGCTGGCAGGCTGTGGGCTTGCTGGCTACTGCCGGCAGGCTGTGGGCTTGCTGGCTGCGGCTGGCAGGCTGTGGGCTTGCTGGAAGGCTGTGGGCTTACTGGCTGCGGCTGGCAGGCTGTGGGCTTGCTGGCAGGCTGTGGGCTTGCTGGCTGCTGCCGGCAGGCTGTGGGCTTGCTGGCTGTGGCTGGCAGGCTGTGGGCTTGCTGGCTGCGGCTGGCAGGCTGTGGCTTGCTGGCTGTGGCTTGCTGGCTGGCAGGCTGTGGCTTGCTGGCTGCGGTTGGCAGGCTGTGGGTTTGCTGGCTTGAAGCCTAACTGGTGGCCTGTAGGCTGGCCGGCCTGTGGGTTGGCTGGCTTGCTGGCTACTGGGGCACTCGTAGATTATTTAAAGAAATAATCCATGCTCAATAACCACTACTACTCTGTGTAGTCGTTATGGTGCCAGGAGGGCCGGGCCCCCCTCCCAGAGTAAGTAGTCAAACCGTTTAAGAACAGTTTGACAACTTACCCGGGGTCTGCTGGGATATGAGGCTGTAGTAGGGTATAGGAGCAGTGGTACAATGTGTAAGGGGTGCAGTGTGTGTGAAAGGTTCAGTGTGTGTGAGGGGGTGTAGTGTGTGAATGTGTAGGGTGTGTGGGGCAATGTGTGTACGAGGGGGCTGTGTATGTGTGTGGCAATGTTAGTATGGGGGGCTGTGTGTGTATGGGTGGGCAGTGTATGTGTGTGTGTGTGAGGCAATGTGTGTAAATGTGTATGGTGTGTGTGGGGGCAGTGTGTGTGTATGGGGGGCAGTGTGTGAATGTGTATGGTGTGTGGGGGCAGTGTGTTTATGGGGCTAAAGTTCACTCTCACCACTGCGACCACCAGGAATACCTGGTGGTCACAGTGTTGAGAGTGAACTCTAGCCCGTAGCTCCAGGGCTAGAGTTTACTCTTGCAAGAGCCGTAACGTTGCCGTGGTAACCGCGGCAACGATCTGTGCTCGCGCAAGAAGGACCCAGAGGAGCTGCAGGCTGAGCTCCCGGGTCCTCTCTTCCTCCCTCCTCTGCCGGCTGCCCGCACGGTGCCTGCGGACAGGGGAGGGGGCAATTTCCCTCCTCTTACTCCCCCCTCCCCCTCTTCTTACCCCCCCTCCCCCTCTTCTTACCCCCTTCTTACTCCCATTCTCTTCTTACCCCCCTTCTTACTCTCCCCCTCTTCTTACTCCCCCCTCCCCCTCTCCTTACTCCCCCTTCTTACTCTCCCCATCTTCTTACTCCCCCTCCCCCTCTTCTTACTCCCACCTCTTCTTACTCCTCCCTCTTCTTACTCCTCCCTCTTCTTACCCCCTCCCCCCTCTTCTTACCTCCTCCCCCCTCTTCTTACCCCCTCCCCGCTCTTCTTACCCCCCTCCCCCCTCTTCTTACTCCCCCTTCCTCTTTTTACTCCCCCCTCCCCTCTTCTTACCCCCTTTACTCCCCCCTCTCTTCTTACTCTCCCCTCTTCTTACCCCCTCCCCCCTCTTCTTACTCTCCCCTCCCCCTCTTCTTACTCCCCCCTTCCTCTTTTACTCCCCCCTCCCCCTCTTCTTACCCCCTTCTTACTCCCCCTCCCTTCTTACCCTCTCTCTCTCTTCTTACCCCCCTCTTCTTACCCCCCCTCCCTCTTCTTACCCCCTCTCTTCTTACCCCCTCCCTCTCTCTTCTTACCCCCCTCCCTCTCTCTTTTTACCCCCCTACCCCCCTCTCTCTTTTTACCCCCCTCCCTCTCTCTTTTTACCCCCCTCCCTCTCTCTTTTTACCCCCCTCCCTCTCTCTTTTAACCCCCCTCTCTCTTTTAACCTCCCCTCCCTCTCTCTTTTAACAACCCCCCTCTCTCTTTTAACCCCCCTCTCTCTTTTAACCCCCCTCCCTCTTTTAACCCCCCCTCCCTCTCTCTTTTAACCCCCCTCCCTCTTTTAATCCCCCCTCCCTCTCTCTTTTAACCCATCTCTTTTAACAACCCCCTCTCTCTTTTAACCCCCCTCTCTTTTAACCCCCCTCCCTCTCTCTTTTAACCCCCTCCCTCTCTCTTTTAACCCCCCCTCCCTCTCTCTTTTAACCCCCCCTCTCTCTTTTAACCCCCCTCTCTCTTTTAACCCCCCCTCTCTTTTAACCCCCCCTGTCTCTTTTACCCCACCCCCTCTCTCTTTTAACCCCCCCTCTCTCTTTTAACTCCCCCCCTCCCTCCCTCTCTCTTTTTACCCCCTCCCCGTAGCGTGGCCGAGCTGCTCTGCGTCCGCGGTGCCGGCCGGATTGATAGGAAGGTGCACACACACTGAGTGTGCACCTTCCTGTTAGTCCGGCCGGGTACAGGAAACAGAAACTCCTGTTCCGCGCGAAACAGGAGTTTCTGTTTCCTGTACCCGGCCGGACTGACAGGAAGGTGCACACTCAGTGTGTGTGCACCTTCCTATCACTCCGGCCGGCACCGCGGACGCAGAGCAGCTCGGCCACGCTACGGGGAGGGGAGGTGAGATGCTGCAGCCGCCTGAGCGCTCTTAAGAGAGCGCTCAGGCGGCTGCAGCATTTAAAGGGGCGGCCGGGCCCCCTGATGGCGGGCCCCCCTCCCGGCCGGGCCCTCGGACCATGTCCGAAGTGCCCGACCGGTCAGTCTGCCCCTGGCTATAGTTCTTCTGGTGACTAAAGTGTCCCTTTAAACATTATATCTGTTTTTGCTATGAAATGTTTAGGAAGGCTATGCAATGTTTAAATTAAGCCTCTTTTTGTCAAATTGTTGCAAATTAGTTGATAATAAAAGGACACAGTTTAGCAAATGAACCCTTAGATATACCATCTGCTATTGGTATCATTCATGGAATAAATATATATTATAACAGGTAGTATTTTCTTACAGTATCTAGTCTGCCCTTTATATTACTATTGTCTTCCTTTGAATAGCCATACACACTTACCAGCCTATCCTGAATTATTTAACAGATTGCCTTTGCTACCCTACTAGAAGGCAAGATATTTGAGCAGTTATCCATACAACCATCACAGTTTTTATTTGCATATAATTATTATTTTGCTATCTAAACCTATGCACTGATTTTACTTCAAATCTCTTTTTTTTCCGTCATTGAAATCTACCTATTTTGTTATATTACTGAACCTTTAAATTGTAAGCTCCAGTGAGCAGGGTGCTCCACGCCGTCTGTCTCAGTCTGTTTCAATATGTCACATATGTGTACGCTTTCCCATTGTACTGCGCATAACATCACAATATTTAAATATACCAATCCTTCAATGGTGTCTTGAGATTGAGAATGTTGGCTTTTAAACAAGCGAACTCCATTTTGTTTAAATAGACCTACATTTAAATACCGTGTGAGATGTGACCAAAAGATACCTCTCCATATATTACATACTACGACTACCATGATTCCCAGCAAGTTTGCAAACACATGGCTAGAGACCATTAGAGTTGATGTTCAAGAGCTGCTGTAGAGCTGCCATAACCTTATGTTTCAGTTTTTGATGGAGGTAAACGCACCATGTAATTTAGGTCATTAAGGGACTAAAATATCTCTGCAACCCTAGCCACCCATTTTTGAAGAATGTATTAATGGTAAGATTTTTACCATCCCAACGTGAGATTATTTAGAAACAATATTTGAGCTTTAGAAACAACAGTTTTCATTTGCATGTTTTCTTCTTTTATACAGCAGCCAGTTATCATGGCCTGTGTGCCTTACTCAGTCCTTAACGCACACCAAGACCACCTCGAGATTTAGGCATTTCCCAATCCGTTTCCATTTAGGATACTGACAAAACCTGGACTATTGGTGTTCCTTGAAAATTATGCTATACAGTTGGAGAGATATTTTTACTTTTTCTAGCCAAGCGGACTCTTCCTGAGAGGAAATTATTTCATATTACTTCCTCCCAGAGCACATAGGGCCATACAGAAACTGGGAGCTGATCAACGGCTCACACTACACCCAGGAAAGCGACAGTCTTGCAGAAAAAACCTAAACAAACAGGTTGATAAACAAGATGGCCTTATGTGTGCCTGTGTGTATCTGAGTGTTTGTTTGCGCATATATGTGTGTGCATTAAGAAAAAAAAAGCCAGGGTTTGCACATGTATATAAATAGGATCCACAGACAAGGATGGCACAACCCTTCAGTCCAATAAATAGAAAAATAAGTCCAATCCATCATGCATGTTAGTCAGAACTTATTTGTTAAATACTTTGTACACGTATTGACCTGCACTGCAGATTATGCTGTCATTCTATAATTATTAATGATAACAATAGAGACCCTAATTTGATACAGAATATTTTGATCATTTAACATAAGCAGGGCTCTACGAAGCTGCTTATGGTAAATAACTTGGACATCCATTGATGGCACAGGTCCCATAGGGACCAGATTTTGATTACAACATAGGTGTTTTATACATGGCAGCATATCTATGAATACATCATATTTTGTGTTTTGCTGTACCACTCAAGGTAGGAGGAAGCAAATGTTCTAGTTTCTAAATAGTAAACTTACTGATTTATGGGATGTCTTGGAAATGAATCAGAAAATAAGTGTTTTACATTTTTCATAGATCTTTCCAGGGCCACACGAGAAAAAGCTTATCCAGCAAAATCTGTTCATGGCCCCTGAGCATAATCCTGAAAACCTTTAAGCATCTGATCCTGACCTGAGATGTGATTAACTTTTGCTGGCAGCTGCAGGATATTAGATCATCCCTTGACATGTTTTATTTTAACAACATAAGCAATAGCTGAGATTTTGAAAACAGTGCTTTGCTTAACTGCCCAAAACGTTACCTAGCGTGCTTGTGGCATTGTGCTTGCTGGGAACACCAGCTGCCAGTGTTCATTCTCATTTAGAGGAATCATCCATGATTCAGATCCAGGAATCGCCAATTGCATTGTCCCAGCTATACACCTTATAGTCCTCCCATACAAAATGCACTGTATTCTTTAATTAAGAAACACTGAAAGACAATGCTTAGCAATCAGTTGCACCATATGCCTACCATTATGAAGGCCTTTTCAATTTTAGGTTCTGTTCAGGAATGATAACCAACTGGCAGTCACTCCAATAATATTCTTTACACAAATACACAAAGTTTCTGAGTTACCACCAGATATTTGCTATGTCAACCGACATCAACTTTTATGTAGATATCTTTACTACTTTGATTAAACAAAAAGTTCAATAGCCAATTTTGATTGTACTTAACCTATAATTTACCTTTGTATTGAAATCCTGACAGCCTCTGATTTCTTGCCTGATATTCCTTTATTGCTTTTTGATGTTTCTTATCATGTATAGGTTCATGTACAGACTCTTTCAGCATTTCCAACCATTCCGTTTGATAGATTACTGGTTGATGGAATTTAATTTTCTAATTATAAACTCCTGATCTTGAGAAATGGGAGTTGTCTAAATGGCACTACAGGGAAGAGTTCAATGTCTTTCAAGAAGTGCTCGGCTGAGCATGAAACATTGGGACTGTCTGCCATTTATTTACTCTGCTGATATCTGCCTATATGTATGAGTGAAGATAACATCTGTATTTAGCTGTTTTTGTGTGTCTGTTAAGAAAGAAGTGTGCGGATTTATATGTTAGTGGCAGATAATTTTTTTTAAAGTCCAAAAAAGTGTATATATTATACACATTTTACCTATCTAGACTTTTGATTGGGTTGGCCAAATGGTAGACCCTAATGATCTCCAAAAGATCATATTAGTTGTACTTCTTCAACAAGTGGAGATTGATTGTTTTAACCTATGCAGCTGTATTGTTTGTTATCTTTTAGTTTTTTAGGAGGTACAGAGTAAAGAGAGTGGGTTATGTGTATATGCCCACCGTGAATTTCAAGGATTAGTATTTGAAGATACCAAGGAAAATATGAAAGC
This sequence comes from Pelobates fuscus, assembly GCF_036172605.1. NCBI lineage: Eukaryota > Metazoa > Chordata > Amphibia > Anura > Pelobatidae > Pelobates > Pelobates fuscus. The sequence goes on from NC_086317.1 coordinate 258,523,726, forward strand.
TTTGTGAGTAAAAACCCCCCACAAAAATTAAAGATCAATAGTCGCAGATGTTCATTGACAATTTGTGATACTCAGACATTTAATTGTAATGAAGGGCCTAAAGGTTAAGCATGTTTTTGAATGGGTGAACATCAGCCTCATGTCTTAATTAGGTAGTGGTTGCACTTGGAATGAATGCCTATCTGCAGGGATGCCATCAGAACACTTGGAGCTTTTTAAAAACCCAGGGGTTGGGCCTTTGTCAACCCATTCATGCATACCCATATACATGCACCCTAATACATTTATACCACTCATACATTCCAGACACAATAACAGATACACACACACAGATACCCAGATACAAACTGGCAGGCAGAAATACATACAGGGATGTGCAAGGCCAGACACACACACATACACACACACAGATAGCAATACACACTACCAGACAGACGCACTGACAAACATACACACACTCACTACCAGACACACACATACACTGATAGACACACACACTGACAGACACATGTACACACTGACAGATGCACACACGATTTAAGATATTTTAGCCACCCTTCACTTTTGTCTGGAGGGTGGCTTGCCTGTGGTCTGTGATGGGCTGTTCTCCCATGCAGTTTCCTTTGAGAGCTTGGAGAAAGTGAATGAACATCACTTCCACCCATTGTGGCTTTTTTTCAAAATGAATGGGGGAAAGACTGTTATTGTAAGGGGCCAGTGATGTCATAGATCTGCAATATGGTCCGGACCCCAACTTGACCACATAACATGGCCAGGCCCCTTACAAGAGTAAGGGTTGTACCCCTCTAATTTCAGCCCTGCCTGTCTAGGTCTGGTAATAACTAATGTTGAGATTCAAGTAAAAAATATGTTTGTTTTTTTATATGGGTTATTCACTAAACAATCAATTTTGCTGCTGGATAGCAGACTGCTGGATAGCAGACTTTTTTTAAAATAAGGAAATAGGTCAGCAGGATAAGTTGCTCACTATCTGATCATTAAAGATAACTAAATTCAATAAAAGATATATAAAAGTAAGAATGTGATAAAAGAGGAGTGCTCAATCACCTGTGTGAATCACTCAAAAACACACAAATCAACAGTGAATACAATACAATAAAAAGGTGAGAGCACACAATATATATAAATACCACAAATGTTGAATTAGGTGGAATCTAAAATTATCAATAAAAAGAGAAGACCATAGCATTATACAGTAAACATATGTAAATATTTATGTGCTCGCTTGTCCAACTCATATGTTTCTGAGCCACTTAACAAAGCTTCTAGTCTGAACCAGCTTCGTTAAGTGGCTCAGAAACATGTGAGTTGGACTAGAGAGCACCTATATATTTATATATGTTTACTATATAACACTGTGGTCTTCTCTTTTTATTGATATTTTTAGATTCCACATAATTCAACATTTGTGATATTTATATATATTGTGTGCTCTCCCCTTTTTATTGTATTGCATTCAAAGATGACTAAATGTCTGCTTTTAAAATGCAGGAACTGAAGCAGCAAAATTCCAATCACAGGGGAGATTCGATAGATCCACTCACTATGTGCCACTGAAAATTATTGATTTTTTTAACGGCTGTGATTAAATGCTTAAAAATGTCTTCCTTGTGCGGTGCAATAACTTTCATTATTAATGTAGCTTGTTAGAGGACAAAGAGAATAGTATGGAGGATTAGAATGGGAGTGGAGGAATTAGGCTTTAATAAAGGGACAAAAGAATAATGGTGACTGCCAAAAAATGCTGAACAGGGGATATATTGAGTTTTCAAAAGATATTTGAAAGATTGGATAAAATGTGGATCTTGCTGCTTATACGGGCTAGTGAAGGTGAGCACTCTCAGTAAGAGTTATGTAGATTATCACAGCTGTATGCATTAACTTTTGACCACATGGGCCACATAAATAATTTGTATTTAGCTATATCATGCAACTGAAGGCTTCCTTCTTACCTCCCTACCATTCATTGTAAGCACTGCTCCGCACACAGAATAGTAAACACAATACGAGAAGAGGAAAAATTACAGAATGTTCTCATTTGCAATCTGTGCCCTAATGCGACTAGACTCAGTCTAGTGGATCAACTTGAAATTTCAAATTATTGAAAGTGTTCATATTCAGCACTGCTGAATCCAATGAATATATCACATCTATATTGATTTGCACCTGGTTTTCCATTTGTTGCAATTTTACTTTATATATGAAACAGTTTACTTAGAACTGGCAACGGTAGCTAATCAATACAATAACCTGCCTAAAACATCTTCTGGGGTAATTGAATTATTAGGTATGACATCTGTGCCGATCAGTGTACAAAATGAGCTTACTACATAAAACAATGTTCATTTATCCCATGAAGGTTAAGCGTACAGTAAGTTCGCATAATCGTTCTAGTATTATATGATGGATTGGATAATAGATGTTTATTAACCCAAAACCATCAAAGTTATCTGTGCACTTTGCCCATTTATATGACAGAGTTAACAATCTCTCCAGTGGCCATTAAAATATAAACTCACCTGCCAACCTCAAGGCAAACTCCTAATTGGGTCAAATGTTCAACTATTCGATGTACGTCTTTCAGCTAAAAGCTGTTTCAAAAATATTTCCTTTTATCAACTATGTGTTAGTTGACCCAAGTCACAGCAACTGATGATCGCTCTCTCTCTCTCTCTCTCTCTCTCTCAAACATGGTACAGTTTGTAGATGCCATTTAGAGAATCTATAGTGGGAATAACTTAGTTCTTACACAGGCCAGTAGGCAAAGACCAATAAATTGTGAATGAGAGGTAGATAGGAAGAATTGTATAGGCTATAGGGTAAGGAGAGGGTAGTTACATGAGAAGGACGTGCTAGCTTGGGTTGGCAGCTATACAGATTAACAGAGAGCCTCTTGGTTAAGCTGGAAAATCTGACTTGTTATAGTTAACAAGTTGTGTATGCACATAAAATGCCATACCTAAAATGTAAAGAATGGGGTTTAAATGCCTAACCCATGTATGATGCTGTCACTGCAGTGCCCAGATATATGTTGGTATAAAGACATATTTTAGGGTACCATGGAGCTTATGTTTTGGATAGGTGCCCCATGTGGTCAAGTTGGATAGATTGGTGAAGTATTATTCTCAGAAAGTGATAATCACTCTGTATTTTTTTAGCAGTATACAAGATATACAATAGTGTTGGTGGTAGCCTATAAAATTCAAAATGCCATAATTTCTTTTAAGAAGCTAGCATTTCAAATTCCATTTAACTTCTATAATCTGCCTCCAACTCTCCTCCCAAACATTGAATCCCTACTCTGCTACAATTACTGTATATAAAATATATACTTAACATAAACAATGTCCATATTTAATTTTAATTCTTTATTTTTGCGTGCATAAAATTACAGGATTATGCGTACAATGTTGCAACAATATTTACCAGTTGGATGAGGTACATGCATATACTATCAGTTGCCTGACATTCTGTAAAGAAGCACTTTTTATGTATGTTCTGAATCTAGCTGTGTACAAGCTGGGTTTACGCGTCTCCCGTGTGGGTACGTGATGGTAGGTTCAGGCTTGGTGTTACAGACATTGTTGGTTTGGAGGTGAGTAAGGGTTAATTCAGGCTACTTCTAGGCTCTCTGGTATGCTGAGCTGTTCTGCCTGCGCTGCTTAGACTGTGTGTCATCGAAGGTATTCCTGTAAACGCTAGGGTGTTGTGAGCGAGATGAGGGACTGGTTGGTCGCAGAGAGCCCTATGTCTAGAGATGTAGTGGTATCGAATGTACCCTCACCTTACGTGTGCTTACTCCTAACCGTGGGAGTTGCGGGGGAGGGGGGGTGAGGGCGGGGGGTGGAGTGTTAGGAGGGAACAATGTCTATTTTTATATGTGGATTGCTTATCTTGCAATCTATGTCAGTTACATGTTTCTGTAATCATAACCCACTTTCTTTTGTCTGTTAGCTTATATGAATAGGAACCTTGCCAAATCTTGCTTCTGTATGTTGCAATGTTTTTTTTTGTTGTTGTTGTTGTTTATAATAAAGTACGTATATGTTTCATCTATACATTGTTCAGCATTGCAGAATACGTTGGAGATTTATAAATAAAATAGTAACATGTTTTGTGCCTGGCGGGCATTTAGTCATAGGCTTAGATTTATACAACTCATATATGTACTATCAGGCACAGAGTCAAAATGGGTTCTTGTTTAGCAATATAATAGTGTTTAAATCTCCCCATGCTATATTTTAATTAGAGAAGTGATGTGAAGTGTTCGTCGTTTATCAACGTTCCTTATGAAAGCTCAAACATGGCATGCTGACTGTTAATGACACCAATTCCCAATATTTGGCTGACTGTTAATGATGCCAATTCTCTATATTTTTTTCCCTAGGACTAAAACAAGACTGAGCAGCTCAATCTCACCTCCGCCGAAGAAAAGAAAAAAGAAGAAATCAGGCCACAAAAGGAGCCGGTGAGTTTATTTTGGATCCTTTTTCCAATGTTTCCCGCGTGTTCCGGGCTAACCTGCTGGGCCAGAAGCTACTAAGACATGCTGATGATAAATTGACAACATTTAAAAGCTATTACTGTCGCACTGCAATGCAGCTGCCTGATTTTTTCTAATTAGTTTTGGAGAAGAATGGAAACACGCTACCTGTAGACATAAATAAATAGTGAGTCAGGATACCAGTCAATAAATACTCTTCCCATAAATCCTGGATGTGACGTCCTTCTGTAGATTAAACAAGGTAGATTCTTTGTTACAGTCTGTACATTGCTAATAGATATGTCAAATGTTTGGAAATAAGTTCCTCGCTTTGAATACCATCTTAAAAAAACGATTACATTAGTATAGGTAGAATGGTAGCCAGTGATATTACAGCATTTCTGACAGTACAAGTAAGGATGAGAATACATGGTAACTTTATCTAGTTAAATTACCGTACTACTTGGTTACATGAAACAAAAGAAAACGCTTTAGACTAGAGAGTATTTTGTAATTGGGCAGTTTAAGAAATGCTGTTTATACAGAAATGCAAAAATGCACAGTTGTAGCATGATTTAACATTCAGACAGGTGAAAGGAGGTAAATGCTTTAGTGCACTATGCTTGAAATCAGGGCCGGACTCGGAAGTAAAAGCAGCCCTGGAAAAAAATATTTACCAGCCCCATAATGCGTCGCGATCTGGGGTCTGCTGGGATATGGGGCTGTAGTAGGGTATTGGAGCAGTGGTGCAATGTGTGAGGGGTGCAGTGTGTGTGAAAGGTTCAGTGTATGTGTGTGTGTGGAGGGGGGAGGGGTGTAGTGTGTGTGGGGAAATGTGTGTATGGGGGGTCTGTGAATGTGCGTGTGTGTGTGTATGGGGGGCTGTGTGTGCATGGGGGCAGTGTGTAAATGTGTATGGTGTGTGTGGAGGCAGTGTGTGTGTGTGTATGGGGCAATGTGTGAATGTGTATGGTGTGTGTGTGGGGGCAGTGTGTGTATGGGGGGCAGTGTGTGTATGGGGGGGCAGTGTGTGAATGTGTACGGTGTGTGTGTGGGGGCAGTGTGTCTATGGGGCTAGAGTTCACTCTCAACACTGCGACCACCAGGAATTCATGGTGGTCGCAGTGGTGAGAGTGAACTCTAGCCCATAGCTCCAGGGCTAGAGTTCACTCTCGTGAGAGCCGGAGCATTGCCGTGGTAACCGCAGCAACGCTCTGTGCTCGTGAGAGAAGGACGCAGAGAAGCTGCAGGTTGAGCTCCCGGGTCCTCTCTTCCTCCCTCCCCTGCCGGCTGCCCGCACGGTGCCTGTGGAACGGGGAGGGAGATCGGCTGGCAGGGGAGAGCCTCATGGGGGGGGCTCTTTCTCCCCCTCCCCTTGTGTGTCTCTCTCCTTTCTCCCTCTGTTTCTCTCTTCCCCTCTGTCTCTTTCTCCCCCCTTTCCCTGTCTCTCTCTCCCCCACATATCTCTTTCCCTCTGTCTCTCTCTCCCCCACATCTCTCTCCCCCCTTTCCCTGTGTCGCTCTCTCTCCCCCACATCTCTCTTCCCCTCTGTCTCTCTCTCCCCCACATCTTTCTCCCCCCTTTCCCTGTGTCTCTCTCTCTCCCCCACATCTCTCTTCCCCTCTGTCTCTCTCTCCCCCACATCTTTCTCCCCCCTTTCCCTTTGTCTCTCTCTCTCCCCCACATCTCTCTTCCTCTCTCTCTCTCCCCCACATCTCTCTTCCCCTCTGTCTCTCTCTCCCCCTTCCTCTCTCTCTCCCCCTGTTTCTTTTTCCTCCCTCCACCATCTCTCTATTCCCACTTTTTCTCCCTCTGTGTCTCTTACCCCCATCCTTTCCCTGTGCCCCTCTGTTTTATTTGCCCCCTCCCCTTGTGTCTCTTTATTCCCGTCTTCCCCTCCCATTTACCTGCGAGTACTGAGTAGGGTTTTTTGCTGGAGCCGCCGGACCGGGTGGCAGCCTCGCCGGTCCGGCGGCACTCCTGTCAGGCTGTCACTAGCGCTGACTGGCTGGGGGCTGAAGGAGGAGGGAGGAGCATGTCTCTGTACCATGCTCCCTCGCGGTTTCTGTGCTGGGAATTGTGGGAACCGCGAGGGAGCATGGTACAGAGACATGCTCCTCCCTCCTCCTTCAGCCCCCAGCAAGTCAGCGATAGTGACAGCCTGACAGGAGTGCCGCCGGACCGGCGAGGCTGCCACCCGATCCGGCGGCTCCAGCATGGAATGCGGCCGCCGGCCGGCCCCCTCAGAGTGTGTGCCACCGGACCGGCCACCCGGTGGCACATACATGGTCAGTGCAGCCCCCAGGTGCTGCGGCCCAGTGGACCAGTCCGGCCCTGCTTGAAATCATGCATTACTGCTAATTGGAAGATGCACTATGCTTGAAATCATGCATTACTGCTAATTGGAAGATGCACTATGCTTGAAATCATGCATTACTGCTAATTGAAAGATGCACTATGCTTGAAATCATGCATACTGCTAATTGGAAGATGCACTATGCTTGATTTAAGTCAGCGTTCACCAAGTATGGGCTGATTGACGACCTTGTCAGTAAATAGCTGCCGTACACTGTCACTATTAACAACAGTTTTCATCTTGTAGTGGCTACAAATTACCACCAGGTTGATGAACTTGTTGCTAAATTTTTGTAGCCTAAAACTAAAAATAAAAATTGGGAAAAAAGAAGACAAAAAAGAAAATAGGTCTCATAAAGGGAATAATCCAACTGACAGGGCCTAATTCTAATGCTAAATACAAAAATGTTCAGAGAAGAAGGAACCAAGGGGTGTTGGATTACCCTTAAGAGTACGAGCATACAGTTAAAATTAAGGAATCCCAAAGTGACACCTCATGAAATTATGTGTACAACACATATAACAGGAATATATAAAAGAAAAAAACCCTCACTTATATACAATGCTAATATATGGGAAAATCCTCTATTAATGCTAGGATAAGTAAGGAGTGTTATATCTACTAAAGGTCTCTAAAGGAGGGGTAGATATCAAACACTAGTACTTTAGCAAGTAGTGATCTGACGGTAGAAGCTAAAATGTAGCAGCAGGGTTGGAACATGATTATGTGTAGGGGTTCAGGTTTCATTAACCTCTTTCCAACATGCCATAGTCTAGTGTTTTTGGGAGGTTACAAGCAGATGGTAATGAGTTGTGACAGGTTCGTAACCAGTCAAAAACTAGTCTCTGAGTACATGTAGCAGCTCTCATAAAAATCATGGAAGCTATGTTCCACCAATTGGTAACTCCATGTTGCTACTGTTAAAATGTCTGTGGGGTCTCAACGCAGGAATACTTTAAGTTTTGCCCAAAAAAGTTGATGAAATCTGGATTATAGCTGTAACTAAGCCTAACTCATCAGACTATGTGGGATTGTGTGACAGAAATAGGTTCATTATTGCCCTGTAGCCTTACAGCAGCATTTTTAATCCAGTCACTGGCTTGACAAGACTTATTTTTTGCCAGTCTTTATTTTCTTTTTAACACTTAAATAGCATTATGACCTTAATGTTGGTAGATACTACAGTGAGAAAATTGTATTTACACATACCTCCCAACATTTGGAGGTATGAAATCCAGACGAGAGAGCTGTCCTTCAAGGGTGCGTCCCCAGTGATGCAACTTGCATAATGGCTGTGCCCATCTGGGATTTGTGAGTATCCTCCCACTCAAGAGTCATATCAGCTTAGCATCAAGCACATCAGGCTGACAGACCGCCTCTTAACTGCCCCCCAACCTGCAGGACCATGCAGAAAGTGTTGCCGAAGCACTCTCTGTATAGTCTTAATGACAGTCACACAGCACAAGTGTGTGTAATCATGCACTCCTGCTGTGGCGCCTGGCAACAGTTCCTTGGTATCTCTGGATGCAAGACACCAGAAAAATAAATAGGAATGGTGGGACAGGACCCCAAAATCAGGACTGTCCCACTGAAAGTAGGACTATTGGGAGCCCTGCATTAAGTGAAAGGGTGTTATTTGTATCATTCCTGACATAGAACCTATCCTTCCAGCATTTAAAATGACAAAACATGGAAACTTTAATTATTGGCCACGTGGCTGAAAATGTAATCAGGGAATGGGCTACTTTAGATGACCACCTGTACCCTAATTATTGCCAAACTATATTTTTAATAGAAACTGATTTCTCCAAAATTGTAGTTGAGATTAGTGTGTACACTTAAATACAGCAAAAAAAAATGGATCATCTACAATAGAGGCACAATAGGATAGAAAAGGAGAACAAATAGACATGTTGGTGGTATGGAAGATATGCAGTACAAAGGACATAACTGTTAGTGTGCAATTAAGTCTGTAATTAAAAAAACTAAAATTATACAAATTAATAAAACATTAAAAACCATTGTAACTTTTATTGTTTACGTTTGCGCCATTGTATGGTTCTACCTGTACAGGTTGTACAGCACCTTGTGGTATGCACTGCAAAAGCTTTTGTTACGGATGTTATGTTTGTTTTACACACACTCTATGATTGATGTCTCTATTGCTATTATTTCCTGTTTTGAGGTTGCTTCCTGTTCTTAACTTATCATGGCTTCTGTTCACTAATAGCATGCACTGTCATTATTTACACCACATAAAACATGGCGTCATCTGAACTTGATCTATTTTTTCACATAAACCAGCTTTGAAATATGAATAGCTAAAGAGTGATTCCTATAAAGTTTAGCAGATAAATGCTTTTGTTGTTGTGCTTGATAGATGTCTGCATTTGAAGTCTGACGCTCTTTCATTTATCTGTTGGAACATATGATTAATGCATTATCAGTAAAGGAATACATGATTTTAGTAAGTTCTGTGTTATAAAAACTACAAAAATGCAAGAAAAGAAAGCACAATATTATAATAATAGAAATGATCTGCCTGCTTCTATAAGTGGTTGGAATTGCAAACCTTTAGATTCCTGTTGACTGTGTATGTCTGAGAACATTGATCTGTCAGTGTCCCAGAGGACCGTTCTCTATTTGCCACATTCAAAAAGGGGGAAAGAAGGGGGTGGTGTGAGCCATGTCATATAAAGAGAAATCATCTCTAAAGATGAGAGGCTGGATGCCACTACATCCAAAATGAGGTTATTCTAGGAGACCTACAAACAGGATTAGACCCTCAGGGTTAAACCTTGTAAGTTTCAATGTGTGCAGCTATGATGTCACATCTGCTTCCATCTCAGCATCATTGACAAGAAATGTTTCCTTGTATACTGATGGTAGTAGCAGCCTGGAAAAATACAGACTTTTTGTGCATTTTATTTATACTGTCTATTGTAAATGTATAATTATTGATTGGATTTACAAATATATTGATTATTCCTGTTCTATATAAAAAATAGAAATATGGCAGAAGATATTTTGTCAATGTGATTTCCACTAAATAATATTGGAAACTGAGGTTTTTGAATCATAATTTACATTTATATAGAGTCAACATATTCCGCACTGCTTTACCATTTTAATGAGGGCACATAACAGAGCATCCTGTTTCTATGAGCTTACAATCTGTACAATAAAGCAAAGCAATTTGTGTATCAATTTATAGAGTTTACTGCCTAAAACAAAGGACTTGTTTATTTAAATCTAAAATAGTCAAGCATGGCCCGGTTTGTAATACAGTTCTGTTTGACCTGTTGGATAGACAGGCGACTCATGTAGACAAAGCATGACCATAAGTGGAAACATTGTAGCTTTCTCAAGGGTTCTGGCTTTTTGAACAATTTTCCAGTTTTTTGGGGCAAATTATATTTTATGTACACAGAGCATGCATTGGACAGGACAGAATTTGGCATAGGAGTAGGCTATTAATATGGATGGCTAGGTAATTGCACAATATAGAGAGGACGAGCCTGTGTTATAAAATATATGGAAACAGCTGCTGTGTTTAACATTAAAAGAATTCAAGATGGCCTTCTGAAATATCGAATGCCTTATACTGTAAGCAGTAATGGGGCCAGAATTACAATTTATCAAGTTAGATGCTAAAAGTCATTCAATTTAGTGGAATGAGACATCCAGAACTAAGTGATACTAAAGCCTATGGAAAAGAGTCGGACGTGACATACACAAGATTGTTTTGAATTAACCACTTCATGACTAAGCCTTTTCCCAAATGCTGTAATCACTACGAACATTTAAACCCTCTCTGTATGTGTTGTAAGGTCTGTCATTAGAGACATTAACCACATACGGAGCTTATCTGGAAGAGGTTAACATACCTTCTGTCAAGGACAACCTCCCCAATACGCAAACAATGAGGCATCCGGTGTTCTGTTCAGAGTAATAACGTAATTGTCATCATCTTGAGCAGATCAGATAAAAGACTTTGGCCAGAGTTAATGTTAGGCTCTCTATTGGTAAGTTTGGACATAGTAAAGTAGCAGGAAATCCTATAAATGAGATTATAGGGAGAAGGAAAAATAATAGAACCTAGAAACGAAATTGTAGGTAATGGAAAGAAGGCGAACCTATAAACGGAATTATAGGCAAAGGTAGAAAGATAGAACCTATAAACACAATCATAGGTAAATAGGTAGAAGGTAAAATAATAGAAATAGAAGTTTAAGCAATATGCCTCATACAGGATAATAAACAGGATATAATTAGTTAGTAGCAAACACCTATAGTTGAACGTATAGGGTATATAGAAAAACAAGTAAAATAGAACAGAACAGTAAGGTTAGAGAATTACAGGTAGAATTAATGAAACAGCCCCCTGTTGGAAGGAGCACCGATAAAACAGGTAAATAACACCTTGCAATATTAGTTAGTAGTGAAGTCCAGGTTGGTGTTACGCAGGTTGGTATAGAGCAGGTTGGTTGTGTAGATTAGGGATGTATAAAGCAGGTTAGTAGCGTAGTTCAGGTTGGAATCGAACAGGTTGGTAATAAAGCTGGATTTGGAGTAGTTAAGGTTGGTATAAAGTAGGCTGGTAACAAAAGGATGATAACGCGTAGATCAGGTTGGTTTTCAATAAGAAGGTAAGTCCATAGGTATGATTACAGGAGCCAGAAACAGACTATCAACTTCATTGTAAAGGCTTTTGACATTGAGCTTTATGAAGGATTTGTAATTAGTCCAGGCAGGTGAGGATGATGAAGGGTAGTTCAGTTCTAGTGGTGAAGGAGGCCACCAGTGGTGGGAAATTAGAACTAGCTATTAAAGAAACAGAAATAAAAGAAACATAATCTTTGGTTGTCAGGATAGGATCCTTACAGTAATACTGGACCATGGAGTGGCCAGGTTTAACATATGAGGAAAGTATATAATACAAACTCATCAAATAAAGACAAAGGTAAGGGATTGGGAAATATGGATAATGGGAAACAAAGAGCCAAGGGGTGAGAGATTCCAGACATAAGGGAAAATGTAATACAAAGCAAGTCAATATAATAAACACACAGAATATAGAGGAACTCACTCTCGGCCTTCTAAGACCACAACAAGACAAAGGAGAGAGGTCAAAAGGGCTATAAATAGACCCTGGTGACCTCTGATAGGTTTGCATCACACCAAAACTTATTCAACCCGCGTTGTGTGGTCATTGTGTATTGGCCAGGCACCCACACAAGACACGCGTTGCGGTGAGGATAACGGGAAACAACACCCGACACCTAGGAGCCTGCGAGGATGTCCGGATCACGGTGAAGTTATGACATCTTAAAGATATTAATCGAAATATATGAATTTTCTCCCTCCATCACAAAAGTTGTTTAGTCTAATATATTAATTTGAGTTGGCACATTAATTCAATTTATTTCCTCTAAACCTTGCTTTTATGCAGTTACCCTGCCCATCCTCGCTACACACAGGCATCAACTATATCAAAATCTCTATTAAAGCAATACAATACATCATTTTTCAAAATATGTGCAGTGCTGCTTTTTAAAGGCAGTGGTTATAAAAGTATAAATGATAGCTTTATAAATTGGAAGTCAGTCTACAATAGATGCATCCAATACTGTTCCAAGTTAATTTAGTTTATTAAAGCACTCCTGTAGCTGTTCATCCCTTGTGCTGGCAAACAATATTAAACTGCAGTATTTATCAGATTGAATGATGTTAAGCTTCATTTCAGCACCATTTCTTATTGTCTCTAGTGAAGGATATATCTTGTGAAACAGTAATGCAGGGTATGAGCTCATTCTGCAGAGACTACAGTCCACTAGACACAGGAAAGGTTCCATTGCAGGCTAATAACTATATCACTATAGGAATGATTAAACACAGAATAGAACTAAAATAGTTTAGGAAGCTATGTCATATACAAATGCACTTTATTATTTTTTGACAGCCATCATTTATTACACACAAAGACACATTATAAAATGTTATCATTGAAAGTCATCTTTCTGAATTCATCTTGCATACCAGTGTGCTTTCAAAAGATCTTTAGATACACAAAAATTTAACTAAATTATATATAGCAGGATACAATATTAATGCCACCCCTGTGTAATGCTTGATAAAGGAGCATTTGTCAAAAGAAAAATTATTACACGTGCAATGGTGATACATCAAAAATAGGTTTACAAATATGAGTGTGATACTACTTGTAGTTAGGTTTGTACATTTTAATTATTGTTGCATTCACTGAAGCTGTCGATTATGACTTTGATTATTTTGCACATGCAAATAAGCTTCTATGATGACATTTCAAACCTATGTATCATATTACTCCAGGCTAAAAATTATTACGCACAAATACGTTTTTATGAGCAATACATCTCACTGGAGATAGTTTGAGCAGGCCTCTTAGGGTTTATTTAAACAAATCTATAAGCAAGTTTCTCAAACAGTAGCCATTATATTTTTTTTATTGATTATTATTCCAACTTATAAAGTTGAATCATGATGGGCAGCACTATGCAATAGGTGGACTAACAAAGAAGTAACAATGAGCAAACAAGTAGTTGTCAAGTCTATTTTCATATAGGTATTTTATAGACTTGTGTATGGTGAAACTAATTTGGTTTCGTCCTAAACACCTGTGGTGTTTGGGTTTGGATACATTTTGTCCATGCAATCATTTTGGGAAAACGATTCAGATGAACCAAAATGGTGCGAAAATCAGCCTGCACAAATCATCGTACTGCACCACATAAATATTGTGTATAGATTTTGCAGTACACTGGATGTTGCATCATTTGGTTCACATATCTAGTGAGAAGAAGTAACTAATAGAGTAAAAACGTGAAAGACCAGTACACAATCTACATCTATATATTATATATTAATTATATAAATATAGATTTGCTTATTGCTCTTCTTTTTTTACTCTGCTGGTCACTTATCACTTGAGTGGGGAGAAAATCAGAATTTAAAGGCTCACCCCTAACGATCAATGTTAGGGGTCCATGTTTTTTCCTATGGATCTCCATTTCACGAATCAAGAACAATTCTGTGTATTTTCTATTTCATTTATTTCCTGATATGTCCATATACTGGTTCGAAGTTCAGGATTTCAAACTGCTGAACGCCAAATATTGGACAAATCGAGAATCATTGATACCGAATGCACAAGTTTAGTATTTTGTTCCTTTAACTCACAGTGTGTAGATACATTTTGAAGATATATTCTGAAACTCAAGCAGGTTTTAAACAAGCGAAATGTCTCATCAAGTCAATATGGTGGCGGTACAAGGAATCCGGATACTGTATCAATACTCCGTGCAAAGAGTACTAATTAAATTATGACCTACAAGGAAGGTTAGAAATAAACATGATACCCAAGGGTGTAAGTAAATTGAAGGTGGCATGAAAAAACCTTTCCCAGTTTTAATTCTAAGCAAGCACGCCCAGGATACATAGCCAGCAGCTACAAATTCAGGAACAGCAATTCAAATATGTAAATAGCTAGTGTATTAGATCAGTGTATTAGATGCCTCTGATGAATGAAAATGTCCAAAATGAGAACGCATAACTATTGACAAAAGGCCAGTGGCATTTATAAATGTACTTCATCTTCATATTGAATCTCTAATCCAGCTGTGCTGTGTTCAGCTAAAGAATATCAATAAAATCTATCAATTTCTCTCTGACGATCATAACCTCACTGTCTGATTTTTGTCTGTTTTGACCAGCGGGATTATATTTATGTTGGATTTTCCTGCAACCATTTTAAGTAAAACTGTCAGTTTTTTTTTTATAAAAATAAAAGATTTCAATAAATATTTGAAGATTGCAAATTAATCGCGATGTGCATTATTTTGAAATTAATATGTATTAATTTAAGTAAATAACTTATTCTAATGAACCTCCTAGCTTACCCATGCTTTGTTGGGAGGGATTAGTCCTCTAGTTAGAAGGAGCACTTATCTTAAGACCATGCACAATTTTATGATCTGAAAATGCAGCAGAGTACATATTCGGTGAATGGCCACTAGCTCTTGAATACCAGCATGTTTTTTGTCAAATAAGCTGGGCTTAAAAGCGTACCTCCCAACTTTTCACCCTGTTAAATTGGAACATGTGGGTGGAGTCCAAAGGGGGTATCACTAGTGACATGAGCCTTGTCACTAATGATGCCCACAATGGATGGTGCCATCCAGGAAAGGGGCAGTCTCATTCAAAAAGGGGGGTGGACCAGACAGAAAAATGGGACACCAAGTGCCCAGTTACCAAGACCATGCAGAGAGCGCTGCTGAAGCTCTCCCTGCATGGTCCTAGTGCCCTCTGTACAGCATGAGCACGTTTAATGATGGTCTTGTGCTGTACTGCCAAGGGATTGTACCCTGGTGCCCCATATGTGGGACACCAGAGAACTAAAGCAGGACGGTGGGACAGAACCCCAAAATCTGGACTTCCGAAAAGAGTGGGACAGTTGGAAGGCATGCTTAAAGTGGCCTTCCTCCATCAAGGGTAGATGCACTGAAAAGTTATATTTTCTAACACGAATGAGCACAAAGTCTGTTAAACAATTAATCGTTTAATTTAAATAATAATTCAAATGATCACTGTTTATCTTAGCTCCAATAAAGGTAAAATGGCTCAATGTGTACCTTACTCTCCGGATTTTCAGACCCAAAAATGTTGAAACTATTAAAACATAGGATAATAGCATGTGCATTCTAAGATATGAGCATACATGACATTTTTCATCGTGTAAGCAACTTTCTTGAAGTTGATGATGAGACCATGTCCCTTTAAGGCATTGATGGTTTGGTATGTTTATCTATTTTATCTTAAACTCAACTGGCCACCACAGATGAAAACATATTTATTTCCAAATAACACTTTGCTTTCACATCAATCAACTAATGTTATTTCATATCCTCAATATTTATAAATTTGTGAACATAATAATTATTGAAATGCTGCTTGCTCAAATATTAATAAAAATTCCATTAGGTTTGAATTTCATAACCAAATCCATTGTATATCTTTGCAATGCCATTTCTATAAAGTAATGTGGTTTATTAAGTATTTTTTGTAAACAAACTGAGTATATAAAGCTAGTGACCTGATCCAAAACATACTGACCGCTATTTTTTTTTTTTTTTTGAATCACTGCGGCATTATTTTAAATAGCTTACTTTTAGCAATTGCATGGCATTTTATACCAGTTGGAATATAGATAAATGGTGATAAGAGAATCATAAATACATCCTTTTTTATCTCCCTACAAGTTATGTGTTGTGGTTAATTTGCTAGCTTAGAAGATTTATACATTTTAGGGGCAATACCATGGGATACGTAATGGAAATAGCACTCCTATTTGGCAGCAAAATTTCTTCTGGAACCTTTAATATTGGTCTCCAAAGCCAGGTTTACAGAAATATATGTTAATGTATCCTGCAAGTTCTGCTCGTTTAAAATGAGTGATCAATCTTTTTCAAACACTAAAGCTCTTTGCAACATGGCATGTGAAATTGCCATAAAATCATTAAATTACATAAGTAAACAACATTATTATTACATATAAGTGTAACATCTTGCTAAAACCTCCTTTAACTTTAAAGTTCTACTAGTTTTGTTAAAAATGTTTATGACAACTTCCTTACTTGAATTAAAAATCAAAAACTTTTATACTTTACCCAGCTCCTCTGATCCCATCTTTTATCCACTTCATTACTAAAAGTGTGAATATATTTTAAATTTTCCATTGCAAAGTGATTTAGCCCATAAGCTTCCATTTTTAAATGGTCTATCGCAGTAATAGGCAACCTTGGCCTACAACCTCCCTATTGCTATCAATAATACTAACACTGCCAGAGCATGAAAGAGTATATACTCGAGTATAAGCCGAGTTTTTCAGCACATATTTTGTGCTGAAAAACCCCAACTCGGCTTATACTCGAGTCACTGTCTGTATTATGGTAACTTGCCATAATACAGACTGGGGGCTGTGGGGGCTGCAGAGCGTTTACTTACCTCTCCCAGTGTAGCTGACAGGGGAGCTGACCGGACCGGCGCGGAGGATGAGGCAGCTGACAGGAGCTGCAGGAGAGGTAACAGCTCTGCCAGCCCCTTCCCCCCCCACTGAGCTGCCAATGCCACTGGACCACCAGTGAAGGAGAGCCCCCCTCCCTGCCATGTATCAAGCAGGGAGGGGGGACGAAAAAAATAAATATAATAATAAAATATTAAAAATAATAATAATTAAAAAAAAAAACAATATAACAAAAAAAATTAAAATAATAATTAATAAAATAAATAATAATAGAACAAAAAAAATGATTAAAATAATAATTAATAAAATAAACAATAATCAAAATGCCCACCCCCACCAACACATACACAAACACACACTTCATCACACACACTCACACTTCATTCATATACACACACTGCACTCACACACACACACTGCACTCACACACGCACTGCACTCACACACACACTGCATTCATACACACACACTGCATTCATAGACACACACTGCATTCATACACACACTGCACTCACACACACACTGCATTCATACACACACACTGCATTCATACACACACTGCATTCATACACACACTGCACTCATACACACACTGCACTCATACACACACACTGCACTCATACACACACACTGCATTCATACACACACTGCACTCATACACACACTGCACTCATACACACACACTGCACTCATACACACACACTGCATTCATACACACACTGCACTCATAAGCACACACTGCATTCATACACACACTGCACTCATACACACACACTGCACTCATACACACACACTGCATTCATACACACACTGCACTCATACGCACACACTGCATTCATACACACACTGCACTCATACACACACTGCACTCATACACACACACTGCACTCATACACACACACTGCACTCACACTGCACTCATACACACACACACTGCACTCATACACACACACACTTCATTCATATACACACACTGCACTCACACACACACACTGCACTCACACACACACTGCACTCACACACACACTGCATTCATACACACACTGCATTCATACACACACTGCATTCATACACACACACTGCATTCATACACACATTGCACTCATACACACACTGCACTCATACACACACTGCACTCATACACACACTGCATTCATACACACACTGCACTCATACACACACACTGCACTCATACACACACTGCACTCATACACACACACTGCACTCATACACACACACTGCACTCATAGACACACACTGCACTCACACTGCACTCATACACACACACTGCACTCATACACACACTGCACTCATACACACACACTGCACTCATAGACACACACTGCACTCACACTGCACTCATACACACACACTGCACTCATAGACACACACTGCACTCACACTGCACTCATACACACACACACTGCACTCATACACACACGCACTGCACTCATACACACACACTGCACACATACACACACACACCCTGCATTCATACACACACTGCACTCATACGCACACACTGCATTCATACACACACACTGCATTCATTATATACACACACTGTAAATAAATATTCAATTAATATAATTTTTTTAGGATCTAATTTTATTTAGAAATTTACCAGTAGCTGCTGCATTTCCCACCCTAGTCTTATACTCGAGTCAATAAGTTTTCCCAGTTTTTTGGGGTAAAATTAGGGGCCGCGGCTTATATTCGGGTCGGCGTATACTCGAGTATATACGGTAGTCCACTGTATTCCTAACTGGAGTGGTACAGAAAAACTATTTTTTTCTGCTAAATGTCATTCTTTTTGTATACATAACTGCAAGGAGCAAACGTCTCCCTCTCCCTACGTGGTGAGCAAGTTTGAACTTAATATGTGCATTTTCAGGACCTAATGTCAGTTAGATCAGAACATGGATTATTAAATCCATATTATACATATTATGTAATTATGTAAAATCTTACATCTTTCTAACACTTATATAGTATAATAGCATGATGACAAGAAACATTTTTGTAATCTGCTGGAATTTTGTGAACCTACATTGCAACAAATGCCTCCAGGTTCCTTACTAATTATATGAATCGCATTTGACCTGACGTTTATTTACTAAAGTGAATCCAAAACAAAGAAAGTAAAAAAAAAGCACACCATATATATGAAATATTACCCTCCTTGATTTGAAAGATTTAAAGGAAATATCTTCTTTTCCATACATACACTCCTCCCAGATATAATGGTTAGACTCACTCTTTATAGAACAAGTGATATCTGCTCTATTTGATAGCAGTCTCCTAGAGATATCCGTTTCACCACCTTTATGTTTCTTCCACATCCCCTTAATTCTGGAGCATAATAATATAATGGAACATAGCTAACAGCCAGTTATAATAAGATCAATCAATATTATTACAAAATATAGCAACATCTTTCATATAAGCATAAAACCAGCCGCTCTCCCTTGTTAGATACTAGTTCCAGATGTTGGATACAATCAATACATCAGCATAACACGTTTTAACATTAATCTTCTTCCAGGTGTATGACAAAATGACAAGCAATGCATCTTTCATTTCTTCCCCTTCGAGAATCAGTTTGCGTGTTTGTGTTCCGGTTTGAGCTTTTATCCAATAGCACCACAAATTGGGCTGCACTCCTATTACAAAATTAACATACAGAATACTTGAGAATCTACGTAGAAAGCCACCTTGTGTCTCCAAAATCTAAAATACTCACATAGTAAGGAAAATCTTAAAACAAATAGAAGTGCCCCATAGTACATAAACCCATCTCGTCACTCAAGAAATGTTAAACGTGGTGATCTCTCGTGCACAAAGAGACTCACAACAATGCCAAGACTGTATTAGTGCTTAAACAGTTCACTTGTGCTTTCATTTCCCATAGCTCATCGACTCTCTCTCCTTACTGGGTTTCCAAATACGCTGCTTCCATTGTTGGAACTCCAAATCATTAATAAAATAAACGATCAGTTTCCTCCATTGC
This sequence comes from Pelobates fuscus, assembly GCF_036172605.1. NCBI lineage: Eukaryota > Metazoa > Chordata > Amphibia > Anura > Pelobatidae > Pelobates > Pelobates fuscus. Next base: position 258,543,657 of record NC_086317.1, read on the forward strand.
CTGTTTCATTTGGATGGCTGCCCACTTCCTTAAACTAAACTTGACCAAAACTGAAATTCTGTTCTTTCCTCCCTCAAGTGTTGTTACTCCTGTGTCTGTCTCCCTCCAAGTCAACGGTGCTACCATCAGGCTTGCTGCCTAGATGTTCTCTTTGACTCCGACCTCTCCTTCAAGCCTCATGTTCAATCTATCGCCAAATCCTGTCATTTCCATCTCAAAAACATTGCGCGCATCTGCCCCTACTTAACGCCAGATGCGACTAAGGTGTTGGTCTATTCCACTGTCCTTTCTCACCTTGACTACTGTAATCCGCTTCTCAGTGGTCTTACGTGCTCCCAACTTGCGCCGTTACAGTCCATAATGAATGCGGCAGCGAGGCTCATCTTCCTGTCCGCCCGCACCTCCCATGCCTCACCCTTCTGTCAGTCCCTACATTGGCTTCCTATAAAATATAGAGCTCAATTTAAAATTCTGGTTCTTGCTTTCAAATCTCTACATAATGCTGCTCCCACCTATCTATCCTCCCTTATACACAAGTATGTCCCGTCTAGGCGATCTGCTGAAGACTTACGTCTATCTTCTGTCCGTACTCCCACCTTTGATGCTCGCTTTCAAGACTTCTCGAGGGCTGCACTGTTCCTATGGAACTCGCTTCCCTCCCAGTCTCCACTCCTTCAAAAAATCGTTAAAAACCCACTTCTTCATAAAAGTGTATCAATTAAACTGTTAATAGCTCCCGACTGATTCCTCTTCTGCAACTGTCACTAGTCTAATACTATCCTTACCTTTTTGTGTCATTTTACCCCACTCCCTCTAGAATGTAAGCTCATTGAGCAGGGCCCTCAACCCCTCTGTTCCTGTGTGTCCAACTTGTCTGGTTATAACTACATGTCTGTTCGTTCACCCACTGTAAAGCGCTGTGGAATTTGATGGTGCTATATAAATATCATAATAATAATAATAATAATAATTTGTAAATTAATATCCTGACTGTGTATTTTTGTTTTATTTATTTAAAGTGATGCAATATTGTTCTTGACTGTTTGATATTAATCTTGACTTTAAGACAGGAAGTGTAAGCCAAATCATGATAGGGCATATACATTTCACTCAGTTATTTGAGAAAAAAATGTGGAATTGTATGAAAAAGGATTTGACTAACTACTTCTGTTTTGGGTTTTAGTTGTGATAGTTCATCACCGGTACGGAAAGAGAAAAAAAAGAAAAGTGGAAAGAAGCACAAAAGAGACAGGTATTATTAATGATCTCATTTTTACTTGCTAATTGCCTGTAGTCCTACATATTTCTATATTACAAAGCACACACTAGAGCTGCAAATCACAGATAACGCATTTAATGTTACGTGACGTCCCTGCCTACACATGACTCTAGTTAATAAATAGACAACTGCTTAAATATACCTTGTAAATATCAAGTCAATGCTCTAGACCAAATGATAAAATAAATTTTCCGCTGATGACAGAATTTATATTCTTGTATATGCCAGACATTATTAAATTAGCAAATATAAATTTTTGTTGTCATCATTATTCTTGTATCCCCAACATGTATTACGATCAATTATTGAAGTGTCTGGATTCATGGTGATTGTTCTTTTTATAATGTCATGCAATATTTTTTTTGCAGCCTCATCTGTATGAATGAAGAATAATTCATTCATGCAAAATGCACTATTCATTTTGATAGTTATAGAAAGATATGTCACTGGTGGGAGCAGACAAACTGAGTCTGTACTTTATTACTCATGATTAAAATCCTTACTCCTATTATTAATATATAACTTCTGCCTTTGGCAACCATTTAAATTGTTATTAATATTGTACAGCCGGCCTCTTTCTCTCAGAAGTTGTGAGATATTCATAATATTAAATATGATAGCTAAATTAAAAAATGTAAGGTATGAATTATATATTTATAATAAAAGCATATAATGGTAATATTGTATTTATTTCAAAGTAGTTTTTTTTTAATAGTGCAAAAAAACTATTAATTGTCATTGATTTATTTTTGTGTCTCTTATCACTCTGCTGCTAGAATATTATGAATTGTCATTTAATTATTTTAATCCCTGTGTTATTAAAATGATATTAAAATGTTCAAATAATAATCAGTACACACTGTATATCCATTCTGTTTAAATCTTGCATTTCCTCATAGTTGCAGTCCAATATTGACAGATTGCTAGTTACATTGATGCATTACTGTGTAGAATGTATACACTGCTTTAGAGAAATCAATTAATTAACCAAGACCATATATATATATATATATATATATATATATATATATATATATAGAGAGAGAGAGAGAGAGAGAGAGAGAGAGAGAGAGAGAGAGAGAGAGAAATTGATATGACCGGATATGGTGATTCTGTCGAAACATTGACTTGGATGGTGTTGACAGTGTATGTGACGTAATACAGAGCTGATAATCTTCACACCATACAGTACTACTGATAGTTAACACCAAATAGAGATCATGTAGAAATTACTTTTAACTAAACACCAGTTTAGTATTGAGTAGACCATACTTCTGCCTCTGTAGTAGTCTGAATTCTAAAGTTCTACGGCAAACATTCCTTACGCAATTTGGTACATACTGCCAGTGTCTGCATATTTTAGAGCAACACATGACTGCTGCAATCTCTCATTCCACATATCTTAAGGGTTCTGTTTTGGAATGAACTGTACTGGCCACTAGAATTAACTGAAGTCACTGCCATGAGAGTGGAGCCTGCTTGAGATAATGCATTTTTTTGTGATATACCATATGACTATTATTATTGTTATTTTCAATTGTATTCCTATGGATCTGTTTATAGAATATATTATTTTGCTGTGTGTTCCTGGTTAGAGCATGTATATCGATAGAAATGTAATGACTAGATAGTGGCAACATGTGTACATTGACTGGAATGCAGGGTAGGACTCAGAAAAGACACTTAAAGCATGGTAAAACAAGATAATATGTATATATGTTTCTAGAGATAGAAGACAACTAGAAATTAAAAAATAATGAATAAAAAGTATAAGGAAAAGGGGAGCAAAATAAATAAATAAATAAAATGTCCAAGTCTGTGTGAAGCCATAGTTGTGAATGACTAAAAACCGCTAAGGTAAGGAGGTGAGTATTTATAGGTCAGGCACAATTCCTCCCTATTAAAGTCTAAAATAATGGAATGGATAAAACCATTACACCCTTCCGATGCATATTTAATGGCATTTATGTACCACTGCATATTTATCTATTCAGAAGTAGACACATACACAGGTATCTTCAACACTCCCTCTTATTGTGGGACAGTCACAATTATTGGGTCCTCTCCCATCGTCCCTCTTTAGTTCCTTCTTGCACTGCATCTGGGGACGCCAGAGAAATGTTCCAGGGTTGCACAACCCTAATGCATCATTAGACATGGCTTTTGCAGTGGGCACTAAGACCATGCAAGGAGCACTTCAGCAGCACTCTATGCATGGTCCTGAGGGCTAGAGGGCAGTCAGGGAGCATGGAAAGTGGTTGTGCCGGCCCATTATGGACGTCACTAGTGATATGGCTCACTTCACTCGTGATGCCCCTTTAGGACTGTGCCCACCCTGTCCTGATTTTCATTTCTCAATTGTTGGGAGGTATGTCATAAGAGTACTCATTAATCTTCTTTAACTGTTGGGTGCATCCATACCTTCAACATTGATAAAGAGTATAAAACACAGAATCTGTTGCAGTTCAGCGACTAAAGCACTGTGTCCAAAATAGTATTAAAATGATTTGAACTTTATTCACCCCTCAGGGTTTTAAAAACAATCCCTTGAATATCAATACAAAAATCAGGTTATAATTATAGTCACAATCGACATGTTTTGTAATACCGGAACATTTTGGCATTTTGTTAGGCCATCCCCAATAATACACGCTGACTAAATACCATGTGAGTGCAGGCCCAAGCAATACCAGTGCAAGGGTGGCATGCTTTAGAATAAATTGGGGGTAGGTTAACTCTGGATGTCAAGAATATTGTTACTCCCACCTCTAGAATAAGCTCAGTGATGATGGTCAAGACTGTAGAAATCCCAGTTATGCACAATTATGTAGACCATGCATCCCTATCTATAATATAACATGACACCCAAATTGAGTGGTTGAAGATAATTGTGCACTTTAACCCCTTAAGGACACATGACATGTTTGACATGTCATGATTCCCTTTTATTCCAGAAGTTTGGTCCTTAAGGGGTTAAGGAAATATCTCCATCTGTCAATAGAAACAACTATTAGCTGTTCCAGTATTTTTAATATATTTTGTAATTGTGTATTTAGTTACTAAATTATACTAAGGAATACATTAATAACTTTCTTATTTCGATGTATATTATCTTTCGAAGTGCTGATGGTTTTCCTTTTAGTTTGATCCAGATACAAATATCATACGGGTTGAGGCAAAGGTCTTACAGACTGCGACTAATATGTTATCGTTTACTGGATTTCCCCTCCATGATAAGGATCTCAAAATAACAATAATCTATTATAAAGTACATTTAAGGTTATTTATTATGAAATGATGTGAAACAGAGTTGTAGAAAAATAATCAACAGTTGTATTAGTTCCATTAATTCCCCTCTCTATTAGAACTTTGCCCTAGAAATTCTCTCTAGATAACCCCCCAAGTGGCAGAAAAAGTGCATGATTGGAAAATAAAACAGGTTATTCTGAGATATCCTATGTTTTTTTAGATCAGATTCGGGGTCCAGAAAGAAGCGGAGACACAGGTGAGAAATTAACATTATTAAACTCCTACAGCTGTTGAAAACGAACAAGTTGTTCTGTGTCATGCTCCATGCTTGCAACTCAGTTATCATTAAGTAATTTCAACTCAGACAAGTCATATAATCTACATCTACATGTGTCTCCAAGAATTCTAGACCTTTATAGGCAATATTCTGTAATCTGTTACTTTTTTCTCTGACTTCCCACTTACCTTTGAAAAATGCACGTTTTATTGAGATACTGACAGTGTTATTTACTAGAGTGGCAATTGAAAGTGAATCAAACTTTTTTGACCAAAATAACCTCGTTAGAAAATGTCCCAGTCGGCTCTGTTTTCAGTTTGCGCACTTTTCCAAATTCCAAATTCTCTTTGAATTCCCCAAAATATAGAATAACCCTATGTAAGAAAAGATCTTAGTGGCAAATGATAATAATGATGCAACAGCATCTTATCACTTTAAGAGAAGTTACACCTTGTTATCCCAACAAACAGAGGATTAAAATTCTCAGATACGTCTATATGTAAATCCAAAACAACTAGACTCTAGCTGCTTCGGGAATGGGGGTATTTAATTTATCTTGAGAGAAGCAGTAAAAGCTCAATTCAAATGATTTATACTTATTTAAAACAATATTTTAGCTAAATGTAATGCCAAAAGATTTACACTTCATTCAGGTAATGAATGGGTTCAAGGGCTGTGTGTCTAGCAGTTCCATTTATGGCTGCAAGGTCATTGATAGTCTTAGTATGTATGGTTTATAGTGTTTACGGAGACAGCACTAAGAAGGGAAGGCAGTGCAGTTTCAACAGTTAAACAATAGTCTACAAAGGAAAGGGTGGAGGCAAATTATAGAGGGGATGATAACAAGAATAACAGAAAATTACATCTAATTGGAAAATAGGACACCTGTGAAGACGAACAAATAGCAGTAGTCATTTGAAGATTGTACTAAGAAGGAAAATACTCTGTTGACTGCTTAGCCATTTTGCTGTCAAGTGCGTCTCACCGCATCCATGGTAAAGCAATCTTACATGACTTGGTGCAAGTATTTCTGAATATAGCTACAGCCATAGCCAGCCCTGTCCTAGGTCTCTTCCTTATTGTAGAGTGTAGAAACATACATAGAAATGTTAAGTTAAGAAATAGAGCTGGAATCTCTTAGCAGAGTAAATAGTGTAAACCATTTCCCCCTAGACTTCATAGACTTGGAGCCATTGCTATTCAGTAAGCAGAGTAAACTATTACAGAGTAACCTGTACACTTTAATAAATAACTCTGCAAACTACACTGAAAATGGTTTGGGGCAATGCACCATCACAAAGAGAGCCATGATAAGTAGTGATGTCGCGAACATAAAATTTTCGGTTTGCGAACGCGAACTTTCGTGAACCGCCATAGACTTCAATGGGACTCTTTCTGGCCACAATAGTGATGAGGAGGGAGGAGGAGGATTACTTTCACCTCTTCCCCTGTTAGATTCCCATTGTGCTGTGACATCACCCTTATACGCTGTGTAAAACATACTTTTTAATTTATTTTGCAAATGCTGCATCCTTTCCGACTTGTTGTAATTTGGTAACATTTCAGCCACTTTTTGCTTATACCGGGGGTCTAGTAGCGTGGACATCCAGTACAGGTCGTTCTCCTTCAGCCTTTTTATACGAGGGTCCCTCAACAGGCACGACAGCATGAAAGACCCCATTTGCACAAGGTTGGATGCCGAGCTACTCATTTCCTGTTCCTCCTCCTCAGTGATCTCAATGAAGGTATGTTCTTCCCCCCAGCCACGTACAACACCACGGGTACCAGATAGGTGACAACGAGCACCCTGGGATGCCTGTTGTGGTTGGTCTTCCTCCTCCTCCTCAAAGCCACATTCCTCCTCTGACTCCTCTTCCTCACAATCCTCTTCCAGCGTTGCCGCAGGTCCAGCAAGCGATGCTTATAAGGCTGTTTCTGGTGGTGATGGTGACCACAACTCTTCCTCTTCCTCTTCACGCTCATCTACGGCCTGATCCAGCACTCTTCGCAGGGCACGCTCCAGGAAGAAAACAAATGATATGATGTCACTGATGGTGCCTTCGGTGCAACTGACTAGGTTTGTCACCTCCTCAAAAGGACGCATGAGCCTACAGGCATTGCGCATGAGCGTCCAGTAACGTGGCAAAAAAATTCCCAGCTCCCCAGAGGCTGTCCTAGCACCCCGGTCATACAAATATTCATTAATGGCTTTTTCTTGTTGGAGCAGGCGGTCGAACATTAGAAGTGTTGAATTCCAACGTGTCGGGCTGTCGCAAATCAAGCGCCTGACTGGCATGTTGTTTCGCCGCTGGATATCTGCAAAGTGCGCCATGGCCGTGTAGGAACGCCTGAAATGGCCACACACCTTCCTGGCCTGCTTCAGGACGTCCTGTAAGCCTGTGTACTTATGCACAAAGCGTTGTACGGTCAGATTACACACATGTGCCATGCACGGCACATGTGTCAACTTGCCCAACTTCAATGCCGCCAACAAATTTGTTCCGTTGTCACAAACCACTTTGCCGATATCCATTTGCTGCGGAGTCAGCCACTTTTCCACCTGTGCGTTCAGGGCGGACAGGAGTGCTTGTCCGGTGTGACTCTCTGCTTTCAAGCAAGTCAAACCCAAGACGGTGTGACACTGCCGTATCCGGGATGTGGAATAGTACCTGGGGAGCTGGGGGGGTGCCGTTGATGTGGAGCAAGACGCAGCAGCAGAAGAGGACTCAGCCGAGGAGGTTATGGAAGAGGATGGAGTAGGAGGAGTAGAGGAGGTGGCAGCAGGCCTGCCTGCAAGTCGTGGCGGTGTCACCAACTCCTCTGCAGAGCCACGCATTCCATGCTTGGCAGCCGTCATCAGGTTTACCCAATGCGCAGTGTAGGTGATATACCTGCCCTGACCATGCTTTGCAGACCAGGTATCAGTGGTCAGATGGACCCTTGCCCCAACACTGTGTGCCAGACATGCCATTACTTCCTTTTGCACAATCAAGTACAGGTTGGGGATTGCCTTTTGTGCAAAGGAATTTCGTCCGGGTACCTTCCACTGCGGTATCCCAATAGCCACAAATTTCTTGAACGCCTCAGACTCCACCAGCTTGTATGGTAAAAGCTGGCGGGCTAATAGTTCAGACAAGCCAGCTGTCAGACGCTGGGCAAGGGGGTAACTTTCTGACATTGGCTTCTTACGCTGAAACATGTCCTTGACAGACACCTGACTGTGGGCAGATGAGCGGGAACTGCACAAGGCGAGAGACAGAGTGGCGGATGGTTGAGAGGGGGCAAGGAGGACAGCAGTGGTTGACGTGGCTGAAGATGCTGGACCAGGAGGAGGATGGCGGCTTTGAGTTTGTGTGCTGCTTGTACTCATGTGTTGATCCCATAGGCGTTTGTGATGTGCGATCATGTGCCTACGCAAAGCAGTTGTACCTAGGTGGGTGTTGGACTTCCCACGACTCAGTTTCTTTTGGCACAGGTTGCAAATGGCATCACTGTTTTTAGAGGCAGACACACAAAAAAAATGCCACACTGCTGAGCTCTGCAATGACGGCATTCTGGTGGTGGACACAGCATGCATTGATTGGCGTGCTGTCGGGCTGACCCCGGGTGCCGATGCATGCTGTCTGACTGTGCCACTAGCTCCTTGCGACGACCTCCCCCTGCTTCCAACTCGTCTCCTCCTCCTCTCTGTCTCCCCATCTGAACTTTCGCCCTGTTCTTCTTCTTGCCGAGCGGGCACCCACGTGACATCCATGGACGCATCGTCATCATCAACCGCTTCACTTGTATCTGACAACTCAGCAAACGAAGCAGCAGCAGGTACACCATCATCATCATCACACCGTACGTCCATGTGTGTAATGCTGCCTGACTGAGACATATCCCTGTTATCTACATCCTCTGGCAATAATGGTTGCGCATCACTCATTTCTTCCAACTGATGTGTAAATAACTCCTCTGACAGATCAAGTGAAGCGGCTGTGGTGCTAGTGTTGGTGGTGGCGGCAGGTGGGTGAGTGGTATCTTGAGAGGTGCCCGAAGCTAAGCTGGAGGAGGATGGTGCGTCAAGGTTTCCAGATATGAGTGGTGGCACTGGGCAAGTGGGCACAGTATCCACTGTGAGCGTGACACAGAAGCTGGCAGGCAGGCAACTGCAATTAGATTACACAAAAAAAAAGCAGACTGATGTTCTCGCCCTAAAAAGAGATCAGATGAGTCCTTCAGGACTGTAGTGGACACTGAATACACTAGCCTAGCTATACATTTCCCTATCAAATGAGCAGCAGCTACACTTTCCCTCCTCTATCTAAGAATGCAGCTTCAGAATGAATCTAAAATGGATGCTGTACAGGAGGTGGGAGGGTCTGGAAGGGAGGGTCTGCTGCCGATTGGCTGGAATGTGCCTGCTGACTGTGAGGCACAGGGTCAAAGTTTAGTCAATGATGATGAATAGGGGGCGGATCGAACCGCGCATGTGTTCGCCATCCGTGGCGAACGCGAACACGCTATGTTCGCCAGGAACTATTCGCTGGCGAACAGTTCGGTACATCACTAATGATAAGCTTTGTTCATGCGTGGTAAATGTATCCATTTTAAATAGGCACTGTGAGGATCAAAGCTTGTATGTCAGGGATGCCCAAAAGGTAGATCCCCAGATGGTATAGAACTACAACTCCCTTGATGCACTCCATGTCTTTAAAATAACAAAGCATCATGGACGTTGTAGTTTTAAAACATCTGGGGATCTACCTTTTGAGCACCCTTAGTATATATTATAATATTTAAATTGTCTGTCTTTCAGACAGCCACTATAGGTGATTCCTGCTCCCTAACAGAGTTTTACTCTGTGAAATGTTGTTGGACGTCCTCACTCTTTGCATGACGACATCTAACATCATCAAATTTTCTGTAGAAAAACATTCATTTAATGCTTCCTGTGCATGTGCATTGTCCTCCCATTGGGGTGACGTCGCTGGAGGAGGAAACCAAATGCTGACTGGAAAGAGGAAAGTGTAAAAAGGCTTTTTAACCTGTTCCTCAGCCAATGGTGGGGGGGGGGACTCTATAACTAGGGAGAGGGATACTGTTAGGAATACTGGTTTGTAACGCTATAGTGGTCAACTATGAGCAAATGTTAAACCAAGCACTAGTGCGTGAAGAAGTGCAATCATGATATATTTTAAAGACTGACAGCAGGGTACAACAAGAAATGTCCACACAGAATGTATGGTGTTTTACTTTATTACAAAAAGCATACCAGTTTAAAGGTTTTGCGAGTACACTGTCACCAAATCGTGGTGCTCCTGTGATGTCAAGCTGTGACTCCATGTATATTAGATGGCAGCATTACAATATTATGGTTGGGCCGGCCATGCAGGATATGTAACCCCTTCTTCACGCACTAGTGCTTGGTTTAACATTTACTCATAGTTGACCACTATAGCGTTATTAATACAAACCAGTATTCCTAACGCTACAGTGTCCCTCTCCCTAGTTATAGAGTCCCCCCGACCATTGGCTGAGGGTGAACGGGTTAAAAAGCCTTTTTACACTTTCCTCTTTCCAGTCAGCATGTGGTCTCCTCCTCCTGTAACGTCACCACAATGGGAGGACAATGCATATACACGGGAAGCATTAAATGAAGGTTTTTCTACAGAAACCAGTAATTACTCTTTGAGAGTCATTTGATTTCTAACCAAGTTTAACTCAGTTATAGCTGCAAGCACCTCTAATGTTGGCAAAAAGAATAGCCACTAGAGGCAGGTTGACCTGCAATAAAAACATTGTCATTGCTGCACGACGACAATGTTTTACATTGCAGGATTAAAAAGACAGGGCACTGACTGCACGCAGGCCCCATCATTGAGATGATGTGGTCTGGTTTATTATAGAGTCCCTTTAACTTTTTGTTTTTTGTGTTGTTGCTTTTATCCCCATTACAGTTTAGCATATTTTATGTAGTTTAACAGATTGAATATTTGGCACTAGAAGTTTCTGGAAAATGTACTTGCTTTTCTGTAGGAGAATTCAGTATTTATGTTTTCACAAATGACTCCCCATGGAAAGATCTGTTAGTTTTCAATGCAGTAAACTATCTACTATGTAGTTATAAATTAACATGATATTTAATGATGTAATAACTTTTTGTTATTTCACACTAGGAGAGTTTGCCTTTTTAATTGTAATGATATTTTTTTATTTGCAAGCTAATGTAATATGTAAATGTGACATTTCATGAAATAAAGTATGCTCATGCTGTTCAATAATATGAAAAAAAAATCTCATTCCTTTAAATCTTACCTCTGCAGGAATGTGAAATTAAGAGTTCATTACAGTAATATGCTTTTACTGTACGTACAGCATGTTTTTCAGCAAAGGGTGAAAATCAAATACTGTCACTGTAGTTATATTTCTTATTTTATACTTACATTTTGCATATATTCTCAGCATGAATTCAGTAGGTATTTTAGAGGCTGTTAGGTTAATGGTCTGCATTCTTTTAAATAATACATTAGATTTAGAAGTTGATTTTCATTCTGTAACTACTTTATCTAGTTTAGCAATGCAGCATTTAAAAGTACAGAGAATTTTCCAACTACTTTCCACTTAGAGTTTTTGTTTTGAGGTTATAGTGCCGATAAATGTATAACACTTCCAGAGTCAGATATAATTTTTGCGTCCCATCATACAAGGAGATATCTAGTAGTCAATTGACCATTTTTAAAAGATATATGTTTAAAAGCAGTGACTGGAATGAATGATAACGGATTGTCCAGCATGTAATGTCACATTTAATGTATAATAGTTCTTCCAAGAAATAGAATAATATGGAATGAAAAAACATGATGAAATGTGTCATTTAGATATATACTTTTACTATTGAACAGTCTGATAGACGGGAGTTGGTTCCATCCAGGCGGATGGTATACCTGACCGTCGAAGCTTTGGCCATTCATAGTAGGATCCAACCGACTTAGTACTTCTTTACCAATCTACGAATAGTGAAGTATTGCACTAAGAATTCTAGGTATGCAACGTGAAGGATCACAGTGTTGCCGTGGAGTACTGTGTGAATATTCCCAAAGCGTGGAGTCGCTTACGAATCCTACAAGCGGATCATTCCTTACAAAAGATGAAGGTTCCAGTCGGACATCGGGGAATCGTGGGTGTTGACCAGTCTCCAGTTCCCTAAAATGATCGGAGGGAGATCAACTAGGAAGATAAAGTCTCGCTTTCCCCACACTTAAGTAATCACTGGGTTTGGTAGTTTATCGAGGCCTCAAGGATCCGAATTGAGGGTTCAGGGGAAGAGCTGATGTCTGGACGTGTCACAGGGAACCTAGATAACGTTGCCAAGAGGGATGGAAAAAACAACCACCATGACGTGTCTTCAGATCCAGGATCACAAGCCAGTTGACTACACGAAAGGGGTCCTTATTAGGTTTGAAAGTCTTCCACCTGGATGCGATAGAATTTCCTGTGGATATAGTAGAAAGTAAATCGATATTACCCTAGGGACGTTCCCCTGAGGAAACGGTACCTGGCGCATCTGTGTGTTCCATGTTCATCTGGAGCACCAGAGGCTGACTCTCATTCTACATGGGTAATAGAGTTAGCGATAGCGGGGTACCGAGTCAGATGTCCCGAAGTGGTTGGCGACAAGCTCCACTGTCAACCGGTCCCAAAGAACACCGTTTATATAGGTAACCGCATAACACCTCCCTCCATTGAGGTTTGGGTCCTGATGGAATTGGTGTGCCTTGTGCCCGGGGTTCCAATGATTTGGGGACCAGATCCACCAACCATCCGTCAGTATGGTTCAGACGAATAGGAGAGGCGAACACTGGGGTTTCAGATGAAAAGCAGAAACAGATAAAAGCAAAAAAAGTGGGAAGAAACCACCCAGTATACGTAAATAAATTAAATACAACCTGGGAAGATGAACCAGGATTAATAAAATTAATATAAGCCTGTAATAATAATAAACATTACATAGCGTAATACAGTTACAATAAAATGAAGTGCGTGATGATTAGATATTGCACTCACAAACATAAGGTGAAAGCAGGCTTCTCACCCCACCAGGGGTTCAAACGAATTGGAAAGTTGGTAGATTTCAATCCTCATAAATTCCTTAAATGGATGAAGGAAAGAGAGCCATACATGGTGAAGTACAGTAAAATCACAGAAAATTTTATTTAGATTGCACTTACAAGCAGGCAGAAAATCTGGGCATGTATCCACATATCCAAATACAGCGTGGTAATCTTCACAGAGCCAGCAGGAAGTAGTTAGAAACAAACAAATAAAACAAATTAAATGAAAAGTCCATATAGAGTCCAAATTGTAATGTCCAACGCATTTCGTCCAATAGGGGGACTTCTTCAGGGTACTGGAGTTATTCTTCCATAGAGGGGCTTCTTATACTGGTGACAATCATAGTCCATTCGCTACGTGTTGGCGTGCGCTCCATCCGTGGACCGCACTGATGTACGTGCTGTGCGACTCAGGGAAAAGATAGATGTCATAGTCGTGAGGAACCGATTAGAACAGAAATAAAACGCATGCACATGAACGAAAGGGAAATAAACCCGAATGTCATGCGTATGCGTAAATCATCATTCATACCATCCATAATAGAAACTGAGAACAAATAGGCGAACAACCGCCTTTTTATATGCATATGTTAGAAAAGTGAGAACAAATAGGCGAACGGCCACCTTTTTATACGAATTGAAACACAAAACATAGCAGAAACAGCACTGAGCCCATACACGAATATCGTAAGCCCATTCCCGGACGATGTTGGCGGCGTCCAGCATCATACCCATGACAGGGTCGACATAATCCAGCAGTTAGTCTTGGGTGTCTCTGGGAATTACCCTGACTCCCCTGCGGAGTCGCGGTCACCCAGAATCATGAAGGACATCATCCGCTGGTCAACACAGTCGTCTGTGCTGCTCTGTCCGGAAGGGAAGGGAAGGGCATGGTTGTCCGACCGTAAGCAGTTATGGACGTCAGTCACACTAATGTGGTTGACAAGTGGGTATGTTACACCTCCAGTGACCAGTAGGGTCCAGGGTCGATTCTGTGTCTCCTCGGACAGTATCGTGCGAGGCACCGTCCCCTTCAGATACTTTGGAATCCCCCAGAAAGAAATGGGCATGTAGGATTATCGTAGTATGGGATACGCCTGTGTAAAGGTACAAGATGCAGGGCAAACAGATCAATCTACTATAGTAGTAGGCAGTGCAGTCCCGTCTCTGAAGAAGTGGGGCTATTTCCCCACGAAACCCGTAAGACATCACAATCAAATCCAGATACAGATTCTGTCAGTTACCAGCAGAAGCACCTATCTGTTCAGGACCTTTGGTTAACCTGTGAACCGAGTCCGTCAGTTGTGTACGTCCCGTGGAGTGAGGTCTGTGCTGGGAGGCACATACCGATCTGCACGCCGTCCTCACCGGCAGCCGGATTCCAGCACACAAATTGCCAACTCAATCCATCACCATCCTGGCTCAATCCGAGGGTCTTTGAACTTTTTTGGACTTCACTAGACTGGTAACCTATATCTAACTATGGACTGACCTGTATCTTTGATGAATTTTAAATTTTTATATTTTTAATAATTCATTTCTATAATAAACTGTTTTTAATCATTTAACTTTTTTTCTATCATACGATTTTAAACATACGATTTTTTACCATTGCCTACATGTCTCACCGATATTTATTGCTATAGCATACAGTTCTATATACAGCGGGACCTTGGTTTACGAATTTAATGCGTTCTCCGGGACGTTTCTTATTGCAAAACATTTGTAAACCGAAACGCGGTTTCCCATAGGAATGCATTGAAAACCAATTAATCCGTTCTGGAGGTCAGAAAAAAAGTCAAAATGAGCTGGCATGGAAACCAACCCACAATGCAGAACACACAATAAAAAGCATGCAAATGACGAAGTTCAGCTCCCTACCTTTCCACAGCTTGAGAAATGCACCAAAAAGTCCCAAAACAACTGCAAACAATTTCCATAATGGCTCCAAAACTCGATGCAAAAGCCGCTCCAACACCTCCACACTCGACGCCACGTGCTACCCACAGGCTCCAGTATGCAGGGGGCGGTGCTATAAACCACCTAGGTACAATGCATCCTGAGGAAATTTGCTTTGTATTGCAAAACAAATTTGTAAACCGAGGCATTATTTTCTATGGATTTTCATTTGTAAACCGAAAATTATGTTAACCGAGGCATTTGTAAACCGAGGTCCCACTGTACTGTAGTGCCATTTCATCCATTTATCGTTGTTTAGTGCAAAGTATAGCATTTGGTACAACTATCAGCTACCCTGTATCTAATCAGGGAAAGTTTGTAGCTGCACCTTCCAATTATTTGTTACATTGTCTTTGTTCAGCAATGTATTCCTCAGTATCGATTGATAGATTCATCTTTTATCATTTTTAAAGACACAGCACACGTTTATTTATTTACACCTCTTAAAGGCACAGCACTTATTTTAATAGCACCTTATTTAGTACCTATTCAATTTTCTACCTCAATTTTGAGCCATTAACACTAGCTAGCTCCTGGATTTTTTGCACAATCCTTCTGAGTGTTTTTTCAGTGCTCACAGAAACCCTGGCGGGTCGTACTCAGAATCGTGGCCAAGTAGAACAGACTGGGGCTCACCCAGTAAATAGAGGTTGCAACGGCATGCCTCTGCTTAGCAGCACCGCGCAGCGCACGTATAGTGGGGTCTCACCCTAGGAGCACAGGGTATGAACCCTTAAGTGCTGACCACCAACCTGATAGAGAGTGTCAATCAGTTCTTTCTTCAATCAGTCCATTATTAATTCACTGTCAAGGAAGATATACCTTTAAGAAGGCGGCTTTGAACTCTTGTTCAGCGGTTAGCCAAGGCTGCAACGGCATGCCTCCGTTCAGCATTCCAGTGCAGCACACGTCTAGCAGGGGTCTTACCCCCGGTGTACAGGGCATGTGCCTGTAAGTCTTGCCTCAGCTGGATAGTGCGGCTCACATATAGTAGGGTTCTCACCCCGGGTGCACTGGGTATGAACCCTTAAGTGCCGGTCACAGCTCCGAAAGCTCAGTTTTCCAACAATTAAATTTGCTGTCGAGGGAGATAGACCTTGAAGCAGGGGGGGCTGAAACTCCCGTCCAGCAGCTAACAGTGTCTGTTAGCATGTCCCCATTCAGCAATGCAGTGCACATCCAGTAAGGGCCTCACCCCGGGTGCACAGGGTATGAATCCGGGTATGAACAGACACACACACTGACAGACACACACACACACACTCACTGACAGACACACACACACACACTCACTGACAGACACACACACACATACTCACTGACACACACACACACACTCACTGACAGACACACACACATACTCACTGACACACACACACACTCACTGACAGACACACTGACAGACACACACACTCCCTGACAGACACATGCTTACTGACGGACACACACACCTACTCACTGACCGACACACACACAATCACTGACAGACACATACTCACTGACAGACACACACACTCACTGAAAGACAGACACACACACACCAGTTAATTTATTCCTTTGGGAGCTGGTGTGGGGATCTTCTGTCTGGAGATCTCCTTCCTGCTCCTCACTGCTTCCTCCCACGGGCGGTTTAGTCACTACAGACTGCGCGCGGGAGGGAGCAGTGAGGAGCAGGAAGGCAGAGCTCCTTTGCTGCATCCACCGTCCCTTCCCCCCCGGCCGGGTAAGTGTAAGCAGAGTAGGCACCTGCAATGTGGGGAAAGCAGGTGCCTACTCTGCTATAACAGCAGCATGTACTCGTGGATCGCCATGCCGTAAAGGTGGTCCTTGTGGGCCGCATGTGGCCCGCGGGCCGCGAGTTTGACATGCTTGCTGTAATAGATAATACAAGGTTATGGGAGAATGAGAGATATTCCTTTAAGCAGTATGTCCTGGAAATCCTGTTCAGCAGTTAACAGATGCTTCAATAGCATGTCTCCATTCAGTAGCACAGTTCAGTAAAAATACAGTAGGGGGCTCATCCCTTGAGTGCAGGCCTCAGCTCTGACATAGAGCACTAATCCATGCTCTAATAGTTAATACAAGGTTATGGGTGGAATCCCTGTAAATAGCTTATATAAATGGCCTAATTCAACATTAACATGCAACCTCAGTAAGACCGAAAAGCCCATCAAGCCCCAGAGAAGTGAGAGCAAGGAGGGGAGAGAGCAGAAACCAAGAATAAGGTAGAAACACAATAAATAACATAGAAAAAACACAGCTGCACATAGTACAGAATCACAGCAAGAACAAACAGCAAAGTACCGTATATACTCGAGTATAAGACGAGTGTTTCGGCACATTTTTTGTGCTGAAAACCCCCCACTCGTCATACTCGAGTCATTGTCTGTATTATGGCAACTTACATTGCCATAATACAGACCAGGACCGCCGGGCTTGTAATGTCCTGTTGGGGGCTGGCAGCGAGCTGTTACTTACTTTTCCTGCAGCTCCTGTCAGCTCCCTTCTCCTCCGTGACGTTCAGCTCCAGTGTAAGTCTCGCGAGAGCCGCGGCGTCAGAGCTTTGCCACGGGTTATCGTGGCAACGCTCCACGCGGCACTTCGACCACGAGACTTATACTAGAATATATACGGTATATTAAAAATAATACAGAAACAACCTCAAAAGAGGCAAAAGAAACATAAAGCAATGGAGAAGAGTAATACTCTGACCTGTCTGCTTGATGGAACAGCAAAGAAAGAGGAAATGATGAGGTCACTATGACTTATGTACATCCTAATCTCTTGTGATTGGTTCTTTTTTCTATGTGTTTCTTTGCTGCTGTGTGAAGTTAGTAAAGAGAGATTATGCAAAATACGAAGCCTCCTGTCATGTTGTAAAATTCAAATCTTCTTAGGTATGGATATGTCCTCCGGCACCCGTGGAGAGATAAGGCAGGTTCAATCTGTTTCTGCCTATTTGTTTCTGCAATATCAGCAATTCTTTTCTATTATAAACATTGTCCTGTACACAAACAGATCCTACAACTTGACTAGATTATATAGCAAAAACATTGGTGTAGATAACCCACCTACCCACTAAATCTAGTTTGAGGACAACATATTCTGAACATTTTTGAATTTATACCTTGTGTAAACTCTGACTGAATTGTACTTTGTGTATATTATGCATAACTCTGTTTGCTATTGCTAAAATATATGGTATTAACTCACGTCCTTGGTGAATTTGTTGTTGAATTTGATTGGTAATTATTCCATTGTGTACAAAAGATAGCAAGTAATAAAATGAAGACAGAATAATAAAATAAACTAGCATTGTAAGCCATAGTACCCAGTTATGTCGTGCATTGTAAGCCATAGTACCCAGTTATGATACTTGGATACCTTTGACTGTAAAGTTAGTACACATGAAGCAAAATTCCAGGTTTGCTAATTGTGTTTTCTGGTTGGCCACAATAACACATTATCCTGATTAGAGCTCTAAGAGGACACAGTCACTGCCAAACAACCTCTTTACTGTCCATCCAAAAGCGTAAAATCCACCACAGACTTCATGAATATTGAATGCTTTACTTTGGACAACATTCCAAGGACTCTAATATTATCTTCAATAGTGTATGATGACTAAAATAATGAAAACAGAATATGTGACTTTGTTACACTGTGGGATGTTGTGAAGAGAGGAAAAGAGATAATTTGTGACTAATATCAATAGAGATTTGCTATATTTCCTGGCTGTATGTGAGAAATGTAATACCAACCTCTATTAAAAAAATACAGTCACTTTATAAAGTATCACCATCATTATATACAATAAAACACTGTTCACTGTACCCTCCTTTCCCACTTGGACCTCAACTTTTTCTTTCCTTTCATGGTGAACATACATTGTTGATTACAAGCCCATGCTCGACCCGCTCTGTGCATTTGGTATTGGTCAAGGCCCTGGGGAGTCAGCACAGCTAAACGGACAAGGGCACATGTATGAGTGTGGGGATGGTGCTAGTAATTGGCTATATGTATTTAGGGGAGTGGTTATGGGTTTATAGTGGGGCAGGGATCATCTTACCTCAGTGCCTTTTGGGATTCTGGCCAGCAAACATCTCCCCTGCCTCTGCGCTCCTGTTTGTCCTGGGCCTGGTGACTTTTCCTGCTTGAGGGATGGCTGTGGATTCACTCCTGCTGCCCTCAGAGCTGCTGCTGCCCTGGATGATGGCAGGCACCTTCAGGAGCAATGTGCTCCCCTCCAACCTGTGGCCGCCGGTGTGGGATCACCCCCCCCCCCCGCGCCGTGAGACCTCTCCTGGGGCCTCCCACGCGGCTACAGCCCTGATCACCCCCCCCCCTTCAGGGAGCTGGAGCCCAGGCCCAAGGCACTACCAGGCCGCGTGTTAGCTCCATCTGCTCCATCTGCCATCCCCGGCCGTGGACAGCAGGCCAGGGGGGCCAGAAGACCTGCTGAGGATCCTGGGGGGTCTGGGAGGCCTTCCCAGCCCCCACGTGGTCGGCGCACGGCAGATAAAAAGCCAGGCCGGTGGTGGTGAGTGGGCCCCTCAGGGCCACGTGGGGCACAGCCAGTGGTGTATCTTGGTTTTGTGCTGCCCTAGGCAGGACAAAACTCAGACACCCCCCCTCCCCCCGCGCGCGCGCGCCACCCCCACCCAACCCTTCCCCCCTGCCCCGCCTTCTAAATACACACACATTCACTGAGAGATACGCATACACTAGCTAACACACACACAGTCAGACACACACAGTCGGACACACACACACACTAACAAACACACACAGTCGGACACACACTAACAAACACACAAAGTCGGACACACACACACTAACAGACACACACAGTGAGACACACACACTAACAAACACACACAGTCGGACACACACACTAACAAACACACACAGTCGGACACACACACACTAACAAACACACACAGTCGGGGACACACACACTAACACACACACACACAGTCGGACACACACACACTAACAGACACACACACTAACAAACACACACAGTCAGACACACACACTAACAAACACACACACTAACAAACACACACAGTCGGACACACACACACTAACAGACACACACACTAACAAACACACACAGTCTGACACACACACTAACAAACACACACAGTCGGACACACACACACACACACACTAACAGACACACACAGTGAGACACACACACTAACAAACACACACAGTCGGACACACACACACTAACAAACACACACAGTCGGACACACACACACTAACACACACACACACACACAGTCGGACACACACACACTAACAGACACACACACTAACAAACACACACAGTCAGACACACACACTAACAAACACACACACTAACAAACACACACAGTCGGACACACACACACTAACAGACACACACACTAACAAACACACACAGTCTGACACACACACTAACAAACACACACAGTCGAACACACACACACACACACACACTAACAGACACACACAGTGAGACACACACACTAACAAACACACACAATCGGACACACACACACTAACAGACACACACACTAACAGACACACACTGTCGGACACACACACACTAACAGACACACACACTAACAGACACACACACACACACTAACAGACACACACACACACTAACAGACACACACACACACTAACAGACACACACATACACACTAACACACACACACACACTATCAGACACACACACACACACTATCAGACACACACAGTCAGAGACACACACACTCACATTAACACATTTTTTTTTTTTTTTACTCCCCCCCGCCTCCCTACCTTTGGGAATGCTGGGGGTGGGGGGGTTCTCCCATTCCCTGGTGGTCCAGTGGCTGCAGGATGGCACTGGCGGGCAGGCTGGGCGGCCGGCGAGGGAGCTCTTCCACTGAGCTCTCTGCTCAGCTCCCTTGCGCGCCGCCCGCAGAGTGAGGCTGGGAGGCGGAGCCGGAATATGACGTCATATTCCGGCTCCCAGTCTCACTCTGCGGGCGGCGCGCGAGGGAGCTGAGCAGAGAGCTCAGGGGAAGAGCTCCCTCGCCGGCCGCCCAGCAACCAGCAACCAGCAACCAGCCCGGCATGTCTGTTAGCCGCAAGGCTAACAAGACATTTGCCTTGGGCATTTGGGGGCGGCGTTTTTTGCCGCCCCCTGGAAAATGCCGCCCAAGGCAAATGCCTTGTTTGCCTCGTGGCTAATACGCCCCTGGGCACAGCTGTGCTGCCGCTGTGGGGTTGAGGCCTTTTCTGGGGATGAGGGTCGGCCAGGGGGGTCCCCCTCTTCTCCCCCGGGTTCTGTCCACAATTCCCCCCTCCCTGTGGTGCCATCCCTTGTCCCTCTCCCTCTGGAGTCCCCCCTGCTTTGGTGTTTACCTGTTCCTGCTGTGCTGGGTGTCCCTCCTCTCTCTAAGCCCTCTCCTGGCTCTCTCTGTCTCCCCCTGTCCCTGCTGTCCCTATTCCTGGTCCCTATGTCCCCCCTCTGGGTACTCACCTCGGCTGCCCTCCTCTGCGGGGTGTGAGCTCCTCTCCACGGCTCTTCACACAGGATCTGGCTGCAGTTCCTGGAACCGTCCAGCAGATGGCGCCTGGTGCTGCTGCAAGGCTGAGCAGTGCTAAAAATGAAATTAACTCTGTCCTGCCTGGATCATCTTCATTTTCCTTTGCCGCGGGAGGTTCCTCGGGCATCGGTTGGTGAGTTCACTAATGTTTCTTCTTTTCAGCCCGAAAAATTAAAATAAATAAATAAATGAAAGAAATTTAAAAAATAAATATATAACAGGAGCAGGGTGCGCAAGCAGGTAGGGTCCCCCCCATTAGATGGTCAGCTTCGGTTAGTGTGGTCCCTGGCGCTGCAGCCACAGGGGGTTTTGACTGTTTCTAGGGTCACGGGGTTACCCTCTCCCGGAGTGGGCAGGCATGCTGGCACCCCTGCTACGGCGTCGGGTGCCACAGCACCTGCTGTTGCTGGGGGGTCCCTAGCATTAGGTGACCCCCCCGGGTGTTGCTGCCATTTCGTGTGAGTCCGCCTATGTATTGGTCAGGGCCCTTGGGCTTGCACCTTCAACAGGAGATTCGTGAAAAACTTTGGAGGGGAGACTTTGTTGAGATTTTTCCCTCCTTCCCATGGAGGAGGCTCCACCTTTCATGGAAAAGGACGGGTAGGAATCCCCAAAAAAAAAAAAAAAGACAAGGAGACATACCAGTACCGAAAGATCCCTAAAACTTGCGCGAATTGGATTTGCGCGTTTGCAATCCTGGCCAGTGTAATTGGGGAAAGGGCTCCGCAGAAGTGCTCCGCATTATTCTGCTACCTGGATACCATTTGGAACACTTGTCGTACCTATGGCGGTCTGGGGTGGTGGAAATATGACGAGCAGTTCCGTCAACGGTTGGCGGTGCGCACCTTAATTTCGTGGGAACAGATTGACATTGGCCTCTTGCTATCCACTGTGACCTGCCCGGCCACACAGCAGGGTGGGTTCTCGTCCTTTCTCAGGGGGCGATGGGGAGTGTCTTCCTCCTCACCGGCCGCGAATCAGAGGCCGGGCTGTTGTTGAAATTCAACGACAGTCACTGCAAATGGGGGGCATCTTACCGTTTCCAGCAAGAATGTTCCACTTGTGGGGGAGCCCATCCCGCCTCCCACTGCTTCAAGCGGAGTAAAGTTGGCGAGGTAGGGGATTTGGGGTCAGAGGGCGATGGCGCCAGGGGTCATGAGCGCGATACGCCCTTGACTCACCAGTTTATAGGAATCTTCGGGCGGCTGGCATCCTACTGGATGGGTTGAGCATGGGTTTTGGACACATACCGTCTGATTCGCCATTTATCGTACCCCCGGGTGGGGGGGGTTGGTAAATGACGACATCTCTTGGGAACTCTGCCGGGTATCTTCTGCATCCTTTGACGTGGCGGTTGACATGTTCAGGGCCATGGGCCCTGGGGCCTTGTTGGCCAAGGCTGATGTGGATTCGGCCTTCCGTCTACTGTCGGTGCACCCGGAATGTCACCATCTTCTGGGCTGTGTTTTGTAGGCATGTATAACAAGGATATGTGCCACCCTGTGGGTAGTTCCATATTCTGTTGTTACTTTGCATGCTTCAGCATGTTCTTGGACTGGGTGGTGAGGGAGGAGACTGGGATAGACTCCTTGCTACACTACCTCGCTGATTTCATTTGTGTGGGTCCTGCCAATTCGACAGCCTGTGCGCTGCTGCGACGGGTTCTGGGTGAGGTGTTCCATTAGTTTGGGATCCCGTTGGCACACAGAGAGACGGTGGGCCCGGTCACTTGTCTCAGCTTTCTGGGCATTGAGATTGACCCTTTGGCGGGGGTCTGCCGCTTGCCTTTGAATGTGATTCAAGGCTGGTGGCGCGAGGGGGCCTTGGCCATGGGGCGGCACGAGATTCAGCTGCACTGCCTGCAGTCGCACCTGGGTGAGCTGAATTTTGCCTGTCGGATCATGCCCCTGGGGCGGGTCTTTAACCGGCGTCTGGCTGCGGCGACAGCTGGGTTCTCCGGGCCTCGCCATTCCATTCGACTCAGTTGGCCGCTGCGGGAGATTTTGTCGGTTTGGGACTCCTTCTTAGCTGCATATAATGGGCGGTCCTCCTGGCAAAGGCCCGAGGTTTCTAACGCCGACCTCCACCTATTTACGGACGCGGCTGGCGCGGTGGGGTTTGGGGCCATCCTGGGCTCACAAAGAATGTGGCCTTTTTGGAGCGTTTCCCCATTTTGGTGGTGGGGAAGGTCTGGCGGTCACATTTTAAGGATCTAAGGGTAGTGTTTCAATGTGACAATTTAGGGGTTGTTCAAGCCATTACTCGGCTCACAGCCTCCTTCCCTCCAGTTGTTCACATGCTTAAGGGTCAATCGCCTCACAGGCGGATCTGGAGGGGACGCCTTGCTGGCGGACTCATGGTCGCTCAGTCTGGCAGAGTGACGGAATGGGTCCGTGGATCAGTTTCCACAGCCACCTGGACGTTATGCTCCTGGGGGCCGTGCATGTTGGGGTATTGGTGATTCCTAGTAGGCCATGCGGTGGTGGGGTATTGTTTGCCACCATTCGGCGCCCTGCGGGTCATATCACTATAGGTATTTGACAATCCAGGTTGGATGTTTTTCGGGAAGGGTATGGCGGTTTGGCTGTTGCACTTTTCCTTTGTAGAGAACTGTGAGCTGCGCCCAGTATGCACGGGCCCTCTTTTGGGTTATGCGGATGGGATTTTTTTTCTTTCCCCTTCCCAATTTTTTGGGTCTTTCGCTCAAGTCTGATGGTTCTGGGGATTGTCGGCAAGAAATCTTGTGGCATTCCTTTCGGTTTAGCGCTGCCTTGGAGGCTTTTAGGATGGGTATGTCAGCGCACGTGGCGCAAAGAAACGGGAGGGGGTATGGTGAGATGTCTCGGTGAAGTAATGCTGGTTTTGTGGAATTTGTTCAATCCTTGGGGGGGGTTCGGGTTCAATTCTCAGCGGCGGTGGTTCATCCATTCATTCCTTTGAGGTAGATAATTAAGTACCGCTTCCTTGGGTACGAGTAACAATTCCCAGGGTGCACTTGGAAAACAGATAATATCTGGATGTCCTTTTCCTGGTTATACTCCCAGGTGGGATGCGGGTGTCCGTCCGGGAGGTGAGCTATTGGGTTGTGCGCCTTCTGGAGCAGAGGTTCGTTGGTTTGGTACCAGAGGTATGAAATGTGTTCGGCTCCTCCGGGAGCAGGTTCAGCTGTCCCACCTGTCCCTAATGTTCCGGTTATCCACCTGGCGGGAATTGAGCTTGGGACAATACCAAGGTGGTGTTTGGCGTCTGCCCCTAAAAGGTTATTGGTGCGTGTTTTAGTTGTTTCGTTATGCGTGGTGTTGGGTTCACTGTATGACCCTGTGTGTTAAGTTATATATGTTAAGTTATGGTTATTTATGTTTAACGTTTTGGTTTCAGAAAGAAGAGAGATTATGGTTATAGAGATTATTATAATAAGTTCTGGATGTGTTATACAGGACTTGTCGTATGTTATAACAACAGCAGTAAAAAAAAATAATAAAAAATAATAATAATAATAATAATAATAAATAATAATATTAAAAAAAAAAAAAAAGGTAATTTCCCGTATCTTTTGGCAGCAGGCCCATAATCAGTGCATGGTACGCTGCCGTATGAAGCAAAATTGGAGGGCCTTTCGAGGTGTTTGAAGGTAAGGGGATTTTGGTTTGCCACAGGGTGTTTTCGCGCATGTGGCAGCTACTGTGTTTCTGGGTGATGAAGGTCGGGCTAGACCTTTTTTCGTCATGCCATGCAGGAAGTGGTGGAACAGGCCTGGTTTGTTTTGGTGGGGCTTCCCGCTGATTTTAGGTTTAAAACAGCGGGGTTTGTGGCGGGGAGCGTGTCCTTGCCAACAGGGTTGGGGACCAGATGGAATGTTAGGAGATGGACATGGTGGGTCTCAACCTCCCCTGCTCTGTAAGGTAAACTTTTAAGTTACCGAATAGGACGTGCCCACCGAGCAAAAAGCCGGCTGGTGGTAGAGCATTTAAGATGATGGGAATTTTTGGTTTGGACGAGGGGGGAGGCGAGACACCAGTGGGTAAAGTTTTGGTGCATAGGCACCTGGTTAAGTTCGTTGGCAAGGACGGTTATTTAAGTTGGAGGCTGTAGGGCAATAAGTGTAATTTATATGTTAATTATGGTATGTATATGTATATATTTATATGTTTATTTATATCTGAATTAAAGAAAAAGAATAAAGTTTGGATGAGTCCTACAGTTGTAAATTTAATAAATGCTGTGGCCTGTTTCATCCAATATTCGTTGTTTGTCATTATTGGGGGGAGAATTAGGGTAGTCTCCTTACTCTTAGTCGCACCACATTCCCCGCTACGTACATACATGTCATGAAACACTTTTCTGGCTTATATTTTAGAAATCAAACTGTTCGTATTTTAGTTTCCTTCCCTGCTAACTTATCATCTTCCCTTCCGTTCTCCATTAGTGTCCCGCAAGAATCAATTCTTGATCTTTTTATGAAAAAGTTCCCTGTAAATATTACTTGTTATAGTACAAAAAATACTTGTTCAAGCAAGGCACAGTTATTGGTAATTTGTGTCTTTATTATCTTATTAGTCAGTGCAACATACCACAAAAGTACAGATCTCAGCCCAGCAAGCCCAGCAGGTCTCTAGATTTAATAGCAACTAAACAACACACTGTGTATATTTATATACGTGTCTCTGTCTGGCCGAAAGTCTGGTTTAATTTGTAACTTTCCTATACTGCCTTATAGTTTATATTATTCCTTTATAAAGAAATACAGATTGAGATGACTGAAACTTTAATAACAGCAGGACACACCCCCTGGAATGTCTAGGTCTCTGTGTGACAAGTGGAAACCACCAGAGATATTTGGAGACATAACACAGCTAAAGGAGTAACTTCAAGTTACATATATTTGTCTTTATAGTCTCTGACAACAGTTGTGGCATAGCTCTACAGTACGCCTTTTTAAGTTTCTTACAAAACTTTTCTACTTACTCTGACTGCTGCCTTTGTGATGTATTGGAGTTGTTCTAAAACAAGTAGCTGGCAGTCTATGAAACAGCATCCATTCTAATCAACTGGCAAACAACACCTAAACAACACCTAAAGGCCCAATAAAAATAAAAACAGGTCTCTTTGGTGAGTTGCTGGTGCTGGTTCTTGTTACACCCTAGTCTTATCCTCAAGTGGCATTAAAAGTTCTTTAGAGTGGGATCTTATCATATTAGGCAAACAATAGCAATACTTATTTTGTGTGTTTATGTATTATTTAGAGTATTTGTTTAATATTTTGTTTTAACCCCTTAAGGACCAAACTTCTGGAATAAAAGGAAATCATGACATGTCATACAGGTCATGTTTCCTTAAGGGGTTAAGGACTTTTTCCTATTTGGTTTTGTAGTATGTTTTGTAATTGCACTGTGAATTTGCTCAACACTATACCTAAATTTAGAATTTTATTGCATGGATACACTTTATTATTGTTGCTTATAAATTATATTTAATATATTCACTTTGCCAGTGTTTGTAGTATTTTGAATGTACTCTTTGCACGTTTTATTCAGCTAGCAATTTATTATATTTTATATGGCACCTTATTAATGCTTGCTATATTTTATATGTGACACTTTAACACATGGCACTCTGTCATCTTTATTAGGCTCTTATATAGGATCATTTAAAATGAATATACTGCAATATATAAGTTAAATACAGTGTTGTTTTAATATTAAGATTAGAGATGTCCCGAACAGTTCGCCGGGAACTATTCGCCAGCGAACATAGCTTGTTTGCGGTCGCCGCGGCCGGCGAACATATGCGATGTTCGGTCCGCCCCCTATTCGTCATCATTGAGTAAACTTTGACTCTGTACCTCACAGTCAGCAGACACATCCCAGCCAATCAGCAGCAGACCCTCCCTCCCAGACCCTCCCACCTCCATGACGAATAGGGAGCGGACCGAACATCGCATATGTTCGCCCACCGCGGTGACCGTGAACAAGCTACCGGCGAACTGTTCGGGACATCTCTAATTAAGATTTATATGGTATGTTGCTACCCCCTCATACATGATTTATCCACGTATATGACTGTCTATATGTTTTGATATATGTTTTTTGTTACACATACACTATGGAATTTAATATTTTAAAAAACAAAACATTTTATTGGTCACATTGTCTATTTATTTTTTATATTTTGTCTCTTGTTTCCATTGTGTGGAAGTGGAATGAGAAGTTCAGGCAATGAGGCAATTTGTATTTTTATTTTAATATTTCTTTTTTTTGTGGTTTCCTAATAGACCATTATTTACACGTGTGCTTGCACTGTGTCGTACACATGCACCCCTTTTTGTTTAAAGCTACACACTTTTTTTCTTTTTTGGTGCGTTCTGGCAAGGTTTTGGCTGCTTTCTGGAACCTCTCTCTCGCAAGGTTTCTGTTTTGTTATGGAGCCTCGCTTATGCGGCTTTTCACTTTTGACCTTTCCACTCCCTATTACGTTATTTGAATATATCATGCATTCACATTTAGAGTGGGGTGGTTCCCTTCCTGCACTATATCTTCAGTGCACGCAACTGTTTGTGTTCCATCTGGCTCCTCTTCCCTTTCGTTTGGCACTTTGCCTTATTGCCTACTTTCTGTCTTCTCCCATTATTGGAACAATAGGGTTAGTGTATATATATATATATATATATATATATATATATATACACATGTTACATATATGTTTAAGGTTTCATGTGGTGTTCGAAGCATTGCTCCATGGGTTATGATCCAATAGAACTGCTTTGCATGTTAACCTAGTGAGTGTCTGTAGCTTATTTTTGGATATATCTGATGCAAGAGATCTGCTGATCTTGCTTCAGCTAAATCACCATATGGCTTCCTTTTGTGAGAACATTATACCATGGCATATAACATACAGAGATCTATATATGCTACTCATAATTCAATTAGTAACCATTGTTTACTATTATATCTGTCATAAGATTTGTAGAATTGCTCATGAATTTATCATAGCCTCTGTTACATACACTATGGAGTGACATTGATATGGTTGTCTAACATCACCTTTAGAAATGCCAATGAGATAAATAAAATGTGATAGATTGACACATCCGAATTCAATATCCACAGAGCTTCATGATGACTATTTGAGCCTCATATGATGCTGTTTCCTTAACAGGGGTTGTAAATATAGGAATACACTGGAATAGTGTTACTAAAAGTAATGACATAAATACCAATATAAAAAATCTAAGACTGTGCTTCTAATAATTCAATATATTGTACAGATATAGAAACAACACAGGTGTAGGCGCTCTCTAGAATGTATGGATGGACGGCAGCAGTAAACCAGCAGGACTTCCCAATACCTGCTATTACCCAGAAAGTGCAGAAAACAAAGTGGTAAACCGCGCCACACGATAAAAAACAGTATAAACAAAATTGTACATACATACAAGTAGTCCCAGTATTGAGGTAGTAAATGTAAACCTTAAAGGATAAAAATAGAAATAATAGTGCAATATGCCAATGTAAAGAGATACAATAGTGCTATAATATAATGAACCAGTAGAAGGACCAACTCACACTTTACAGAGCTGCTAAGAGCTCTGCTGATTAGCGCCTGGACGGTATGATCCCCGTCTAAGGATATGGTGGTGGTAACGGGTATCCAAGGCTCCACAGGCGTGTATAAAATAGAAACACAGAGAAAATCCAATAGTGTATTATGTATAAATATTGGAATAAAAAACAAGGGGTAAATACCCTACTTACAATTTCCAGAGCACTAAACTTGCTCTGGTGGTGAGTGCTTGTGGTGGTATAATCCCCACCAAGGGATATAGGCAGGATCCAAGGTGCACAGGAATGAGAGGCAGATCAAAAAAGCTGGAAACAAACTGCAACTTTATTGTAAAATAAAATAAAAAACCTTTGTATATAAAATCTTCAGTAAAAGTACAATGTCCAAAATTCAAAGTCCAGACTTCTTGATCCACTTTACGCGTTTCGCCCGAATAGGGGCTTCTTCAGAAGTGTAGATAGTGGGGAATGGCAGTTCCGTCCTTATATAGGGCATCTGTCTTGTAATCCCAGTGTGTGCACTCTTCCTGTTTCCGGCCGGTCGCATGCGCCAACCGGAAGTGACGTAACGCAATCTGCAGGGGCTGATGGGACGTGTAGTCCTAATGTTGTTGCTAATTCCGGTAGTCGCGTGCGTCGCCCGGAAATGACGTCACGCGACTAGCGGTGCATTGTGGGGGGAGTAGTTTTAAACACTACCCTTTACAGCATCCTCAAACAAATGAGAAAAAGAGCAATTACATATACATTAATGTTTATAGAGAGCTGTTCAATCTTAATTTGTTTACATGACTGCATATATAGTGAAGTTTATAAGTTGATCATATAGTGGTCAGGGAATTCTGAATGAACGAGTATTTAAAGGGCCAGTAAATATTGCCACAGAAATATACACTTATACATATAGTGATCTGGATTATATAAATATATAGCAGATTATTAGAGGGCCAATATATATGGCCATAGAGGTATACACTTAGACATATAGTAATCAGGATATCATACATGTATAGCAGATTCTTAAAGGGCCAGTATATATGGCCATAGAGGTATATATTAAGAACTGTATACAGTGAAAAAAAACACCAATCACATTAGGAATTATATGTGCAAGAGAAATTGTGTATAGTGGCAACATGAGAGGTGTATGGTATCATTAAAAGTTGAGAAAAAGATAAAAACATATATATAAATATAAATATAAAAAAAGGAATGTATATAAAAATATATATGTAAAAAATTATAAAAAATTAAAAAGATCAAATTCAGCATTAAGTCCATTAGGTTGTAGTGTATCTAAAAAGTACACCCACTCCATCTCTTTTTTACCCAATTTATTAACCATATCACCACCTCTCCAATGTTGGGATACTTTTGTGATGCCAATAAATTTAAGTAGGCGTGGGTCATTATTGTGGAGTGCAAAATGAGAGGATACAAGATGATTTTTGAAGCCCTTCTCTATATTCCTACAGTGTTCCCCAATTCTCGTTTTTAGAGGTCTTATAGTCCTTCCTACGTATTGTAGACCACATGGGCACTCTAATAAATAGATGACATTCTTGCTCATACATGTGATAGTGTCTTTGATCTCATACTTTTTGTTAGTTTTACTTGATTTAAAATCCATAGTATGTCTATTAATTGTACATATTGTACAGATGTCAGATAAATAAATAAAAAAATTACCAGGGTACAGGAAACCAACTTACTAGATAAAACTATACATAGAAGTCCTCAAAAATATGTAAATTGTCCAAAATGTCTGTAGCTGCTAAAAAGTGCAAAACAGACAAGATAGGGTGCAGTAAGTTTATTTAGACATGCAGACAAAATGTAAGTGAAAATAATAAAAATATAAATAAAAAAGTGATAAGAAACAAAGAAAAATAAAACATAAGCAAAAGCTAAATAATATATACAAAGCAGACCCCTCTGACTAACCACTCCCTCCCATGTAGTGTACTCACAAGATAGTGAGCTGGAATCGAAGCACCTGATAAAAAGTGCTGTATAGCAAAATGCTGGCAGATCAGTGTTGCTCCACATTGGTCCACATGTAATCCACATTGGAAATGGTACTGCATTTGGAAGAGAGCAAGCAAAAATATCTCCTACTCATTCTCCAAAGAAGATTAAGGAACACTATAGAGCTATAGTGCTCCTGTTCCTAATATGTCTAGGTGCCCTCATCCCCAATGCGCAGGGGCAGACTGAGCGGTCGGGCACTTCGGACACGGTCCAAGGGCCCGGCCAAGGAAGGTGGCCCTCCGCCCGCTCTGTGTGTCTGGCACTGTCATTCACACTACTAAATTGACACCGGCCACTCAAGTCTAACGCTCAATAACCACACTATCCTCGAGCCCGGTGAGGCAGTGCTTAAAAGAAGAGGAGGTGGGGCCCGGCAGAGCTGATGATGAATGTGGCTAAGTGCACAGAGGCGGGCAAAATCACGTCACATACTTACGTTGATGAGCACCTCCTACATGGGCCACTCCGATGTTAAAAAAAAACACATGTGTATCTGTATGTCTGTGTATCTGTATATGTTTGCGTGTGTCTCTGTATCTATATGTGTTTGTGTGTGTCTGTATCTGTGTGTATGTATGTTAGTGTGCGTCTGTGTATCTGTGTGTGTCTGTGTATATGTATGTGTTAATGTGTGCCTGTGTATTTGTATATGTGTCAGTTTGTAATTGTGCATCTGTACCTGTGTATCTGTTTGTGTGTCAGTGTGCATCTGTGTATCTGTTTGTATGCCAATGTATCTGTATGTGTTAGTGTGTGGCTGTGAATTTGTATGTGTGTCAGTATCTGTGTATCTGTTTGTGTGTCCATGTTTGTATCTGTTTGTCTGTGTATCTGGATGTATCAGTGTGTGTGTGTGTGTGTGTGTGTGTTTCGCAGTGTATACATCTCAACATTCAAACTCCAACACATCACACAAATATACCCCTGCATTCAAACATCAACACTACATATAGACACACCCCTACATTCAAAAGCAAATACTACACACAAGTAAATCACTGCTTTCAAATGGTAACAGTACATAACAACACATTACACACAAAAACACCCCTACACTCACACACACATACTTTATTCAAAAACATGCTTACATATAAACATACAAACACTGCTCAGTGCTAAATACAACCCTGCAAGGATGGGCAAATGGTAGATCCCCAGCTGGGAGTTGTATGACAATGGGGATCTACCTTTTTTCCATCCTTGCGATAGGGGGCCCTCAAAAAAATTCTATTTTAGTTCCACCACTGAGTGCAATGCAGATTATCAACTTAAAAATTGGCTCACATAGAAAACATTCATATAGCAACACCGGGGAATAATAAATCAGAGGCAAAATTAAATAGACACTATAGTCACCAGAACAACTACAGCTTTATGTAGTTGTTCTGGTGTGTATAGTATGTCTCTGCAGGCTTTTTAATGTAAACACTGCCTTTTCAGAGGAAGATCCCAGGAAGCCCCAAGCCACCCAACCCCCACACTACAGTCTCTATTCCCCAATTACATTCCCTATACTCACTACAGCCTTTCTTTCCCCACTACATCCCCTAAATTGCCACTACAGCCTCTACCACCTCACTACAGTTCCTATCCCCCCATTAGAGTCCTTGTCAACGCTGAAAGCGTTGTATGTAATGCTTCCCTATGGGCTACTGTGACATGTGACAGTGTTAGTCGGTCAATGCAGTAGAAGTGCTTCTAGTGGCTGTCCATGTGACTGCAATATTAACCCAGCAATATTAACATTATAACTTCTTAAAAAGCTGCATGTTTTACGTTGCATGGTTAAAAGAACAGCAACATTGCACCCAGACTGCTTCATTGACATGAAGTGGCCTGGATGACAACAGTATTCATTTAGCCTTTTTATTGTTCATCACAGGTTTTGAGCTGTTTTTATTACCATATCTATTCTCTTCTCATTTGGTTTTGGCTGGAAACAAGGCATTTTTGATATTATAGTATAGCATATTATATTAACACATTCAGGTCTGTTAATAAAAATGTGCGTTAACTGATAACCAGGATCTGCTCCAAATGATACACGTGAGTCTTTGCCAGTTTCAGTTAACTTCTTGTTCACTGAAGAAAGATAATGCTTAGTTGAATTAGATCCTAATAGCCATATAATAAAGGTCATTTGTTCTTTCTTTCTATTTTTGTGTTCATTTAGCTGCAGGCATTGAAACATCCATATGGCAATTGGCAGCTTTCAACACACTCAAAATTTTGCATCACTATGTATATATATGTATGTATATGTACATATATAGGTTTTAGGGTTGTGCATGGGCAAATAATTTGGTTCGGTTTGGTTTCGGAAATTCGGGTAAGTAAAAAAATGTGTTTGCTCAAGCAATTCGGACCAATTGCATTTGGTTCGGTTCGGCACTACGGAACTGCTGAACGTCGTCACTTCGGTACTTCGGACATCCGAATGTCCGAAATGGCATGAAATACGGACAAATGTACATTCAGCATGAAACAAATTGCACATGTCTAATGGGTTTAATGTTGTTGGTTTATACTGTATGTACCATGGCAGTTAGTAAATGTCTATCTTTGTCAGAGGTGCAAATGTAACAGGGAGTTAGATATAAAACTTGTCACATTCGTTTTCACATTTTCACCAGTTTTGTGCTCATGTGCCATATGTAAAAATCTGCTAGTCCACATTTAAGACTTTTTTTTCCCGCTTTATCTGTAATGCCTCAAAATAATTTTTCTGCCACAATTTACTTCTTTTTTTTCTCCTTTTTTTTTTATTACTTTAAAAATGGCTACTATAATTGGTGGGAAAAAAAGACACATTTTAAATTTGAAAGATTTTTTTTTTTTATATTCCCTAAACAAAAAGGAAGAACATGTCACAGAAAATCCAGTACTCTGACAGTGGTGGAAAATTGACATCTTTTTTATATATTGGAAGTGACCAGTTTGTAAACCAAACTGGAACAAGAAAGTTAAGGATTATTTTGGCACAAATAAGGGAATAGTGAAAAACAGAACACAGAAAAAGCTCCAGAAAACCATAACTCATATA
Source organism: Pelobates fuscus (assembly GCF_036172605.1). Classification (NCBI taxonomy): domain Eukaryota; kingdom Metazoa; phylum Chordata; class Amphibia; order Anura; family Pelobatidae; genus Pelobates; species Pelobates fuscus. The sequence goes on from NC_086317.1 coordinate 258,577,746, forward strand.
TAACACCTGCAACCATATGTGCTACAATTACCTCTGAGGCCAGAACTCCATTGTATTTTTTGCATAGCCATGTACAAAATTGAAGAATATATCAAGGCAACAACTTTCTGATTCTAATACCTTGTGGCATGTTTATCAACCATGCAGTAGCAATTTCTTTATGCCTGGTTTCCGATTTACTACTAGCTTAAACTGATAGAATTGTTAAAGGAACACTATAGTCACCAGAACAGTTACCGCTGACATTTTCTCATAGAGATGCACTGATTTAATGTATCTCTATGAAGAGGTGTTGATTGGCCAAAACGGTGTTGGGCCCTTCCCCCATCCCACCTCCTTGGCAATTTCAGCCAATAAAATGTTTTCCCTATTAGAAAGCATTGGATTGACAAAAATCATAAATTGTGTTGATGTCAAGGAGGCGGAGGCGGATTGTGCGCCGGACCAGCGCCGGTGGACGCGCATGGTACTGTAATTAAGGTATGTTTTAACCCCTTCTAAGGGGACTATGGGGAGGGGGGGAGGCAAGCCACATAAATGGTGTTTTTAACACTATAGGTTCCTGACCCTATAGTGTTCATTTAAGCATAGTTCCTATGGAGTGAGAAGTGGGTAATATTTCTGGTGTTTTTCTATTCTATATCATTTAAAAATTATGACGTTTCTGCCCCAATACATGGGCTTTCGGCAGGATTGCCATCCTGATGAAAGCCTATGTATTGGGGCTGAAACGTCGATATTTTTAAATGATATAGAATAAAAGTTATATTTTATTTTTACTATCATCAAGTCCTTGGAGTGTGGTCATTTCCGATTTTATATATATATATATATATATATATATATATACATATTTAACTCATCCACATTTTCCACTCACCACTTTCAATCTCTAACAGAAGTTAAGATTCATATAACATCTATGTATAACTTTGCTCCAGGACAGGGATGGTGGCATTATCCTTGGTGTAGATCACTGTTGGTACTCTTACCTGTTTTGTGCACTTACATAAATATGATTAATTCAAGCGTTCAGTTCTGAAACAAAAAAGTGATTTAAAAGATTAAAAGTGGAACAGTCAACATGGCAACCAGTAGAACCCAAAGACAAAAAAACCCTCCTCTCCTTTTACTTTTTTTGTGAAAAGGTTTTTATTAAGTTTTCAATATACAAAGGAACATAAATAAAGTCACCTACATCTAAGAAAAGTGCAAGTGAAAGTGTTTGGCGTAGAAGCACATGATAACATCAAAGATAAATTTTGTATTTTCCTTTGCGTAAGCCTGTCGGACTGATAATCTAGCATGAGGTAAATTCATTGAAACATCAATATAACTACAAAGTTTATTATCAGAACATTTCCAGCAAAATTACTGTCACCATTGGGCAATAACAGTGTTGTGGAAATACCAGGTATATACATAGGGAACCTTGCAATCACTATAATCAGGAAGGACGTAGTAACCCTGGACTGGGAAGAGGGTTGGGGGGGGGGGGGGGGGCGGAGATGATCAAGAAACAGGAAATAGCATTGTATTACTGATAAGTGAGTAGGTGCTCATTGCATTTTTACATCATTTTTTATTGGAGAACTCTTTGATACATTTCCCCCTGTATTGGATAGGTAACCCAGCAATCCCAGTCTTTAAGATAGGACAGATCACAAGGGAGGATTAAATCTACACCCAATGGAGGAATGGATTACACTCTCCCTGGCAAATGAGGAGAAAAAATAATAATATAGCAGCCTGTAGAAGTACAGAAAGCATTCTTTAACAGGCACTTCAGGCTGAATATCTAAATCGCAAAAACAAATAGCTCTTCAGGCTGAATATCTTAATAGCGCTGAGTAGAGTATCATTTCAGGTGGATTATTTATGTATCTATTTTAAAAGGATTATTTGTTCATCTATATTCTTAACTAGTTTGAGAATTGTTTGCGCATTAATCCTGTATCTATGATGTCCAAACGTGACTGCAACTGTATTCGTTCTCTATCTTAGGCTGTTCAGGTAGAGACAAATTGTCAGCAGTTTGGAGTGATTTTTCTTCATTTCATATTATTGTAAATTTTGTATCAGTAAAAGACCCAGATTACCTTTAATGATTCTGATTTTGTAAAGAACCCTTTCAGTATATTATATTATTATAGTATAAGACATGCAATGGAGATATACAACAGAAATATTTATTTTTATTTTCTACATTTTTGCAGATCCAGAAGCCTCAAAAACAAAAGGAAAGAAAAAAGTAAAGATAGAAAAAGGTATTGCATTAAAATGTCTGTGATAAGATAATTATGATTTAAAAGAATAATGAGGTACTATTTACTAAGCGTTGACAAATAAGGTTTATGCTAATTTAATAGTTGGCCTTGAAAATATATAAACACGTGAACAATGACTTTTCACACTCCAACATTTAACCTTAGTAAATCAATCCAAAAGTATTAGCATAGTTACCTTGTTACCATGTTAGACTCTTTAATGCATGCACTGTGATTTGGAAATGACAGGGATATCGGAACTCCAAATATTATACGTATATATACACAGACGGAGGTCTATCTGTAGTTCTTTAAAATTAAGTGTTCATTACATTTTAATTTATTTTGAATTCAACTTGAGGACTTATATTTGGCAATGAACTATGTCTCAGCAATAGAGATGTCCCGAACAGTTCGCCGGGAACTATTCGATGGCGAACATAGTTTGTTCGCGGTCGCCGCGGCGGGCGAACATATGCGATGTTCGGTCCGCCCCCTATTCGTCATCATTGAGTAAACTTTGACCCTGTACCTCACAGTCAGCAGACACATTCCAGCCAATCAGCAGCAGACCCTCCCTCCCAGACCCTCCCACCTCCATGACGAATAGGGGGCGGACCGAACATCGCAATTTGTTCGCCCGCCGCGGCGACCGCGAACAAGCTATGTTCGCCAGCGAACAGTTCTCGGCGAACTGTTCGGGACATCTCTACTCAGCAAATGTTCCAATAAATTGAGTCACCACCTTATAATTCAGCCCACAACATAATGTTAGCTTTCCTGAATTTGTAATCAAATTCATATTGTTATTGATGCCTGTAGTTCTATGTTTTTAAATTAAAACCAGATAAATAAGTCTGTGTAATCATTTATTTAGTTAATTAAGTTATTATATTGTGATTGTTATTTTTATACATTTTTTGAGATTTATATCCTCTATACTTTTCAATATATTGGAATTACATGTATTGATTAATTACATTGCCGTGATACAGATTTATTTCTCAATAAGAATTACAAATCAACATTGTTGAATAAAATCTCATTATTATGTAATGCGTGTTCTCTCATCTTAATGTCATGTATTCTCTTTTCTTAATATTACTGTGGAGACAAAAAAATAAGATGTTTTTTTTTCGGTGTGAAAAGAGAACCTCTTCTTTATTTCAGAAACAACTACACAAATAGTATGCATACAGTAATGGACTATTCAGAACAAAAATGTGCAAATAATATGCGCTATTTTTAAATTTCAAAGTCAAGATAATAATAATAAAACAATAATAAAACCAACATTAGTAGCAATTGTCTTATTAATTAGAGTAGTACAACTCAGAGTAACTGAATACATCAGAACACAAGCTTTAATTGGATAATTATATAGTTCAGATTCAATAAGTTTAACTAACTTTTCACTAGCAGTGAGAGTCATTCATTAAAGTAAGAATTGCAGTAAAATAATGGTGAATTCAAAGTAAATTTAAAAATGTAGGTCCAAATAAACTAGTTAGAAAAAATGAAAAATGTTCTGTTTGGTTGTTTTGGCCTTGATTTTGAAATTTGCTTTCAATTCACTTTGAATCCTGGAAATTCTCACTTTTGTGAATAACTATGACAGTCTGTTTGAGGTGCTTCTTACTTTCACAATAGAGAACAATTTTGAATTTGGTGGTTCTCAATGAACTTCCAGTCTTTTAAGAGGAAGCTCTTATTTTATAGTGAACACTTCATTCAACCTTAACTCTAAACACCACGAATACTAACCTTAAAGATCCCCTATAATGGATACCATACCCATAACCTCTAAAGGCAGTGGAAGATGTATAACCTCATTGCTAATGAATTAGAGGTTCCACTTCCATTGTACTGTGCTTAGACTAGAATTTTAGTTATTACTAGATGTATACTGAACATAATGCTTGCTATATTATTTAAAAAGCATTTTAAAAGAAATTATTTAATTGGCAGGTGAATAACTTGTTTAGCAAAAAAAAATTGAAATAGTGTTTTTAAATGGTTTGATCCAGCATGCTATATTTTTGGACAAAAACTTTATTGACATTTGTATGAGAGACTTAAACATTCCCACTGTAATTCCTTTACTGTGTATATATGTCTAACAGATCTCACAGTGGATCAACAGCCAGAAGGCTCCATGCACAAAGTAGCTGTAGTTCTCATAGTGCGTCTCCTTCATCTCACTACAGCACCTCCAAGTCACCAAACAGGTAGGATAGTATTTGCTTTCAGTTTATGTCAAAATAAATCTAATTCTTAAATCATGATTCCTATTAAATAATGTGTCAATATAGTGTATAGATTAAAAATTTTATATATGATAATTATAAATGCATCTTATTCTTTGTATACATGTTTGGATTGGTGGGGTATAATTCCCTACTTCTATTTCTGGTTTACAGACAAAGTCCCAAGCACAGACAGGATGGCCGCAAACCTTCTAGCGACCGGTCTAGTCGCAGTCCATCTTCTTCCTGCACTGGCCACAGCCGATCTGCCACGCCACACCAGAATGGACACAAGAGTGGCACTCATAACGGGCACCACAGCCAAGGGCAGGGCACCCTTGTTGAAAAACATTTGGATGTAAGTACACTTTTTCTGTTTTTTCTTTACCATGAGTTTCAAGTATCTTGTCTATCACAATGTTCTTCTATAAAGTTGTTCCTTAAATTAATTACCTACAAAATACTAAATTCTATATGCAACTTAACACTTAGGCATTATAGTGAATTGAGAGACTATAGAACAATATGGCTTTATTCATATCTCCCTATCACAAAAGCCTGGTTAGTGTCTCTATGCTGTAAGACACCCTCTTCTGCTGCAATATACTATGCTTTAATTGGCAGTAAGCTATTGCTTGTTATACTCTCTGTAATTAAAAAAAAAAAAAATTCTAGTTATATATTTCAACATGGAAACAATGTACTGGAGTGGGCTCTATCCAAAGTCCCTCCTTACCCTCTGCTTGAAAGACCATGTTTACATTAGGGACTTCAAGTGTTAGTAAGGCTTAATGACAAAGTGTTGAAAGCAGTGAGAATTACATGGGGATTGTAAAGCTTACATAAACAAATTAAAAAGCATTACCTCTGATGAGCCTTTTTTTTTTTTTTTTTTTACCAGTTGTATTGTACCTTTACCCACAAGTGTTCTTAATAAAAATAAAGATAGTCTTGGATTTTCATAATGCTTGTAGATAAAAGCATCTTCACATTTCTCTCATTTATTATGTCTTGCAGCCTGTCTACATTAATTGTTAAAGTATATAAACAGTTACATTGAAACATTAATGAATAGTAAGAGCTCATGAGAGGAATGATCAGATTAAATGAATGCAATAATAAATACATTGTAAAATGTAAAATAGTTATGAATTGTAACATATATTTGTAATATATAAATTCAATTTAAAACAAATGTATCTGCACACTCATTTCATTGAATGTACTATTCTGTTTATGTAGTGAAATAAGTCATATAAAGATAATTAAAAACTAAAAGAGATGTCAGAATTCCATAGGAAAAAAAATACAATACATAGTGTAATACTGTAATTGTGGAAGAGAGAATTTCAGTATAGAGTGATACTTTCTTTCCCTTGAAAATGCTATTTTGCTCATGTTTTATAATTATTTATCTTTCCCTTTTATTGTGCTGGAGTATATTGCTGCCCTTTCAGGGGGTAAGAAATCACCACAGTTTATGAATTGGAATTAAGTTTTTACACTATTCATATATTCATATTGTTTATTACGTTACTTCCTTTCCTATTGGTAGAGCAATATCACTGCTTATGTAATGGAAAGAACGTGCTTGCATTCATATTCCAAACTTAAAATGTAATGAAAATACTATGGAGATATACATTTGTGTCTATGTATTAATAAACATTTATTGTCCATATGCTGAAAAGAATGTACTGAAAGTGATTCCTTGAATCACTATACCAATTGCATTTGTATATTTTGTGGTGATTCTGATTCACAATTGATATGATATCTATGATGTATATAAGGTTTAGAACCATTATTCCAAACTCAGTGCAGAAGCTTCCCATTGGAAACTGTGAGTGGTGATATGATCCTACATAGGAAGCGTAGGGTATCTTGGATTGCAATTGCTGGAAGACATTGTTGCGTGTTCATCTGACATTTCTTACAAGAGTATAGGAGTAAGGCAAGGTTGTAAATGGGGGTCTAATGAAGCCTGCACACATGTACCCTTGACTTTCCTGTCCATCACATTTGGGTCACTAGGCTCTGATCCCCGTTCTCCCTCTGATCCTGCTCACTTATTTTTTTTCTTTGTATGATTCCAAATCTAATACTGTGGCCCAAAAGCCAGATACAAAGAGCCAAAAGAGGCCATCTCTGTTGTAGTATGCCTCTTTGAGAATGTATGGCTCGTACATGGTACTAACTCCCGTCTTATGAAATTAAAGTTTAAACATGCATGTGTAAAAACTCTTATGCCTTTCTTAAAGAAGATTGAAACATATTTCTTACCATAACTTTGTGTTATGTCCTATTACCAACCCAGAAAAGGCACTTTATATAGCACTGGACGGTGTCTTATAGTAAGTATAGAAACACTAAAACCAGAATTTAATTCACACCCTTTTTTTCTGTGGCCAAACAAAATGATTTATGTCTAACCATTCAAAAGGTCCAAAGTATTGTTCTTGATAATACACTTAATTTAAGATTAAATAAATATAAACACACGTCAAGTGGCCACATTGCATTTGTATATGTTTATAACATTCTCTTATCATAATTGTTTAAGAAAAAAAATCCTGAATACACATTTCCCATATTTTAGAATTCTGTTCATATGCACTACAAATGCACAGTATTTTGTAGGACGCTGTAATATGCCTCAATATTGGTGCTGATTTCTTTATAAAGATCAAAAGTATATTAAATTGTCCTATCACTGATGCAGCAATAAGTTTCCACAAATTCAAATATATTCTATACAGTTGTACTGAACCTTACATTTAGGAAAACAATCATCAAACTGAACAATAACAAGCTAAAATCATTCACATGCTAAAACATAAAAGATCTAATTTGCACAGGAAAAATCAAATGCTGTATGTAAAACAGAGACTGCCTCACACACCTTCAATGACAAATAAACCACTACAATTAGTTTTTGCAAAGTAATCACAGTTTGCAGTTACAGCTTTTACAGTTATCAAAATTGGCAGACAACGGGAGCAACAAAAATATTGACCGGCTGTTGTGTCCGTGAAAACAAGTTCTAATTTTTTACAGGGGTAGGCAACCTTCGGCACTCCAGATGTTGTGGACTACATACCCCATAATGCTCTTACACCCATAATGCTGGCAAAGCATCATGGGAGGTGTAGTCCAAAACATCTGCAGTGCCAAAGGTTGCCTATGCCTGATAGACCAATGAAAGTTAGTCTTTTTAATTCATCTCTATATTTCTTTACTGTATGTGAACAATATGCTGCAAAGCTGCAGAATGTTGAAGCACAAATAATTGCAGGGTGTGGAGTATCACCTTTGCAAGCCTTGATAGCACGTCAAATATTTTACTTTCATAATTAAATATTATTTAATTTTAGTATAACTTTTTAGTATTCTAAACTTTAACTTTTATTTTGGCTTATGCTACACACATATATATTATACATTTGATTAGACCTTACATATGTTAAATGTTAAAACATTAATGACTGAACCATGTTTGATACATATTTACATCTACTTGTGTTTTTCTTTATGATTTAGAAATAAAAACTTAAAAGGACTGTTTTCCCACACAATGCTAACAAACAGACAATTTGCAAGAAAGATATGTATTGAATCGTAATGGCAAATTTGAAAGAACTGTATTTTACTACACAATTCTAGTAGACAATATACAATAAAATGTATATTGTATTTTACTTACATTAATATAATGTACATCACTTTTTACAGTAGAAAAATAGTTCACACAACTTTTAAAGAACAAACAGAGAAGTAGTTTCTTCCACTCTGTGCTACACTTGGAAGCATCCATCTTATTCTAATACATTTTACTTATTTATTTTTTCTCCATATAACTCTAATTGTGAGTATTATTAAGGTATTAGATGAATAGCTCCCCTTTGTAATATATAGAAAATATATTTATGGACTTTGTATTTTCTTTTTGTGCATTTATGTTTAGTATTATTTTCTTGCAGTAAGCACACCGAAAATTCATTTGCTTATATGTCTTTGTTGTTTTGGATATGTATTGGCTGTGTGGCATTACACAACTTGGTATAGTTTATAGTATTGTTTACCTTGGTTTATTTTAATATATTCATTAGATAGGCACTAACTGATATGTTGCTGTTTAGGAAATACTGTTCCTTAGCCTTCAAAATTGGTAATTTAACACTGCTTTGCTCTTATTCAGAAAATTATTTTTAGTTCCTATGGTGAAAAGTAACGGTTAAGTTAAACATGATATGCTATTTATTTTCTGTTATTTAAAAAAAAAAAAAAATCTTGCCAAAGTTACTGATAAAATGACTTGTTTTTAAAACCTGAGTATCAAAGTCATCTGGCTGGAAATATATTTAAAAAAAAATGCATTTAAAATAAAAAAATATGTGCTAATTCATTTTAATTATTGATAAATATTGTAAAATGTGTTTTTTTCCAATGTCCTTATTGTATAATTATGCCACTAGAAGAATATGATAATCATAACACACTGGATTGATATGATTCCTTTATTTTTCTATCATTGTTTATTTATAAATTAATTATTTTATTTTTCATGTATGCATTTTATGTTATATTCCTAATTCATTCTCTTTACTTAGTACACTTTTTTATTTTTATGTCAGGTGTTTAGATCTTTAAATTAATTTATTTGTTCTACCTGCTCACTAAATCCTTAACTGTGCTTAGCTGTGCTGTTTTTGTATTGGCAACATATCAAGTGAGTTGTTTTGCCTACAATATTCTTGTTATTTGGCTATAGTCAGGTATTATATTTATTTATATTTTTACATCCCTTTTAAATGTTTGAATAATACTACAGTATGATAAAGTGCATGTCTAGTATATTTTAGAATAATTAACCTAGATTAATTAATTTCTATTTTTTTAATCCCATCTGTGTTTTTCTTTAGCTTCTCATTTGAAAAGCGGTAATATTTTGAATTTATTTGAGGGAGCAGTGGTATCATTAGTGTATTTTCACTCATATCATTTTTTTCCATAACAGAAATGCAGTTTGAGTTTTTTTCTTTCTTTTTGATTTTTTTTCCTGTGATGTTAGAGTTTTGTTTTGTGTGTCTGTCATTGTGGGGCTTTTAAGTAGTAACACAAATATTTTTTTATGAATCATTTTATTTATATATTTATTTTTCTTATAAGTGTATATGATTTTAGTTCATTTAAAAGGGAAGATAACTGATCATTGTTTCCTTGCACTATTAGCAAAAAATAAGAAAAAGAACAGTTCAATATAAGCCATACTTTCTGAGTTATTATACTTTTAATGTTGCTTAGTAAATATGAAAGAGGATAATATATGTTTAAATCATTTCTGTTTTATTTAAAAGGCTCATATAGAAAGTATTACATCCTATATTTAAAATGTTATTTTTATTGGTTCCATGATTATTATAAATTTTCCCAAATGACTGAGCAATGGACATGTACAACTTATAAATAACTGGTAGAATTACAAATCTATATAAAAACTCACTACATGGCGGAGAGAACTCTCGATGTTTGAACCTACAATCTAAAGGAAATAAGCATGTATTATAATGCAAAAAGTGCAGTATGATTGCTTTCAATTGTGCAGAATAACTTCTTAATAGAAAATTAATATAATTCATTCAATGAATATACATGGCCAAATGCAGCTAAAGTACAGACAGTACTACTGACTGCACTCATGACAACTATTGTACAGGATCTAAAGTTGGCAATGCAGCTTTGCTGTAATAATGGTTAGCCATTCTAGTTGTAGCCTGATATGCCTCATTGTTAGCAAGCATTGCTAAGTCAAAAATCAATACACTTTGCCCTTCGATCTACATAAAGGATACGTTAGGGGTGCAAGACAATGTTTTATCTTCAATCCACCTCATGTAGAAGTGTTAAGTGATAAAACTGCAGAATATTAATACACTGTTAATTTCATTGTGGCCTAATGTACATGTATGTGATGGATAGGCTGTTTCCCATAATTGGCCTTCCTATTAAATTAATAATGTATTTTGGCAACATATTATGGACCTGTAAAGCAGCCATCACACAGGTCTAAACAAATGCTATGGTAAAATTGCAAGCCAAGTATAAAGTGAGTGTATCAGAAAACCGATTATATGTTCTCATCCCAAAAAACTGTATTGAAGTGGTTATAACTATTTGAAAGCCTGGTTGACTTCCCTTTTAAATAGCATTCAAGTTCCCATTTCATTCTGGTTGGCTTCCACTTCTGCTCCTTTCTTTTTTCACTCTTGCGATCTACCTCTGCTGGCCTTCAAACACCATATTAGTGAAAGGCCTTTGAAATGTTACATATTTGTTTGCTAGTAACACTGCATGCGGTAAACATTTTATGACGAACTCCAACAATAAGAGTCATACCTGCTTCTTTTCACCTTGTTTCCTCTCCCCGAAAATGACAACAAAAGTAAACTTTAAAAAGGAATCATAATGGTACAGTACATTAGCTGTTGTGTTTAACTGGAAAAAGAGGACAAATTCTAGTTACGGGATGTGAACATCATTACTAAAGAGTCCTTGTCTTTTTCCCCCCACTGTGCACTCCAAATATGGAGATTATTGTTTTCTTTTATTATTGCAAACCTGTCTCTGACATGTAAAGAAGGTAGGTATTCGTCTCCCTTTGCACGTTCACATCTGCAGATGAGCCTGTTATAGTACGATAGCTTATTTCTTATTATTATTATAACATTACTTCTTATTTTATTTTAAATCTTGCTTTACAATTCAGTTTATTCCTTGAATAAAATATACTAAATATTAAATTGAAATATGTATATATATATATATATATATCATAAAATATTTTTCATTTTGTTGACTTTAGAAAAAACACATAGTGCCCACTTACTTTTACTTTTTGACCTTCTTGCATCCAATAGGTATATACATATTCTTAACTTAATTTTCTGTGTTACATTTTCATTTTTTTCTGTTTCTGTGAAAGGTTATCTTCCAATGTTATTTGGTAGCGATAAAGAACTGATATCAGACCGAGTATGTATTATAGTTTAAGGAATCCCCTTGGCACCTTGAAACAATTGCAGGTTTTGGAGGTTCTTTTTAAAAAAAAAAAAAAACCCTACTGTAGAAACAAAGCAGGTCTAGCAGGTCTCCACAATCAGTTTCCTTTGTCAATCCATCTCTAAAATTTATTGAACTGAAAAAATTGTTTCATGTTTTTATATGAAGGTATTTCAGTGTTATGTAGTTGTCTGAGTAATAGTATCTAGTTTATTTTTGGATTGTTCTTTGGACTTGAAAAGGGCTTCTTTCCATATTTTAAGGTATGCTTAATTAATAATAGTAATAACAAAGTATTTAATCACGAAAGGTGCATTCAGGTTACTCTAATTTCTAAAATGTTACCTACCTTACTTAGCCCAACATCCAGGGGTTATTACTGTTGCAAAATGTAATGGTACTCATTTTATCCACCTTGGAAAGTTGAAGGGCTTAGTCAACCCTGCTGGGATTTGAACCTGTGACCCAAGAGATTCTAGTGATGATGCATTAGCCCATTGAGCTATCTTAATATAACTATCCTATTGTTATCTTATGAGAATGTGCCTCGGGATGCCATGTATGTACTTTGTATTGCCCAGGAACAGCACTACTTAATTGTGTTTTCTTTCTCCAGAATTTGTATTTTTTTAACTCAGAGAGGGAATCAGGAAGACTTTTCAGATAATCAATAAAAAGGCTGTATAATATACTTTACTGTCACTTTAAAAGACTACAAATCCCCACAACCTAGTGGTTGGAGCATCAGGAAAGCACTTTACATTCTGGTACAAGCTGTTTCATATATATTTGAATATTATTGTTATATTTATTTTGGATTACCAGCAGATCTCCACCTTGTCCTATTACACAACTTGATTAGATTCTGAAAGCACTAGAAAAACAGTTAGAAAAATAATTGATGTCACAAAGGATTAAGGAAAAGGTCAATTTTGCTGTATTTCCATGTTTTAATTTATATTCTACACTTAGTGCTCTTTTTTCATTTTTCATTTTTTTTTTAGTAAAGAAGTTTTAAGAGGCTTTTAGTTGTGAACAGTAATTTCATTGAGACAAAATTTATGTTTATTTCAATAGCATTGCTGTGAGAAAAAAAGGTAAGCTCACTGACAATAGTATTTAGATCTAATACCTTGTAATAAGGTGTTTTTTTCCTCCAAACCCACATTAGCCTCTTGTGGCAATCGTAATCGGTGAACTTTCCAGCCAATACCCCTTAATGCAGTTTGTTTGTCTCTCTGCAAAAAACATACAATTTTAGCTGCATTAGAGAATAGTCCACCCAATATTTTCATATATCTTATTGAAACAGATGTTCCAAAACACAATTTGGTAAAATTGTGATAAGAATGCCAATCTCTGCTGCTCACGCAGGCCTTGACTGTGAATATAATTAACTTTCACCACATAGACTGAGCTCAGTTTTCATTGTTTATTTTAATGGAGAAAGAGATCGTAAGATAGTAAACTACAATGCAGGTATAAATTAAAGAAACAGTTTAGGCACCTTAACAACTCCATATAAATGAAGTTGTTACTGTGCCAGGTAGTCCCTGGTGCTGGCACATCGAAAGGTGTTAAACCTTGAACGATTTAACCACAAAGTTTGTGTTCCAGTGCCAAACCACCCTGCATCTCTGTCCTTCGGTTTTCTCAAACTCTGGAAACCGGAAGGCTCTTTCAGCATTGGTCAGCGGCACAACTGATTGGCTGAGAGTAGTCAGCTGACACTCTCAGCCAATTAATGACTCCCAAAATAAAATTGGCTTGAAAATAAACGTTCCATTTTCGATTAATCTATGATTGACAAAATAATAAAATCCCTGTTTATTTTGATCTGCTGTAATGTGCTTTCACATTGTGATGCCTTGTTGTAGGTACATCCTTTGTGAGGTACATCATATATTAACCAACAATATTGATAAAAGTATAAGTATAAAAAAAGTATAAGCTATAATAAATAAAGAGTGCTTCAGGATGTAAGCGTCTGTCTATAAATAATCTGTGTCTGTGATAGACATGTGCAATTAGTTTCGGTCCGAATGTGAATTCGGACGAATTTCGGGCAATTCGGACATTCGGGTACTTCAGAATGTCCGAATAGATGAATTGCCAAATGGTTGAAGTCCCAAAATTCCGAAATTACCGAATTTCCGAAGTGTCGAATTGCCGAAGTGCTGAAGTACCGAAGTTCCGAAGCACAGTATTGCCTAAGAACTAATATACTTACCCAGTGGAAGAATGAAGAATGTTACACTGTATACAATTTTAAATAAAAAGTATACAAACATAGCCAGGATTCAGCTGTAAGCATTTGCAACACTTACAACAATCAAGTAACATACATTCATATGAAATGTAAGTTACTTAGCCATAATGACAGGAATGAATAAGTAGATAACTCCCTAATTCCCACGGTATTAGGGAGCTATCTACTAAAAGACTGAAAGACCTAAATTGGTCTTTCAGCCAAATTTACTAATACTAAGTAAAAATTACTTAGTATTAGTAAATTTTGCCCCTTCTCGCTATACTGCAAGTAGGGGCATGTCTATTAAACAGTGAGCAGCCATTGGCTGCTCACTGTTAAAAAAAAAAAAAAAAATAGGGTCCCCCCTCCCGAGCCCTAAAGTAAAATGGTGGGGGTCCTAAATTGGAATAAGGGGGGGATATAATGTCCTCCCCCCTGGCCCCCACCCCTGAGTGGTAGGTGGGGGCCCTACAGTAAAATAAGGTGAGGGACCTAATGTCCTACCCCCTGGCCCCCACCCCTGAGCAGCAGGTGGGGGCCCTAAATGGGAATAAGGGGGGACCTAATGTCCTCCCCCTGTGCCCCACCTCTGAGCGGCGGTTGGGGGGCCTAAATTGGAATAGGGGGGGACCTAATGTCCTCCCCCCTGGCCCCCACCCCTGAGCGGCGGGTGGGGGCCCTAAATACTAATAAGGGGGGGAACCCTAATGTCCTCCCCCCTGGCTCCCATCCCTGAGCGGTGGGTGGGGGCCCTAAATTGGAATAAGTGGGGGATCTAATGTCCTCCCCCCTGGCCCCCACCCCTGAGCGGTGGGTGGGGCCCTAAATATTTATAAGGGGGGACCTAATGTTCTCCCCGCTGGCCCCCACCCCTGAGCGGAGGGTGGGGGCCCTAAATACCAATAGGGGGGACCTATTGTCCTCCCCCCTCGGCCCCCACCCCTGAGCGGTGGGTGGGGCCCCCTTAATAAAAATGTTACCCCCCCAGGTGACTAGGGGTCCCCAAACACCTAGTCACCACCCAAAAAAAAATAATGAACCACTACCTACCCCCCTCACCCTAAAAATAATGAGGGGGGGACCTTTAACTAAGTACCTGTAAAAAAAAAATTAAAACTTACCATTCAATGTTTTCTTTCTTCTAAAATCTTCTTTCCTCCCTTTATTAGTATTTAGGGCCCCACCCGCCGCTCAGGGGTGGGGGCCAGGGGAGAGGACATTAGGTCCCCCCCCCTATTCCAATTTAGGGCCCCCACCCGCCACTCAGGGGTGGGGCCAGGGGTGAGGACATTAGGTCCCCCCCTTATTAGTATTTAGGGCCCCCACCCACCGCTCAGGGGTGGGGGCCAGGGGGCAGGACATTAGGTCCCCCCCTTATTCCAATTTAGGGCCCCCACCCGCAGCTCAGGGGTGGGGGCCAGGGGGGAGGACATTATGTCCCCCCCTTATTAGTATTTAGGGCCCCACCCGCCGCTCAGGGGTGGGGGCCAGGGGAGAGGACATTAGGTCCCCCCCCTATTCCAATTTAGGGCCCCCACCCGCCGCTCAGGGGTGGGGGCCAGGGGTGAGGACATTAGGTCCCCCCCTTATTAGTATTTAGGGCCCCCACCCACCGCTCAGGGGTGGGGGCCAGGGGGCAGGACATTAGGTCCCCCCCTTATTCCAATTTAGGGCCCCCACCCGCAGCTCAGGGGTGGGGGCCAGGGGGGAGGACATTATGTCCCCCCCTTATTAGTATTTAGGGCCCCCACCCACCGCTCAGGGGTTGGGGCTGGGGGGGAGGACAATAGGTTCCCCCCATCATTTTACTTTAGGGCCCCCACCCGCCTCTCAGGGGGGGGGCAATAGGTCCCCCTTTAGTTTAAAAGCCCCCACTCGTGCCTCTTGGGTGGGGGCTCGTGAGGGGGGACCCTATTTTTTTAATAGATATGCCCCTACTCGCAGTATAGCGAGTAGGGGCAAAATTTACTATTACTAAGTAAATTTTAATTAGTATTAGTAAATTTGGCTGAAAGATCAATTTAGGTCTTTCAGCCTTTTGGTAGATAACTCCCTAATACCGTGGGAATTAGAGAGTTATCTACTAAGCGGCTGCAAGAGAAGTCCCGAAATTCCGAAATGCCGAAGTTGCCGAATTTCCGAAGTGTTGAAGTGCCGAATTGCCGAAGTCACGAATTGCGGAAGTCTCGAATTTCGGAATGCCGAACCGAACCGAAAATTTTCCCCATGCACATGCCTAGTCTGTGACATAAATATCAGAAATAAGGCATTTCTGAAACAAATCTATACCATGTTTAAGGGAAAGTTCCCAAAAATATTGTATAGTCAGATATAATTGGCATTGGAATATTACTATTTCACTTTTTCATTTTAAAAAATATTGGCAAATATATTTGCAACATGGAATATACTGTTGGGAAGATGGTTGGGAAGATTGACCGATACATACATTTACAGAATTTATTTGATTTTTTACAACTTTTTCATCCATTACCAAAATATTGGTGGAACACGACATTAGGTATGGATTGAAGTCTGCTGGTGATGGAGTTGTTACAGATTAGGTGATGCATCATAATATGTTGCTCAGCAACAACTTACTCGTTGAGCTCGAGGCACCCAGTATATTTTGCCATGTTTCATCTCAGGATAGAGCGTCAAAGTCAATGTGAATTAAGTTGGTGCAAGCAAAATATAATTTTTGAGTTCAAATGTTCAGATATGCTGTCCATTGTAGACAAGCAGAGCTGTGGACTGAAATCACAGGATAAATGTAACTTAGCATTGGCATCATTCTACTGAATTACAGCACACTCTCAGTCTACAAAGATTAATTTCTAGACAATTTGTTGAAATTAGTAGAAGAGAAATGCATCTAACTTGAAAACAAGAGGATGACCAATGCACTTTATCCATTAATAAAACACTTATGCCATCCTCCTTAGGCCATGAATTATAAATCAACCAATATTCCTACCTCCTCTTCTAATTAATAGGATGGGGGCCATATCATTCCTAATCCAGTCTGTTCTAACTATACCTAAATTGTAATTGGTCGTAATTATTGCTAGCCATTTATAATGTATATTTGAGCAAGCTTTACTCCAGCACATAATTCTTTACTTGAAACCACTATTGTTTTTTATTTTTTTGCTTTTTTTTATCACTAATGAATTTTCTGCAGAGTTAGTATAGAAGTATCACCTCATCTACCAGTGTATAGTTTTTTTTAGGACTGTGTTAAGTAGAGTGGATGTAGAGCTAAACGGGAACACAGTGGGCAAATCAAGACATCATTACTGCATCTGAGTAATGTACAAGCATTATTTATTTTAATTTTACAGAATAACCATGACACTGCACCCAGCAAGCTATTAAATATGGCATTAACAGCGTTATATTAATGTTACAGAATGTCTTTTAGCAACATTTAAAAGAAAAAACATCAGTGAAAATCTCTTTCACAAGCTCTGTTTCTTTTTTAATTCAAGAGTGGTTGGATACCTGACCTGTGGTGCAGGATGTAATTGTCCATAAGCCTAGAAAACTACTGTATACAGAAAGGGCATATTATTGTCCTTGATAAGAACAGAAGGCAACGTTTCACAGCTCCGAGGACATACCACTAGATACTCGTACATATTGATATTCCCCTCTGTGTCAAGATCTACTTATCCTATGGCTCATCTGTGCTACCAGAGTGAGGCAGTTGTTCATAAATTGCTTGGAAATTGAGCTGGGATTCTGCCAAGAAGAAGCCATCACATAAGGTTTATGAAATGCTTGTAGAAAAGAGAGTTCAGCCATATGTAGGATTTATTAGGAATACATTTATTTCTAGTTTATTTCTTTCAACAGTTAACAAATCAGTTGGACAATTTAATAGAAGTGCTGAAATTATAAGCATGCACCTTATTGTAAAATTGTTATAAACTATAAATCACAAATTAAAAAAGTAAAATAAATATATTAGAAATGCATCCTATATCCTATCAAAAAGTATATAGATAGATAGATAGAGAGATAGAGAGATAGATAGATAGATAGATAGAGAGATAGATAGATAGATAGATAGATAGATAGAGAGAAAGATATCTGTCAACAATTTGTGGCCTTTAATTATTATTATTGTTGCTAATAAGATTTATGTACCAAGCAATTGGTTCATCAATCATTCCCTTACTTCTTCTACCAGAAAACTGTTTCACTTTTCTTTTTTCCACCACTTTGAATTGTGGCCCTTCCTGAAATGGATATTCATATAAAAATGGTTTAATTCAGGTAGAGAAAAGTAAAAAAAAATTAGACCAATTTTAATAAATAAAGATATTTCAAAGATCAAAAATAAGAGACCTTTTAAAACATAATAACATTATAAATCCCCCCTTCATGTTGAGTAGGGGTGGAACTTTAAGAGGTGCACACTTACTTATTGCCAAAACTAATGGTATTTCAGGATGCATATTGTTTTCCAGTGCTCTTGTATGCAATAAAAATTCCCTAGTGGTGGCTAAGAAATGAGTTGCCTCAAAAGTAAAAGCTGTCAGTAAAACATATTTCACAGCCAGTGAGTTGTTATATATAAATGAATCTATATGAGACCACTTTATATGCAGGCTTTATGGTTCCTGTAAATCTATTTTCTCACAAGGTTTCTTTTTGTTAGCTATAACTGCGGCAAGAAAGATGTGAATTGTATTAGTATTTCCCATAAGTCACCTTATCTGGTATTCAAAAAAAATTGTGATTTTTTTTTCTTATTGAGAATCCATTCTTATTTTTGAAACCTTGACCTTATCACTGCTCTAATCTCAATAATGTAAAGAAAAAAGAAGCCATTTACTATAAATGTCTAGGTTTAATATTAAGTAGCTTAAAAACACTAAACACAATTGCCTTTAAATATAAATATATATATATATATATATATATATATATATATATATATATATATATATATGTATAAATAAAATTATTTTTTATGTATTGAATCATTTTTGTGAATAAATTATATCATTTATTTAATTAATTAATGAGTATTTGACGACAGTAATACAGCTTAACTAGCAACAGTACAATAATAGCTTGGCCTTTACCAGGCTTTTAGAATGGATATTATCAGTTTTACAAATATGACTTCATCTTAGACGCCTGTCCAACAGAACAGCTAAATCGAATTAATTAATTCAGTCCACAATGCAGTCTGGGTTTCACTAATTGTCTTTACCTCCTGTCTCTGCTGTTTCATATAGTTAATCTTACTGTAAAGTATAATACAAAAGGGAGTACTAATGCCAAACTAATGCCAAAGTACACTTTGTCTTTATCCATTATATTTTGATATATATTATCTATGGATATCAATTAAGTGAAGTATAAACTTCATGTTTTGAGTGTTGCAAGCTTTTTTAGACATGCCAGTTTTTCTTGTTTGTTTGTTTTGTTAGTGGAAGAGAGTGTTTTCATCCATAACATTCCATGACAATCATGTTCATGGAGATATGGTATAGCGTTTCTGAAAGAAAAACTATCCACTACCTGGACTTTGCTATTTTTCATGATAGCAGCACCCAGGACTGTACAGGTGGCTTCACAATCATAGATGCAGCTGATTTAGCTCACTAAACATCATAAGGAGTGTATCAATTCACCACTGTTGCAGGTGTGTACATGCCTATTGACCAAGTCTTTCTCCTTGACTGGGTTCATTTAATGAACCCATAACACCAAATAAAAGCTAAAGTGATTGATTTAGCATAATTTACACAGGAAACTGCACAAACCTAAAAATTCACAAGCACTCTAGTACATCAGAATTTGTTAGCAGATCCCCCCAAAAAAGGGTGGTCATGTGGGTGTTACATTACTGCTTGGCCATAATACATTCAATATATGGTGTGTAACTTAAATTATCAAAACTTTGGCAAGACTGGGTTTGATAGATCTTGCTTCTGTGTGTAAAATGTTACGAGTGAGTTCTACAATGAAAGGCAGACTGATTCTAGATGCCTTACCATAACGTAACAGCATTCATCATAAATAATATCAAGCTATACTGATTTTCTGTGTGAACACTAAAATGTATAGCAATCCATTATTCCAAATCTGAGCACTATATGTATGTATAGTGAGGGATTTGTTGCACATAAATATATATCTATGTATATATTTTTGTTTAACTTTTTATCATTTTCGGATGTTTTGTTTGTTTTTATTTTTTAGCTCGGACAGGTAGACACTTGAATGTCCCCTGATACTCTATAATATAACATGACCAGAAATTATTATGACGGACATTTGTTGATCCTCATATTATTGCTTCCTAAATATTAAAATATTGTTAGCATATTGCCAGTAATACACTGAGAATCTGTAAGGTAGGGCTGAACATCCATTGCTTTTGTTTTTTATGCATATCTTGCACTTATTTTGGTTAATGTAGAGTAAAGGAGTTTTAGTAAAGCAATTTGGAGATTTAATACCCTGCTTAGTCATATTTGTCCTCACTAATGAGTTCTGACCCAATCTGAAGATACCTTAAACTAGTTGCTTTATATGAACACTGCATTGCTGAATTGGAAGTAAAAAACTTTTTTTTATTTTATATTTTAGTTGGTGTCTTTGATCAGCTTTGTTTTCATTATTCTGAGTGAACAGGGGTGGGAGGAGGGCTGCCAAGATGTGGACGTTTGGGGTAGCCTGAGAGATTGAACTGAGAGTTCACTGGTGTACTATATTTATATATTAGATGACAATAACTGTTAGACATATATAATGCTGCATTGTTTTGTATATGGACCATATAATTCTCAGGAGAATTCTCCCAAGCATGAACATCAGCTGTTTTTCTTTTTGTTAATTTTTGATTATTTTTTTTTGCGCATTTTATAGTAGATTGCTTGATTCATCATACATTCCACATTCTGATACAGTTACTAAAGTTTTGTTAAATGCCCTTAACAGTCAAGTTCTAGGTGGGCTTGATTAAGAGTACTTTAAACTTTTATACGTTTATACCTTTCCTTTGTATTCACCATAGTAAAAGACCCTTCCCATTGATGCGTTACTACAAACCCCATTATCTTCCCCATTGCCTACAGCTATGTTCTGTGTGGATGAGATGATGAGATTTGTAGTCTAACAATAGTAGAAGATTGCTCAGTCCTAACATGCATACACTGTACATTCAAACTTTAAGGATGAGGATTTGTAACTAAATAGAAACACTAGCATACTAGGATCACTTAACCCACATGGCTGGCGTCTCCAACATTTCTGAAAATGCAAGTCCAGTAAAAGTGGGTTTGTGTGTTTTTTTTTTTTCATTCTTTATTATTTTTTTTCTCTCTCTCTATCTCTCTTGCATTTTTGTGAATCTAATGATGCACTTATGTTGCCCCACTTTTCCCTTCTCTTCATACCTTACCTACTAAAGGAGGAAATGCCACTTTCTTGGTAAGTGGATGTTAACCAAGAGGGACTTAAATAAATTAAAAGAAAACACAATGTGACAAAAAAAAAAAAAATCTCAGAACATAGAGTGCTGGTGAAAGTTCAACAGTACTCTTCCGGAAAAAAAAGGAATTCAGACAAACTAAAATAAAAAAAAAGACAATTTATTTTTTCAGTAACATTTGTGTATTTTTATTTATTTATTATTATTATTTTATTTTTTATTATTTCTACTTTCCCCTGCTCCTCTCTAAATCTCTACCAGTTTTTTGTGCTGTTTTGTCCAAATGTCTCTCTCACTCCTCACTATTATAATTAATTTAATTTTCCCTTCTTTGTTTATCCAAAATAATTTAACCCATGTATTTTTTGTAATCTACATAACTTATTTTAATTTCCTTTTATTTATGTGAGGCCTTATAATATTAGATATTTTTCTTCCCCACCTGCTCTTTACAATTTTTTTCTGTTATCTATTTACTTTTTGTTGCGTTTTGCATGCAAAGTTGCATGAGCTGCATTGTTGGGGTCAAAAGGCTAAGCAGAAAGGATAGTTTCAGTGTAGAATCTCTGTGTTAACGTGCCGTATGCAACCGTGAGTTGACATTTCTGAATTTTTTTCCTGAGTATGCTATGCTAAAGAGTCTCTCCATCTCTTCTCTTTCCCCCATATCTACTATTTTCCCCTTCTGTAGCGATTTAGTTCGATATCTTCTTCTCCAAGGACACATGCAAAAGTGGCGACTTCGCCAACACGCCATAAGGGCAACAACCGGCATGATGCCAGAAGTCCAAGATCTGTATCATCTAGTAAGGGGGGCCGATGTTCATCCAATGAGAAACGCCATCATCATTCCAGGTCCTCATCGGAAAGGCGTCATGGAAGATCTAGAGGACGGAACAAGACACATAAGGATTCATCTGTACACTCAGGAAGTCACACAGGTTACAGCAGTGATTCTGAAGGATCAGTATTGTCCCAAGGAGCAGGAACGGAGAAGAACCATTGCACATCAGCAAAGAAGTGAGATCCTAAGTTTATCACTTGGATTGTAAAATAAGATAATCAGATATTTTGTAGAATGTTTCATTCCCTTTCTAATTATCACTGTTTGATATCAGCAACATGTCTGAAAGGTGTAAGTAATATTTTTCTTGACCAACATTTTGAAGGGGTTGAAGGAAGAGGGTGCCCTATTCATACTAACCTCTTCTTTCACCTAATACTTCAGAATTGACTAAGAGCCTGGTGAATGGCCAATACCCCTCCCTCCACACACTGCTCAGTTTGAAGGATTATGTCATTTCGACAACGTCCAATAAATGACAGCAAATCCAAGCAGTCCCTGTTGTCCTATTTTCCATATAGTCAGAATGTGCTCAATTATATTGGCTCAATTATCAGAAAACCACATCCTAAATATGACCAATTCTTGTTTTTTATTTTGCTACAAAGGGGCTTGAAGCCTGTTAAAACTTCATTATGTCAATAGCCTTCACCCCACCAGTCATAAACTTACCTGATGATTAATTGAGAGGAGGAATTAGAAGGCATTTGCTGAGCCCTTCTGATAACTGTATGAGGTCCTTAAAAACCTACACAGTCTGTCAGATATAATTGTCTAATAATCATTACAATTATATTAAAATAGGTTCTTTAACCCCTTCAGGACGGAGTCAATAGTGCACGTTCTGATCAAAACAAAACGTAAACAAAAACTGGAATTTGCGCTATATGTCTGTTCACCCGTAGTTCCCCTCTTTCATATTATATGCACCCACACTTATTATATATCATTTTGTTCAGGAGAAACAGGGCTTTACTTTATCATTAACTATTCATATATGGAACATAATTCATTATGAATAAAATTAAAAAAAAATGTGAGAAAATAAGATTTTTTAAAAATTTTTTATTTCCGTCAGACATTTTAGCTGTGAATGTCATAATACTGTTAGGTTTTACTGCACAAAAATGCACATATTTGTAATCAGCGATGTCTCACAAGTACAACAGTACCCCCCCATTAACAGGTTTTATGGTGTTTTGGAAAGTTACAGGGTCAAATATAGAACGTTCCATTTTCAAATAGAAATTTGCCAGATTAGTAATGTTACCTTTGAGACGGTGTGGTAGCCCAGGAATGAGAATTACCCCCATAATGGCATACCATTTGAAAAATTAGACAACGAAAGGTATTGAAAGTGGGGTATGTTTAGTCTTTTTTAGTAGCCACTTAGTCACAAACACTGGCCAAAGTTAGCGTTCATATTTGTTTTTGTGTTAAAAAAGCAAAAAACAAATATTTGGCCAGTGTTTGTGACTAAGTGGCTACTAAGAAAGACTGGACATACCCCACTTGAAATACCTTGGGTTGTCTACTTTTGCAAATGGTATGCCATCATGGGTGTAATTCTCATTCCTGGGCTACCATACGCTCTCAAAGGCAACATAACCAATCTGGCAAATTTCAATGTCAAAAAAATGAAATGCAAGCCTTATATGTGACTCTCTAACTTTCCAAAACACCATGAAACCTGTACATGGGGGGTACTGTTATTCTCGAGAGACTTCACTAAACACAAATATTAGTGTTTTAAAACAGTAAAACATATTACAACAATAATATAGTCCATAAAAGTGCCGTGCGTTTGTAAAAAATGCAAAAAAACATCACTTTTACTTAAAATATCATCATTGTAATACAATTTACCAGTATGAAACACTAATATTTGAGTTCAGCGAAGTCTCCCGAGTAAAACAGTACCCCCCATGTACAGGTTTTATGGTGT
The DNA here is from genome assembly GCF_036172605.1 of Pelobates fuscus. Taxonomy (NCBI): domain Eukaryota; kingdom Metazoa; phylum Chordata; class Amphibia; order Anura; family Pelobatidae; genus Pelobates; species Pelobates fuscus. The sequence goes on from NC_086317.1 coordinate 258,601,814, forward strand.
CTTGGAGAGTTACAGGGTCAAATATAGTGCTTGCGAATTAAACTCTCTGCACTTTCTCCCTGTGTTATCAGGTTTGTCAATCAAATTTTAATTAATCAAATCACCTAATTATGTTAAAAGATTACTTAAATATACACGTAGAATTTTAATATATATGCATTTATAGGTATTTAAATTCTATGTGTATACTAATGTAATCTTTTATGTAATTATATGTATTTATCTATATATATATATTTGCAGTTATTTGCATTTTATATATAGATAGATATATATATAGAATGTCATTCTAAGTGTATTTTGTTACCAATATATATATATATATATATATATATATATATATATATATATATATTAATAACAAAATACAGTTAGAATGAAATTAAATATGTATATATAATTTATATTACATTTTGTTTCAATATTTTATTTATTAATTTTATTATTTTATTTATTTATTATTGTAATTATACGTATTTATATATATATAATATATGTGTATATATCTATTATATATATAATATATGTATATTATATATATGTAACGTCATTCTAAGTGTATTTTAATACTAATATATGTACTTATATAAGTATTAAAATACACTATGTATGACGTTAAATATATATAATATGTATATATATTATATATATAATATATATACATATATTATATATATATAAATATATTTATTTTAATTTTACACATGTCTATTATTTTTTTTTTTTAACACTACCTACCAGCAGGGGGACTGTCTGATATTTCAGACAGTCCCCCTGCAGGCAGATCCATAGCCAGCTATAGGGGGCCATGTGATTGCTCTTTGAGAGCGATCACACGGCCCCCGGGGGCTTCTTTTGCCGTGGGGGGCTGCCTGGGCTGTGAGGCAGTCCTCCCGAAGCGGAGCGCCGGGAAGGTAAGTATCCCAGGTGCTCCAGGGCTCAAAGCCGTTACGACGTTCTATGCCGTCGCAACGGCTTTAAAGCCCACTTAAAGCGCGACGGCATAGAGCGTCGTAACGGTGTTAACGGGTTAATCTTAGAAAAACAACTATTATATAGAAAATTTATCTTATTTTCTAGTCCAATGGTTTCTATTGGATAGAGTGAAGAGGTTTTGTTTATTTTCCTTTATTTGTGGTAATGGTAGTTGATGGTAAGATACATATATAGAAGCTCAGATATCCATGCCTGGCGTCTGCTGTTTTTGTTAGTTTTAATTTTTTTGTTCTTTTTAATATTATAGCAATATCTTTACAGTCTATAAATAAAATAAAATAAAATGGTTGTTAAAGTAACAGTTTATTTTTTAGGATAAAAAACAGACATCGCCGTGGTAGACAAAATAGTTGTTCTGAGTCTTCGGTCAAGCGTTCCCGACAGAGCACAGATAGAAAGAAGAGTCCAACAAGGAGCACAGGAAACAGGGATAGTTCTTGGAGCTCAAGCCAATCCCAATCTCGTTCAAGATCACGTGAAAAGCGGTCCGCAAGGAGCAGATCTCGCTCTGTCTCACAGAAAAAGAATCCTAACAGGTACATGTGTTTGGCTAGACACACATTTTACATAGATTACATGCATTATATATTTCTAATCATTTATTGATCAAGTAAATGCTTTAGGAGATATTTTACAGAAAGTTGTGTAATGTTTGATCTTATCTTATAGGTGATCTTTTGCATCTAGTACACAAAATGTTCTTTCATTTATCAGTCACACATCAACTGTTGCAAACCATTTAAAGGGTTACGCCAAACAACATGGCCACTTCATTGACCTTTTTTTACTTTAACACTAGTTTTTAAAATCTTGGACACTTGCAATAGGTGATTTTAAGGCCCGTGTCTTTACGTACATAGACACAAATCACAACTTTACATACACACTCGACCCTTCTTTTATAAGCTCTCAGATTCTACAGATCTTCATTATAGGGCAGTATTTTTCAAAGGCTGTTCCTTATATTTTAATAGCTTATCTGATAGCATCTCTTGGGCCTAATATAATATTTACGCAGATGTTAATTACCTCATCCGGATTCCTTTCCACAATGTAAATAAACAAACCTCCCAAGTCAAATTTCATTACTCCAGCTTCAATACAGATCTCCCCTAACTTAATTTGCCATTAGAAATAAATACGATGGTAGCCCATTTTTAATATTCTATTTCCATGTTGTTTGAATCTTGCCTGACAGTATTTCTCCTATATCAATTTGAGATAATTAGATATTACAGCACACTATTCATGAAAACAACCTGATAAAATCAAAAAAAATTCCTTCACAGCTTTGTTTTATAATCTTTACAGTGTTGATTAAAACAAATCAACATCCAAACTGGCATGGAACAAGGAGACCTAACTGAAACTATTTTCCTTGATTTTGCTAAGGCCTTTGACACAGTAGACCACGACATTCTACTGCACAAACTTAAAAACTCAGGTATTGGTGATCATTCGCTAACCTGGTTTCGATCGTATGTATCGGATCGCTCGCAATATGTGTCCATTTCTGATAGCGACTCCCTTCCTCTCCCAGTCACGTGTGGTGTTCCCCAAGGTTCCATTCTCGGCCCCCTACTATTTACATTATTTATAAATGATCTGCCTAATGTCTGCATATCCTCAAATGTACACATGTACGCAGATGACACAGTAGTCTATGCGAGCAAATCCAATCTACCGCAGCTTGAGTCTGTGCTCCAAGACCAGTTTACAGAGGTAGAAAAGTGGATTGCAAAAAACAAAATCTTCATGAACACTGACAAAACTGTCACAATGATCTTTGGACCAGTACCTAAATTACACAAATTACACAATTCCCACCTATACATCAAAACAAATTCAAATGGCACATTGACCGCAGTCCACTCTTTCAAATACTTTGGTATGATGTTGGACCCCAATCTATCTTGTGGCCTGCACATAGAAAAGCTTGCATCTAAACTTTATCCAAAACTAGGTGCCCTGTTCAGAAACAAATCCTGCCTAAGCCCTACAGTAAAGGAAAAGATTGTACAGCAAATGCTGATGCCAATCATTGATTATGGGGATGTAGTATATGCATCTGCATCGCAATCCCACATTAATAAACTCAACACATTGTATAACTCGTTCTGCCGATTTGTGCTACAATGTAATTACAATGTAATCACCATTGTGACATGCTAAAATAAATAAACTGGCTGTCGCTGGAATCCAGACGCACCCTTCATCTTTCCAGCCTTGTGTTTAAGAGCTTTTCTGGGAAACTCCCACCCTACCTGAACAAAATGCTTACCCCAGCTGTTCCCACTTCCTATAACCTCCGATCCAGTACCAACACTTTACTTAGTCTACCTCAATACAAAAAGAAAGCAGCCCGATCCTCCTTCTCCTACAGAGCATCACAATTGTGGAACGACCTCCCGCACAATTTAAAATCTTCCCTAAGCCTAAAGTCCTTTGAGAGATCCCTTTCTACATACCTCAAAACAGAATGCACCTGTCATGGTTGATTATATATTTCCTACCTCTTCTATGTTAAATTTTGTATTTATTGTATATTAATATTGTTTTTGTATTTTATTGTACCCTAATGTAACAAAACAATGATTTGTGGACCCAGGACATACTTGAAAACAAGAGAAATCTCAATGTATCTTTCCTGGTAAAATATTTTATAAATAATAAAATAATACAATGTTTCCATGTCATCTATTAGTAGTGCATTAGATTTATTAATACCTGTTAATAAAAACGATCTATCATATTTTTAAAGAGATAAAGATGGTGATGCACGGACACGTCATAATGACACAGAAGCAGCCCGGCCTAGACGCCGCTCCAGAAGTTACTCACCTATACGGAAAAGGAGACGGGATTCTCCCAGCTTTATGGAACCTAGAAGAATTACAAGGTAATTTTTATGCACAATGTGTATTATATATATTTATTAAAATCCATTGTTTGTTGTTATTTGTTGTTGTTGTTAGTTATATGCCAAAAGAATTAAGCATATTAATGGAAAAGTTTTATTTCAGTCCTATAAATGATGACTAGATAGATCTTCTCTTTGGAATATTTCACTTGCTGCTCATTGCCCATTGTCACTTGAGATTTAATACCTAATTGCTAAAAGATTCTGGTAACCGGTTCAATCTGGTCTAGTGAGAAGAATCAATCAATAATTATTTGCAGAGTAGTGGATGAACTAAGTGAATGTGTCAAGTAGAAGGTACAAGTGAGAGCTACTCATTCCACAACAGAATTTTTTTGCCTTTATAACAACACAAACCTCCCTCATGCCATCTTGTAATGTTGTTTATCCTCTTTCTCTTTTTCCTTTCTCTAGGCATATACCATTAGTTTCTAAAAAATATTATATATATATATTTTGAAGAAATATTTTGAAAAATAATTTTGAGAAACGAATAGTATATGCCTAGACTCGAGAAAGGAAAAAAAGGAGAGGATAAACAACATTGCAAGATTGTCATGAGAGAAGGATTTTTTTTTCGTTTCTCTAGACATATACCATTAGTTTCTCAAAATTATTTTTCAAAATATATCTTCAAAATATATATATATATATATAGTTATTTTTGATATATACCGTATATACTCGAGTATAAGCCGACCCGAATATAAGCCGAGGCCCCTAATTTTACCCCCCAAAAACTGGGAAAACTTATTGACTCGAGTATAAGACTAGGGTGGGAAATGCAGCAGCTACTGGTAAATTTCTAAATAAAATTAGATGCTAAAAAAATTATATTAATTGAATATTTATTTACAGTGTGTGTATATAATGAATGCAGTGTGTGTGTATGAGTGCAGTGTGTGTGTGTATGAATGCAGTGTGTGTGTATGAGTGCAGTGTGTGTATGAGTGCAGTGTGTGTATGAGTGCAGTGTGTATGAGTGCAGTGTGTGTGTATGAATGCAATGTGTGTGTATGAATGCAGTGTGAGTGTGTGTAATGCAGTGTGAGTGTGTGTGATGCAGTGTGTGTTTGTGTATGTGTTGCAGAGCCTTGGTGGGGGGTGGGCATTTTTTTATTATTATTATTATTATTGTTTAATTATTATTTTAATAATTTTTTATTATTATTTTTATTTTATAAATATTATTTTACTTTATGATATTATTAATATGTTTTTCGTCCCCCCTCCCTGCTTGATACATGGCAGGGAGGGGAGCTCTCACTCCCTGGTGGTCCAGTGGCATTGGCAGTTCAGTGTAGGGGGCTGGCAGGGAACAAGAACAACTTCCTCGCACCACAATGAGCTTTATTAGTTATATGCTTGATATCTTCCTTTTATTCATTTTGTGGTAGAAGAAGAGCACTATCTACAAACCATAAATATGTAATTCTTGTATTTATTCATTTTTTATTTTTTATTTATAGTTCAAACTATATACTTATTCGACATATACACAAAACAATGACTGGAAAATACAAAATAGCATAATATGAAATTGCAGGCATTAACATGAGAAATTAGGCTTTTTTTATGTTTAAATGAGTAAACAGATGGCACAGTGCCCATATAACAAAATAAGGAGAGAAAAAAATAACAGAAACATAAAAACTGGCTGAACTTTAAACTATATATTAAAATATTAAGAATATGGGAAAAACAGTAAAATTTGGTGCTACTATCACTTGGTGTGAATCACTCAACCACACAGAATAAAGTGCATAAAAAAGTAAAGTAGTGAGAGCACTCAATACATGCAGTTTAAACTCTATTACCAGTATCGTCCTGGATAAATAGCTAAAACAATAAAAGAGAGAAAAAAAGACATAGGGTAATATTGCCATAAATCAATAAAATGACCATATGTAACTGATTGCACTCACATGCTTCTGAGTCACTTATGTAAGCTGACTCAGACTAAGGACTTGTGTTAGAGATGAAAACTTTTATGCTGGACACCTTGTATTGATGTGGAAAATGTAGATGAGTTGTCTCTGGATGTAAATTTTCAAAAACTGGGAAAACTTATTGACTCGAGTATAAGACTAGGGTGGGAAATGCAGCAGCTACTGGTAAATTTCTAAATAAAATTAGATGCTAAAAAAATTATATTAATTGAATATTTATTTACAGTGTGTGTATATAATGAATGCAGTGTGTGTGTATGAGTGCAGTGTGTGTGTGTATGAATGCAGTGTGTGTGTATGAGTGCAGTGTGTGTATGAGTGCAGTGTGTGTATGAGTGCAGTGTGTATGAGTGCAGTGTGTGTGTATGAATGCAATGTGTGTGTATGAATGCAGTGTGAGTGTGTGTAATGCAGTGTGAGTGTGTGTGATGCAGTGTGTGTTTGTGTATGTGTTGCAGAGCCTTGGTGGGGGGTGGGCATTTTTTTATTATTATTATTATTATTGTTTAATTATTATTTTAATAATTTTTTATTATTATTTTTATTTTATAAATATTATTTTATTTTATGATATTATTAATATGTTTTTCGTCCCCCCTCCCTGCTTGATACATGGCAGGGAGGGGAGCTCTCACTCCCTGGTGGTCCAGTGGCATTGGCAGTTCAGTGTAGGGGGCTGGCAGGGAACAAGAACAACTTCCTCGCACCACAATGAGCTTTATTAGTTATATGCTTGATATCTTCCTTTTATTCATTTTGTGGTAGAAGAAGAGCACTATCTACAAACCATAAATATGTAATTCTTGTATTTATTCATTTTTTATTTTTTATTTATAGTTCAAACTATATACTTATTCGACATATACACAAAACAATGACTGGAAAATACAAAATAGCATAATATGAAATTGCAGGCATTAACATGAGAAATTAGGCTTTTTTATGTTTAAATGAGTAAACAGATGGCACAGTGCCCATATAACAAAATAAGGAGAGAAAAAAATAACAGAAACATAAAAACTGGCTGAACTTTAAACTATATATTAAAATATTAAGAATATGGGAAAAACAGTAAAATTTGGTGCTACTATCACTTGGTGTGAATCACTCAACCACACAGAATAAAGTGCATAAAAAAGTAAAGTAGTGAGAGCACTCAATACATGCAGTTTAAACTCTATTACCAGTATCGTCCTGGATAAATAGCTAAAACAATAAAAGAGAGAAAAAAAGACATAGGGTAATATTGCCATAAATCAATAAAATGACCATATGTAACTGATTGCACTCACATGCTTCTGAGTCACTTATGTTAGCTGACTCAGACTAAGGACTTGTGTTAGAGATGAAAACTTTTATGCTGGACACCTTGTATTGATGTGGAAAATGTAGATGAGTTGTCTCTGGATGTAAATTTTCAAAAATTCCAGGATGCAGGATCAAAATGAAATTATTTATTAAATATAAACTCAAAAACATTTAAAATCAAATACAGGTTAAAGATTAGTCCATCTGAAATACCACGACGCTTTTCGGCAGGAAAGCCTTTCTCAAGTGGTGTTACATGTTCATCTCCAAAGTGTCCTTTTATGTTGTGTAAAGTTGGCGCTCTTTTTCGCATTATCCGTGTCCTCTTACTTCCGCTTTCGTCATCAGAGGTCGACTGATGTGTCCCGCACGTCATGACGTCATTCAGGCGCTGTATACCGGAAGTACTATCGGCGCCATTTTTTAAAAGTCCTCAGGTTACTTATATTTGCCAGTTCATTATAAATGCAGTCATTTGAACATAAGGGAATATAAACCCTTTCTATAAAGTCTTCTAAAAGAAAAAATAATAAACACATAGATTGAAGGAGAGGTAGAAATATATGCATATATTGTTAGATTGGGGGGAATAGCTTTTAAATATATATAAACATAAAAAATTATTTAAAATCCATGCTATATATATAATAAAAATGATTTATAATATTTGTTCTTTTAAATCATTTTTATTATACATATAGCATGGAATTTTTAAATACTTTTTATGTTTATATATATTTAAAAGCTATTCCCCCCCAATCTAACAATATATGCATATATTTCTACCTCTCCTTCGATCTATGTGTTTATTATTTTTTCCTTTTAGAAGACTTTATATAAAGGGGTTAGATTCCCTTATGTTCAAATGACTGCATTTATAACGAACTGGCAAATATAAGTAACCTGAGGACTTTTAAAAATGGCGCCGATAGTACTTCCGGTATACAGCGCCGGAATGACGTCATGACGTGCGGGACACGTCGGTCGACCTCTGATGACGAAAGCGGAAGTAAGAGGACACGGATAATGCGAAAAAGAGCGCCAACTTTACACAACATAAAAGGAAACTTTGGAGATGAACATGTAACACCAGTTGAGAAAGGCTTTCCTGCCGAAACGCGTCGTGGTATTTCAGATGGACTAATCTTTAACCTGTATTTGATTTTAAATGTTTTTGAGTTTATATTTAATAAGTAATTTCATTTTGATCCTGCATCCTGGAATTTTTGAAAATTTACATCCAGAGACAACTCATCTACATTCTCCACATCAATACAAGGTGTCCAGCATAAAAGTTTTCATCTCTAACACAAGTCCTTAGTCTGAGTCAGCTTACATAAGTGACTCAGAAGCATGTGAGTGCAATCAGTTACATATGGTCATTTTATTGATTTATGGCAATATTACCCTATGTCTTTTTTTCTCTCTTTTACTTTTTAAACTGTATATAGTGAACAAAGCCCCATACAAAAAGACTAATGTAATTGTGGAGTATTGTACAAACACCATGTGAGGGCCTAGTACAGAGCCAGCCAACCCATGGACTTAACATAGTCAGCCATTGCCTAAGCTAGTTCAGGGTAGAGATCCTTCAAGAGGGTCACTCGAATAGGCATCCTGCACAGGCCCTGGAGGACAACTGTACCAACCCCAAGCTTGAGAAGGAAGCAATACATTGACTCCAGTGCTCCAGTCCATCCCCCAGAGGGTCTACGAAGGGGCCAGAATTGGATTTAGCTTTTCCGCTGTCTCCTCCAGGTTTCCCTCCACAGATGTGGATGGTGTGTTAAATACATCCCTTGATTGACTCTTAGCACGCGTAGGCTCAAGTGCTGCTTATGTTAGAAATACCTAGCACAAGCCTCCCAAACCTTCCTCTGCACCGATACCTCTCTCCCACCAGAGGGTAAGTAGTATGCTTTAGTTGGTTTGAGCATCTGTTCAATCATGCCCCAAACTTATCACTGATACTATTGAAGGTTGCCATAACCTTTGCAATATGAGCGTTATGATGTGGAACATTCTGGTTTGCGGCCATCTTGTGAATAAAGAAAGCCCAGACAGCCCGCTGGCTCAGTGTGTGTCTTTATCCACCGATATGGCCAGGAAGCCTCTTTTGTGGGGACAAGGATAACCACCACCAGTCCAAAGGAGGAAGCAGGCAACCAACAAGTCGAGGAACATAATACTGTAATGTGATAGAGGTAGCGTGTGGCCAACTCCCTTGCTCGGTTGTCAGATAAGGCCTCAGGTCTCTGGAGCTCCAAGGTCGCTCAAAAAAGAATCCAAAATGCTTAATTCTTGATCCCACTTGTCGTTAGAGGAACCATAACAGGTGCAAAACCATAAAATATAGCTTTAAAGTCCTCTAAAGACACAAAATGCTCAAAACTTTTTTTTCAATCATCAAATGGTTTATTAATTATGCAAAACTCAAATAGGATAATTCTAAAATGGGTTTCAGTGAACATGCCAGAATGCAGTGTCTCTTTAAGTAGACTTTTCCGCACAACACCAGGTTTTTATAATTCATTTGATTTATAAAGAAATATACATAGCATTTGCATTGATCATCTCACTTTTTATTTGTTCTCTTCATCAGGTTAATTGCATTAAAATCTGTGTAATAATGTTACAATCAAATGCTTTTATTTTCTTAAATACATGTGTGGCTTTGTATATTGATCATATACAGTTAAATACATATGACCTAGATTTATTTATTTGTTTATGATGTCAATTTGTAATATTCCATTCCATCTCAAGGTTCCTTATGGAGATCACCTTCAAGCGAAGTACATTACAGCAAGTTGTCATGGTAACCATGTCACCTTCCTCCACTCATAAGCTGCTTTATTCAACTGAAGTTCATGTATTTATTGGGAAGTCTATCCCTTTATTAAATACACTAATACATCTATTGTAAACTCTGCCTCTATATAACCTATGCCAATGGGGGGGGGGCTCTTTATGCTTTAGTCTTTAATATTATCTCTTGTCTACATGTTGCACAGTTCTAACCAGGCTTTAGTATCTTTCTTATACCCGAAAAAGAAAAAACAAAACAATTTCATTCCGCCATCATCCTATTCATGGTATGCTGGTTGCAGACCCATATACTGTACTGTGAGATGGGTAGAGTAACCTGTGATCTTCAGTACTTTCTATTTATTTACATTTTTGGCCAATCTATTTTATAAAATGCCTCTCATTAATGTTTGTGGCATTTTATATGTTTTACTCTACTGTTATGATGTAAATTTTGTTTCATTTAAACAGTTTTTGAAATACATTTTTAAAAATTTGCATATCAATGTGTCAAGCCTATCTTCAAATTGTTTTCATACATCAATAAGACAAACAGCAATCAATCGGCCTTAAAACAATTGAATAAAATAGTTTTGTTTTGTTGGGTTGTTTTTTTTTCTTAAGATGCCAGTACTAATTCACACTTTTAAACTGATTGATCTACTAACCACTTGCTTCAGAATTTTTAGCATCTTTGTAAGATCTGAGGACCGTCAAAACACCTTGCAAACATCCACTAAAATGAATGAAATCTACAAAATGTTTGATGATTATGATATCCCATAAGTGAAAAAGAAAGTAAAGATTGTCCTATATAAAAAATATGTAAACTAATCAGTATTACAATCTATGTAGTCATATTGACAATATACCTAGGCTTTGATTTTATCTCAAATCTGTGGATTACTTGGTATAATTAATTTTATATTTACAGTAAATCACACATTTTTTCACTATGTCAAAGATTTAATAGGTTACAGCCTCTTGGTCGGTGATTTTAAATTATATATACAGCCATTACAAAGTTGAATACATGTTTGACCATAGCTTGTCAGTGTTTTCTCCTTTGATAAGATGTTATGGGGTATAGGTTGAATAACATGATGAAAATAATAGAATTTAATAGGGAAGAGAGCATAGAAACTCCTTTATATACATGCAAAAAAAAAAAAAAATACACATACACACAATGAAATAGAAATTAAAAGAAAAATAAATCAAATTGGCTAATAAGACAAATACAGCAAAAGTGTTTGGACAGTTAAATGGGCATTAGGAAAAAAGAAGCCAGGGACTGTTTTCCTAAACTAAATTATTTATATTTAATCACATTATAATATATGTTCTTCTAATTCAATCACATAAATACAAAAGAATTACACTATTGCTAAAAATTAGATTTGAACTAACAATTGTCTGTCTCCAAGTAACTAATTAACCAAGAACCAGCGATAATAGAATAAAAATGCCAGAATTCTCAGCATTTTAATAATGTGTATTATTTGCGCTTTCAATAATTATCTTTCCATTTCAGTGCCCGAAAACGCCCAATTCCTTATTACCGGCCAAGTCCATCTTCTTCCAGCTCTTTGAGCAGCTGCTCACACAGTCGGAGTCGAAGTCGAAGTTATGACAGCTACAGCAGCTACAGTCGCAGTCGGACTCGGAGTCGTTCCCCCAGCCATAGTCGAAGTCCCAGCTACAGAAGTAGTTCAGAGAGATCTGGATTTTAATCCCCTGTAAATGAAATATCTCCTCCCTTATCACATTTGCTTCCTAAATTCAATTGGGATGCATCTCAAGAAAAATCAGGAGGTTGAAATGTGAAATAATTCGATATATGTATATTCCGAAGTTTCGCAAGCATTACAGTCCACTGTAACACAACGATAGAAACTTTCTGTAGCAAGCGTTATAAAACATTAATCAAGTCAAAGGCAAACATACAATTTGAAAGACTCCCATCCATGACACAAGGAGACTTATGTAGTCTTTTAACACACATCCGCCTGATACTATATGGCAAAAAGCACAGCAGCCCACTTGATCATCATTTCAATGCTATGAAGAAGTGACATGTTTTATAATGTCAGCAAATTCACAAAGACTGTATTTTCCTAAGATATTTGATCAACGTATAAGCATTATAACTATGGTAGTGAATTGGCTCTCATTTATTTATTTATTTATTTGTGGTGATTTAGAACTTTTACAAACAATATGTTTGCGAAGATTCAATTTGCTTCTTTTTTGATGGACATTTTTGGCTAGTAGAGGATTGATCCAAATGTATTCAGTAAGGTTGATACCGTCAAACTGATCTTCGGACAACCTCCAAACCAGCGAAGGCTGGGTACATAGCGACATTCCTGCTTGAGCACAAATAATTGTAGTAGAATGACTGGTTGATGGATCTGTATTAAAGGAAAATACTAAAATGCAGGCCTGTCACGGTATTCTCTGAAAAGGTAATATACAAGATGCTACTGTGAAGTGCAACTCTGTATCGTTAGCTAGAGGCTCACTTCTATTTTCCAAGTTATGGCCCCAGTGTCTTAGTTAGTTATGTAAAAATTTTACTGTCCACCGTATCTCATGAGTCAAGCATTTACAGTAAATCCACAACCAAAACTAAATTTACATTAGTATTCTGATCATCACTGCATAACGTATGTGAGCCCTTATTTACCAGATATCAGATAACAAAAAAAATCGTTATGATTTTATAAAAAAGTGCACAGTTTACTCATGTTTTTTTCCCATCAAAGTACATCTTTCAATACCACATATATCAAAACAGATCTGAAACCATAATTGGAAAACAGTTTAAAATACCATAGATTCTTGAAGCTTTCAAGATAATATTAAATAATGAATTGATCAAGCCTACATCTAAATGGAAACATGTTTAAATTGCTTTACAAATAAATGTTCATGTCAAGATGAAATATATAAGTAGTTTTAAAAAATACCATATATATATATATATAAATTCCCTGTTTATTTCCAATGCATGGCGCTTCAATATATTATCTACAGTACTTGCCATTTATGACTCACCAATATTATGATTAATCCATTATTATTGGTAATTTAATCTGATGTTTAACAATTCAATTATTCCTAGACTTTCACATTGTTACTGATCACAACTGTATCCAAAGAAAATAGACCTAATTTAAGACCTGATTAACTCATTTTAGGATTTTGGAAAGTACCATAATCCTTTTCAATAATTATGTTCTGGATTTTAGGTAATCATCAGAGAAACATGTATAACTGTATGTGTTTTATTTGCCAGTGGGCCACATTCAAAAATGTCATCAACGCAACAACTTTAATTCTGTAGAATAGCCTGTGATAATATTTCTTTAGGAGCCATCGTTGTCTAATTCTTATGAAGATAAGGACTTTGCAACATGAAAATGGAAAAATATGTCACAGGATGTTGTCTATATTTTCTATGTATTAATCTTTTTATGGTTGAATTACTTTTTATTGTATTTATTTATAATATATTATTTATTGGTTTTTATTTATGATTAGTTATTTTTTCATGTTGAGTGAGCATTAGAAAGAGATAATGAACACAATGAAAAAAGCCTGACTACAATTTCAGGCTTGACCATGTACTGCAAATCATTGTTTAGTGCTGGAACTACCACTTGGATTCTCTTCTAAAGAATCTCAAAAACTGTACATTAAAAAGGGAATTTTAAGATGGAATTTAAGTAATTAATCATTACTGAGAAAGAAGTTCTTATTTTTCTGTAAAGTACAGTATTTATTTTGCTTTTTTCCTAATGTCATATTTAAAGCCACAACGGACAAAAAGACACAGGTTTGTTAAAGCACTCAGCCGCAGATCAATAATGGGTCAAATCTTGTACCTGCTGGAAGTAGGTATTAGATGAACCAGTCCATGTGCAAAGGAACCTTACAAAATAACCAATGACTTGGCTTAAAGCTACAAAGTCAAAATTGAATATTTATTATAGATGAATATCATATACCACCAAGAAACAAAAAAAAAATGTGAGCTTTTTTTTTTTTTTTTGCTTTAAGAAAGCTGCACTGTAGAAGCATATTATTCAAACTTTGGGAGTAGTGGGAAAGATTCAGTGTTTATTTTGGATGTCATAGAATACTTTATATGTTGTATAGATTCACAAAAATATATTCCATTGTATAAGTTGATCTTTGACTGCTGATCAATACTAGTTTTACCTTTTGGACGAGTTGCCTTGTAGCTGAAAAAGCAAACAAAAACATATTATGAAATTCTTGCTGAAGGCAAATTTTGGACAAATTAGTACTACCTTCCCTACAACACATTTTGCTCTGATATGAGTTTAAAAAATGTGCCCTTGATCTATTATAAAAAAGGAAGATTATTAAGAAATGCAACATTTACACTTGTTCAAATTGACCTATTCCATATTTAAATATATATATATTATATCTTTGCTGCAATGTCAACGCAGTCCATGTACAACTACAGTACATGTCATGGCTAATCAAATGTTTGCCAGTAAAGGTTAGCTTTGATTGGTATGTATAGTTTACATTATTTGAATCTTATCCAACTACTTGTATTAGTATCTGTCATACAGTCCTAAACAGACTGAATGTGTTGTAATATTGGCATTTCCCATAAACTCCTCCATGTTTTAATATATTTGTCTAATTCTGTTTTATTTTTTATGTTTTTACTGAAAATAAAAGCTCATCACAAAATCAAAATTTGATGTGTTTCAGCAAACAACATTAGTAAACTTTCATTCTGATTATTCTCCTTGTACAGTATTGCTATTCCACAGAATTATGAACAACATATATAGGATAAGAAGCAGGATGTTTCAGGTATGTTAGATTCTGCTTTATCCACTTCACTCACAGAATAGAGTATAAATGTTTTTACTTTCATATTCTGTACAGAAGGAAATGTCATCCTTAAAATCTCACTATCCATTATTTTATATTCTAAAGATGATTACTACCAGCATGTAGAGGAATTAATATCTCTGCCAGAAGCCACTGATTACTTATTTGATACCTGTAAGTGTGCTGAAAATGTCAGCTTACACCCTCCTTCTAAACAGTAAAGGAAGTTTCAATGGGGTTTATAATTTCTTCTTGCAGGGAGGGGGTAAGAAGCTAAAACACCACACATTGGTTGCTTCTCTCTTTATATCCCCTTTGGAGGAGACGTTACAGAGGATGTGGTGTGATGCTACCATAAGAGCACAAAAGTTAATCTTACGGAGCCAATACTTTATAGGCTCCGCTACATGTGAAGGGTTTTTAGCCTTTTCTATAATCTCTTGTGACTTTTAAATCATCTACACTATTTTTTGCCCTTTTTCTTATTTCATTTTTGTATTTTAACTTTTACTATATTACCAAATGTGTTGGATAAGTAAGGAAACTCCTGCACAGGTTGTATTAAAACTCCTGCACAGGTTGTATTGGCGCCGAAATGCGCGTTGAGCATAACCTTGTACACTATGTACTTAACTGAGGACATCCGTTTTTACATTTATTTGTTATTGGGTTTAGGCACCTCCTTATTTATTATTCAGGAACTAGTTAATCCTAGTGACCGTACTCCTTGCTAGCCGTTCATCTGTATATTGGGAAGTTGTGTTTAATCTCAATGACCGTATTGCTAGCTAGCCGTTCATCTGTACACTGGGAATTTTCGTCCATCTAAGTGACCTCACTTTTAGCTAGCCGTCCTTCTGCACATGGGGAAGTTTTGTGTATCTAAGTGACCGTACTTCTAGCTAACCGCCTGTCTGTATACTGGGAAGTTTTGTTATATTTTTACAGGCTGGCGAGAGGTTTGTAGTGTATCGACATATGGTACACTGACCTACCGAACACCCTCTTTACCATCTAAACTTGGCATTTAGTTTAATTTATATTTTCTGTTTTATTGTCAATTCATGTTCCTTATGGGGATACTTAAGGCGGCATATGGTGTAAGTTTATAGAGATTTATGTTCTATTTGTTATTCTGTCTCTCACTGTTAAAATACACCTACCATTAAACTTATAGACTGATCATTTCTTTGTCAGTGGGCAAACGTTCAAAATCAGCAGGGGATCAAATACTTTTTTTCCCTCACTGTATATATTAAGCATTATATAATAAATATATACTATGAATAAGTTGAAAATGATTGGATATCATGTGATTTCCAATTTTGAGATATGCTAGTGTATGCTACAATTAATACATGTTTATAAAATATCTGTTTTGGATCCTGGGTTTAATTTTAATAAATTGAATGAAAAGGACAATGTGAATGGGCATTTCAAAGATTGTTCACAAAGATGCAGGAGCACATTATCATGATCCCATACATAACTCAATATCAGGTTATAGCTAACTTTGCTTCATTATTCAGGAAACTTAACCCCTTAAGGACACATGACATGTGTGACATGTCATGATTCCCTTTTATTCCAGATGTTTGGTCCTTAAAGGGTTAAGGACTAGGGAAACAACCCCTACCTAAGCAACAACAAGGAATTATGCTTATTGTGTGATATGCAGGGGTTTTCCCTGTGAGAATTCATCATTACTGTGTTGTACACCTCTTTTAAAAATTGCAATATAAGAATTATAGAACATTTTTAATTTTAACTGTATCAGTGTCTTTATTCCCATAACTAAAGCACTCCTTATATGAAACATAGAAACATAGCATGTGACGGCAGATAAGAACCGTTTGGCCCATCTAGTCTGCCCAATTTTCTAAATACTTTAATTAGTCCCTTGCCTTATCTTGTAGTTTGGTTAGCCTTATGCCTACCCCACACACGCTTAAACTCCTTTACTGTGTTAACCTCTACCACTTCAGCTGGAAGGCTTTTCCATGCATCCACTACCCTCTCAGTAAAGTAATACTTCCTGATATTATTTTTAAACCTTTGTCCCTCTAATTTAAGACTATGTCCTCTTGTTGTGGTAGTTTTTCTTCTTTTAAATATAGTCTCCTCCTTTACTGTGTTGATTCCCTTTATGTATTTAAATGTTTCTATCATATCCCCCTGTCTCATCTTTCCTCCAAGCTATACATGTTAAGATCCTTTACACTTTCCTGGTAAGTTTTATGCTGCAATCCATGAACCAGTTTAGTAGCCCTTCTCTGAACTCTCTCTAAGGTATCAATATACTTCTGATGATACGGTCTCTAGTACTGCAGGTGTTTTGCATAAGATTCTTTGATAATGAAATGCATAAAGATGAAGCCTGTAGGATCTATCATACATGCATGACTGACGTAAAATATATTTTTCTTTATTGAATCAGTGTAAAAGCACATAATCGCAGGCAAAGAAGATGAAAATCTAACAGTCTGGCACTTTTTCTCCAAAGGCTGTTTTAAAGATTCAACAAATATCCGAACATGTAAACTGATCATTTATGATGAGAGAATATGATAAAAAAAACAAAAACTGCCCAAATCAATTTCTCCCATTGCGCCAAACCATCATGCATATATTAAATACAGCAGAGTACAGTAAATAAATTGAAAGAGTGGTAAAACTGACAAAAAAATAAAATAGAAAAAAACCATAGAACTGCACAGTATAATTGTACTAAAATATACTTTGTTTACATAAATCAACATATGCTAAGACTACTTCACAGCCCAACTAAATCAAGTTTTGTAAACAACAGAAGAAAAAAGGAAAATTACAGTAATCAATGGACTTAAATGAAAAAGATGAGGCACTGTGTGGTCAAAATAGACGAACTTGCATACAGTCAGTTTGAGTATCACTGTATATAGAATTGTAACAAAATGACAAGAGAAAGTCCCAGTATTTGTTTGGCCTTATTAATCATCACTATGTGAAGAAAGTAGGTGTGGAGTCGTGGAGGGGGCGGGGACAAACTGATAACCTAGCTTAGGACCTTTGGGCTCCCTCTCTCTGGTATTTCAAACTTTAAGTGTTTCATTTCCATGGAAACAATCAGCAGACATAAAAAGTAATCAAACCCATTTGCCTCAAACAAGCCCTTCCTCTTAGTACATTATTTAACCCCTTGGTCAATTAATTACACAGTGCAGTCCTTAATATGAATAAGGCTTAGAATGAAGTGCAATCAATGTTTCCAACCTGCACTCCAGAAAAAAAAATGCCCTTTTCATCTCATAATGATCAATAGTTATATAGATGCTTTTAGGTAAGGGACCCATCTCATCTGTGTTCCACGTTTATATCACCATTACTGAATCTTACCAATCCTCATTTGCCCATCAAGAGTGAGTACTCCACTGTCCCTCATACAGGACGGCCAACTAAACCACATGATTGGCTACCTATCCATAAGTAACGTGTTATGTAACGATGTGAGATGGGTGTCAAAGGAATTCACATTGATAGCAAGGTATGATGAGAAGATTAGAGTATGAAAAGGATAAATGAGAAAGGCACATATGGTGGACAGCAGAGGCATGCAATTTATATGTGGAGGACATTTATAAGATGGGTAGCAAAAGCCGGATATGTGAGAAAGCATGTAGAGTGGTTGGCATTGACATAGGGAATGGTAAGGACAGATGGGCTGAGGGCATAATATGGATGGTATGTGAAATGAGAATAAGGAATTGTGTAATAAAAGCAATGAAATGCTCTCAGATGAACAGGGCAAAATGTGGATAATATATATGGGAGATATAAGGTGACTGTTGGTGGGCATGACATAGGTAGGTGAGAAACAAGGTGATATGGTTGGCTGAGGCAATGCCATAGAAGGCTTAGGAGAAGAGGAATGAGATGGATAGAAAGAGACTGAGGGCATTGGAGAGGGAAATTTGATGGATGGAACTGAGGAATGAGATAAGTGGAATAGGGCATGGTATTATTCTTTGGAACCTTGAACATAAACATTCTGGTTCCAATAAATCAGCACCCAAACCTGTGTCCACCATGAAACTGACAGATGTAAAGGGAACATGCAGTTATTAATCACACTTCACTAGTATTTGGTATGATATGTTTTGTAATGTTACTAACTTTTCTTTGTATAGGAGCATGAAAATCTATCTGAAAAAAATCTAACAAAAATAGCTGATTTTGAACTTTTTCTTAAAATTCACTATTTTGACCTACATTTCGCTATTTCATTTACAAATAACTACTACTTATTTGAATTCCTTAGTATAGTTTGTATTATTATTGCTATTTTTCACAGTAACTTCATACAAACCTGTCACGGAAGATCCCATGCCCAATCCTGCTGGAGAGGCATAACAGCTAGCCTCCTGCCCACAGACTATGGGCCTGGCCACAGACTTTAAAATGATATATAGATTCTGTGGGATCCCCTTGTTTGCAAATCATGTTTAGGTTTGATTGGAAGATTGTGCTTGTTCCATCCTAAATATGATACAATGAGGTGTGAGTATTAATCTGTGGATAGGTATTAATGTCTCTTTTGGAAATGATATTGGAACACACGGCTTGTTCATATCAAAGGACTCCTTATCTGGGAGGGAATCAGGACATATGGCAAATGAGAAAATTAATTTGTGCTGAAGCCAGACTTCCAGGCCACTTTTGTGTGACTTCCCACACCTTGCGTAGTGGCTCTGCTGGGGTCCCAGCTTCAAAGAGGAATTTGGGTTGTAGGCTCTGACCTCCCATGCAATCAAATTAACCCCTTTGGAAATTGACAATACTACCTCTACCAGGCAGTCAGTTCATATATGCACAAACACAACATTCGTTTTACCGAACCGATCTGAGCGCTTTTGGATATTTTGTGCGCTTTTTGGATATCATTTTTGCGGGGTTTTTATGCTTTTGTCATGTATTTTTGTGATATGTTAAAATTGTATGAAAGTTTTCCTATTTGGATTAGCTTAATTGGAGCTCAGTAATCTCTTAAACACAATGGCTTGTGGGAAGGAAACCCCTGTGATTTTGTATTAGAAAACCCATGCTAGGGGCACTGCATAAGAAGCTGAGTGTGGCCTAATAAAGTTGGGATTGTTTATTTTACCCAATACGACTGGTTGCATCCATTATATTGGGGAAACTCTACACAAAAGGGAATACTTTCACTATATTCAGCACATCTGGAATTAGGACTAGTGGAGGATTGAAGGAATAACAGTAACAGACTCACAAACCCTTGACAAAACCTATATCAGGCAATCATATAAGTGATTCCCAGGACATACTTGAAAATGAGAAAAAAAAAATTCTAAATAAATACATCCAGAAGAGAACATTCAGGATACTCTCTCTTTCCTCTCTCTCTCGTCTCTTTCTCCTCACTCAGTGGATTTCCAAATTCAAACTTGTGTATTAAGTGTTGCAAAGAAGATTCATGTTGAAAGACGCTGGCCGCTGTGGATCCATTCCTATTTGTAGCCCCACGTCCACCCACAGTATTGTCGGCGTCACGCAAAAGACATGCACGCACGTTCTGGGATTAAAGGCCGGGTACGGCCAATCGGATCTGAGGGAGGCTTATTTAAACTCCTTTTACTTTTTCCTCATTGCCCTGTCGTGGTTTCCCACAGTGCTTGTCCGAGAGTGTGTTCCTGAGCGTTTTTTTCTGGTTATTGAATTTGGCTTCGTTTTGACTTCCTTGTATTCTGGTATCCCTGACTTTTGGCTTTCCCTCATCGTTGTGTCTTATTCTGTGTCCCTGACCTTGGCAAATATTCTGACTATTCTCTGTTACGTTAAGTCCAGCCATTCTAATGCCCGGTAAGACGTGACCTTTAGTCCTAAGTGTTATACAGTTCTGGGTGTGGGATCAACTAGTAATACTGACATTACGACATGGCCATAGATCCTGCAGAATTGTGTCAGCAATAAATAGCAGTAATAAATAATAATAATAATAGCAGCTTGCGAGAGAAAGCTAGAGGAGAATAATCAATTTGCCCAGGCATGGATCAATTTGTCCAGGCTATTCGAACAGCGCACCTACAGCCTGAGGTTTCTCCGACTATGTCACCTCCGCCTATAGTACATAAGTCACCTACTATCTCCTCCCCCGTATTTTGATGGTAATATCCAAAAATGCCGGGGATTTCTGAATCAAATTGAGTAACACTTTGAGGCCTCACCGGGATCTTTTCCCTCAGGTAGAGCTAAGATTGGTTACCTAATGAACCAACTAAAGGTAAAGCCTTAGCTTGGGCCAATCCGTTATGGGAGAGTAATGGGAGTATTGCACATAATTACCAGGAATTCCTTGCGTAATTCAAATTAACATTTGAACCAGTAGGCAGGGAAGACGATGCCTCCACTGCCCTAATGCATATCAAACAAGGCAACGGGTCTATCTCAGATTATGCCATAGAATTTTGCACCTTGGCTTCTGAGGTAAACTGGACTAATAGCGGGTTAATATCTGCATTTAAAACAGGTTTATCTGAGGCAATCCTGGATGAGATTGCTGCCAAAGATCTACCTAAAAAACTAAATGATTTCATCACATTTGTTATGCAGATTGGTCCAGAGAAATTACTAGAGATAGAACCAGATGTATGGGTATGACACTGGCACCTTGTTTCTCCAAACCTGTTATCCCTGACCTCTCTATATAGTCCGAACCCGAACCTATGCAGTTAGGGGTCACTAGACTGTCAGAGGCAGAGAAGTTGTTTAGGAGAAAGGAGAGTCTTTGCTTGTACTGCGGTAAAAAAAGGACATATGAGACATGCTTGTCCCATACATTCGGAAAACGGACGTTTTAACTGAACAGGTCTTAGGTGTGATGGATATGTCCTCTGGTAATATAACTTCTGCACCTAAGAACCTTAACTGAACAGGTCTTACGTGTGATGGATACGTCCTCTGGTTCTCCTTAACATTACTGCCCTTTGCAACAAGAAAAGCTTTTCATGCAAAGCCCTGCAGCAGGAAACTTTATTGACCTACATTTTGTAAAGGAACACTCCTTACCTATCAAGGAGAGATCATCATCTCTGGCAGATCATCATCTCTGGCCATTGAGGCTATTGACGGGAGACCCCTCTCCGAACCTCGGATTACCCACTAAACCATGTCTATTAACATGTCTATAGGAGCATTACACAAGGAAGACATAAAATTCCAGATAATTGCTTCTCCTTCTGGTCCCATCATATTAGGATTTCCTTGGTTCATTAAGCACAATCCTCATATTGACTGGGCAAAAGGGGAAATATTGGAATGGGGAAAGGACTGTACTGAGAGATGTATGTTGAACATTATCAAAAGAGTGGGCATCATTACATTACCCACTACTACGCCTCACATACAATACTGGGAGGTTTAGGAGGTATTCAGTAAGTGTCAGACCATTATTCTACCTCCTCACAGAACATATGACTGTTCCATAAATCTGCTACCCGATGCTATGCCACCCAAGGGAGCAGTGTATGCCTTATCACCACAAGAGAGTAGAATAATGGAAGAGTACATCAAAGACTCCCTAAGTAAGGGCCACATATGTAAATCATCCTCACCTGCTGGAGGAGGGTTCTTTTTTGTCTCCAAAAAAGATGGTGAATTACGGCCATGCATTGATTACAGGGCTTTAAACAAGATCACCATTAAAAATGCCTATCCCATTCCCCTCATTTGCTAATTGTTTGACAGACTCCAGGGTGCTAAAATCTTTACTAAACTTGACCTCAGGAGTGCATACAATTTATAAGGATTAAAGAAAATCATGAGTGGAAAACGGTATTTAACACTAGAAGTGGGCACTATGAGTACCTTGTCATGCCTTTCGGTTTATGTAATGCTCCGGCCGTATTTCGGGACTTTATAAATGATGTGCTCAAAGATTACATTTATTCTTTTGTTCTTGTGTACCTGGATGATATCCATATTTATTCCCCTGACCTCCAGACTCATCATGATCATGTCAAACAAGTACTGCAAACTTTGCTTAACAATTGTCTTTATTGCAAGCTTGAAAAATGCATCTTTGACCAGTCGGAGGTACAGTTTCTGGGTTATAATATCTCTGCCTCTGGTTTCCAAATTGATCCTTGTATTCTAGAGACTGTTCTACACTTGCCACTACCTAATGGGTTAAAAGCAATTCAAAGGTTTATTAGTTTTGCTAATTACTACAGGAGATTCATCAAAGGTTTCTTTTCTGTGATAGCCCCCATCACCAATATGATACGCAAGGGGGCTAGCAGTACGATATGGTCTGAGGAAGCTAGAGAAGCTTTTGAACTTCTCAAACAAAGGATACATCCTGACACCGGCAAACCCTTCATACTGGAGGTTGATGCCTCCGAAACTGGGGTATGGGCTGTTCTCTCTCAGAGGGATAGTCAGGATACCCCTTTGCATCCATGTGGGTACTTCTTTAGAAAGTTGTCTCATGCTGAGCGTAATTATGATATTGGCAACAGAGAATTGTTGGACATTATACTAGCGCTTAAAGAGTGGCAACATCTTTTAGAGGGTTCCGAGGACCCCCTTTTGACCATTACTCACCACAAGAACTTATATAGGGGATGCTAAACAACTGTCTTCTAGACAGGCTAGATGGTCTTTGTTCCTATCTCGCTTTAACTTTCTTATAACTTACAGACCTGGTCCCAAAAACGTGAAGGCCTTATCTAGACTGTTTGATACTGAATCAGTACGGGAACAAGAGATATCCCCTATTGTTCCACATGAGTGTATCATTGCTTCCACTGTTATTTCCTTATCATCTCCTCTGCTTGGCGCTATCATGGATGCTCCATCTCAGGCACCATGCAATAAACCACTAGATACATTATTTGTTCCACTGGGTGAAAGAGAGAATGTCATGAGGGTGTTCCACAACAACGTGACTGCTGGACACCCAGGCATTAATAAATCCATATCCGCGATCATGATTCTCTCAGGAAAGATGTGAAATAATATGTGGATTGTTGCATCCACTTCCTATACCTAGTGTTCCATGGTCCCATTTGTCCATGGATTTCATATACCACCACTATACCACCATCATTATGGCGGTTGACCGCTTTTCCAAGATGGCTCATTTTGTTCAACTCAAAAAATTGCCATCCTCTCAAGACCTGGTTCTTATTTTTATACGGGAAATTTTCCGACTACATGGCATTCCTCACAATATTGTATCTGACAGAGGTTCTCAGTTTGGAAATACTCGGTTTTGGAGCGCTTTTGGAGCGCTTTCAATAAACAGTTGGGCATTGAATTGTCATTTTCTTCCTCTTACCATCCCCAAACCAATGGCACAGCTGAGAGGGCTAACCAGTCATTAGAATTCATTAGAATTGTATTTGCGTTTTTTTGTTAATGGCACTCAGGATAATTGGTCCGAATTACTACCCCGGGCCGAGTTTGCTAGGAACAATGCTAACCATGAGTCTTCTCAATATAGTCCATTCTTTGTTAATAATGTTCGTCATCCTACTGTTCTGCCGGCTGATTTCTCTGACACAGCTATCCCTGCTTTGGATGATCACCTTGCTTCTATTTGTGATACTTGGACCAAAGCTCACTACGCTCTCAAAACTGCGGCTGATTGTTTAAAATTTTATGCAGATAAGCGGCAGGGTGCCAATCCTGTTTACAAGTGGGTGACAGGGTGTGGTTATCATCGCGCAACATCAAACTAAAAGTTCTGATACCGGAGAAACTGACGGAAGCCAAGCACAGAGAGATGGACACAGGTTTCTTCAGGAAGGAAGAGATTCTTTATTCGGTTCACCGATCGGGACTCAGAGGGTCTAGTGTCACCAAAATACAACAAGTTCTGAGCCCTGGATAATAGTGCAGGCTCCTTATATAGGCACATAACTCCTCCCATATTAAGCTCCACCCGCACATTCTCTTAACCAATTAAAACGAACAAGAACTAACTTCCTGCTTGACCGCATGGCTTGTCCAGCACAATGGAGGAGGGGAATACTATATCCGGTATTCTCGCACATGCTCCGTACACTACTGATCCTATCTTTGCCACGTGCAACCAACCGACCGATACGCCAGTATATGCACGTACACATGCCACGTGGTAATCTCGGCCTTCTAAATTTATTTTACCGAGATTCCACCACATTCCCTCCTTTGATGCCTCTGATATTTCACAATTACTTGAGGCATCACTTAACCTTGGTTTGCATATACCTCAGGTTGCTATGAACCAGACCAGACTTTCCTATGATGTGAATCCCTCAACACTCCTCTTCCTGCATTGGTTCTCCCTGATCTAGAGCCTCATATTTATATATGGCCATTATCTGTGCAGCCGCCTTTCTCTCTGCTATATTTTCTATCAGGCTCTGCACGGACCTAACTACTAAAGGAATAAGACATGGCAGGAGTAGACACAACATTAAAATCAGCATGACTCCGCCTACCAATGCCTTAAGCCCTCCAAACTGCTCATACCAGTTACCAAACCAACTACTTGGATTATACCCTTTCCATACCTGAGTAGGCACATGCGCTAGTTTAACCATATGGCTAGTAAGCTCAGCTATTGCTTGCCCTTCGTCATCTATTTGAAGACAGCAATTGCTCAGGTTAAACTTCCCACATACACCTCCCTCTACTGCCAATAGGTAATCCAAGGCTAATCTATTTTGGTAAACTGCTGTCCTCATCCTGGTGTTATGCTTCGCTAGAAGATTGAGCGCTTGTGAGGTCTCATTAGTAATTATCTCAACCACCGCCTGTAACCTTATAATGCGGTTGAGCATATATATTGGGGTTCTATATCCGAAAGTACCATCCTCTGCCCAAGTGGCTGGCCCATAATAGTCTATAATACGCTGGGGAGGCCATTCATCATCTTCCCAGGTGCCTATCTCTATGGGTCCTCTTTTCTTCCTATGATTCACATCATACACTTTAACTCCCAAAGTCTCACCTGTTTCAATAGGCAACAAGAAGAAGGATGGTTTGAGCATACCTAACACACATGCCCCTTCCCAGTCCTGTGGTAACTCTGAATAGGCCTTCTTACCACAGATCCAGTACAAATTTGCTGGGGCTCTCCAACTAGATGCGATGGATAAGTCAAACCATACGTCCTTTAAATTGGCATATCTTGCAAACGGGTTGGGTGGTTCTGAGACATTTGAAGCCGACCACCAAGTTGTATTCTTTGTATCATCATCATAAGCTTTTTGCCCTAGACAAGTTAATTCTCCTACAGAAGTATTAAACATCATTCCTTTCCTTGCTATGCAAACATAACCTATGATGGAGGTTTTTAATCTCCACTCAGATTTACCTGTAACACTCATCTGATAATCGGCTTGTGTAGATATTAATTGTTCAACTGCCTCAGAACCGGACATTACCTCCTTTGCTTCCCAAGGCCATTGGTCTCCCATGTTAGTACCTCCACATACATAGCAGTTGGTTACATTAAGACTACCAGCAATACTCTCAGCTAAATCTATAAACAGGTTTTTAGCCTTATGGGGGATCTTATTATCTTCACTCATCTCTTCATAAAAAGAATGGAATACCTGATGAGTTTGGGATGCTACAGTATCGGTCTCTATCCCTATAAACAATATTGTCCCAGGGTCTAAACCCGTCCCATATATCTGGAACCCAAATAAGTTACCATATCTGTCTAAGAATTGGTCAGGATTATTTATAAGAATATGGACTGGGTTGCATTCCATAGACTTACAATATGGGTTGGTATGCAACTTAGTAACAATCATATCCTTGTCTGCTGTCTGTCCCCAAGTTGCCCACCCCACACAAGGCCAATATGGGCAAAAATTATATTCCCTATCTGGGCATCTCGGACTTACATACTTGTTTCTACTACTGGGACAAATATATTTATCGTTAGACCCATACGTTCTCTCCCACTTAAGATCCCCACATACATTCCACGGCTTTCTACCACTTGATATCGCTTTACATGCATCAAATAGCAGAACACCCGAAGAATGTACGGTTTCTAACACAGTTTTATTTATTAGGGTCCCCTGTGGATCTCCATTCCTGAGGGTCAACCAAATTGTACGGGGTTGATACTCTGGATTGAAGCACTTAGGTTCTCCTACTCCTAAATGGCATACACTATATTCTACACCTAGATATCTACACCTAGACACATCACCTTTACACTCATATTGTGAATGCCAAATTAGGGTCTGGGAAATATGATTACCTGTTATAGTAGTCTTAATGCAAACCTCACAGCTAGGAGTGTCGGTACCTCTACCTTCCTGAATATAAAAAGACATATAAATAAACATTATCAATAACACTTCTTTCGTCGGCAGCATCCTCAGTCTTCGTCCGTGCGATGGCACCTCAGCTTCCAGGATGTAAGGGCTGCAGGGAATGGAGTTCTGCTCGTCTTCACAGGGGTCCCTTCGAGACTTCCTGACTTTTAATACGTTGGTGAGTGGTCAGGCTTTATTATGGCCGTCCAAACACTCACTTACCAATCTCTGTAAAAACAATAATTGTAATCCAAAATGTTTCCTCATCACTCCGACTGAGTCGTGCGCTTTAACCGGATCTTGCAGGGATTCTCTGGATCTGGTGTAGCTTGCCAAGAATCTACTGCTGCTGGTTTAACCCTGGAGTGATGAATCCATGGAGTCACTTCGGCCACTTTTATTGCTGTAGGGGTGTTGTAGAATTATTAGGCCCCTTATAAAATATACCCTTACTGGGCCCCTTTAACCCCTTAAGGACTGGACTTTTTTTGCGATGTTGTACATTTGCGACCAGGCATCTTTTTACACTTTTGTGGTGTTTGTGTTTAGCTGTAATTTTCCGCTCTCTCATTTACTGTTCATATACAAATTATATATTGTTTTTTTCAGGACAAAAGGGGCTTTCTTTACATACCATTATTTATATAATCTCATGTAATTTAATTTTAAAAAATGAAAAAATATGATGAAAAATTGAAAAAAATACATGTTTTTTGACTTTTATGTGAAAAATCTTTTATTCATCTACAAAAGCGAATGAAAAAAACTGCTAAATAGATTCAAAATTTTGTCCTGAGTTTAAAAATACCCAGTGTTTACATGCTTTTTGCTATTTTTTTGCATGTTATAGGGCTATAAGTACAAGTAGGATATTGCGGTTTCAAAACATATATTTTTAAAATGTATCAATAGTGACATTGTAACACTATTATCTGTCATAAATCGCTGAATAACACCCCACATGTACATATTTTTTTTAAAGTAGACAACCCAGGGTATTCAATATGGGGTATGTCCAGACTTTTTTAGTAGCCACTTAGTCGCAAACACTGGCCAAAGTTAGCGTTCATATTTGTTTGTGTGTGAAAAAAGTAAAAAACTAAATTGAACGCTAATTTTGGCCAGTGTTTGTGACCAAGTGGTTACTAAAAAAGACTGGTCATACCCCATTTGCAATACCTTGGGTTGTCTTCTTTCGCAAATGGTATGCCATCATGGGGGTAATTCTCATTCCTGGGCTACCATACGCTCTCAAAGGCAACGTAACCAACCTGGCCATTTTCAATGTAAAAATATTTGACCCATATATTTGACCCTGTAACTTTCAAAAACGCTATAAAACCTGTACATGGGGGGTACTGTTATACTCAGGAGACTTTGCTGAACACAAATATTAGTGTTTCAAAACTGGAAAATGTATCACAACAATTATATCATCAGTAAACGTGCTGTTTATGTGTGAAAAATGCAAAAAAAGTCACTTTCACTGACAATATCATCGCTGTGATATGTTTTACTGTTTTGAATCACTAATATTTGTGTTCAGCAAAGTCTCCCGAGTAAAACAGTACCCCCCATGTACAGGTTTTAGGGTGTCGTAGAACGTTACAGGGTAAAATACAGTGCTAGCAAATTAAATTCTCTAGACTTTTGGCCTGGGTTGGCAGGCAGGTCCCTTAAATTGCAATCAATAAAATAACTTAATTATGTAAAAATATTACATAAATACGCACGTAGAATTTAAATATATATGCATATTTATATATTTGAAGTCTACGTGTATATTTATATAATTATTTATGTCATTTTGTATATGGACATATGAATAGTTCGTATTCTTTTTATTTATTTATATATACATAGATATATATACAATTTCATTCTAAGTGTATTTTGATATAAATATATATATATTAATATCAAAATACAGTTAGAATAACATTTCGTATAGATATATAATTTTTTTTTAATTTTTATTATTATTTTAATTTTTTTAATTTAATTTAAATTATTTATTATTCGTATTTTATAATAATATATATATACAATATATATATAGTTATTATATATATTATATATATACGTGTGTAAATTAATTATAAGTGTATTTTTATATTAATATATGTACATATTAATATAAAAATACACTTAGCATGACATTATATATGATATATAGACATATATTATATAGGTATAATATATGTCTATATATCATATATATACACATATATAATAATATTTTTTTTTATTAACTTTCACTTTACATTTTTTTATGATTTTACAGTTGCAGGGAGACTGCCTGTCAGCACAGGCAGTCCCCCTGCAGGCAGACACATGGACACCTATTGTGACCATGTGATCGCCCTGTTGGGCGATCACATGGCCCCAGGGGTCCTAATCCGCCATGGGGAGACTGTCTGGGCTGCAGGCAGTCTCCCCACAACGGGAGCACCGCCGATCGCCGCCGGGGGAACGACGGCGATCGGGTAAGTACATTTTAAATTTAGGACGGTTCAGGACCGTCGTCGGTCGGCAAGGGAAAAATGCCGATGACGGTCCTGAACCGTCTTGCGTCCTTAAGGGGTTAATACTATACTCTTATATTCATTTCTCAGGCCTCATAGTTTAAATCTTACAAGATTGCTTTGTTCATAGAAATGGCATGTCAGCAGGAAATGCTAGAATCCTGTTAAATGAAACACTGTAGCAGATAGTCTTAATAGAATGTATAATTGCTAAAAAAAGGCCTTGAGGAAACTAACCTTGAACGACTAATGTGAAAGTTGCTCATTATGGACAGCTGCCAAAAGCCCCCTCCCATCGAGAGAGCTCCCTCGTGCCAGCAAGATGGTGCCGAAACCTGTAGGAGCTCGTCATGACGTCAGCTATGACATAAAGATGTAACACCCAACAGGGAGGGCATTTAACTAACCACTTTACACCTAAGCCAATTGACAATGTTTATTTGCTGATATCTTGATTTCTTTCAATGATGTAATTTTGCCTTTAAAAGGGTCTGCGAGCCCGCTTTTTAACAGATGCCATTAAATTTTTCTGAAGTTCTTTCATTTAACCTGAACCTCGTGTGTCAGTGTGAATTTACTTCTGCGTATACGCAATTTAAACATCTCTAATTTGGTCAAGAACAGATAGTCATTCAAACGTATTGGTTTGCTTAAAAGATTCCCTTATCAGCTGGCGCCCAACTGTGCGGCCTGGGTTATGCCCTGCTAGGGCAGCCGTCCGGGAAGACGTGGGGTGGATAAATCCTGGTGGAAGGAAGGAGATTGATCACCTCTGAATACACGGTTGAGTCTGCTGCAGCACCTGTCTGGTATGTTCCAGCCCCTGTGATTGACCTGCCCCAGCGTCTGTGATTGGCTGCCAAGAGGTCATCAAAGACAGGTAATATCTTGCCCAGAGACCCCACACCTTACTTGTTGATACCTACTTTACCTGCACATACTGACTGACTATCTGTTACCTGGGTGTGCTCTTATTGGTTTGTCTTTATTTTAGTGCCTGGGTAGTTTGTTTATTTGCCTGTTTACCCCTTTTAGGTACCAGGTGGCTGTGGTAGTAAGGAAAAAGGGGGGTGGATCTGTGGAAGTTTTCCTGGGGATCTTCTGTTTGCCTGTTTTCCTCTTTTAGGTGCCGAGTAGCTACGGCAGTAAGGAAAAAGAGGGGGGGAATCTGTGGAGGGGTGTAGACTCACTGCCTCCTGGGGGTTTCCCATAAGTGTCACTTTGACTGCTAGCCTCATTGGACACCACTTTACTCTGCTTGTTGTGTGCAGAGAGGTGGAACACTGCAGCCTCGAGCGCTGACGCTGGGTGTTCCAGTTTAACTTTTGTGGCAGGTGGATTCAGGCAGGTATTGCTGTCTCCATCACCACGTGGTAGTGGTACTTGCGGGTGGGTCTGCAGGTGTACTACGGGATTGAGGTAGGTGGCTTTTGCCACACGTGTAAGGGAAAGGGATTTTTTGTTAACCCTGTTTGAACTGTTGAACTTATTTGCACTGTGATGCATGTACTGTATTTACACTTGAATATTGTTTTCATTGTCTGTCACGCTGGTTCCTGTATTTACTTTCATCTTACTCTCTGTATCATTTACACTTTCCCCTCCTATTTCTCTGTTCTGAGAGAAGTGATTGGTCACACACTTCTCGCCTCGCTCCAATCCGCGGCTACCTTGGGTAGGCGGAATCAGTGACTAGTCTACGTTTTGGGAAGACGTACGTTGGAATTTATTCTTGCGTAGCAGTCGAGCATTGTAGACATTCTCTTTCCATTTATCTTTCTCTATATCTGGGACGCCTTATATAGAGGGTATGGGACAGAAATTAGGTAAACCCAGTAAGGGGTGGTTCGCGTGTGATTTGGTAGAAGATAGAGAAGGTGAAGAGATGGTTAAGAAGGTTGATAAGATTGCTAAAGTCTGTGGAATTGCCGTACCTCCGTGCGGTAGATTGCAGCCAGAGAGCTGGCGTAAGTTACTGACAGAAAAGAAAGGAAAGCTTTCAGATCATGATTTAGTCCGGACAGCTGAGGCTTGGTACTGGGTGGCAAAGGCTATTCAGCAAGATGGATGGATTGAGGAAGAGGTTGATCATAAAGGTGTAAAACTGTTTGTGTACTATAAAAACGTTGTTACAGGGAGGCTCTCCCAGCCGGCGCTCAGTTATGGCGCACACGAGGTGACCCCTCCCAGCATCACTTCAGCAATGATTGAAAAGCAACTGACCATAGCTCCCGCTCCTAGTCCCCTCTCTGCCACTGCCCCCGTTTACCCAGTCCTGAATGCTGATGGATCCATATTTTCCCCACCATCAGTCCCGCAACTCCCATCATCCTCATCCAACCCTTCACCCCGTCCATCTCCCTCCAGCCCCTTCCACTCCTCCAACATGACGTCCCTCCGCCCGTCCCCACCTACACGCCCTTGTGCCTGTCCATTTTCCACTCCTCCTCCCACTGACCCATCCCCTCTGCCTGTCTCTCCTCCTTTTGCCTCCCCTACTTCCCCTGTCCCACCTTCTCCTCCTCCTACTCCTCCAGCCCCGCCTACTCCAGCCTCTCCCCCTCCTACTCCACCCGCTTCTCATCCCTCCCCTTCCGCGTCCTCATGTCCGTATCCTCTGTATCCTTCCGCCCTTCCTAGTCCCTACTCGTCACCACCGCCCTACGCCTACTCCACCCAACTGTCTTGGCCCCTCTCATATCCTTATCCGTCACTTCCGCCCTATACACCCACTTCCCCTGTGCCTCCCGTAGTCACGCAACCAGCCCCTCTTACACCTGCCCTTGTTATGCCCACATCCAACATGGCCGCCACTTCCTCACTGAACCCAAACGTCACTTCCTTCCACGCCTCCAATATGGCGTCCCCCAGTAACACAGCACCTCTTATGCCGGTCCTTCCGAATGATTTGCTTCCACCAACTATTAGTACACCGGCAGCCCCAGCCGGAGGAGTGCCACTCCTGCCCCCAGCCTTGACACCCCAAGCAGTGCACCCCCCGGGCATCCGGGTGACACAAGCAGATGAATCTGACTCGGTTAGCTCCCATGGCTACCAGGTGCCACCGGACGCCAGGGAAGCTTCGCCTCAGTCATCCCGGCGTTCTTTAAACGACCCCTTCGGCCGCATTCTTCAGGGAGACAAGGCCCCTATAATGTATGTCACCTTTAACCCGACACAAGCCAGTACACTGATGAAATCGCTTCCTGACCCTGAAAAACAGCCCATGCCCTTCTACAGAGCAATAGTCCAGATCCAGCAAACTTATTCCGCCACTTGGCGAGACTTACTGAGCCTTTGTGCCATTAAAGCTGGGGATGCCTACTGGCCTAGCATTGCCCGCCACCTCTGTACTAATTGGTTAGCCAGTGACACGGATTATATGTCTGGTATTGAGTTCTGTGACCAACTGAGGGCCTGGGCTAAAGATAAGCTTGCAGATTTAGCAGCAGGCCTTACCGACATTGTTCAGGAAAAAGGTGAATCTGTAGAAAGATTTCATGCTAGACTTTTCCAAGTATTCACTGACCTAGGGTTTGAGCTCAGCAACAAAATACACGCTCAGATGCTTTCCGGTGCCTTTGTACTAGACATCAAAGACTCTATACGCAAGGGTATTATTGCTGCCTGCCCTGAGTATAGAGTGGTTCCCCTTGATAAGTTGCTCCTAGTTGCCAGGGGCTTAGAAGCCGCACAGGTTCCAAGGAGACCCCATCCCACTCCCCTTAT
This sequence comes from Pelobates fuscus, assembly GCF_036172605.1. NCBI lineage: Eukaryota > Metazoa > Chordata > Amphibia > Anura > Pelobatidae > Pelobates > Pelobates fuscus. The sequence goes on from NC_086317.1 coordinate 258,635,253, forward strand.
GGTGTCACGACCACCGATCCCTAAAGGCACTAAGCCTGCAGATGGAATCTGCTTCAACTGTGGGGAAAAGGGCAATTTTAGGAGTGATTGCCCTGCACCCCTTAAACCCCAAAGATCAAACAGGCCTAAATCTGCCACAAAGGCCCCAGCACCTCCTTCACCTGATTCAGCCCAAGAAGACTAGGATATTGGCAAGTCTGTATCATTAACCCCTGTTATGGCAGTATCTGCAGGGGAACAAGGGGGGCCATTAGCCACTGTTACTTTACCCATTGAAGGCCACCCCACCAGATTCCTTGTTGATACAGGTGCAGCCCGAAGTGTTCTGCGAGAACAAGACCTGCCTGATTCTTCATTTCTGTCCAATATTGATGTCTCCTGTGTGGGAGTGGATGGTCTTCCAAGACAAAGTCCATTAACTACTCCTTTGCGGGTTGGCAGCTGCCCTAGTCTGCTTGCCCGTTTTGTGGTGTCATCCACATGTCCCATTAACCTGTTAGGTGCTGATGTACTTTCCCGCCTGCAGGCATCAATCACTTTCACACCTGATGGCCAAGTGGAATTATCTTCGGCCCTGTCTGATTCAGATACCTCAGCCTTGTGTTCCTTACCTCTGATGCTTCATCTAGAAACTCCCCATGGTTATGCAGAGGACATGAGGGACAATTTTCCCGAATCTCTAATGAACAGTGTCCCTAAGACTTTGTGGTCCTCAGGCCCAGAGGACATAGGCCATCTTAAAGTCCCACCAGTGATGGTCAAACTCATTCCAGGGGCAAAGCTACCAAGAAAGTCCCAATACCCATTGAAACCTGCCCAAGCGACAGCCATTACCAAGCAAGTCCAAGCACTGCTGGAGAAAGGGGCTCTTGTTAAATGTGAATCTCCATGTAATACTCCTTTGTTTCCTGTGAAAAAGAAGACACCCAAGGGTGAACCAGAGAAGTACAGAATGGTCCAGGACCTCAGAGCAGTAAATGAGGCAACAGTCCTGGACACCCCAATTGTGCCAAATCCGCACACACTCCTCTCTGGCGTTCCACCTTCTGCCAGATACTTCACAGTGATTGACCTGGCCAATGCATTCTTCAGTGTTCCCCTGGAACCAAGCTGTCAATACCTGTTTGCCTTCACACATGAAAAACAACAATATACATGGACTGTTATGCCCCAGGGGGCACAGAATTTGCAAAAGCAATGAGTACCATCCTTGACCCCTGGCAGTCTGACCATCCAGAGGTTGTCCTACTCCAATATGTAGATGACCTGCTCCTTTGTGGAGATGATGTCCCCACAACAGAAAAATGCTCTCTGGATCTCCTCTGTTATCTTGCAGATCAAGGATGTAAGGCGTCTCTCATCAAACTTCAATTCTGCCAGCCTACTGTAATCTTCCTAGGCCACTGCCTGTCACATGGCACCAGACACCGCACACGTGATCGTGTCAGAGCAGTGTTGGCCATTCCACCTCCAAAGAGCACAAAGTCCCTACATGCTTTCCTAGGCCTCATCTCATACTGCAGAGCCTGGATCCCTGAGGCCTCTCTGCTCATGCAACCCTTGTATGACGCTCTCAAATCAGACCCCTTCTGCCTGTCACCAGAGGCACTTGACAACTTCTATACTCTTCAGCGAGCAATTGCCTCTGCCCCTGCTCTTGGCCTACCAAATTATGACAAGCCTTTCAAATTGTTTGTGTCTGAAAGACAAGGCCATGCTACAGGCGTCCTCACTCAACCACATGGTCCTGGCGGACGTCAGAGGCCTATTGGATTCTTCTCCTGTCAACTGGATATCGTAGCCAGAGGCACCCCCTCCTGCCTTCGTGCTGTCTTTGCAGTTCAAGAACTTATTGAATGTACTGGGGACCTGGTTCTTGGTCACCCTCTTACTGTTTTGGCACCTCATGACATTTCTGCAATAATTAACCAGGTCCAAATCAAACATGTCACAGCTGCCAGACACCTTCGACTCCAGTGTCGCCTCCTATTACCTGACAATGTCACCCTCCAAAGATGCCAGGTTTTAAACCCGTCCACTCTTCTGCCACTCCCTGAGGGGGGTACCTATTATGGATTCATCATGGATGAAGGATATGTCCTACTCCTTACACACACCCTGGCAAAACTGCTCCCCAATTTGCCTCCCTGTGACGGGCCTGAATATGCTTTTTGCACCATGTGGTACAAACCAACCATCAACCCTGACCCTCGCTATGAAGATGAACTTTTTCAATTGGTTAAGGTAACATTCACCTTACAGGACTTCTACTATGATACTGAAGGTAACAGCATGACTTTAGTCCAACTGCCACACGAACTTAAACATCTGTACCATCATTGGGACACAGCCATTCCACATGTCCCTGTAACCAAGTCAAAGACTAAGTCATGGGGTGATCTTGGGCCCATGGCAAAATTATGGGCCACCATGGATGATTCACAACTTCAAGAAATAGGTGTTGCCAAGTATGCACCAACTGAACGTGAACCTGTAAGAGCATGGCCACGTTACTTTCTGGAAGAAGAATTTGAAGACCTGGTCATAAAGCATGACTATGATCCAGAAACCCCCCATGACTGCTTTGAACAGATGAAAATGGAAACCACACACCTACCAACCGTGCATGAGGATCCACTAACAGACCCTGACATCACCCTGTTTGTGGATGGCTCCAGATATGCTGATGAAGAAGGAAAATATCATACAGGATATGCCGTCACCACAACAGATGAAATTATTGAGTCATCATCACTACCATCAACAAAGTCTGCACAAGAAGCTGAATTACAAGCTCTAACTTCAGCATGCAAGATCTCTGAAGGAAAACGCGCCAATATCTACACAGATTCAAGATATGCACTGGGCGTGGCTCATGACTTCGGATTGATTTGGAAAACAAGAGGATTTCTTACCACTGCCGGTACACCAATTAAGCACAGTTTTGCAATCAAGGAGCTGATGGACGCCCTCCTACTTCCAGGCTGTTTTGAAGATAAAAGCACATGGGAAGTTGGACTCGGATGAAGCAAAGGGCAACCATCTAGCTGATCAAGCTGCAAAGCAAGCTGCAAGAGGACCACAGGAAGTGGAAAGAAGAGTGTCCGGAAATAAAGAAACTCCAATAAATGAAGAAACTCCAATATTCACTTTGCAGACTCTTCCAACTGACCTAAAGATCTTATGAGAACAACAAGCTACAGTAGCCCCCGAGGAAATACAAAAATGGAAACAGAAAGGGGCTGTTCTAAAAGATGGAGTGTATTACAACAACCTCAGATTCTGTCTTCCTAAAAGTTTGTACCCAGCAGTTGTTCAATGGGCACATGGCCCTGCACACTTATCAAAAGATCTGATGAATGCCCTTGTACAGAAGTACTATGAAGCTCCTGGAATTACCACGCTAATCAATAATTACTGCAAAGCATGTGTCATCTGTGCTAAATGTAATCCTGGGAAAACAGCTAAAGTCCCCTTGAAGCACCTGGCCAAGCCCATGTATCCATTCCAAAGAATCCAGATAGATCATATCCAGATGCCAAAGAGTGGCAACTATGAATATGCACTAGTAATAGTGGACATGTTCTCAGGCTGGCCAGAAGCCTACCCAGTGATTAACATTACCGCCAAAACAACAGCACGACGTCTACTTACAGAAATTGTGTGTAGATTCGGATTGCCGGAAGTTATTGAAAGTGACCAAGGTCCGGCCTTCACAGCATCAGTTACCAAAGAAATTTGGACTGCTCTAGGAGTGACTCTTGCTTTTCACACCCCTTACCACCCACAGAGTAGTGGTAAGGTGGAGCGTATGAATGGTACCTTGAAAACTAGAATGTTAAAAATGTCACAAGAAACAAAAATGCCCTGGCCAGAAAGCTTGTCAATAGCCCTGTTCAGTGTCAGACATACACCCAGGGGAAAGCCCTCATTGTCCCCGTATGAGATTCTATTTGGGACTGCACCCAGACTAGGTTGCTATTTTCCCCAACAACTGCAGCTACAGACTGATGTTTTAGTAGATTATGTGACTGAACTTGCAAGTGCCTTAAACAAAATCCATGCCCAAGTTTTCTCTTCAATTCCAGATCCTGATTCTGACACAGGCAACCACAGTCTGCTTCCTGGTGATTGGGTCCTAGTCAAGAAATTTGTGCGAAAACACACTCTGGAACCAAGATTTGAGGGACCATTCCAGGTTCTCCTGATCACCGCTACCTCTGTCAAGCTGGCTGGTAGGCAACATTGGATTCACGCCTCCCATTGCAAGAGGACACCCGCTCCAGAGGAAGCTAATTCCGCACAACCATGTACTTCTGGTACCTAATCCCCTTGATTTGACTTCTTAAAGCCCAGCAGGTGGCCATTACTAAAGATGCTAGTGGGTACACCTTCTGGTATAATTCATCATGTACCCGTGTAGCCACCTTTACCTTTGATTACTGTGATATTGTAAATTGCACATTCCCTAAATCACAGATTCAAGCCATTTATAAAGATATACCAAAAGCAAAAGACCCCTATGTTTGTGTAGTTGACAAACAGTGGGGGCACAACTGTAACCATTGGGGGGCGGCGGGATGGAATGCCGGGCCTGCCTGGGGTTACAAACCTAAAAGTGCTTTATCAAAAGTAGATGACCATGGTCGATCCCTCCTTCAAAGAATGACTTTAAGAAAGCCTGGAGGAGGTACACCTATGAAGTTAATGTTAAATATTGAACATCCTGGCCCAGAGGATGCTGATCAATATGTGATGGGAATGTATTGGAGAAGAGGCTCCTATAATAAACTAGGCCATTTCTACCTCAAAGACATGTGTCACTCTCCAGAGTGGCAAGGGGCTGAACATATGGTCCCAAATCCGCTAAAACCACATATCCAGTCCTTTAGGGACATGATGGCCATTGCTAACCCTACTTTTGAAGATACTATGGCTGCTGAAACAGGCTTTAATGATATAAATTTGTGGTTAGAATGGATGAGATATAATGCCAATAAGCACAATAAAACCGCCTGTTATGTATGTGGAGGTGCCCGACCCCATCTTGGCACCGTCCCTTTAACTATCCCTTTAGAAATAGAAACCTGTTTTCTAAGTCTTTTTGCCTTTAATTATGGTTCCAACCAGTCCCTCTGCAAAGCATGGACAACAGAATACCCTCTCTTAGTTGGAAATGTCAAACCCCCAGACGGAGTTACGATTTACAAAGGTAATTATACTTGCTATACCAACTATGACGGAACTGGTAAATTTGTGGGTAACTTTTCAAAAGGTTATTGTGCCACCTACAGAACTGTCCCTAAACACCTGCTACAGCATCATACCAGGTCACTGGGGGATATTTACTGGTTATGTGGGGATCTACTGATAAGATCTAGACTGGAGATTGAATGGTGGGGTGAGTGTGCCCTAGCTAAAGTTATTATGCCTATACACATTATTTCTGATAATCATACTGACACACCCTGCCCGCCACATATACCAGCCAGAGCCAAACAAGACACCCCAGTAAAAGGCAGTTTTGACCCACATGTTTACATATATGCCATTGGGGTACCTAGGGGGGTACCTAATGAATTTAAAGCTAGAGATGAAGTTGCAGTGGGTTTCGAATCACTGTTCACTATAGTCACTGCCAATAAGAACCTTAACTGGATAAATTATATCTATTACAACCAACAGCGCTTTGTTAATTATACCAGGGATGCCCTCCAGGGTTTAGCCAAACAACTACAAGCCACATCCCAGATGACCTTCCAGAACAGACTGGCCTTAGACATGATTTTAGCCGAGAAGGGGGGTGTATGTAAAATACTACCCGACACTATGACTTGTTGCACTTACATTCCAGAAAACACAGGCCCTAATGGTAAGGTCACCCTGGCCATAGAAAAATTAAATAAACTCTCAGAAGAGTTGAAAAGGAATTCTGGGGTGACAGATCCCTGGGAAAAATGGTTTGGTTGGATGACTGGTTGGCAAAAAGCTTTAGCTCATATTGGTATGGCTCTACTAATTTTTCTTTTTATTCTCGCTCTTCTCGTTTGTTGTGTCCTCCCATGCCTCAGAAAATTCCTACAGAAGACTGTAGACCAAACGACACCAACCTTTACTCATCTGGAAATTGGTGATCAACATCTCACATCGCCCTGCATTCCGCTACAAACTCTTCCCTATGATGATGAAGTGCAGAAATTCTAGGAAGGGACAGCTAAGGGATAGCTTCCGTCTGTATGGGTCAGTCTACTGTGTGGAGAAGTGGTGGACAAGCCACCGCGGGATATCCATGGAGTGAAGTGTTCGAGAGCCGTACTGACGGATGAGCTGCAGCCTATTAGGGTCAGATTAGGGATAGACTTGCACTTTGCATTAACACCAAATTAGCGGACATGGGGTTTTATGTGTCTTTGGGCTAACAAATCTTCTGATATTAACAAATAAAGTTTATCCTTTTTAGTAATTAACACTCTATAGGGGGGACTGTTGTAGAATTATTAGGCCCCTTATAAAATATACCCTTACTGGGCCCCTTTAATACTATACTCTTATATTCATTTCTCAGGCCTCATAGTTTAAATCTTACAAGATTGCTTTGTTCATACAAAATGGCATGTCAGCAGGAAATGCTAGAATCCTGTTAAATGAAACACTGTAGCAGATAATCTTAATAGAATGTATAATTGCTAAAAAAGGCCTTGAGGAAACTAACCTTGAACGACTAATGTGCCAGTTGCTCATTATGGACAGCTGCCAAAAGCCCCCTCCCATCGAGAGAGCTCCCTCGTGCCAGCAAGATGGTGCCGAAACCTGTAGGAGCTCGTCATGACGTCAGCTATGACATAAAGATGTAACACCCAACAGGGAGGGCATTTAACTAACCACTTTACACCTAAGCCAATTGACAATGTTTATTTGCTGATATCTTGATTTCTTTCAATGATGTAATTTTGCCTTTAAAAGGGTCTGCGAGTACTCCGTTATCACTGTTGTCGTCAGCTACCTTTTCATAAGCAGAATATGTCTGAGCATGTTTCTACTAATGTGCCTTATCTACTCACTATATCTATTATATTACTTTAAATACTGGATGCAGTTAAGCTTGTTACCTCACTATTTTATCATATGTCAGCAAGCCAATCAATCTATACTCAAATAACCTTATTGTTTTTTCTGTTCTTTCTTTTCTCTGTGAAGTGCTCTTTCTTTCTACTACGCCTAGATTTTAGGTTTACCAAGCATGCACTCTCTAAGCAAGCTTAATCACAATGATTAGATTAGTCCTTATCCCATGTGACACAAGCTAACACTATCTAAATACCAAACGCACAGTCACTCCTTGGACCCAGCTTAACCTAACCAAGCTATAGACACAAACTAATGTTCTGACTTGTTATTATATATTAAAAATGTGCATGTTTTTTCTGTGCCCCGCATGTTACGCGTGGGAATAGTAGGAGGACTGCTTTTGGGGCACCTCTTACCTGCATGTGTACTATTTCAGCACAACAAAAATAAAGAATTTTAAAAAAAAAGGGTCTGCGAGACCGCTTTTTAACAGATGCCATTAAATTTTTCTGACGTTCTTTCATTTAACCTGAACCTCGTGTGTCAGTGTGAATTTACCTCTGCGTATACGCAATTTAAACATCTCTAATTTGGTAAGGAACAGATAGTCATTCAAACTTATTGGTTTGCTTAAAAGATTCCCTTATCACGGGTAGACAAAAGAACAACATAAGGACCCCTCCACTTAGGCCCTAACGGTATATTATTCCACTCTTTAATCCACACTCGATCTCCTGGATGGTAACTTTGAACAGGGGGATAAATATTCACAGGTAATCTATCTTGTACCCATTTCTGTACCTCCTCCATAGTTTTACCCAACTCTACAACCTGCTGCCGGGTAATTCCTTCTCCCAACTGACTCAAATCCCCCCTTAAGTTACCAAGTACGGGAGGTGGACGCCCATACATGATTTCAAAAGGAGAGAGACCCATCCTTCTGGTAGGTGTACTGCGAATACGCAACAGAGCTATAGGCAAAAGAACATTCCACTTAAGTTGGGTTTCCTGACACATCTTTGCCAACTGATTCTTAATAGTTCTATTCATTCTTTCTACTTTACCAGAACTCTGAGGTCTATATGCCGTATGAAGTCTCCACTTAATACCAAGCATATGAGTCAGTTGTTGTAGGCACTGGTGAACAAAGGCTGGACCATTATCCGATCCTATAGAGCAGGGTAGTCCATATCGGGGTATTATTTCTCGTAGCAGGAATCACACAACTTCTCCTGCTTTCTCTGTTCGAGTAGGACATGCTTCTACCCAGCCTGAATAGGTGCACACAACTACTAGTAGGTAGCGATGTCCACCGGATTTAGGCATAACTGTATAGTCAATTTGTAGATCGGACATAAGGAGTCCCCCCATATACTGAACTCCTGGTGGCTTTACTGGTCCTTGCCTTGCATTATTTTTAGCACATGTTACACATCTTCGTACAATGGCTTGAGTTAAGTTGGACAATCTTGGTATGTAGAAATGTTTCCTGAGAGATTCTTCCATACTATCTCTTCCAGAATGTGTTCCGTTGTGATAGTTTTGGACAATTTCTACCGCTAGTGATGCTGGAATAACTATCCTCCCATCTTCTAACTGATACCATTTGTTCTCCAGGTACTTTCCAGGTTCAGTCTTTAACCACTCTTCTTCTTGAGCTGTATAAACTGGAGTCCATTGAGACAGTGGAGTCGGTATAAGAGCAGCTATATGTTCCACATATTCCTGTCTTCCTGATTCAGCGTCACGCTTAGCTGCATTATCTGCCATCCGATTTCCTTTGGTTACATCACCATCTCCTCTCAGATGCGCTCGACAATGTATAATCCCAACTTCTTTCGGTTCCCATACTGCTTCCAATAGTTGTAGTATTTCAGCTGCGTACTTGATTTCTTTACCCTCTGAATTCAATAGTCCTCTTTCTTTATACAAAGCTCCGTGGGCATGAGTGGTTAAAAACGCATACTTGGAGTCCGTGTAGATGTTCACTCTTAAACCTTCAGCCAATTGTAACGCTCGTGTTAGTGCTATCAATTCTGCCTTCTGTGCTGATGTTCCTTTTGACAGTGGCCGAGCTTCTATCACCTTGTCTATCGTTGTTACTGCATATCCTGCATAGCGAATCCCTTCTTTCACATAACTACTGCCAACTGTATAATATTGGACATCAGGGTTCTGGATGGGAAAATCACGAAGATCTGGTCTACTTGAAAATACTTCATCCATCACCTCCAAACAATCGTGTTGACTTTCAGTAGGTTGCGGCAAAAGGCTAGCTGGATTTAAGGTATTGACAGTCTCTAAATGCACTCTTGGGTTTTCACACAACATTGCTTGATACTTGGTCATGCGGCTGTTACTGAACCAATGATTGCCTTTGTAATCTAGCAACGTTTGTACTGCGTGCGGGACTCGCACATAAAGTTCTTGACCCAGAGTGAGTTTATCGGCTTCAGCTACCAGCAGGGCGGCTGCAGCTACGGCTCTTAGACAAGGTGGAAGACCACTGGCCACTGCATCCAATTGTTTAGACATATAGGCAACAGGTCTTTGCCATGATCCCAAGTACTGTGTCAATACTCCCACAGCCATCCTTCTTTGCTCGTGTACATATAAGTAGAATGGTCGTGTGTGATCAGGTAGACCTAATGCTGGGGCACTCATCAAAGCCTTCTTCACATCTTCAAATGCCTTTTGCTGTTCTGGGGTCCATAGGAAGGGATCATGTTCTGTACCCTTGATAGCTGCATACAGAGGTTTTGCCAATATCGCATAACTGGGAATCCATATCCTACAGACGCCTGCTGCCCCCAAGAACTCTCGCACTTGTCTTCTATTCTTGGGTATTGGTATTTGGCACACAGCTTCTTTTCTCTCTGGCCCCATTATTCTTTGACCTTCAGAGATATGGAATCCCAGATATTTGACAGTTGGCAGACACAACTGAGCCTTCTTCCTAGACACCTTGTATCCTGCCTTCCAGAGAATGTGCAGTAGATCATGTGTTGCTTGCTGACATATTTCTCTTGTAACTGCGGCTATCAACAAATCATCTACATATTGTAATAGTACACACTCTCCTGGGATGGACTTGAAATCCAGTAAGTCTTGACTTAAAGCTGAACCAAATAGGGTAGGTGAATTTTTAAACCCTTGAGGCAGTCTTGTCCAAGTCATCTGGCGTTTCGAGCCCGTTACAGCATTTTCCCATTGGAATGCAAAGATACATTGGCTTTCTGCAGCAATTCGGAGGCAAAAGAAGGCGTCTTTAAGATCTAAGACTGTGAAGTAGGTAGCCCCGCCCGGAATTAAAGCAAGCAGGTTATACGGATTGGGCACAACTGGGTGTATACTTACAACCGCATCATTGACTGCTCTCAAGTCCTGCACAGGGCGATACTCATCTGTACCGGGCTTTTGAACAGGCAGCAATGGGGTGTTCCAGGGGGAAGTACAGAATTTTAGGATACCATACCGTATGAACTTATCCAGATACGATTGGATATTCTTCTTAGCCTTCTGCGGGATATGATATTGCCGTAGGCTCACTGGATAAACCCCAAGTTTTAGTTCAATTCGAATGCGTGGAATACTGAGGGCCAGTCCTGGTGGGTTGTTCTCTGCCCAAACTCCTGGTATATTGAATAAGGATTCATCACTCTTAGGGTTTTGGCTAGTCAACGCTGTATAAAGTCGCCACTCTTCTTCCTTTGGTACTGATAATGTCATAATACCTGAAGGTCCATTAAACTTTAAAGATGTTGTTCCATTTGGTAGGAACGTTATCTGCGCTTGTAGTTTTGATAGCAAATCACGTCCCATCAATTGGATCCCAATCCCAATGTATCAATCAATCCCAATGTACAGAGTCGACTTTTAAGAACCGGTTTTGCAGTACTCCTTCCAGTTGCTCCTATTACGGTGATAGTTCTTCCAGATGGAGGAGCAACTAGGTCAGTCACCACCGAATGTTCAGCACCAGTATCAATCATGAATACACTCCTTTTTCCCCCTATTGATACTTCGACCATAGGCTCCGCTCGACCAAGGGGGATGGAGCCCGGTCGGTATCAATAGTCTTCCATGACCGTGTCAGCCAATCCTACAAAGTCCCTGTCTTCTCTATCGCGGGACCTCTGCGCTGCGGGATAATTGTCAGGGTACCTGAAGCCTCTACCTCCGAAAGAGGTAGAGACTTAGTAGTTTACTCCTCCAACAGGTCGGCTTCCTCCATCCCTCGCGGCTCTCCTAGACACTCTCACGCCGGCCGCGAGGGATCCGTCTCATTTTATGACGTCATGCACGCTGCCCGACGTCATGACGTCAGTCCGGACCGATCTGTCACTCAAGTGACTGGAAGCCACTCAGGACTCGTCGGAGGCGGGTATACTCACTGTAACCAGGGTATTTAAACCTGTTTCTCCCATTCACTCATTGCCCTGTCGTGGTTCTAGCCTGTCTAGTCACACAGTGCTCTGGCGATTTCAGTTATTCCTTTGGTTCCGACCCGGCTAGTTTGACTTACTCTGTTTCCCTCTGGTATCCTTGACCCGGCTTGTTCCTCGCTCACCTGTCCTCTCGTTCCCTCGACCTCGGCTTGTTTCTGACCATTCTCTTTACTCTCCGTACGTTAGTCCGGCCATTCTAAGGTCCGGTATACGTACCCTGTCCTGTTTGTACTTTGCGTGTTGGATCCCTGTCCCGATCCTGACATTACGACAGGGCCAATGGATCCTGCAGGTACAAACAGTCAGGTTGGTCCCTCTGATTCCAGGTTTGACGCCATGGAACACAGAATGGACCAGATGGCACTAGCACTACAGGCGCTATTATCTCGTGCCAATAACCCACCTGAGGAGATCCGTACTACTTCCATCTCTCCTGTAAGTTCTGGTCTAGAGGTAGCCACTGTAGGTGCCTCTTCCCATATTACCCCACCTGTACGTTATGGTGGTTCACCGGAGAAGTGTCGTGGTTTTTTGAACCAGATTAGTATCCACTTCAAACTACAACCTCGCTCCTATCCCACAGATAGGGCGAAAGTTGGATTTATTATCACCCTACTCATTGAGAAAGCTCTGAGATGGGCCAACCCACTATGGGAGAATGATAACCCATTGGTATATAATTATAATGCCTTTGTAGCTGCATTTAGAAGAACTTTTGACCCTCCTGGTAGGAAGGTTAATGCAGCCAGATTACTGTTGCGCCTGAGACAGGAGAACCGAACACTTGTGGATTATGCACTAGAGTTCAGGTCTCTGGCGGCAGAAGTCAAGTGGAATGAGCAGGCTTATATAGATGTATTTTTGAACGGGCTATCAGATATTATCCTTGATGAGGTTGCTACTAGGGAGCTTCCTGAGAATTTAGAGGACTTAATTTCGTTCATTTCTCGTATTGATGAGCGTTTAAGAGAGAGACAGAATACAAGAGAGAGGAACTTCAGACCTGCCTTTAAATTAGCCCCTACATTTCAAAGTCCTGATTCCAATACCTCACTGTATCCTGAACCTATGCAGATAGGCAATACTCGCCTCTCTGAAGAGGAGAGGCAGTACAGGAGAAGGGAGGGTTTATGTATGTATTGTGGAGCCAGAGGTCATTTGCGTCTGAATTGTCCTACTCGCTCGGGAAACGCCCGCACCTAAGTTACTCTAGAGGACAGGCCTTGGGTGTTTCTATTTTGTCCTCTACGCATAATTATAAAGATCACAAGCTTCTGCTACCAATTTCTTTAACGTGGGAGAAGGGAATGCTAAAGACCATGGCCTTGATAGATTCCGGAGCTGCTGAGAATTTTATCGACCAAGTCTTTGCTACTAAACACACTATCCCATCCCAGTTAAGGGATACACCCTTGGCCGTTGAGGCCATAGATGGTAGACCTTTACTTGAGCCTGTTATCTCTCGTGAGACTATACCCATTAACTTAACTATTGGTATCTTACACGAGGAGAACTTATCACTTATGCTCATTTCATCTCCTTCTGTTCCCATAGTCCTGGGCTACCCATGGTTAAAGAGACATAACCCTATTATCGATTGGGAATTAGGGGAGATAATCTCATGGGGCCAGGGTTGTCAGGAGAGGTGTTTACGCAGGGTGTCTCCATTGGCTATGATTAACACACCAGATAGTTCTACCCAGTCTACAGGGAGACAGATACCTCCTCTGTACATAGACTTGAAAGCAGTGTTCGATAAGAAGAACGCTGATACACTACCCCCACACAGGACCTTTGATTGTAAAATTAATCTTTTGCCCGGCACCATGCCCCCCAGGGGTAATGTATATCCTCTATCCATTAAAGAGAATTCTGTTTTAGAGGAATATATTCAGGAGAATTTAGACAAGGGATTCATTAGGAGATCCTCTTCTCCCGCCGGGGCTGGATTTTTTTTTGTTAAAAAGAAGGATGGCTCACTCAGACCATGTATTGATTACCGAGGTTTGAATAAAATAACCATTAGGAATGCCTATCCGATCCCCTTGATTACCGAGCTCTTTGATCGGCTAAAAGGTTCTAAAATTTTCACCAAGTTGGACCTCAGAGGGGCATATAACTTGGTGAGAATTCAACAAGGTCACGAGTGGAAGACGGCGTTTAATACCCGCTACGGGCATTATGAGTACACGGTCATGCCTTTTGGCCTTTGTAACGCACCGGCAGTATTCCAGGATCTAATTAACGAAGTTCTTAGGGAATTTCAACAGGATTGTGTTATTGTATACCTGGATGACATTCTCATACACTCTAGAGAGATTGAGACCCACCATAGACAAGTCAGAAAGGTATTACACAAACTTCTACAACACGGCTTATACTGCAAATTGGAGAAATGCAGCTTTGACCAGACCCAGATAGATTTTCTTGGATACGTGATTTCTGGGGAAGGCTTTAAGATGGATCCTGACAAACTCCAGTCTATTCTAGATTGGCCATTGCCTAAGGGACTCAAGGCTATCCAGAGGTTTATTGGGTTCTCCAATTATTATAGGCGCTTCATTAAGGGTTACTCTTCTATTATTGCACCTATTACCAATATGACCAAACAAGGGGCTGATACTAAGACTTGGTCTACTGAAGCTCTCGTTGCTTTCAAAAATCTCAAAGAACTTTTTGCTTCTGCTCCAATATTAGTCCATCCTGATACATCCTTGCCGTTCCTACTTGAGGTCGATGCCTCTGAGACAGGAGTAGGTGCCGTTCTCTCACAAAGGTTGGGGGTGGATAAACCGTTACATCCTTGTGGTTTTTTTTTCCAAGAAACTTTCTGGGCCTGAGAGCAGGTATGACATCGGAGACAGGGAATTGTTAGCAGTCATTAAAGCCTTGAAAGAGTGGAGACATCTATTGGAGGGCACCTTACATCCGGTTACTATTTTGACGGACCACAAGAACTTGTCCTATATTGGGGAGGCTAAGCGTTTGTCCTCTAGGCAAGCTTGTTGGTCCTTATTCCTGACTCATTTCAATTATGTACTTACTTACAGACCTGGCTCTAAGAACTCTAAGGCCGATGCTTTGTCTCGACAATATGAACCTTTCACTGTATCTGAACCGATTCTTTCTTCTATAGTTCCTAAATGCAAGATTGTTGCTAATACGAATCTCAGGATTCATTCTCCGTTACTGGCCGAGATCATTAAGCTGCAACATCTAGCACCTAAACAGACTCCTGAGGGTCGACATTTCGTTCCTCCTACTCTTCAACTGGAGCTGTTGCAATGTTTCCATAACAGCAAGATGGCGGGACATCCTGGTATCCGCAAGACGTATGCTTTGATTTCTAAAGACTTCTGGTGGCCTGCTTTACGTAAAGATACTAAAGATTTCATCGCTGCGTGTGAAGTGTGTACTAAGACCAAACAACCTCATACGCTCCCAAGTGGATTCCTGCATCCCTTAGAGGTACCAGAGAAACCATGGTCTTGTGTGGCCATGGACTTTATTGTCGATCTACCTATCTCTAAAAAACAGACTGTTATCCTCACCGTGGTTGACAGATTCACCAAGATGGCCCACTTCATTCCCTTGCCTAAACTTCCATCCTCCCAAGAGTTGGCAGAGATATTCGCGAGGGAGATTTTTCGCTTACATGGGATACCTTCCCAAATCGTATCTGACAGAGGGTCCCAATTTGTTTCCCGTTTTTGGAGATCCTTTTGTTCTCAACTAGGTATTAAATTAAATTTCTCTTCTGCCTATCATCCCCAGTCTAACGGAGCTGCTGAACGTACTAACCAAAAGATTGAGCAATATCTACGTTGTTTTGTTTCCGAACACCAGGACGATTGGGTCGGTTTGATTCCTTGGGCGGAGTTTGCGCACAACAATCTCGTTTGTGACTCTACTCATTCAAGCCCCTTCTTCATGAACTATGGCTTTCATCCATCTATTCTTCCCTCGGTTTCTCCTTCCCAAGGTGTACCGTCGGTTGATGTACATGTTGCCAATTTGAGGAAGTTGTGGGATCAGACTCGACAAATTCTTCTACACAATTCTATGCTGGTTAAGAAACACGCCGATAAACGTAGAAGGGCGGCTCCGATTTTCGTTCCAGGCGATAGAGTATGGTTAAGCACTAGGAATATTCGGCTTAAAGTTCCTTCCATGAAATTCGCTCCTCGATATATTGGCCCTTACAGGATTTTGACTCGAATTAACCCAGTGGCGTATCGTCTAGCTCTCCCAGCTGCCTTACGCATCCCTAACTCCTTTCACGTTTCATTGTTGAAACCCCTAGTTTGTAACAGATTCTCCTCCACGATCGCCCCTCCTCGCTCTGTTCAGGTGGAGGGTCAGGAGGAGTATGAGGTTAACTCCATCATTGATTCTCGTATCTCTCGGGGGAGAGTACAATATTTGGTCGACTGGAAGGGATATGGTCCTGAGGAGAGAAGTTGGGTACCACAAGAGGATGTTCATGCTCCTCGTCTTCGCAGGGCTTTTCACTCACGCTTTCCGTCTCGTCCCGGTTCCTTCCGCCCGGTGGGCGTATCTGAGAGGGGGGGTACTGTCAGGGTACCTGAAGCCTCTACCTCCGAAAGAGGTAGAGACTTAGTAGTTTACTCCTCCAACAGGTCGGCTTCCTCCATCCCTCGCGGCTCTCCTAGACACTCTCACGCCGGCCGCGAGGGATCCGTCTCATTTTATGACGTCACGCACGCTGCCCGACGTCATGACGTCAGTCCGGACCGATCTGTCACTCAAGTGACTGGAAGCCACTCAGGACTCGTCGGAGGCGGGTATACTCACTGTAACCAGGGTATTTAAACCTGTTTCTCCCATTCACTCATTGCCCTGTCGTGGTTCTAGCCTGTCTAGTCACACAGTGCTCTGGCGATTTCAGTTATTCCTTTGGTTCCGACCCGGCTAGTTTGACTTACTCTGTTTCCCTCTGGTATCCTTGACCCGGCTTGTTCCTCGCTCACCTGTCCTCTCGTTCCCTCGACCTCGGCTTGTTTCTGACCATTCTCTTTACTCTCCGTACGTTAGTCCGGCCATTCTAAGGTCCGGTATACGTACCCTGTCCTGTTTGTACTTTGCGTGTTGGATCCCTGTCCCGATCCTGACAATAATATCTATCTTCTCTTACACTTCCTCTATTACTATTACTCCCTCCGGGACCTCCTCTACCTCTCGCTCTACCTCTATAGTTTCCATATCCTGCCCTGGGTTGGTCTCTCTCATACTGCTCCCTTTTTGGACACTCGCTTCTCCAATGCCCTTCTTCTCTACAGTATGCGCACTGATTCCTACTCAGGGGTTCCCTATTCCACTTACTGTCGCCTCTATCTGGTCCCCGTCTGTCTACGCCTGCGATCGCTACCGCTAGCATATCCGCCTTTTTACGCATCTTGCGCTCTTCCTCTTTCTTATTCTCTGATTCCCTGTTCATGTAAACTTTATTAGCTACCTCCATTAGTTGGGTGATGGACATTCCTACAAAAGTTAGAAACTTTTGTAGCTTGCGCTTATTGTCTCCGTAGGCTTGGCTGACAAAGGCAGAGTTTACCATTCGGGAATTCTCAGGGGCTTCCGGATTAAAGGGGGTATACAAGCGGTATGCCTCCAATAATCGGTCATAAAAGACACTGGGCGATTCATCACTTTTCTGTAACACCTCAGCCGTCTTAGAAATATTTATAGCTTTCTTCCCTCCGGCTTTCATGCCAGCAATTATAGCGTCTCTGTAGGCTTTTAAATGAATCATATCTGCGCCATTAACATTCCACTCAGGATCAGTGTTCGGATAATGGGCTGTGGCCCATGCTGCTGGATTAGCTTGATTTAATGTACGGGCTTCTTCTTCCAGCGCTTTAATGGCCGCTTGGTTTATCCTAGTCCTCTCCTCATTGTTAAATAATGTCATTAGTAATTGCTGGCAATCAGCCCAAGTAGGATTATGCGTCTGGACTATTGAGGTGAACAGGTCGGTCATGGCTTGAGGTTTGTCAGTGTACGAGGAATTATGGGTTTTACAATTCAAGAGATCGGTAGTTGTAAACGGGACATATACGAAAACTGGGTCGGCATATATTAATTGGCCTTCATCATTAAGGTGTGCTGTGCCGGGAGCCAAACGAAGTGGCATTTGATAATGTCTAGGCTTTAGGGTACCGGTCAGTTGTCGGGTTAGTATAGGGCTTCGTTGAGGTGCGTCAGTTAGGGGTTCCAGTCGAGGGGTAGTAAGGCATGGAGATGGGGAAGCTTTATTGTGGGGAAGGTCGGTGAATAAAATATTCCGGGCCGGGCTAGAGGAAGCCTGACCGGAAGCTTGATATGGCGCCAAATCAGGATATGTGGGTTTAACGGGGGTTGGTACCGGAAGGGGAGGTTTAGTAATAAGGGGGATGGACTCTGAACTAGAGGAGGAAGTAGATGGGGACAACGGGGAAAGGGGTGTAGAGCTTCCTGTATCACTTCCCCTTCCTCTTCCTGTGGAGGAGGAGTAAGGGGGCGGAATAGGGATTTCGGACTCAGGGGGCGTGTCCAAAATGGGCGTAATCATGGCCCTAGTGGACAAACGAGTCCTGGCCACCATGAGGCGACATTGCTCCTCGTGGCATACTCGGATCCATCTTGGCAAGTTGTTTACGGCCTGCCTCCAACAATCAATGTATGGAAACTGTCCGTAAAGTTCAGGCCTACCTGATACAGCCACGTGTACACGCTGTACCAGATTAGGATCTAAACTACCACGTGGCCGCCATGCGGCAACCAAAGTAGGCCATTCCCTAGTACACAAAGTAATCAGGCGTGCAGAAGACATTTTAACCCCAAAATCACATTTTGTAAATCCCTTTTTAAAATTCTTTAGCATACATCCTAAGGGATCCAAAATCGTCGAGTCCGACGCGCCCATACTTATCAATGGAGCGTCGTTTCCAACGAATACTATACACGCACTCTTTTCAACGGTCACACCCGTTCCCTCGGCAACAGCACCACGTGGTACAGTTACTAAGTGAAACGCACACAATAAAAACACTCAAGGAATTCCCATACACACACAGCTGTTACACCAGTCACTAAATAATAGATACTATGCCCTTTGGCGAAACTATACAGTCACCCACGCTATAATTCCCTATATATGAATTACCCGTCTATAACATACCCCAGTAACATTGTCTTTACAAACAGTAGTTACAGTACGGTTAGTATAGGTCAAAGTACAATTTAAGGTCACAGCACAATTAGTAAGTGATTATGGTGTTAGACATGCAATATAAACGACAATTATTAGTATTTATATACAGTGTCAGTAAATATACAGGGTTATGGTACCGTGCGCTATCATACAGTTACACACTATTAACACTCTCGCTAGACGGCAGAGCTCACGCTATCTAGCAAGATATACATGCTACTAAACAATCTTTAACACATTTACAATTCCCAACTAATCTATTGGCCAGTACCTTGATGGACTACCTTAAACTATCTACATCCGTTTTGGTTAGCCACACTGCCCAAGCACCACATATAGCGAACTAGAGGGCGGAATTTACAACAGTACCCTCTTAGTCTATCTACTCTATCAAAAGTCTAGTGGGTTCCAAATTTACACGCCTTCCCACTTAGCCAAGATAGGTTGAGAGCAAGCGGACCGAATTTACACAGGCGCCGCTTAGTCTCCCGGTCCCTCCGACCTAGCGAACAAAATGTACACCCTAGAACGCTAGTCTAGACAAGACACCGGTGTCCGGCTAGGGCTATTTACACAGAACCCCGCCTGACTCCAAACCAAATTAAACGGTCTTACTAAAGAGCGTTCAATTGAGCGGTGCACCTTCGCTCCTTCCCTCCACTGGAGGGGGCAGATTCCGTACACAATTCAAACCCCTTATGGGCCTACCGCACAATCGGTATACCCCTAGTGGGTCCGCCGTCTAAAACAGCGGTCGTCTTACCTCCTCGTTCCTGAACCTGAGTTCACACTCATCGACGGGGACACCCCAGCACTTACTACGTAGAGGCCGATGATCTCCTGGACAACAGACCAGTGGCGCCGAGACGAAGGGAGGTCCACGCAGAAGTTCAGGGGTGCAGCCGTAGAGAACGTGGGCAAAGATAGACCGTCTCACGCCTCTGCTTCTCAGCTACCGTTGAACGATGAGCTTCCCGGCCAATGCACCAAATGATACCGGAGAAACTGACGGAAGCCAAGCACAGAGAGATGGACACAGGTTTCTTCAGGAAGGAAGAGATTCTTTATTCGGTTCACCGATCGGGACTCAGAAGGACTAGTGTCACCAGAATACAACAAGTTCTGAGCCCCGGACAATAGTGCAGGCTCCTTATATAGGCACATAACTCCTCCCATATTAAGCTCCACCCGCACATTCTCTTAACCAATTAAAACGAACAAGAACTAACTTCCTGCTTGACCGCATGGCTTGTCCAGCACAATGGAGGAGGGGAATACTATATCCGGTATTCTCGCACATGCTCCGAACACTACTGATCCTATCTTTGCCACGTGCAACCAACCGACCAATACGCCAGTATATGCACGTACCCATGCCACGTGGTAATCTCGGCCTACTAAATTTATTTTTACCGAGATTCCACCACAGTTCCTAGCATGAAGTTTGCTCCCAGATTCCTTGGTCCATTCGTATCCTTCACAGAATTAATCCTGCTTCATATTCTCTGGCTCTTCCTGCCTCCTTACGTATTCCTAATACGTTTCTTTGCTCAAACCACATATTTGCAATAAGTATACTGTCCCAAGTGTTCCACCTCCCCCGTGGGTGGTTTCTGGATAGGAGGAGTATAAAGTCTCTTCCATAATCGATTCCAGGTTTTTTCGTGGTTCTTTACAGTATTTGGTTGATTGGTAGGGGTATAGGCCTGCCGAACGTTCTTGGGTTTCGGCATCCAATATTCATGCTGGTTGCAAGATTTGTTATTTCCACTCCAAGTTTTCCCTCAAGCCTGACCCTGCCCGCCTGATGGGCGGTCTTCAGGTGGGGGGTAATGTCACATGTTCATCCTCACCTTGTGGTGTCTGTAATGGCAAATGCCTTTATGGCATTAACAGAGGTGATACTCAGCAACCTTGTGCCGGTGTATCTGACTCCTGTGACATGTTGAAGGACACCTGCCGCTGTGGATCCATTCCTATTTGTAGCCCCACATCCCCCCATGGTATTGACGATGTCGGCGTGCATGTGACATCATGCAAAGGACGCGCACACACGTTCTGGTGTCAAAGGTACGGCCAATCGGATCTGAGGAAGGCTTATTTAAACTAATTTTTCCTTTTCTTCATTGCCCTGTTGTGGTTTCCCTTAGTGGTTGTCCAAGAGTGTGTTCCTGAGCGTTTTTTTCTGGTTATTGACTTTGGCTTCGTTTTGACTTCCATGTATTCTGGTATCCCTAACTTTTGGCTTTCCCTCATCGTTGTGTCTCATTCTGTGTCCCCGACCTCGGCAAGCATTCTGACTATTCTCTGGTACGTTAAGTCCAGCCATTCTAAGGCCCGGTAAGACGTTTCCTTTAATCCTAGGTATTATACAGTTCTGCATGCTGGATCAACTAGTAATCCTGACAGTTTCGATCTCATGGTCTTTATCAAGATAACATACACTGCAATGTATTGGGATCTCTTCCAGTTTTTCGGCACTGGGAATCAAACCAGAGGGCTGCATTCACCTTAACTTGCATAAATGGGGTGGCAGGCTTATGCAATGTATGATCATGTACTGTAACTAAATCCCCCATTATTTTAATCCGTGAAATGATACAAATTAGATAAACATTTTGGCCCCACCTGGGCCTTTCTCAAGATCATACTTGATCATCATCATGATCTTAAGAAAGGCACAGGTGGGGCCGAAACATTGATCTCACATGTAACACTTCACGGTTTAAAAAAAATAAATGATTATTAGGATTGCAAAGACCTATGCAGCTCCTTTTTAATCATATATATATATAGAGAGAGAGAGAGAGAAAGAGAGAGAGAGAAAGAGAGAGAGAGAGAGAGAGAGAGAGAGAGAGGGAGATAGAGACAGACAAAGAGAGAGAAAGAGAGAGAAGAGACAACATAATTTATTCATTTATTTTAAATAATGTGTTCATTAATTAATTTGGTGCCATTGAATATTGGTATATATTTTGTTTGATAATTTACAACACACAAGAGGGCATTAATTTCAATAGGAGGCAGCATATTATAAATTGTGTATGTTATGAGTTATAATGTATCTTTCCTGGTAAAATATTTTATAAATAAATAAACAATTAATTAATTTTGTTTTTTAAAGATATTTTATTGCATTAAGCAGATGAGTTTACTTAATATGAAATCATTTTGTTTGTGACTCTGCTTCCTGCTATTTTTCTTTGTCATGTGGATATGACTTATGAGAGATAAATTTATAGTTTTTTGTGCTTTAAGATATAAGATACGGTAATTATAACAATTATATAACTAATAATTATATAACATAAATATAACTTATGGAGCTTAGAATTATGAAAGGAGAACTATATAAAAGAATAAGAAGTAAAATGTTTCTAAGAAACTGATACATAACTAATGCATTGCAGATTAAAGAACCAAAAATAAAAAGTATCTATAATATAATAAATAACTAAAGGCTCCAACCATCTACAAGATGGGCAGCTAGTGTTATCCACTGGACAGCATCTACTACAATCTCCCTCCTCCAATCGAAGGAAGGCAGCGCTCCTAAATTGTAAGAAGTCTCTCCAGAGGAGAACACTCAAGATTCTAAGTATGGCAATTGGCAGCATTAACGGAATATTGACGTTCATAAAACATATTCACTTACAGCTGTAATACACACAGGGGCGGACTGACCGGTCGGGCACTTCGGACGTGGTCCGAGGGCCCGGCCGGGAGGGGGGCCCGCCGCAGCCGTGCACATAATGTGCACATAATGTGCACGGCTGCAAAGTTATTCAGTGTGTGGAGATCGGGGAGATCGGGGCCCGGGCCCGGCGCTGTATCAGGAGGAGGAGGAGGAGGAGGAGGAGGAGGAGGAGGGGCCCGGTCCTGTGCGCGGAGGCGCGTCGACGTCACTACGTGACGCGATGACGTCGACGGGCGCCGCCTGCACGGGACCGGAATCCACACTACAAAAAAGAGGGGACGGCCATCTTCTTCACATCCCAGGCCCAGCAACCAGCAACCAGCAACCAGCCAGGTCAGCCACAGACCCCCAGGCCCCAGCCACAGGGCCCCAGGCCCCATGGCCCCAGCCACAGGGCCCCAGGCCCCAGCCACAGGGCCCCAGGCACAAGGCCCCAGCCACAGGGCCCCAGGCCAGCCCCAGCCACAGGGCCCCAGGCCCCAGCCACAGGGCCCCAGGCACAGGGCCCCAGCCACAGGGCCCCAGGCCAACCCCAGCCACAGACCCCCAGGCCCCAGCCACAGGGCCCCAGGCCCCATCCACAGGGCCCCATCCACAGGGCCCCAGGCCCCAGCCACAGGGCCCCAGGCCCCAGCCAAAGGGCCCCAGCCACAGGGCCCCAGGCACAAGGCCCCAGCCACAGGGCCCCAGGCACAGGGCTCCAGGCCAGCCCCAGCCACAGGGCCCCAGCCACAGGGCCCCAGGGCCCAAGCCACAGGGCCCCAGCCACAGGGCCACAGGGCCCCAGCCAAAGGGCCACAGGGCCCCAGGCCCCAGCCACAGGGCCCCAGCCACAGGGCCCCAGGCCCCATCCACAGGGCCCCAGGCCCCAGCCACAGGGCCCCAGGCCCCAGCCAAAGGGCCCCAGGCCCCAGCCACAGGGCCCCAGCCACAGGGCCCCAGGCCCCATCCACAGGGCCCCATCCACAGGGCCCCAGGCCCCAGCCACAGGGCCCCAGGCCCCAGCCACAGGGCCCCAGCCACAGGGCCCCAGGCACAGGGCCCCAGGCCAGCCCCAGCCACAGGGCCCCAGGGCCCCAGCCCCAGGGCCCAAGCCACAGGGCCCCAGCCACAGGGCCACAGGGCCCCAGCCACAGGGCCACAGGGCCCCAGCCAAAGGGCCACAGGGCCCCAGGCCCCAGCCACAGGGCCCCAGGCCCCAGCCACAGGGCCCCAGGCCCCAGCCACAGGGCCCCAGGCCACAGCCACAGGGCCCCAGGCCCCAGCCACAGGGCCCTAGGCCCCAGCCACAGGGCCCTAGGCCCCAGCCACAGGCCCCAGGCCAGCCAGCAAGCCACAGGCCCCAGGCCAGCCAGCAAGCCACAGGCCCCAGGCCAGCCAGCAAGCCACAGGCCCCAGGCCAGCCAGCAAGCCACAGGCCCCAGGCCAGCCAGCAAGCCACAGGCCCCAGGCCAGCCAGCAAGCCCCAGGCCCCAGCCAGCAAGCCACAGGCCTCAGCCAGCCAGCCACAGGCCAGCCAGCCCCAGACCCCAGGCCAGCCAGCCCCAGACCCCAGGCCAACTAGCCGGCCAGCCACAGGCCCCAGGCCAGCCGGCCCCAGGCCACCTAGCCAGCCAGCCACAGGCCCCAGGCCAACTAGCCAGCCAGCCACAGGCCCCAGGCCAACTAGCCAGCCAGCCACAGGCCCCAGGCCAACTACCCAGCCAGCCACAGGCCCCAGGCCAACTACCCAGCCAGCCACAGGCCCCAGGCCAACTACCCAGCCAGCCACAGGCCCCAGGCCAACTACCCAGCCACCGACAGGCCAGCAGCCGGCGACAGGTCGGCCACAGCAGCCAGCCACAACCCAGCAGCCGGTCACAGGCACCCACAGCCCTGCAGCCGGCCACCACAGGCCGCCAGCCGGCCACCACAAGCCAGCCGGCCACCACAAGGCAGCCGGCCACCACAAGCCAGCCGGCCCACAGGCCAGCAGCCCAGCCGCCCATAGGTCAGCAGCCCAGCCGCCCATAGGTCAGCCGCCCACAGCCCAGCAGCCGGCCACAGGCACCCACAGCCCAGCAGCCGGCCACTACAGGCTGCCAGCCAGCCTGCCTATAGCAAGCCCACAGCCTGCCAGCAAGCCACAGGCCTACAGCCAGCAACAACACAGCCTGCCAGCCAAAGCCAGTAGGCACACAGCCTGCCAGGTGCAGCCTGCCAGCCGGAGCCAGCAAGCCACAGCCTGCCAGCCGGAGCCAGCAAGCCCACAGCCTGCCAGCAAGCCCACAGCCTGCCAGCCGGAGCCAGCAAGCCCACAGCCTGCCAGCCGCAGCCACCAAGCCCACACCCTGCCAACCAGCAACCGTAATTGAGGTAAGAGGAGCCAACTTGGCCTAGGTATCAGCGAGCTATGTTGTGTTGCTGTATTGTGAATAGGAACCAGAGTGTTGGAGAGACCCCCCCTCCAGGCTCCATTAGACTCCATTGTAGTCTCTAATGGGGCCTGGAGGGGATTCTTTCGAACACACTCTCTGAAGGACACTGAGATAGCATCTGCTAGAAAGACCCTCTTCCAAGCCTATTAGACTCCATTGTAGTCTCTAATGGGCCTGGAGGAGATTCTTTCTAACACACTCTCTAAAGGACACTGAGAGGGTCTCTGTTAGATATACCCCTCTCCAGGTCCCTGTAGATCAGTCTACTTCACTTCCTGCTGTTTGTCCATTGTTGTGGGATCAAGGAATTTCAGGGATAAGAATCTCCTTAGGGGAGCTTCTCTGTGCTTCAGTGCATTTATACACTTAATGTATTTTTCTATTAGAGCAGGGCTCGACAAATCCCAGGTCGCCATGTGTTTTTACTCACCTTTTTTCTTACGCTTTGCTTGTTTTGCCGCAGCTGGTCCCGACCCTATGGCTGGTCCTTCCTCCATGGCGGATATCATCAATCAAGAGGCGTCCCAAGACAGCAATGTAAACACGGTCTTTTCTCTGAAAAGGTAGTCTTTACATTAAAAATCCTGCAAGGACATGCTACAGATACCAGAACAACTACATTAAGTTGCAGTGGTTCTGATGACTATAGCGTCCCCTTAAGAATTGTGTTTTTCATGTTCAAAATGAAGCTTTCTTCGTTTAAAAAAGACTGGCTCCTAACTTTTTAGTTGACTCCTAGATTCCAAACAAATTTATAAAGCCATGCATTACAGTAACTTTTGTTAGAAAAATATAAAATAAAAAAAATATAAAATCACCTATAACATTCACGGAGCACATATATATGAAACCTGGAATCTGCAGTCTCTTAAATGAGCTTACATTATGGGACACATTGACTTTGTGACAAGCTGATGCAGATGATCGTATACTGTAGCTAGAGTACCTCTATTTTTGCTTCATTCCTGTGTTTTTTTAAAAAACAATTATATTTTTAAAAACTTTTAAGCTTCTGAGTGAGTGTACTGGATTTTGTATAGTTTATAGCAGGGGTGCCCAAAAGGTAGATACCCAGATGTTGTAGAACTATGCAATTGTCTTTGTTTGTGCATTTGTTATTTATTTTGCACAGTTTGGTTTTTGCATTCGTTAATTAAATGACACTTGTTTAGAACATATTGCACTTTTGTTCCTTGTGTCTAAAGATTGTGTGGCTGGAGGCGGGGCAAGGGTGGGGCTTGCGGCAACGTGGGTGGGGCATGTAAGGGGGCCCTTGATTTATTTTGCCCGGGGGCCCTGAGGGTTCTCAGTCCGCCCCTGAATACACAGGAATAAGTCTATACGTGCAGAAATGTATCTTGCTAATACATTATTGTGTGGGACTCTGCTACCTAACCTAAATGTGATGATCTCATATAACAAATGCTAGGGATTGGGAAATAAAGACAAGGACATCTTCAAGATCTCCACTTCTCAGATCTAAATAACAGAAAATTATTAGTGTAGCTCTACAAGTACAAGAAAAAGAAAGGTATAAACAATATACCAGTG
The DNA here is from genome assembly GCF_036172605.1 of Pelobates fuscus. NCBI lineage: Eukaryota > Metazoa > Chordata > Amphibia > Anura > Pelobatidae > Pelobates > Pelobates fuscus. Next base: position 258,661,647 of record NC_086317.1, read on the forward strand.
AGTGGAGTGCTATAATGAATATAGATATAAATAATGAGGGGGTATACTCACCCCTCCAACATAGTGATACAATGTGTCCAAATGTACATACAAAGTAAAACAAAAAAAAAAGAGAATATAGTGCAGATGGTTTACAAAAATAAAAAATGAATAATAGTAGCAATTGGTTGAAACCACTCACGTGGGTTGGAGCCTATAAGCTATTGGCTCCGTAAGTGACTCCTTTTTGCTCTTGAGGCAGCAACACATCCCTTTATCCCAAACGATGTTCTCCCGAAGATTTGGAACAAGCAGAGAGAAAAAAACTCATAGGTAGTGATGTACCGAACTGTTCGCCGGCGAATAGTTCCCGGCGAACATAGCATGTTTGCGTCCGCCACCGCGGGCGAACACATGCGGTGTTCGGTCCGCCCCCTATTCATCATCATTGAGTAACCTTTGACCCTGTACCTCACAGTGAGCAGACACATTACAGCCAATCAGCAGCACACCCTCCCTAGCAGACCCTCCCACCTACTGGACAGCATCCATTTTAGATTAATTCGGAAGCTGCAACCATTTTTTTTTTTTCAATTTTTTTTTTTTTTTTTAGTGCATATAAATGTTACAAGTAGATACTACCCCCAGACACTCTGTGTTACTGCAGATACTCCCTCCAGACACCCTGTGTTACTGCAGATACTCCCCCCAGACACTCTGTGTTACTGCAGATACTCCCTCCAGACACTGACACAGAGCAGAATAGGGACTGTTCCCCCTACATAGGGTCACTTGGCAGATATGGATTGACACCTATCCTAAGGATCCCTGATAAACACTGACACGGAGCCCTCCATGGGTGAAGATGGATAATTTTTTTTTTGTGCTCGGGTTTTTTATTTTATTTTTAAGTTCGACGGGTATGATGGCTTTTTATTTGGCCTTTTTTGGGGCTAAAAAAATGAAGATTTTAGAAGAAGAAAACGTTGAATAGTAAGTTGAATTTTACTTTACAGGGTAGTAATTTTATTCCCCCTTCACTATTTTTTAGGGTGAGGGGGGTAGGTAGGGGCTTTTTTATTTGGTTGTGTGACTAGGGGCTTGGGGACACACACTGCATACACACTATACACACACTGCATACACTATACACACACTGCATACACACTATACACACACTGCATAGACACTATACACACACTGCACACACTATACACACTATACACACACTACACACACTATACACACAATATACACACACACTGTACACACTATACACACACTGTACACACTATGCACACACACACTACACACACTGCATACACACACTACACACACTGCATACACACTGCACACACTGCATACACTATACACACACTGCACTAACTATACACACACTGCACACACTATACACACACGGCATACACTATACACACACTGCATACACACTATACACACACTGCACACACTATACACACTATACACACAATATACACACACACTGTACACACTATACACACACTGTACACACTATGCACACACACACTACACACACTGCATACACACACTACACACACTGCATACACACTGCACACACTATACACACTGCACACACTATACACACACTGCACACTCTATACACACACTATACACACACTGCATACACTATACACACTCTACACACACTGCATACACACAGCACACACTGCATACACTATACACACACTGCACTAACTATACACACACTGCACACATTATACACACACTACACACACAATATACACACACACTGTACACACTATGCACACACTGCACACACTGCACACACTGCATACACTATGCACACACTATACACACACTGCATACACTATACACACTCTACACACACTGCATACACACTGCACACACTGCATACACTATACACACACTGCACTAACTATACACACACTGCACACATTATACACACACTACACACACTATACACACACACTGTACACACTATGCACACACTGCACACACTGCATACACTATGCACACAACATACACACACACTACACACACTGCATACACACACTATACACACTCTATACACACACTGCACACACTCAGGGCCGGCCTTAGGGGTGTGCGAGCTGTGCGGCCGCACAGGGCGCCATGGAGCAGGGGGCGCCGTGGATTTAAAAAAAAAAAAAAAAAAAAAAATTTTTTTTTTTTTTTTTAAATTTGCAGCGGGGGCGGAGCTTACCGTGCGGCGGGGGCGGAGCTAAAAGCGCCGGAAAACTGCTGCAGGGGAAGCAGGAAGGAGTCCCTGCTTCCCCACCAAACAGTCACCAGGAGCTGCACTGCCTCCACAATGAACTCCACAGGTAACTGTGGGATTGTCAGGTGAGTGTGACTCTCTGCCTGTGTTTATTACTGTCTGTGTGTGTATGACTGTCTGCCTGTGTGTGTCTGTGTGTATGACTGTCTGCCTGTGTGTGTGTGTCTGTGTATGACTGTCTGCCTCTGTGTGTGTCTGTGTGTATGACTGTCTGCCTCTGTGTGTATCTGTCTGTATTACTGTCTGCCTCTGTGTGTGTCTGTGTGTATTACTGTCTGTCTGTGTGTATGACTGTCTGCCTCTGTGTGTGTCTGTGTGTATGACTGTCTGCCTCTGTGTGTGTCTGTGTGTATGACTGTCTGCCTCTGTGTGTGTCTGTGTGTATTACTGTCTGTGTCTGTGTGTATGACTGACTGTCTGCCTGTGTGTGTCTGTGTGTGTGAGACTGTCTGCCACTGTGTGTCTGTGTGTATTACTGTCTGCCTCTGTGTGTCTGTGTGTATTACTGTCTGCCTCTGTGTGTGTGTGTCTGTGTGTATGACTGTCTGCCTCTGTGTGTATGACTGTCTGCCTCTGTGTGTATGACTGTCTACCTCTGTGTGTATGGCTGTCTGCCTGTGTGTGTCTGTGTGTATGGCTGTCTGCCTGTGTGTGTCTGTGTGTATGACTGTCTGCGTGTTTGTCTGTGTGTATGACTGTCTGCGTGTGTGTGTGTGTGTATGACTGTGTGTGTCTGTGTGTATGACTGTGTGTGTCTGTGTGTATGACTGTCTGCGTGTGTGTGTGTGTGTATGACTGTGTGTGTCTGTGTGTATGACTGTGTGTGTCTGTGTGTATTACTGTCTGCCTCTGTGTGTGTCTGTGTGTATTACTGTATGTGTGTGTGTGAGACTGTCTGCCTTTGTGTGTCTGTGTGTGTGTGTATGACTGTCTGCCTGTGTGTGTGTGTGGATGTCTTCCTGTGTGTGTGTATGGCCGTCTGACTCTGTGTGTGTGTGTGTGTGTCACATACAACCAATACACGCATATCATGCACTGTTAATACACCCATTACAAATATCACACATAGCATACATATCACACACAGTCATCACACCTACTATCACATACACAGACAACACAAACATTACAGCATACATGGATGACGGGGGGATGGGGGGGGGCGCTGTGAAGATTTTTCGCACAGGGCGTCAAAATGCCTAAGGCCGGCCCTGCACACACTATATACACTATACACACACACTATACACACTCACTATACACACAATATACACACACTGTACACACTATACACACTCACTATACACACAATATACACACACTTTACACACTATACACACACTGCATAAACATACATTTAAAAAAAATTGCAGCTGTTTTTTACATTTCAAAGTTGGGGAGGGGGGTGCCAAATAAAGGATCCGCCCCGGGTGCCAAATGCTCCAGGTACGCCCCTGTATAGAGGGGAGCCATGTTACTCTGTATATAGAGAGGAGCCATGTTTACACTGTATATAGAGGGGAGCCATGTTACTCTGTATATAGAGGGGAGCCATGTTACACTATATACAGTGGAAACATGGCTCCCTCTATATACAGAGTAACATGGCTCCCTCTATATACAGAGGGGAGCCATGTTTACACGGTATATAGAGGGAAGCCATGTTATTCTGTATATAGAGGGAGCCATGTTTACACGGTATATAGAGGGAATCCATGTTACTCTGTATATAGAGAGGAGCCATGTTTACACTGTATATAGAGGGAACCATGTTTACACTGTATATAGAGGGGAGCCATGTTACTCTGTATATAGAGGGGAGCCATGTTACTCTGTATATAGAGAGGAGCCATGTTTACACTGTATATAGAGGGGAGCCATGTTACTCTGTATATAGAGGGGAGCCATGTTACTCTGTATATAGAGAGGAGCCATGTTTACACTGTATATAGAGGGGAGCCATGTTACTCTGTATATAGAGGGGAGCCATGTTACACTGTATATAGAGGGAGCCATGTTACTCCGTATATAGAGGGAGCCATGTTTACACTGTATATAGAGGGGAGCCATGTTTACACAGTATACAGAGGGAGCCATGTTACTCTGTATATAGAGGGAGCCATGTTTACTCTGTATATAGAGGACTGTTTGCGGTGCGTTAAACGGGGAGTTTGGTCTGTCACTGTGAAGCGGGTGTAACCCTTACACTACCTGATCGATACAACATCATACCTGATGTTTTAAAGCACGTTATTCCAAACAATTTAGGAATGTTAGGTGATTTCTGCCCTTTATGGATTAAAACCAGACTCTGCATCAACTATGTAATTTTCCATGGGAGTTTTGCCATGGATCCCCCTCCGGCATGCCACAGTCCAGGTGTTAGTCCCCTTGAAACAACTTTTCCATCACTATTGTGGCCAGAAAGAGTCCCTGTGTGTTTTAAAATTCGCCTGTCCATTGAAGTCTATGGCGGTTCGCCCGGTTTGCCCGTTCGCGAACATTTGCGGAAGTTCGCGTTCGCCGTTCGCGAACCGAAAATTTCGGGTTCGCGACAACACTACTCATAGGTGGTATTGTACAGATAGTGTATACAATATAGTGAGATAGTAATGATTATGCTCACCCTAGACAGAGCCTTGAATTCCTGCTCTGAGGTTTGTTGGCAATATGTTAATTTATTGGGATAGCATTCCCCACATAGTGTTCCTGGAGGCTAGAAAGGACTATATGGACTAATATAAAAAAATAACGATTTATTGTAGAGATAAAAAATAATAATAAAAAACAATATTTAGACTTCTCAAAAGCATATAAGCAAAATGATAGAAAGTCCAAACTCCAGCTAGCTCTACAACAGGGAAAATTGCACAGAAAGATGTTACAAAATTCAGTGTCAAAAGATTCAGTGTTTTACTTCTTCTGACAGCTGTTTAGCAATCAGGATATCTCACTTACTAAAAAAGGCTCAAATGATTGCAAAACATTCCTTCTATGCTATCTTCTAATTAAACTTGTTTTAACACTTACAACGTGTTGAGCTGTGTTTTAAAAGTAAAAAAATAAATCAAGAAAATGTAAATCAGTTCAAACGTTAAGCTGAATACGAGAGGCCAATATTTGAACTTCATGGTGCTTTGGTCAGAGTTCTCAAAGGCTACAACATGGCTTTCTGTGGATGAAATAATAAGCTGTATTGTGCAGATTTTGCAAACATTTCAAAGTGTACAGAATACGTGGCCTCCTTTGATTCTTTCATAAAGATGCACCTTCATAAAATCAGTAGCCAGGAAATGCAGTACTTAGATAAAACTTAAACATTTTTATGATTATTAAGTTTTTAAGATTGACTGTATCATAAAAGTACTTGATATATTGTCTTATTAAGAATTTATGTGACCAATACTACAACCATGGAATTTATATGAAGGGCAAGTAAAATGGTATATAGCATATCATACTGTGTATGCTTTTTTTTTTCTTTCTTTGAGCTTATATTACCTAAATTTGGTAGTCAATGATTTACCAAAGAAAGCGCGCTAAACTGATCTGTAAATAGAGAATAACAACATATAGTGCAGACTATCTGGACAAGGTCCAAAATATGTGGAAAAAAAGGGGGGATATGGGGAAAAAAACTCACATTTACCAGAGCCCTATCACCCCAGGCTCTGGGTTTGCAATGCTCCACTTAAGAGGGAAAGTTCCCACACTGGTTAGGCTCCAAGCCCACTGGATACCGATAAAGCTGTGCAATATAGGACAGAGAGAGGCAGGACCTCCAATTGAATAGTATCAAAGACAATTTATTAAAAGTAAATGGTTAAAAACTCTTACTTTGCGAGTGGTGGGTTATGCTAACATAGCTACCCACATAAAAGCATGTAAACAGCAAGTATGAAAACACTTCCTGGTTTCGTCCGTCCCGATCACGTGATCACTTCCGGGTCCGCCTCTCTCGTGACGTGTGTGTGACGCGTTTCGCCCGCCTCCACAGGCTTCCTCTGACAACGTCATTGGTGTCCAGCCCTGTCTTTTAAGTGTCTCGCTCCTCCCCTTCTGCTGTTTCATTGGTCCGGGGGCGTGGTTTCCTCAGAAAGGCTGGTATTATGCATCTAATGGATTTTAAATCTCTAGTCCAGCATACTTATACGTATATACTTTTCAAACAGGTAACTCACATTAAAGGGCTAGTGTCCAACCTATTATTGCACATAACTACTCATACAGAATGTCATGTATAAATCATGTTAAGACTACATTGATACAAAGAATATGTAATGAAAATAAATAATAAATAATAAAACTTATGACATAAAATACAGGATCAATACAGTGTAATATACAGCTTATGTGGGCAGAACCTCACCTAGAGATCCAAGTGTAGGAAGCTGGATAATAATTATAAGAAATATTTAAATAGTGAAAAGATCTATACTGCTATATTACATACTTTGAAGTGGTATTCATTATAAATTATCACGCATTATTGTTACGTACCGATATATAGCTCAATGCGATATAAGGATCTGTAGTTATCCATCCCAAAAGAGTGATGGATACCAGCTCTGATCCCTTTAGATCTATAGGAGAAGTTCTGCTGTCTTGGAGAAAAAGTTTTCTGCATAAATGCAGTCCCACTATGTTATATCTTTTCAAATCATATTTATACTAGAGGAGTGCTATAAATATAGCGAAAATGTGTACATTTAAAAGGAATTCATCCTATTTCAAAATCTATTATCAAAAGGTGTATATTATGCATACATCTAACTGACATATAAGTATTGGCAGCTTCTCTTCTAGAGAAAAAGGAGAAAGATGTTAAACATCATAACAAAAGTACATAACAGGCTTTGCGATTTAATTATCCATTAGAGGAAATGGCAGACCTCAAAATCCCCATTTAAACCTCTAGGGAATAACGACTTCAATTTAAACACCCACCTCATCTCTTGTTTTGCTAGTTTATTGTCCAAATTCTCCCCCCTCCAATTTCTATTAACCATTTCAATCCCAATAAACTGGAGTTTAGTCGCATCTCCTTGGTGCTTGTGTATGAAGTGTGAAGACAAAGGGTGCTCCTTGAACCCCCTTTTAATATTACGTAGGTGTTCCTCAATGCGGGTATGTATCTGTCTAGTGGTTTTCCCCACATAGTGCATGTTGCATGGACATGTGAGGACATAGACGCAATTAGTGGTATGACACGTTATTAACTGTTTGATTTGATATATCTGTTTTGTGTTTCCCCCTCTTAATTCTTTTTTCACACCTTTCGGTGCTCCTGTGGTCCTGCAGGCTAGACAGTATCCGCATTGAAAGAAACCTACGCCTTGATCCAAAAAGGTTTTTATACGATTATCCTGTTTAAAGCTACTTCTCACGAGATGATTTTTAATACTAGGTGTCCCTCTATAAATGATCCTAGGTTTTTTGGGGACTATTTTATCCAGAAGAGGGTCCTCCTGTAAAATAAACCAGTACTTATTTACAATTCTCTTCAGTTCTTTATTTTTCCCTGAATAATCGAAAATAAGTGGGACCTCATTAATCTTATTCTCTCCCCCTTTGATTTGTTTTTTATCGTTCTTTAGAAGATCATCCCTACTTACAATGCTTGTTTCCTTATATGCCTTGTCCAGTATTGCTTTTGGATAGTTCTTGACTGTGAAGTCATTCATTAGCTTGTGCACCTGGGATTCATAAGAGTCTGTACTGGTGCAGTTCCTTTTGATCCTCATCATTTGTCCTTTGGGGATGTTATCCAACCAGGGACCATAGTGGCAGCTATCGTAAAAAATAAAGCTATTTACATCTACCTTCTTAAAGAAGGTTTCAGTGCAAATCTTGGTATTAGAAATAAAAATTCGCAGGTCCAAAAAATTGACCTGGCTGTCACTATGGTCCATGGTCAGTCTAACACCCCAAGAGTTTGAATTTAAATATGAAAAAAATGCAGTAAGTTCCTCCCTAGAGCCTCTCCAAATCCAAAACAGATCGTCAATGTAACGGCGATAGGTGACCAGATTCTGCACCCAGCTATGTCCCGCATATATGAAGGACTCCTCCCAATGGGACATGAATAAATTTGCATAGCTAGGTGCGAACCTGGTCCCCATCGCCGTCCCAAGGATCTGCAGATAAAACGAATCTATATGGTGAAAATAATTGTTGGTCAAAATGAGATGGATGCCCTCTAAAATGAAGGCTTGATGGTTAGAGGATAAATTGGAGGTGGACAGAAAATGTTTGACGGCTTCAATGCCTTTCTGATGTGGAATGATCGAGTAGAGGGATGAGACATCCGCTGTTACAAGAATATCCCCGTCCCTCCACTCTACCTCCTCCAACAGTCGGAGGATCTGACCAGTGTCCCTTAAATAAGCCTTGGTCTCTTTAACCATAGGCTGCAAAAGTAGGTCGATGTACTCCGACAGGGGGGCTGACACTGAACCTATGCCCGAAATAATGGGTCTTCCTGGTGGGTTGGTTTCATGTTTGTGGATTTTAGGGAGGAAGTAATACACAGGTATCCTCGGGTGCAAGACCGCCAGATATTCATACTCCGTTTTTGATATGACCTCCATCATTAGACCCCTCCCTAAAAACTCCAAAAATGTCTCTTTCTTCTCATTAGTTGGGTCACCTTTCAGTTTGGTGTATGTAAATCCGTCATTAAGTTGCCTCAATGATTCTTCTACGTAGTACTCCCTATCCATTATTACTATGCCACCCCCCTTGTCGGCAGGTTTAATAACGACCTCTGTGTTGTCACGCAGCTCTATCAGGGCTTCTTGTTCCTCTCTATTTAAATTCATTCTGTTCTTGTTGATTCTTTTAATTCTCTCCACCTCCCTCATCACTAATTCCTCAAACGCATTCATTGAGTTCGTCTTACAGTTTCTTGGAAAAAATGTGGATTTCTTTTTCAGTGTGGTGGGATTTCTTATTTCTATACATTGGGTATCACATTGAGACTCCTCTCTTTTGTCTAACTTATCTGCAAAAAAACGTTTCAAACACAATTTTCTTACAAACTTTTTAAGATCTATATAGACTGAAAAATGGTCTAAATTGGCAGTAGGGCAGAATTTAATCCCTCTAGCTAAAACTCTGCTTTGCATTGTAGTAAGGGAGATCTTAGAGAGGTTATATATTCCCTTAATATCTATAACCTTCCTCTTTTTCCTTCTCTGTATCTGGATCCCCCCTCTTGTTCCTCTCTTTCTATTCTTCTTTTTAATGGGGAGCTTGGAATATTTAATTTTATCCTTTCTTTTCTTTTTCGGTCCCATTCTAAAAAATCTTTGGGTTGTTCTCCTTGACTACAGACTGAATGCTTATTATCAGTATGTATGTCAGATCTAGGGGGATCCGGTTTTTCCACTCTAGACTGCGTGGTTTTCCAGACATTGGCGTCTGGTCTGTAATTGAGGTCTCCATTTTCCCTAAATTGTGTATTTCTTGCCTGAGTGATATTCCTCATTCGTTGATTAGTGGCCTGTTTCCCACTGTCTTTACTTGGGGTCTCATTTATCTGGGTATTATTTCTCTGATGTTGATGGGGATTATAGCCCCTCTGATGCTTTCTACCATCATTAAATGATTCTCTCCTCTTATTTTGTTGATATGTACCCATATTACGTTGGGTATATTGTTGTTTAAATTGACGTCTGGGCTCGTTATACTCTCTTATGAAATTCCCTGATCTAGTTAAATTCTGTCGGGGTTCTATCCATCTTCTCCTATTCTCAAATTTTCCTCTATGAAAATCATGTACCTTATTCTCCATATAATCCTGTTTATCCCTAAAATATTTCTTTTTCTTAATCAAAATAGTCTCGTTCTCCACTCTGTTCATATCATTCATGATTTCTTCAGAGTGTGTCTCCATTGCCTTAGATTCTAAAAAAGGTTGTAGGAGCTCTTTAATAGATCTTATCTTACTATCAAGTTCCCTTAAATTAAGTTGTCTCCTTTTGATGATAATATGTAGGAGACCTAAAGATATTTGATTCAAATATTGATCCCATTCCCCCATAAATTCTTCACTTTCTCTATCAAAGGTGGGTGTTTTATTGAATCGTAAACCCCTAGGTACCATTCCTTCCTTAATATACTGTTCCAAAGTGGCGACTTCCCACTTAATTTTAAGCTCTTTAGTGAGTAGTTTTTGTAGGTCTCTGCATAATTCAGGTACAGTCTTTGGGATATTGGGTGTGTTACATATTACTTCATCCCCAAAAATATCGTCCAGATTGGAACAGTATTTTCCTCTTGCTTCAAATATAGACATAGTACTATCCCAAGCAGGCTCACACTAAACACAATAAGTGCAGTAAGCAGATACAGTGAATACACAAATAAGAACCAACAGGGTGTCAGCGCTATAGGATATAAAACATACAGTATGGCAGCACTCCAAACCAGTGATACAAAAGTACACACAGATTAAATAACAAATATTTACCAAAGAAAGCGCGCTAAACTGATCTGTAAATAGAGAATAACAACATATAGTGCAGACTATCTGGACAAGGTCCAAAATATGTGGAAAAAAAGGGGGGATATGGGGAAAAAAACTCACATTTACCAGAGCCCTATCACCCCAGGCTCTGGGTTTGCAATGCTCCACTTAAGAGGGAAAGTTCCCACACTGGTTAGGCTCCAAGCCCACTGGATACCGATAAAGCTGTGCAATATAGGACAGAGAGAGGCAGGACCTCCAATTGAATAGTATCAAAGACAATTTATTAAAAGTAAATGGTTAAAAACTCTTACTTTGCGAGTGGTGGGTTATGCTAACATAGCTACCCACATAAAAGCATGTAAACAGCAAGTATGAAAACACTTCCTGGTTTCGTCCGTCCCGATCACGTGATCACTTCCGGGTCCGCCTCTCTCGTGACGTGTGTGTGACGCGTTTCGCCCGCCTCCACAGGCTTCCTCTGACAACGTCATTGGTGTCCAGCCCTGTCTTTTAAGTGTCTCGCTCCTCCCCTTCTGCTGTTTCATTGGTCCGGGGGCGTGGTTTCCTCAGAAAGGCTGGTATTATGCATCTAATGGATTTTAAATCTCTAGTCCAGCATACTTATACGTATATACTTTTCAAACAGGTAACTCACATTAAAGGGCTAGTGTCCAACCTATTATTGCACATAACTACTCATACAGAATGTCATGTATAAATCATGTTAAGACTACATTGATACAAAGAATATGTAATGAAAATAAATAATAAATAATAAAACTTATGACATAAAATACAGGATCAATACAGTGTAATATACAGCTTATGTGGGCAGAACCTCACCTAGAGATCCAAGTGTAGGAAGCTGGATAATAATTATAAGAAATATTTAAATAGTGAAAAGATCTATACTGCTATATTACATACTTTGAAGTGGTATTCATTATAAATTATCACGCATTATTGTTACGTACCGATATATAGCTCAATGCGATATAAGGATCTGTAGTTATCCATCCCAAAAGAGTGATGGATACCAGCTCTGATCCCTTTAGATCTATAGGAGAAGTTCTGCTGTCTTGGAGAAAAAGTTTTCTGCATAAATGCAGTCCCACTATGTTATATCTTTTCAAATCATATTTATACTAGAGGAGTGCTATAAATATAGCGAAAATGTGTACATTTAAAAGGAATTCATCCTATTTCAAAATCTATTATCAAAAGGTGTATATTATGCATACATCTAACTGACATATAAGTATTGGCAGCTTCTCTTCTAGAGAAAAAGGAGAAAGATGTTAAACATCATAACAAAAGTACATAACAGGCTTTGCGATTTAATTATCCATTAGAGGAAATGGCAGACCTCAAAATCCCCATTTAAACCTCTAGGGAATAACGACTTCAATTTAAACACCCACCTCATCTCTTGTTTTGCTAGTTTATTGTCCAAATTCTCCCCCCTCCAATTTCTATTAACCCTTTCAATCCCAATAAACTGGAGTTTAGTCGCATCTCCTTGGTGCTTGTGTATGAAGTGTGAAGACAAAGGGTGCTCCTTGAACCCCCTTTTAATATTACGTAGGTGTTCCTCAATGCGGGTATGTATCTGTCTAGTGGTTTTCCCCACATAGTGCATGTTGCATGGACATGTGAGGACATAGACGCAATTAGTGGTATGACACGTTATTAACTGTTTGATTTGATATATCTGTTTTGTGTTTCCCCCTCTTAATTCTTTTTTCACACCTTTCGGTGCTCCTGTGGTCCTGCAGGCTAGACAGTATCCGCATTGAAAGAAACCTACGCCTTGATCCAAAAAGGTTTTTATACGATTATCCTGTTTAAAGCTACTTCTCACGAGATGATTTTTAATACTAGGTGTCCCTCTATAAATGATCCTAGGTTTTTTGGGGACTATTTTATCCAGAAGAGGGTCCTCCTGTAAAATAAACCAGTACTTATTTACAATTCTCTTCAGTTCTTTATTTTTCCCTGAATAATCGAAAATAAGTGGGACCTCATTAATCTTATTCTCTCCCCCTTTGATTTGTTTTTTATCGTTCTTTAGAAGATCATCCCTACTTACAATGCTTGTTTCCTTATATGCCTTGTCCAGTATTGCTTTTGGATAGTTCTTGACTGTGAAGTCATTCATTAGCTTGTGCACCTGGGATTCATAAGAGTCTGTACTGGTGCAGTTCCTTTTGATCCTCATCATTTGTCCTTTGGGGATGTTATCCAACCAGGGACCATAGTGGCAGCTATCGTAAAAAATAAAGCTATTTACATCTACCTTCTTAAAGAAGGTTTCAGTGCAAATCTTGGTATTAGAAATAAAAATTCGCAGGTCCAAAAAATTGACCTGGCTGTCACTATGGTCCATGGTCAGTCTAACACCCCAAGAGTTTGAATTTAAATATGAAAAAAATGCAGTAAGTTCCTCCCTAGAGCCTCTCCAAATCCAAAACAGATCGTCAATGTAACGGCGATAGGTGACCAGATTCTGCACCCAGCTATGTCCCGCATATATGAAGGACTCCTCCCAATGGGACATGAATAAATTTGCATAGCTAGGTGCGAACCTGGTCCCCATCGCCGTCCCAAGGATCTGCAGATAAAACGAATCTATATGGTGAAAATAATTGTTGGTCAAAATGAGATGGATGCCCTCTAAAATGAAGGCTTGATGGTTAGAGGATAAATTGGAGGTGGACAGAAAATGTTTGACGGCTTCAATGCCTTTCTGATGTGGAATGATCGAGTAGAGGGATGAGACATCCGCTGTTACAAGAATATCCCCGTCCCTCCACTCTACCTCCTCCAACAGTCGGAGGATCTGACCAGTGTCCCTTAAATAAGCCTTGGTCTCTTTAACCATAGGCTGCAAAAGTAGGTCGATGTACTCCGACAGGGGGGCTGACACTGAACCTATGCCCGAAATAATGGGTCTTCCTGGTGGGTTGGTTTCATGTTTGTGGATTTTAGGGAGGAAGTAATACACAGGTATCCTCGGGTGCAAGACCGCCAGATATTCATACTCCGTTTTTGATATGACCTCCATCATTAGACCCCTCCCTAAAAACTCCAAAAATGTCTCTTTCTTCTCATTAGTTGGGTCACCTTTCAGTTTGGTGTATGTAAATCCGTCATTAAGTTGCCTCAATGATTCTTCTACGTAGTACTCCCTATCCATTATTACTATGCCACCCCCCTTGTCGGCAGGTTTAATAACGACCTCTGTGTTGTCACGCAGCTCTATCAGGGCTTCTTGTTCCTCTCTATTTAAATTCATTCTGTTCTTGTTGATTCTTTTAATTCTCTCCACCTCCCTCATCACTAATTCCTCAAACGCATTCATTGAGTTCGTCTTACAGTTTCTTGGAAAAAATGTGGATTTCTTTTTCAGTGTGGTGGGATTTCTTATTTCTATACATTGGGTATCACATTGAGACTCCTCTCCATTAGATGCATAATACCAGCCTTTCTGAGGAAACCACGCCCCCGGACCAATGAAACAGCAGAAGGGGAGGAGCGAGACACTTAAAAGACAGGGCTGGACACCAATGACGTTGTCAGAGGAAGCCTGTGGAGGCGGGCGAAACGCGTCACACACACGTCACGAGAGAGGCGGACCCGGAAGTGATCACGTGATCGGGACGGACGAAACCAGGAAGTGTTTTCATACTTGCTGTTTACATGCTTTTATGTGGGTAGCTATGTTAGCATAACCCACCACTCGCAAAGTAAGAGTTTTTAACCATTTACTTTTAATAAATTGTCTTTGATACTATTCAATTGGAGGTCCTGCCTCTCTCTGTCCTATATTGCACAGCTTTATCGGTATCCAGTGGGCTTGGAGCCTAACCAGTGTGGGAACTTTCCCTCTTAAGTGGAGCATTGCAAACCCAGAGCCTGGGGTGATAGGGCTCTGGTAAATGTGAGTTTTTTTCCCCATATCCCCCCTTTTTTTCCACATATTTTGGACCTTGTCCAGATAGTCTGCACTATATGTTGTTATTCTCTATTGGTAGTCAATGACTCCGGCAGATGCAAAACAGCTTATTTGATCTTGTATAATGCATACCTTTGTTTTATTCAGGTTCATCACGCTGCAGGGATGTTTTTAATGCCCATGTACATTCACCAACCCCAAAACATTATAACCAAATAAGATTAGAATTTATACCTTGAAACCTGTTCATTATTCACTAGAAAACATTTGAAACATAAGCATCTGGAATCACAGCATGAGCTGATGCAAAACGTCTTGCAAACTTCCACTGGCATTAATATCAGCACAAAAACTGTGTGGCTGGAGTTTCATGGAATGGGTTTGAATGAGCAGCCTCACATCACCAGGTACAATGACAAGCAACTGATGGAGTGGTGTAAAGCACACTGCCACTGGACTCTGGAGCAGTGGAGATGTGTTCTGTGGAATAATAAATCACGCTTCTCTGTTTTGCACTTTTGGGTGAGTCTGGGTTTGGTGGATACCAGGAGAACATTACCTGCCTGCAGGGCCGGTGCAAGACTATTTTGCATCCTAGGCAAGACCAACATCTTGCAAGGCCCATCCAAAACAAGAATTGCCAACTTTTTTGTGTCTGTCTCCCCCTCCACCCCTTTGTGTTTCTCTTTATCCCCTAACTCCTTTGTGTGTCTCTTTTTTCCCCTACCTTAGCCCTTCTGTGTGTCTTTTCCCTCCAGCACCTTTGTGGGTCTCTTTCTCCCCTCAGCCTTTCTTTGTGTCTGCTTCCCCCTGAACCTTTGCCGGCCTCTTTTTTTTCCACAGTTACTTTGCCTCTCTTCTTTCTGCAGCCCCTCGGTGTCTCTCTTTTTACCCCCAGCCCCTCTCCAGCCCTCTATGTGCTTCTTTGCCCCCTCAGCCCCTATGTGTGTCTTTTGTCCCCCAAGCCCTTCTGAAGTAGAAGGCACTTTTCTATGCCAGCATGACTGAGCTCCAGCACACAAAGCAAAGTCCAGAAAGACATGGTTAAATGAGTTTGGTGTGGAAGGGAAACAGTATATATGATTAGGAAATATAACTGAAACAAAATAAAATGACAGAATATAGTGTAGTATGTTAAGAATTCCTAGAGTGGTTTAAAATCTGTATAAAACACACTCACATGGGATAGAGCCCTAGAAGGATAGGCTCAAATCACGTTTGCAGGGATATTACAACAATACCAAACCTCTTCTATATATATAAACCCAACAAAATCAGAAAAGGAGATAAAAGGTGAAGCAAGGTCTATTTCTACTCAGTTCACAATATATTTTTGCATGATTGATTCTGATTTAACAGAGCTTTAACTTTAATAATGTGGAATTGTGGATGTGAGTCTGGAAATACGCTGTGTTCAGTACAGGGTACATTTGAGGTGGACTGCTTGTGAACATTTTCTTTCCATTTTAGCTGAGATAATGCAATAAAAATCCTGGAGGCACTTACACATGTGTTATAGCTGCTACACTAATATCTAAGCGCCTTGAATTGCACAATGCAATTTTGTTGTTTCTTAATATGATGAAGAAATACATCTGATTTAGTATTTGGTTTCCTATAACATTTTTCAATTATGCAGAATTATGATGGCTAAAGCATTGCATTATAACATGAAGATCTGGGACCTGCGATGTACATGAACATTTCTAGTGTATTCTTCTTAATAGGGGGGCCATAATAAGCTGAGAATGTTAGAGGCATCCTGTGAAACACTTCTGCAATAAAGCTGAGGCCAGAGAAGAGCGCCTTTGGAAGCGTGAACCCATTGAGGTAAGACAGTGCCCAGGTCCTTCAAGCTCCATATGGTCTAGACATGTGCAATTACCGTATATATTCGAGTATAAGCTGACCGAATATAAGCCGAGGCACCTAATTTTACCACAAAAACTGGGAAAACTTATTGACTCGAGTATAAGCCTAGGGTGGGAAATGCAGCAGCTACTGGTAAATTTCTAAATAAAATTAGATCCTAAAAAAAAATACATTCATTGAATATTTATTTACAGTGTGTGTATATAATGAATGCAGTGTGTGTGTGTGTGTATTTGGGTAGTGTGTATATAATGAATACAGAATTGGTGTGTTTGTGTGAATGCAGTGTGTGTGTATATAATGCAGACTGTGTGTTTGTTTGAATGCAGTGTGTGTGTATATAATGCAGAGTGTGTGTTTATGTGAATGCAGTGTGTGTGTGTGTGTGTGTGTGTGTGTGTATAATGCAGAGTGGGTGTTTGTGTGAATGTAGTGTGTGTGTGTGTATGTAATGCAGTGTGTGTGTATATAATGAATGCAGAGTGTGTGTATATGATACACAGTGTGTGTGTGTGTGTGTTTGTGTAGTGTGTGTATAATGCAGAGTGTGTATATATAATGCAGAGTGTTTGTTTGTGTGAATGCAGTGTGTGTGTGTATATAATGCAGAGAGTGTGTGTGTGTATATAATGCAGAGTGTGTGTATATAATGGATGCAGAGTGTGTGTATATGATGCAGAGTGTGTGTGTGTGTGTTTGTGTAGTGTGTGTAAACTGGGTGGGGGAAGGGCATTTTTATTTTATTATTTATATTATTAAATGTATATTTATTTTTATTATTTATAATATTATTTTAATATTATTATATATTTCATATTTAATTGTTTAACTTTGTTTTTTTGTTCCCCCCCCTGCTTGTTACCTGGCCAGGGAGGGGGGCTATGTAATTCCCTGGTGGTCCAGTGGAATGGGCTGAGCAAGCTGTGACTTACCTTTCCTGCAGCTCCCTCCAGGTCCCCAGTGTAAATCTCGCAGTCTGCGTGCTGCGCAGAGCGTTGCTGCGGGTCTTGCGAGATTTACACTGGGAAGCTGATGGGAACTGCAGGAAAGGTAAGTCACAGCTTGCCGCCGCACCCCCCCCCCCCTTGTAATAAGCCCGGCGGTCCTGGTCTGTATTGTGGCAATGTAAGTTGAAAAACTCGGCATATACTCGAGTATATACAGTAGTTTCGTTCCGAATGTGACTTCAGATGAATTTCAGGCAATTCGGACATTCGGATATCCTCGAATGTCCGAAGTGCCAAATTTCCGAAGTGCTGAACTGATCCGAATTGCCGAAGTATCAAATTGCCGGATTTCGGGGGTGCCGAAATGCTTTGGATTTCTGAAAAGTGCTAAAGCAAGAGAGGGAGGGAAAATTATGTGAATGATTACAGAAATAAAAAGTATCTAAATATGTTTATGTGGTATTTTAAATGTGATAGACAAACTCAGACAGAGAGGCATTAATTTGCAGAGAAAAATATGCATTAATTTTCATTACTATATTATAAATACAAATTCTACTACCATCCTTATGTGCTTGGCAAAGAATATACTTGAAAGGATAGTGATGAGCCATCTGTCTGATTCTGATTTAACAGAGCTTTAACTTTAATAATGTGGAAGTGAGTCTGGAAATACGCTGTGTTCAGTAAAGGGTACATTTTAAGTGGACTGCTTGTGAACATTTTCTTTCAATTTTAGCTGCAATAAAAATACTGAAATACAATAAATGCACATTTTAAATGGTCTGAAAATGTTGCAAAAAGTTCTACCTAGACCCGAAACGTTTTATGCCAAACCAAAGACTCTTCTAGTCTTAAACGTTTGAGTATTTATATTTCTTTTTAGAGATACATAAACGAATTATGTAAATTTAAGCAGTTAAAATGTATGACTTATTTATTTTTCTGTAATTTTTAGGATTTTTATGGGGTGAAAATATTAAAAATAATATTTTCATAAAATTATCAAAAATGTATTTAATAATTCTGGAGTATATTTTATTAGAGGATTTTTATTTCAAACATTAATCATAAACTAACTTTAAAAAAACAATATATTGTGACAATAATTAATAATAATAATAATAATATGTAGCATGCGTGATAATATTCAGTGAATAATTAGTATAAGTGTACATATGTCAACAGTTTAACGAAGTTTAGATAATAAGAGCAATATTTTCTTTTATCCACATTGATGACGCTTTACTTTGAAAGCAGCTTGCTAAACATTCCTTAGCACAGAACACAGCATCTCACTGCAGCAAAGCGTAAAGCAATAAAAATATTTTTTTTTAAAGAAATTAAGTGTTAGTTGGAAAAGATACAAAGAATTAGGTGTGTCCAGCTTTTGGCTCCAGATGTCAGATCAGATGTTAGATGTGCCATCCCCAGAGAGTGTCTTTCGCTCCTCTGTCCTTAATTTTTAAAGGAGAATTTCTTTATACGTCACTAGTTTATAGTGACCGATCGAGTAAGGTGGGCGTGTCTTCCCTACAGACTATCATCTTGATTTTGGTCAGTAGATGTCGCAATTACATCACTTAAAATTCTTGTCAGGGGGTCCATTTACCTTTTTGTATAATGGGTTAACTAAATTTCGTGATGCGTTTGATGTCACAAATCCTAATCTTTATGATGCCCATATAATAAAGCTATCACACTTCAAAGAGTTTTGGTTGGATTCAACCAGACATATGTCTGCAATTGTGGCTATACGTTTGATTTCTGACACATCCTAAACTCTTCTTCACCTCTTAATACAATGGAACTTTGTAAGAATCCATTTTTCAGTTTTTAAAAAGTAAAATTAATTACTTAGTGTTATCTGTCATTGGTAATCCTGTGTCTGGTTTTCTTGTGTGAAACTGTGTGTAGCACATAGCAATGTTACACATGTGATTTATACATGTCTATTACACATTTTCCATTAACGTTAGTAAATAATATGACATTTCTTCATTGATATTATATCCATGAATATGCTATATTATTAACTTAGTACTATTTATATATGATTAATATAATTATAGTTAGTTATATGTGGATAGTGTGTGTGTGTATATATATAGATATATATATATATTTATATATATATATATATATATATATATATATATACATATATTTGTCTCTGGGTTGTTGCGTTCAACCCCCCTTACTGCAGACATCATGTCTTATCTCTGTTTTTATATTAGTCACATTCCTTTGCTAATGGCTAAATGAATAGAAGTAAAAATGTGTCTGTCTTTGCAATTTGTTACAAAATGGAGTTGTGACGGACCTCCTGGCACCCTGACCGGGTACCTCCGTAAATGGCTGCTTCCTAGTACTGGCGAGTACCATAAGCACTGCACTGGAACACCATAACCACAGTAAACCCCTATGAAACTCGGCAGCTTGGTTGGGGTCTGACTGTCCTCCAACCACCCTGGACCCAAGACCAGGATCCAGCTTCCAGTCGGTAGGCCTCTCTTAGTGCCGAGAGCGTAGCAAGAACAGCTCTTACAAGAGCTTAGTGATTATACTCAGGGGAGTATAGTGATTAAAGCAATCCCCAGAGTGTAGTTCTCCAATCCCCCAACATCAACCAATACTTCATGAAGGTGAAAGACGATCTGATCTTTAATGGTTCAGGTTGGCTTTCATACAATTCTCCAGGCCAGAGGAACCCCCCCCCCCCCTGGACCTGATGGGGCACAGGAACACAAAGGACACAAACCAATCCGAACAAACATACAGTCTGTGACATGCCCATGTACAGCACACAATCCCTCCCCTCTGCTTGGGACATAATTGAGTAAAGTCCTGTAATTAACTCAATTATCTCCAGGCAGAAAAAACACATTTTCACAAAGTCCAATAAGTACCCCAAAACATAACAAATCCCCATAAAAGTCCCATCCCTGATCACCCAGATCAGAGCAGGGGTTCAGGAAATTCCTAGCAGTCTCTTTTTGACCCACAATGCACATGGTCCCATGCCCAAAACATTTCCAGAGAATTAGGACTACCGGTCGGTCTCTCTGTTTGGAGTACAAAAGTACATACTTCACAGGAACAGAGACTTTTAAAGTGCACTGGGCAAGGTATATTGCAGGGCCCATAGTCCTAAGGCAAGAGGCTGGCCAGCAGGCCCCTCCAAGAACCCTTGACGAAGTTCAGTTTGTCACAGGGCCATAATCACAGGGTAGGAGGCTGGCAAACAGGCCCCTCCAAAAGCCATTGATGAGGTTACTATATAAATATATATATATATATATATATATATATATATATATATATATATACATATATTTGTCTCTGGGTTGTTGCGTTCAACCCCCCTTACTGCAGACATCATGTCTTATCTCTGTTTTTATATTAGTCACATTCCTTTGCTAATGGCTAAATGAATAGAAGTAAAAATGTGTCTGTCTTTGCAATTTGTTACAAAATGGAGTTGTGACGGACCTCCTGGCACCCTGACTGGGTACCTCCGTAAATGGCTGCTTCCTAGTACTGGCGAGTACCATAAGCACTGCACTGGAACACCATAACCACAGTAAACCCCTATGAAACTCGGCAGCTTGGTTGGGGTCTGACTGTCCTCCAACCACCCTGGACCCAAGACCAGGATCCAGCTTCCAGTCGGTAGGCCTCTCTTAGTGCCGAGAGCGTAGCAAGAACAGCTCTTACAAGAGCTTAGTGATTATACTCAGGGGAGTATAGTGATTAAAGCAATCCCCAGAGTGTAGTTCTCCAATCCCCCAACATCAACCAATACTTCATGAAGGTGAAAGACGATCTGATCTTTAATGGTTCAGGTTGACTTTCATAAAATTCTCCAGGCCAGAGGACCCCCCCCCCCCCCCCTGGACCTGATGGGGCACAGGAACACAAAGGACACAAACCAATCCGAACAAACATACAGTCTGTGACATGCCCATGTACAGCACACAATCCCTCCCCTCTGCTTGGGACATAATTGAGTAAAGTCCTGTAATTAACTCAATTATCTCCAGGCAGAAAAAACACATTTTCACAAAGTCCAATAAGTACCCCAAAACATAACAAATCCCCATAAAAGTCCCATCCCTGATCACCCAGATCAGAGCAGGGGTTCAGGAAATTCCTAGCAGTCTCTTTTTGACCCACAATGCACATGGTCCCATGCCCAAAACATTTCCAGAGAATTCGGACTACCGGTCGGTCTCTCTGTTTGGAGTACAAAAGTACATACTTCACAGGAACAGAGACTTTTAAAGTGCACTGGGCAAGGTATATTGCAGGGCCCATAGTCCTAAGGCAAGAGGCTGGCCAGCAGGCCCCTCCAAGAACCCTTGACGAAGTTCAGTTTGTCACAGGGCCATAATCATAGGGTAGGAGGCTGGCAAACAGGCCCCTCCAAAAGCCATTGATGAGGTTACTATATATATATATATATATATATATATATATACATATATTTGTCTCTGGGTTGTTGCGTTCAACCCCCCTTACTGCAGACATCATGTCTTATCTCTGTTTTTATATTAGTCACATTCCTTTGCTAATGGCTAAATGAATAGAAGTAAAAATGTGTCTGTCTTTGCAATTTGTTACAAAATGGAGTTGTGACGGACCTCCTGGCACCCTGACCGGGTACCTCCGTAAATGGCTGCTTCCTAGTGCTGGCGAGTACCATAAGCACTGCACTGGAACACCATAACCACAGTAAACCCCTATGAAACTCGGCAGCTTGGTTGGGGTCTCACTGTCCTCCAACCACCCTGGACCCAAGACCAGGATCCAGCTTCCAGTCGGTAGGCCTCTCTTAGTGCCGAGAGCTTAGCAAGAACAGCTCTTACAAGAGCTTAGTGATTATACTCAGGGGAGTATAGTGATTAAAGCAATCCCCAGAGTGTAGTTCTCCAATCCCCCAACATCAACCAATACTTCATTAAGGTGAAAGACGATCTGATCTTTAATGGTTCAGGTTGGCTTTCATACAATTCTCCAGGCCAGAGGAACCCCCCCCCCTGGACCTGATGGGGCACAGGAACACAAAAGACACAAACCAATCCGAACAAACATACAGTCTGTGACATGCCCATGTACAGCACACAATCCCTCCCCTCTGCTTGGGACATAATTGAGTAAAGTCCTGTAATTAACTCAATTATCTCCAGGCAGAAAAAACACATTTTCACAAAGTCCAATAAGTACCCCAAAACATAACAAATCCCCATAAAAGTCCCATCCCTGATCACCCAGATCAGAGCAGGGGTTCAGGAAATTCCTAGCAGTCTCTTTTTGACCCACAATGCACATGGTCCCATGCCCAAAACATTTCCAGAGAATTAGGACTACCGGTCGGTCTCTCTGTTTGGAGTACAAAAGTACATACTTCACAGGAACAGAGACTTTTAAAGTGCACTGGGCAAGGTATATTGCAGGGCCCATAGTCCTAAGGCAAGAGGCTGGCCAGCAGGCCCCTCCAAGAACCCTTGACGAAGTTCAGTTTGTCACAGGGCCATAATCACAGGGTAGGAGGCTGACAAACAGGCCCCTCCAAAAGCCATTGATGAGGTTACTATATAAATATATATATATATATATATATATATATATATATATATATACATATATTTGTCTCTGGGTTGTTGCGTTATACCCCCCTTACTGCAGACATCATGTCTTATCTCTGTTTTTATATTAGTCACATTCCTTTGCTAATGGCTAAATGAATAGAAGTAAAAATGTGTCTGTCTTTGCAATTTGTTACAAAATGGAGTTGTGACGGACCTCCTGGCACCCTGACTGGGTACCTCCGTAAATGGCTGCTTCCTAGTACTGGCGAGTACCATAAGCACTGCACTGGAACACCATAACCACAGTAAACCCCTATGAAACTCGGCAGCTTGGTTGGGGTCTGACTGTCCTCCAACCACCCTGGACCCAAGACCAGGATCCAGCTTCCAGTCGGTAGGCCTCTCTTAGTGCCGAGAGCGTAGCAAGAACAGCTCTTACAAGAGCTTAGTGATTATACTCAGGGGAGTATAGTGATTAAAGCAATCCCCAGAGTGTAGTTCTCCAATCCCCCAACATCAACCAATACTTCATGAAGGTGAAAGACGATCTGATCTTTAATGGTTCAGGTTGGCTTTCATACAATTCTCCAGGCCAGAGGACCCCCCCCCCCCCCCCCTGGACCTGATGGGGCACAGGAACACAAAGGACACAAACCAATCCGAACAAACATACAGTCTGTGACATGCCCATGTACAGCACACAATCCCTCCCCTCTGCTTGGGACATAATTGAGTAAAGTCCTGTAATTAACTCAATTATCTCCAGGCAGAAAAAACACATTTTCACAAAGTCCAATAAGTACCCCAAAACATAACAAATCCCCATAAAAGTCCCATCCCTGATCACCCAGATCAGAGCAGGGGTTCAGGAAATTCCTAGCAGTCTCTTTTTGACCCACAATGCACATGGTCCCATGCCCAAAACATTTCCAGAGAATTAGGACTACCGGTCGGTCTCTCTGTTTGGAGTACAAAAGTACATACTTCACAGGAACAGAGACTTTTAAAGTGCACTGGGCAAGGTATATTGCAGGGCCCATAGTCCTAAGGCAAGAGGCTGGCCAGCAGGCCCCTCCAAGAACCCTTGACGAAGTTCAGTTTGTCACAGGGCCATAATCACAGGGTAGGAGGCTGGCAAACAGGCCCCTCCAAAAGCCATTGATGAGGTTACTTTCGTCACAGGAGTCACCTCTGTTTTAATGGTGACTTACAGTATACAATTTTAATTTCTATCTTAACACAAAATGTCTGCCAGTGTAGATACCCCGACAGTAATAGAAATATTAGGTATTTTTATTTGAGATTGCATGGTATAGTAAGAAAATGTATGCCATGTTTAGCAATGAACTACATAAAATACCAATAGGATGTATAAGAAAGTGTGTATGTGGGCATGTACACATAATGACAGATACACATGTGGTTTTACATATGCATGTAAAAACCAGCATAAGCAACAGGAAGATTTACACTTGCATTTCTTTTAAAATTCTGAGAGCTATACTTGTCTGACTCATGGTTCTGGAAACTAGCATAAATGTACACTTCCAGTGTAATAATTTTATTAAAGACACGGAGGCTCATATTATGCATAACTCTTTCTTTATTTCCTCAGCAGCAAAGATAGAGGAATATAAATATTGTCAAAATGAAAGAAAAAACTGAACAGGCATAACAGTCAGCCAATCACATAACAGAGGAAGTAGCTATATAAGTCCTGTGTCTCCCACAATCCCCCTCTTTCTTTGCTGCTTCCTCAGACAGCTAAGTATCCATTTTTAGCTTTCTTACTTGTTGTACTTTGATTGTGGTATTTCTTGTTATTATTGCCATTTACTGATTTTACTTTGGTGTTGTGTTTATTGATGCATCCCTTGTTTAAATGTATATGCATCGTTTTTTATTTGTTGTGCTCTTAGTGTGCCTTGGGGATCCCTGGGGGTTTTTCCCCTTTACCGGGAGATTTTTTCTCTCCCTGCCTTTCCCTTGCTCCCTCGCGGGTGCAAACAGTGATTTTTGCCGCGGCCGGTCCTTGCTTCACGACCGCGGCTACGTGCACCTCCCTGCCCGCCCACGGTCTTACCGCGCGGGCAGAGTGCACGCGCCCCTTCCCCCGACGGGTGCATGGCCGCGAGCACTTCCCTCGCGTGCGGCGGCCATTTTGGACGGACCTCCATGCGGTCTGCCTCCTAGTTGCCGTGCAGTCGGTCGCCTCGATCCCTCCCGGGCACACTAACGGTCTGACTATTTCTTATTGCTTTTTCTCTGTGGGTTACTCAACCCTTTTAGTTCTCTCCTGCCCCATTTCGTTAGTCTAAAGTTTGCTCTTACAACCTATAGCCAGCATGCAGGATAGGGATGATGGGCCTGCAGATCCCTCAGGGGACTTTACCATGGAGACTACCGAGAGTGCTATGGCCTCTCAGGAATTTCAAGCATTGCTTGAAGCCACTATGGCTTCCTCCCTGCAGAAGGCTATTGCCTCGGCCATGGGGGCTGTCTCCTCCTCATTTACCCACTCCCTGCACTCTATGGTTGTACCTGCAGTAACCACCCCAACTTCCCAGGGTGGGGGGTCCCCTTCCCCTGCCCAGACAGTGCCTGGGGCACGTAAGGCTAAGGCCAAATCCAAAAATGTCGGCTCCCACTCCTCGATGCAGGTGTTACCTGCCATGAATGACACGCTGGAAGCGGTCACTGATAGCGCGCACCCCACGCGCAAAAGAGCCCCTGGCCGGGCTAAAAAGGCTAGACTATGGAAAAGGGCCAGAGCCCTAGATGATGGGTCGGATACCGACCGGAGTGTGGAGGATGAGTCCGACCATATGGGATATGACTCCTTTGACGAAGGTGAATCTGGCGAGGATTTGCCCCTTACGGGCGTGACCCCCTCGGGCTCCTCTGCCAAGGCCAGTGGCCACTTATTAGATGCCTCTGGGGATACCAAGGCGATTCTTGACCCGCAGGGTAACCCCCTGTTCGACCCTGACGACTTGCGGCACCCCAGGTCCGCTGAGTGGGTTCCCCCAGACCATATTGCCCAATACGTGGCTAAGCGTATTCGCACCCCGCTCTCTAAAGAAGGCCGCAATAAACTGCGCGCCGAATGCCCGAGGCCTTCCCTCCCCGGCGCCGCCGGCAAAACCCCGGATATTGACCCCCAAATTGCCCAATTCCTCAATAAGTCGGGCTGGAAGCCCAAGAAGGGCCTTGACCACTCCCTGAAAGGGTGCCAGGACAAGATCCTGGATACTCTGGGGCCCCTATCGAAGTTATACGAGCTTCTTGAAGCTGCCAAATCTGGAGACTCAGTTTTGGATATGGATGTGGCCATCGGGTGGGTCCAGCGAGCTATATGCCTGCTGGGCAATGCTAATACGGCTATGTCCTCTGAGAGGCGTAAGGCGATCCTCCTAAAGATCGACCCTAAGCTGGCCGCTATGACGGTGACAGAACCTGACCCGACTGAGGAGGGCTTGCTGTTCGGCTCCTCCTTTGTCAAAGACATGGGCTCCTATGTGAAGACCTTTACCGCAATTGATAAGGCGCAAGCGAACATGAAACGCATGTTCGCGCCCAAGGTTTTTGGAGGGGCCGGGCGTAGCAGGAACCGTCCGCCTGGCCGCGGTTACAGAGGCTCGTTCCGAGCACCCAGAGGTTCCTTTTTTCCATCACGAGGCTTCCAAGACCCGAGAGCACCCACCTTCTTCCCAGCCAGAGGCAGAGCTTGGGGCTCCAGATACCCCCGCAGCGGCGCTCCTAACAGACGTCCTTACGGTGAGTACCCCTTCTTCCCCTCCCGCTCAGGTAGCGGGGAGGTTGGCCTTGTTTTATCACAGGTGGGTGGCACTGACCTCAGATGCCTGGGTACTACAGTGTGTAAGGGGATATCGCCTAGAGTTCGTTTCTATGCCTGTCCAGTCTTATCCCCCCAGAGAACTGTCTCTTCCACCAGATCAGGACGAGATGATTTCCGCGGAAGTCGTGGAAATGTTGTTCAAGGGCGCAATAGAGGAACTGCCGTTCGCCGCACGAGGCTTTACGAGCAACTTGTTCCTTGTACCAAAGAAAGGAGGCGGAGTTCGCCCCGTGATAAATCTTCGCCCTCTCAATGCTTTCCTACGTTACCAACATTTCCAGATGGAGGGCATACACTGCCTCAGAGACCTTCTACGCCAAGCGGACTGGCTGGCCAAACTGGACCTGAAGGACGCTTACTTCACGGTTCCCATTGCCGCAGACTGCAGGGACTACCTGCATTTCACTTGGCATGGCCGACGATGGCGCTTCACCTGCCTGCCTTTCGGTCTCTCTTCGGCTCCTTGGTGCTTCACCAAGCTCCTGAAGCCGGTGGTGGCATTCCTCCGAACCCGAGGGGTCCGCCTCATTATTTACCTGGACGACATTCTGATCCTATCCCAGTCGAGGGCGGACCTCCTACTACACTTGGACTGGACGACCGACCTTTTACAAGGTCTGGGATTTCTGATCAATTGGGACAAATCAGTCCTGACCCCCGCCCAGTCGATAGAATTCCTGGGCTTCAAGGTGGATTCCGTCCAACAGTTTTTGTTTCTACCGGATTCCAAGATGAAAGCCATTCGGAAGGAAATCCGGAGGGCTCTTCGTGTCTCAGACTTGTCAGTAAGACAATTGGCGAGAATTATTGGCCTCCTCGCAGCCTCTATCCAGGCGATCTTCCCGGGCCCACTACATTACAGAGCCCTTCAACGGCTCAAAGGGTCGCACCTTCGACTGGGCCACTCCTACGAATCTCGGATACGCTTGGACGCGGAGTCCAGAGACGAGTTAGAATGGTGGTTGGCACACATGGAGGCATGGAACGGGAGAGCCATTTTCGGCTCCGTCCCAGACGTAGTGATAGAGTCCGATGCCAGCTTGCACGGCTGGGGTGCTCGTTGTGGAGACGTTTCCACAGGAGGCAGATGGTCCGACATGGAGAAGTCGTTACACATCAACTGCTTGGAACTTCTGGCGGGGGCATTCGCGATCCGCAGCCTTACCCCAGGGCGGGCGAATTGCTGCGTTCTGCTCAGGATGGACAACGTGTCGGCGGTCCGTTACATAAATCACCTGGGCGGCACGAAGTCCAAAATGTTGGCGATTCTAGCGAAGGATTTCTGGCAGTTCTGCCTCTACAACAACGTCTCGGTGACGGCGGAACACATTCCGGGTCTGGACAATTCGGGAGCGGATTGGAATTCCAGACACTTACGAGACTCTGGCGATTGGCATTTGCACGCCTCGGTGTTCCAGGGCCTGGACATGTTATGGGGAAAGTTCCAGATGGATCTGTTCGCATCACGGCTGAACACTCAGCTGCCGAGGTTCTACAGTTGGAGGCCGGACCCGGCAGCGGTGGCGACGGATGCCTTCCTCCAAGACTGGCCGCAGGGTCACCTGTACGCTTTTCCCCCGTTCAACATGATCGCACGCACGATCTCGAAACTGGTTCGCCACGACTGTTGTGTGGCGTTGGTCACCCCTCTCTGGAGATCTCGACCATGGTTCCCTCGCTTGATGGAGTTGTCAATAGATTTTCCCCGGTTGATACCAGTCTTCCAGGACCTCCTTCTGGATCCGGATGGGAACTCGCACGACCTGGTGATTCAACACCAGTTGCCCCTGATAGCATGGTTCCTTTCAGGGGACCTTGGGTTGTCTCAGACGTTCCGCAAACAACTCTCCTGCTCCTCGATAACGCCTGGGCCCCAGGCACACGAACGGCTTATCGAGCTTCATGGAGATCGTGGTCTGGTTGGTGCATGGAACGGGCAGTGGATCCCGTATCTGCCCCTCTACATCTGATCCTGGAGTTCCTCACGTTCCTGTTTGACTCGGGCAAGGCGTATCGCACGATCAACCTATCCCGCTCGGCTATTTCGGCCGGACACAGGGGTTTGGATGGTTCCCCTGTCGGCAGACATCCTTTCGTATGTCGCCTTCTCAAGGGTATTCGCCTTGCACGTCCTCCTCGGCCTCGTTTCTCTGCCTTTTGGGATGTCAACGTGATGTTACAGTTCCTCTCATCGTGGTACCCTAACCATGAATTGACTTTGAAACGGTTGTCATCCAAGCTGGTGATGTTACTCTGTTTGATCTCTTGCAAGAGGGTCTCTGACGTCAGGGCCCTGGATTGGGACGCCGTTGCATTCACCCCAGAAGGTGTTACTTTTGACATATCCAGGAGGACGAAGTCTGCATCCAAGTCGTTTACTTACCCGAGGTTTTCTGGTTGTCCGGCACTCTGCCCAGTGGATTGCGTCAAAGTTTATCTGGATGCTACACATTCCCTTCGCTCCGCTGATCTACATGATTTGTTCTTATCTTTTAAGTCACCTCATCGGCCAGTTTCGACACCTACTCTGGCACGTTGGGTGCGTTGGCTACTATCTTCTGCAGGTATAGACACCTCTGTTTTTACGCCTCATTCTGTGCGGGGCGCGATGGCTTCGAAAGCATCCTCAGTCGGATGTCGTCTAGAAGACATTATGCGAGCGGCGGACTGGTCCAGGGAATCGACCTTTCGAGATTTCTATTTCAGACCAATTGAACACATCGCATCTCGAGTAGTGGCACAGCTTTGAACTTGCATAATATGAGCCTCCGTGTCTTTAATAAAATTCCCAGATTTTACTAGTAACATGACGTAAAGTCATGATTTTATTAAAGACACGGAGGCGAGTATTATTCCCGCCCACCCTCCCGGTGTGGATTCTGGGAAATGAGATGCTTCTGTGCTATTCAGGTATGCTTTTCATTTAGGTCTGTATTTATATCATGTATTTATATCATGTATTTGCATCATGTTTTGGATGATCTTGACCATTTTATGCTGGATCCTAATTTTATATATTTTCTATTTCAGAATACAGTTTTTTGTATGGCTCCTCACGGTTATGTTTGGTAAGTCTACAGTTTTGAGTTTGGAAATTACCATATTTTTCTATCTTTTTTAGCTTGAAGTTTTCGTATTGTTTCCCGTTTCCTGTTTGGATCAAGTAGGACATCGTTATCTTACCTGGTCTTCGGTTTTCGCAAGAAAGAGGGGGATTGTGGGAGACACAGGACTTATATAGCTACTTCCTCTGTTATGTGATTGGCTGACTGTTATGCCTGTTCAGTTTTTTCTTTCATTTTGACAATATTTATATTCCTCTATCTTTGCTGCTGAGGAAATAAAGAAAGAGTTATGCATAATACTCGCCTCCGTGTCTTTAATAAAATCATGACTTTACGTCATGTTACTAGTAAAATCTGGGAATTTTCCTCCCATAAAACCTACGAAATAGCAACGACATTAGATATGCCAAACAAGCAATCCATTTATCAAATGGCAATTGAGAATCTGATGTTGCTTCTTTGCAACAGCGAGATTACATGCGTGTTATCATTTAGTCATTTTGGAGCTTTAGTGGCAACCAGCATAGAATCGAGAGGGTTGGAATCAAACACCAAGTTCTTCCCATAGAGAATAATGAGAGCTTTTAGCTGATTGTCATCATACATTTTTGCATTTAGCGGATGGCGAATGAAAAGTAGGGACATGGATAGAGAAATGCTAGCCCTACGCCTGTCTAAGGTAGGTGTAGGGG
Organism: Pelobates fuscus; assembly: GCF_036172605.1. Lineage (NCBI taxonomy): Eukaryota > Metazoa > Chordata > Amphibia > Anura > Pelobatidae > Pelobates > Pelobates fuscus. The sequence goes on from NC_086317.1 coordinate 258,692,400, forward strand.
AGGAGTGGTCACCTTTTATTCTTAAAGTGGACAGTATAGTCATCAAAACAACTTTAGCTTAATTAACTAGTTGTGGTGTATAAATCATGCCCCTACAGTCTCACTGCTCAATTTTCTGCCATTTTGGAGGGAAGTCACTTTGTTTATGCAGCCCTAGCCACACCTCCCTGCATATGTCTTACACAGCCTTCTTAAACACTTCCTGTAAAAAGACATCTACATTTTACACTCTTTTTATTGCAAAATCTGTTTAACCTTTTTAAGGACAGAGGCAATTGTACAAGTTCTGCTAAAAACAAGACCTGTAATATGAACTGTATGTCTGTACAACTGTAATTTAACTCTTTCATATTAAGTGCACCCACACTTATTATTTATCATTTTGTTAAGGATAAACAAGGCTTTTTATTTCACACCAAATATTAATATATAAAAAATAATTTAATATGAATAAAATCTAAAAAAGTGAGAAATTAAGAAATTTTATTTTCTTAGTTCTGCGTGGCATTTTAACTGTGACTGTCAAAATATACTTAGCTTTTATTGCAATAAAATGCGCATATTTGTGTTCAGCAATGTCTCAGCAAAAGGTTTTATGGGGCTTTGGAAACAAACAGGGTCAAATATAGGGCTTTCCCCTTTTCAGTTTCTAAACATTGCAATTTGCCAGGTTTGCTGGGCCTATGCTGCCTTTGAGCCTATATGGCAGCCCAGGAATGAAAATTACCCCCATTTGCAAAAGTAGACAGCCCAGGGTATTCAAAATGGGGTATGTCCAGTCTTTTTTGGTAGCTACTTAGTCACAAACCCGGGTCAAAGTTAGCATTCATATTTGCTTTTTCACAAAAAAACTGCCCTTTCACTAATGATATAATCAGCATTATACAAAGTTAGCATTTATATTTGTTTTTTGCAGTTTTCACACACAAACTGCAATTTCATGACTAAAAATATTTTTCGTTTTGGCTTACCTGAGAGTCTTTACCTTTTCTCCCCAAGGTAGTTCAGTCTCTCTTCCTTGGGAAATCTTCAGTACATGTCCTCCTGAATAATCCCCTTTAGTGATATCACCTTCTACCTCTGTACTACTCCTTCATACTTTTCATTATTTGTTTATGTATTTGTTCATGTACTGATCAAATATATAAGGTAAGTCTTATGTACCTATTGTTAGGTTCTCTGGTGGTCTAGGGATAATATTTAGGCGTTTTGCTGCCTTTTCACCACATTTTTGGGTTATAATTGGTAGCTTTGACGGCCTCGATATGCATATGGGAGCCGCCATCTTTCTCCGCATCCAGTCTGACGAACTGCGCATGCGCAAATGGTCGGTCGCGTCATGCCACGTCATTTGTACCAGTGAGGTAACTCAGTTGGTAAATTCCCTGACTACAAAGCCTATTCAAAAATGCAAGGTTACAGGTTCAGATCCCAGCAGGGTCAACTCACCCTTTCATCCTTCTCTGAGGTTGCTAAAATAAGCACCATCAATATGGTAACGATAACATCTATTACAGGTGAAAATGAAGGAAAGGGACCTCAGTTAAGAAAAAGGATAAATTAGTCATTTATTACACGTGAGTTTACAGAAGAAGAGGTTCTATTTCAACTGTCAAAAGTAAAGACAAATAAGTCAATGGGACCTGATGGAATACACCCAAAGGAGATAAGTGGTGTACTAGCAAAACCATTAACAGATTTATTTAACCAATCATTGTTAACAGGAGTAGTCCCAGAAGATTGGAATTTAGCGAATGTTGTGCCCATTCACAAGAAAGGTAATAGGAAGGAGTCAGGCAACTATAGGCCAGTAAGCCTTACCTCAGTGGTTAGGAAAGTAATGGAAACCATGTTAAAAGATAGGATTGTTGAACATCTAAAAACACATGGATTTCAAGATCAGAGACAACATGGGTTTACTTCAGGGAGATCATGCCAAACTAATCTTACTGATTTTTTTGATTGGGTAACTAAAATAATAGATCAGGGTGGTGCAGTAGACATTGCTTACCTAGATTTCAGTAAGGCTTTTGACACTGTTGCACATAGAAGGCGTATCAATAATCTGCAATCTTTAAGTTTGGATTCCAATATTGTTGAATGGGTAAGGCAGTGGCTGAGTCACAGGCAACAGAGGGTTGTAGTCAATGGAGTATATTCGAAGTTTGGACTTGTCACCAGTGGGGTACCTCAGGGATCTGTACTTGGACCCATTCTCTTTAATATTTTTATTAGTGATATTGCAGAAGGTCTTGATGGTAAGGTATATCTTTTTGCTGATGATACTAAGATATGTAACAGGGTTGATGTTCCAGGAGGGATAAGCCAAATGGCAAATGATTTAGGTAAACTAGAAAAATGGTCAGAGTTTTGGCAACTGACTTTTAATGTGGATAAGTGCACGATAATGCATCTTGGATGTAAAAACCCAAGGGCAGAGTACAGAATATTTGATAGAGTCCTAACCTCAACATCTGATCAAAGGGATTTAGGGGTGATTATTTCTGATGACTTAAAGGTAGGCAGACAATGTAATAGAACAGAATGCTTAGTTGTATAGGGAGATGTATTAGCAGTAGAAAGAGGGAAGTGCTCATGCCATTGTACAGCACACTGGTGAGACCTCACTTGGAGTATTGTATGCAGTACTGGAGACCGTATCTTCAGAAGGATATTGATACTTTAGAGAGAGTTCAGAAAAGAGCTACAAACTGGTTCATGGATTGCAGGATAAAACTTACCAGGAAAGGTTAAAGGATCTTAACATGTATAGCTTGGAGGATAGATGAGACAGGGGGGATATGATAGAAACATTTAAATACATAAAGGGAATCAACACAGTAAAGGAGGAGACCATATTTAAAAGAAGAAAAACTACCACAACAAGAGGACATAGTCTTAAATTAGAGGGGCAAAGGTTTAAAAATAATATCAGGAAGTATTACTTTACTGAGAGGGTAGTGGATGATGGGAATAGCCTTCCAGCTGAAGTGGTAGAGGTTAACACAGTAAAGGAGTTTAAGCATGCGTGGGATAGTCATAAGGCTATCCTAACTATTAGATAAGGCCAGGGACTAATGAAAGTATTTAGAAAATTGGGCAGACTAGATGGGCCGAATGATTCTTATCTGCCGTCACATTCTATGTTTCTATACCGTTTTCCATGCATGTGCGGTAGTGCCAATTTACGTGTGCGCATTTGTTCCAACAGGTCCATGCATAGTGACATCATTAGTGGCGTCGCTCACCCTTTTTAAAACGCCAAAACCAAATAATTGTTACCTGTTTAGGTTCTTCAATCTTCTTCAATCTTCTGAATTGCCTGACTTCTCAGTTTTGATTGAAATTCGTTCAAACAATATTTCCTTCAGGTAGGTTTTTTTTTTAAGCTTTGTAAAGGCATATTTCACCTTTCTTCCAAAATGTTATTTTTAAACTGCTTTGGTATATTAATTTCAACTCTTTATAGCAATTCTCAAGTTGCTAATAATGGAAAAAGGGGTATAATAAACAAAAGTCTCACTACAAGAGTTATAGGTAAGTCATTATTTTCTATATTCAATGTATTTCACTTATTACAAACAAGTGGACATTTATGTATTCCCTATCATGATAGTTCTACAGGAAAGAAAGCATCTGGATCTTTCAATGGTAAATCGCCTAAAAGGAACCGATGCAAAGCCTGTGACAAAAGGCCCCTAGAAGGGAATAGCAGCTAGATCCTCTACCTCTACACCGGCAAAACAGGCAGTATCTCAAGGGATCAAAGAGGCAGCAAAGAACGCAAAAGGCCAAGGCTCCCTGATCCTTTGGACTACTCACAGGAAGAATCATTAGATGAATCCATGGATATAGACTCATACAGAGAAACATTTTCTCCTTCAGAGGAAGAACCCTAAGCTGCAGATTTTCTTGAACCAGTTCAAGTGGATCATCTAATATCCAGAGTGCGCAAGTCCTTAAGCCTAAAATAAGTTTCTAAAGAATAACCTTCTACTTCCAGCAGGTAATTTGCAGATTTAAGGAGAAAGAGAGCTACATTTCCTGTGCATGATTCGATTAAGACAGACTCAGGAAAACTATTCCCATTTATTTCTCACCAAAAAAAAGCCTCAGGAGGATGAACATTGATACTAGACTTACACAGATTAAACAAGTTCCTGAACATCCGCAGGTTCAAGATGGAATCCATACAGTCTACCATAAAGGCAGTGTTTCCAAACCAGTGGGTGCCTATTTTCATATCCCCATTGCCACAGAACATCAAAAGTACCTCAGATGTGCGATAGAAGGAGGACGCTTTCAATTTTGTGCCCTTCCATTTGGTCTCAGTACGGCCCCACAAACATTCTCCAAAGTTCTGATTGTTATGATAGCATAACTCTAAAAAAGTGGCATAGCCATTCACCACTATCTAAATGACAACATAATTGTGGCAGAAAACAAAGATACTCCACTGATTCATGGTCAGGTATGTATGCAGTATCTTCAACTTCATGGATGAAAGATCAACAGAGCCAAAGGTCAACTAGCTCCATCTCAGAACATGAAGTACATGGGAGCAATGTTCAACACCTTCAAAGGCACAGTTCAACTGTCACCAGAAAGAGGTACAAAACTTATAAATAAGGTCAGAGAGATGTTGGCATCCACTGTAACCTTGGCAGAAAAGAGCATGTGTCTACTAGGTTCCATGTCCTCCATTATAGGTCTGACAAGGTGGGCACAATGGGGAATGAGAATATTTCAGGACAATTTCCTGCATCAATTCAGATCAGGAAATCTGCTACAACCCATCAACATTCCTCCTCATGTTCACCAGTCCCTGATGTGGTGGCTACACAGGAAATTCCTACCCTGGGAAACATCCATTGGACTGTAATAACTACAGATGCCAGCCAACGGGAATGGGCAGCCCATCTTCAAAACAATTTTATTCAAGGAAAATGGACAGCAAACTCTCCTTCCAACTTCCTAGAGCTGATAGCAGTATACACCTGACTGGGTGCCTCTACCAATCGCTGGTTCCTAGCTCTCGTTGAGTACCATAAGCACCGCACCAGACACTATAAGCACCATAGCCCCTTAGCCGCTGCAGCTTGGCTGGAGTCTTGCCGTCCCTTCTCACCCTGGACCAAATTCCTGGATCCAGCTCCCAGAAGACCTCTCCTCCAAGAGAGTATAGCAGGTATAGCAGTGTAGCTCTTAGAAGAGCTGGTGATTATAATCCAAGGTAGTATAAGAGTATAGCTATCCCCAGAGTGAATATAGCTGTCCCCTCCATAAATGAGACGGCTCTATGGTGAGGGTTAAGAGGAACTGGTTTATTGGTAGCCACAACTGCATATGCAAGTCCCCATGCAAGGGGTTTACTTTTACATATTCTAGGGGCATTCCCCACTGGACCAGAGAGTAGACTATGACAAAGTACATACTGTATTTACATTGACTCACAGGTACAGGACACTCCCACACAAAACAGGATAATCCCTCCTCTGTGCCCAAGAGATAATTGAGTCAAGCACTGTATTAAACTTAATTATCTCCATGCACAGAAAACATACATTTTTACAAAAAAAACAAAAATACCTTTAAACACACATAACCGCCAGAAAAATTACATTACCTGATAGCCCCGATCTGGGTGACCAACATATCCAAAAATCACCCAGATCCGTTTAGGGGTTCGGGAATTTCCTGGAAGTCATAATTTGACCAACCCCACGCATGGTCCCATGCCCAAAACAGTTCTTACCCTGGAGGTTGTTTGCCATGTTCGTGGGAACGTTTCCACCGAACAGTGCCCTTCTAAGTTGTGTAGAAACGAATGCAGGCGATCCTGGAAGTCCAGCCGTGTTCGGGAGGTTCAGTGGCCGAAAACAGTTCCATGAACTCAACGACCAAACACTGCTGCCTGTGTTCATGCGAAACAAGATGGCCGCCACCTTGTGGTCATTCATGAGAACAGCGGCCACTAAGACGAACACTTAGAACACTGCGGTGGAAAGTGTTACAAACTGTCAATTAGGCTTAACAAGCTCCCAGGTGGTCTCTGGTTCGTGCGCCTGTTCAGTTCCCAAACCAAATATAAATTCCCAAAAGTCTGTTCACATAGTTTTTAAAAGGCCCATAGTCTTTAGGCAGGCAAGCAGGCCCCTCCAAAACCACGTGGCCACAGTATCCATCATTCTCTTCAGACCATGGTTTTTACTCCTGCTGAGCAAGGAAAAATCATGGCAGCTTCCAAAAGTTCCTTATCTACTCCAACAAGGTCCAATTCTTTATCCAAATCCAGTCTCTCTCAATCTGATGATGTGAAATTTGAAAAGGAAGGGTTGAAAGAAAAAGTTTTACCCAAGCAGTTATTAACCCTCTATTGCAGGCAAGAAAGCGTTCCACTTCCGCAACATATTATAGAGTCTGAGATGTTTTTTCTACATGAGCAATGCCTAAACAAATAGACATTCAGAAAACATCTAATAAAGACATTTTGGAATTCTTGCAATCAGGATTAGATAAAGGACTGAGTTATAATACCTTGAAGGTACATATTTCAGCACTTTTGCCTCTGACTGACCATAGATGTAGCCAGATTTATGACAGCAGTCTTAAAGATAAATCCACCTATCAAGTCTTTTGCACCTCCATGGGACTTACTGCTGATTCTAAAAGCTCTCAAATCTCATCCTTTTGAACCATTAGAATCTGTATCGCCTAATTTTCTCACCATAAAGACCATAAAGACAGTCCTTCTGGTAGCCATAGCTTCGGGAAGAAGAGTATCAGAACTCCATGCTCTATCTGCTAAAGAGCCCTTCACAGTCTTCCACAAAGATAGAGTGATCATAATAACAGTTCCTGAATTCCGACCAAAAGTTACTTCAGCATTCCACATAAATGAAGAAATAGTACTCCCAGCACGGGAGGAGGAACAAGATAAGGGAGAAGAATCTAATCTGGCATCTATTGATCTGGTGAGATGTCCTTCTATTTACTTACAAAGATCTTCCCGATGGCGAATCTATCAAAGATTATTCATTATACCTAATGGGGCCAGAAAAGGTCTTCAAGCATCCAAAGTAGCTATCAGTAGATGGATCGCCTCAGCTATCATACAAGCCTACAAAGCAGCTATGATGAAGTCCAGATGGACTCAAGGCGCACACTACACCAAGCATGTCAAACTCGCAGGCCGCGGGCCTCATGCGGCCCACAAGGACCATTTTTGCGGCCCGGTGAGCTGCTAGTACATGTTCAGTGTTATAGCAGAGTAGGCACCTGCTTTCCCCATATTGCAGGTGCCTACTCTGCTAACACTTACCCGGCCGGGGAGGAGGGCCGCGAGGGAGCTCAGTGTTCCAGCTCCTCACTGCTCCCTCGCACGCGATGACTGAAGTGAAGCTGAGTGCCGGAATATGACATCATATTCTGGCACCCGGCATCACTAAACCGCGCAAGGGAACAGCGAGGAGCAGGAAGGATCCCCGGGAGATACCCCACATCGGCTCCAAAAAGGTAAGAAGCAATAATGAAAAGTGTGTGTGTGTGTGTGTGTCTGTCTGTTAGTCATTCAGTGAGTATGTGTGTGTGTGTGTGTGGGTGTCTGTCAGTGAGTGTGTGTGTGTGTGTGTGTGTGTCAGTGAGTATGTGTGTCTGTGTCAGTGTGTGTGTGTCAGCAAGTATGTGTGTGTCTGTATGTGTGTGTCTGTCTGTCATTGAGTATGTGTGTCAGTGTGACTGTATGTGTGTCTGTCTGTCTGTCAGTGAATTTGCTCCTCTTCCTGAGTTTTGTTTCAAAGCTGTTGTATACAGCAGACACATACTCCAAGGAATCCATGTATAAAGTGGAATTATGAGGCAAAAATGTGGTTAATTGTTGAGCTAATTTGCATACACCTACCCAGAATCCCTTGCATTAGTGAGAGCACTGTTAAAGTGAGATTTCTGTGGGAAAAACAAGTCTTATGGCTTGACTGGTGTGTATTTGTGTTAGGCAATGTATTAACTATATAGACACACATATATAATCTAACGTTTTATTTTATTTTTAAGCTGTTTAAAACATGCGATGGCGATGTCTATCATGGCAGAACGGCTCCCCCCCCTCCCAGGCTAAAGGTAAGAAGGGAGGGGGGGGGGATATAACTTTTTTTTAAATTTTATTAATAAAAAAATATATTTAAATTTAAATAACACACACAACACACACAGCACCCCCAGACACACACAGCACCCAGACACACACAGCACCCCCAGACACACACAGCACCCTCACACAGCACCCCCAGACACACACAGCACCCCCAGACACACACAGCACCCAGACACACACAGCACCCCAGACACACACACAGCACCCCCCGACACACACACAGCACCTCCAGACACACAGCACCCAGACACACACAGCACCCTCAGACACACACAGCACCCAGACACACACATCACCCTCAGACACACACATCACCCTCAGACACACACAGCACCCAGACACATACAGCACCCCCAGACACACACAGCACCCCCAGACACACACACAGCACCCAGACACACACAGCACCCCCAGACCCACACAGCACCCAGACACACACAGCACCCCCAGACACACACACAGCACCCCCAGACACACAAAGCACCCAGACACACACAGCACCCTCAGACACACACAGCACCCATACACACACAGCACCCTCAGACACACACAGCACCCAAACACACACAGCACCCCCAGTCACACACACAGCACCCACAGACACACACACAGCACCCCAGACACACACAGCACCCCCAGACACACACACAGCACCCAGACACACACAGCTCCCCCAGACACACACAGCACCCTCAGACACACACAGCACCTTCAGGCACACACATCACCCAGACACACACAGCACCCTCAGACACACACAGCACCCAGACACACACAGCAACCCCAGGCACACAGCGCACCCAGACCCACAGCGCACCCAGACACACAGCGCATCCAGACACACAGTGCACCCCCAGACACACTGCACAGCACCCAAACACACACAGCACTCCCCTAGGTTTCTAATATATTTTTTAATTTCACTGATTTGTAAAATGTATTTGCAATTTAACCCCTTCATTACATTTTATGTGGCAATAATATTATTATTATTATTTTATTATTTATATAGCGCTATCAAAATTCCGTAGCGCTGTACAATGGGGTTATCATAGGTTATGCCTAACTTCTTGTCCTGATGTTGGTAAAATTTACATATTTAAATTCCACTCTGTAAAAGCAATATTTCTAAATATGCCCTTGATTTAATAAGCTTTCCAAATGACCAAATATCTTTAGAAAAACTTCCCAAATGATTTATCTACAGAAGTCACCATTTAAGTCCATGGGGAGTTTTGTAGCTTAATCATGTGGAACGTTTTACTAGCAATATTGAATCATTTGAAAAGCTTATTAAATTAAGGCGTAAGTCCATTATACATTTCTTCATATAAGGTTTATAGCAAGATAGTGTTATTAAATCAGAAATTGATATTGTTTGTTTATTTATGAGATTGAAGGGAAGTTTAATATATTGACAAATCTATAAATGATATCTGTTCTATTCAATATACTGCTTTTACTTTACTTTATAATTTAGCTTTTTTAAATTGACATTTTATACCATATCAGTCTCATACACGTTAGGTGGGTGACACCCAGTGGCCAGCTTGTAGACTGCATGTATACATTTTAAAAATCTGAAGAATTTACCAACCTCTTAAAGTTTGATTATTTTTAATAAACAATTGATATGGTCAAGTAGGGAATTGTTCACAAAAGGTAGTGATACACCCTCTATTAATGTCTCTGTGAAAAATAGACATGAGCGGACACACTGGTGGACGAAAAATACATAACCTAGTAAGCAGAGGTGGCTCTAGACTTTTGGAGGCCTTAGGCGAAAATCAAATATGAGCCCCCCCCCCCCCCATGCGTGATAAAAAAAAATAAAAAAAAAAATAAGGAAATATTAAAATTAACTGTATACATTGCATATTTTAAGGCAAACATTAAAATATGCATATCCTCTCCTTCCCCCTTTATTTGCATCTCCTCTCCTTCCCCCTTTATTTCCACCTCCTCCCCTTCCCCCTTTATTTCCACCTCCTCTCCTTCCCCCTTTATTTCCACCTCCTCTCCTTCCCCCTTTATTTCCACCTCCTCTCCTTCCCCCTTTATTTCCATCTCCTCTCCTTCCACCTTTATTTCCATCTCCTCTACTTCCCCCTTTATTTCCATCTCCTTTCCTTCCCCCTTTATTTCCATCTCCTCTCCTTCCCCCTTTATTTCCATCTCCTCTCCTTCCCCCCTTTTTTTCCATCACCTCTCATTCCCCCTTCATTTCCATCTCCTCTCCTTCCCCCCCTTTTTTTCCCCATCTCCTCTCCTTCCCCCTTTTTTTCCCATTACCTCTCCTTCCCCCTTGTTTTCCCATCACCTCTCCTTCCCCCTTTTTTCCCCATCACCTCTCCTTCCCCCTTTTTTTTCATCACCTCTCCTCCCCCTTCTTTCCCCATCACCTCTCCTTCCACCCTTTTTTTATCACCTCTCCTTCACCCTTTTTCTCCCATCACCTCTCCTTCCCCCCTTTTTTCCCCATCACCTCTCCTTCCCCCCTTTTTTCCATCACCTCTCCTTCCTCCTTTTATTCCCATCACCTCTCCTTCCCCCCTTTTTTTCCCATCACCTCTCCTTCCCCCTTTTTTCCCATCACCTCTCCTTCCCCCCTTCTTTCCCCATCACCTCTCCTTCCCCCTTTTTTTCCCCATCACCTCTCCTTCCACCCTTTTTTTAATCACCTCTCCTTCCCCTTTTTTTTCATCGCCTCTACTCCCCCTTCTTTCCCCATCACCTCTCCTTCCCCCTTTTTTCCCCATCACCTCTCCTTCCCCCCTTTTTTCCATCACCTCTCCTTCCTCCTTTTTTCCCATCACCTCTCCTTCCCCCCTTTTTTTCCCATCACCTCTCCTTCCCCCCCTTTTTCCCATCACCTCTCCTTCCCCCCTTTTTTTTAATCACCCCTCCTTCCCCCCCTTTTTTTCCATCACCTCTCCTTCCCCCCTTTTTTTCCATCACCTCTCCTTCCTCCTTTTATTCCCATCACCTCTCCTTCCCCCCTTTTTTCCCATCACCTCTCCTTCCCCCTTTTTTCCCATCACCTCTCCTTCCCCCCTTCTTTCCCCATCACCTCTCCTTCCGCCTTTTTTCCCCCATCACCTCTCCTTCCACCCTTTTTTTTAATCACCTCTCCTTCCCCTTTTTTTCATCGCCTCTACTCCCCCTTCTTTCCCCATCACCTCTCATTCCCCCTTTTTTCCCCATCACCTCTCCTTCCACCCTTTTTTTAATCACCTCTCCTTCCCCCCTTTTTTTCCATCACCTCTCCTTCCTCCTTTTTTCCCCATCACCTCTCCTTCCCCCCTTTTTTTCCCCATCACCTCTCCTTCCCCCCCTTTTTTCCCATCACCTCTCCTTCCCCCCTTTTGTTTTAATCACCTCTCCTTCCCGCTTTTTTCCCATCACCTCTCCTTCCCCCCTTTTGTTTTAATCACCTCTCCTTCTCCCTTTTTTTCCCATCACCTCTCCTTCCCCCTTTTTTTCCCCATCACCTCTCCTTCCCCCCTTTTTTTTCCATCTCCTCTCCTTACCTTTTTCTCTCTTCTCCTCTTCTCTCATTCCTTCACCACCAGCAGCGTCTTTCTTTTTCTTCTCTTCTTCTTGGTACCGCAGGTGGGGGTATGCAGGGAGGGGTTACGTCGTCGCGTCGTGACGTCATCAACATCGGCATCGCGGATTGGCCGATTAGCAGGTTAGTGTGCAGGAGGAGGGAAGGGGCCTCACTACCTCACGGAACCCATGTGAGAGGGTTCCATCTTTCATTAGAGCCGAGCGGCGACGCGGCAATGCGGATGCGGCCGCCAGCTGGCATGAAAATATTACAAATAAGCATTTAAATTTAAAGCACTACTGAAGTGTCTCTCTAATTACACGGTTTAGGCGGCCGCGAGGCCCCTTTAGCGCGAGGCCTTAGGCGGCCGCCTAAACCGCCTAATTAGAGAGCCGCCTCTGCTAGTAAGCTAATTTGCCATGCCTTCTTACTGCCACTGTTGGCAATACTGTTAGACACTCACATCTTTGTTGTATGAAAAAGAAACACTCTATGAACTACCATAGATCAACTTGCTTCTTTTATCCATTGGATGTACTACTAATGCCACACTGTTTTTTTTTTTTTTTCTGTACCCCTAGTTTGCAGACATAAATCCTTAAATGAAGAATTTATTTAAAAAAAAAAGTTAGTGATACAGAATTTGGCTATTTTGACTGTAAATTTGAAATTAATTTAGAATTTGCTTCTGATTTTAGGAGCCATAAGATTAGTAAGAGGAACACTCCAGACCAGGACCGGCCCAATACATTGTGCTGCCTGGTTCCAAGGATATTGGAAAAATTTAAATGATTTTAACCTATATATAGACTTTAAAAAGTATAGTAGATCTATGACCATCAAGAGACACTTTCTTATGCATTCCGTGTCCCCTAATTTAGAGGTAGTGGAATACCAGAACCTACAACAAAAATAATTTAAACCCAAATCACATTTTATTTCCTATTCAAAGTTGAGGCCTGTATCTAGAAATGTTTTAACAAATGGTAGACCAAGAATTTAGGCCCCTATCTAGGAATAGTAAGCATGGAAAAAATCTTAAATATAACCTAACTAAAAAAGAGGAAATCTGCCTAAAAAACCTAATGAAAAGCGAGGATATAGTTATTAAGGAGACGGATAAGGGGGCAGGGCATAGTGATAATGTCTACTGAGTATTATCTGCAAGAATCTGCCAACATCCTAGGAGATATAAAGACATACAAAGTATTGAAAGGGGAATTGATTTTTTTTTTGAAAGGAGCAAAAATAGAAAATGTCATTACAACAGAATTTTGATTATTTATAAAAAAAAAAAACCCTACCATTGCTATTTTTTATTTTCTACCTAAGACACATAAGAATTTAACACAACCTCCAGGACATCAGATAATTAGTGGAATAGACTCACTTCCCGCTAATTTATCGGCATTTGTGGATTCTTATTTACAAACATATGCACAAACATGTTTTTCATATATTAAAGGCACAAAGTTGTTTTTACAAGAAATAGAAAGTCTCTAGTGGAGCCCTGACTATAGCTGGACAACCCTCAATGCTACATCATTATACATGGTCATCAAGCATAATTTGGGATTAGAGGCCATTAATCATTTCATGAGCCTGGACTCAAACATACCACCTAAATGTAGAGATATTGTTTCATCTTCAGTTAAATTTATTTTAGAGCACAATTATTTTTTCATTAATGGCGATTTTTATTTACAAGTCACAGGGACTAACCATGGGCACCAGATTCGCCCCAGCTATGCCAACACCTATATGAGAAGATGGGAAGATCTCTTCATTTGGTCTGGTCATATCTGGGGAGAGAACCTTGTGCTCTGGTGGAGATACATCGATGATGTAATTATTATTTGGAAGTGGTCTTTTTCTTGTTTTCAGGAGTTTGTGGATTATCTGAATGATAATCAATACCATTTGAAATTTACACCTGTATGGGACAGGAAAACAATTATATTTCTAGATTTGACACTTTTTTGTGAGGATAATTATATAAAAACGAATTTTTTATTTAAACCAACAGACGAGAATAGATATGTTCATAGGAACAGTTGTCACTGCCAACAATGACTAAGGGGAATAGCAAAAGGACAATTTATGTGTCTTACACGCAATTGTTCCCACACCCAAGATTTTAAAACTCAGTCACTACACATTAAAAAGAAGCTTATTGAAAAAGGATGTAATAAAAATACTTTGGAAAAGGAGATCAGAATTACGATGTTAATGATGGACAGGTCAAATATTAAAAGATCTAATGATAGATTCCTACTACTAGGCGGGAGACATGAACAAAAGCTAGATAATAATATTGACGGAGGCTTAGCTTACACACTAGGAAGGTGCAATGATCAATCATTAACCCTACTACAATTGTTTAGACTTGACAGCTTGCCCCACACATAGCACATAGAAGGGGAAAAGAGAAATGTTTCATGCGGGATACACATGAGCAGAGCCTCGGAAGGAGCGCTAGAGCATACCACTAGGAACGTACATGTATCCCTCACTAATTAGACGCCTGCTACCTTCCAGACGATAATCAGCCAAACCAGCCAAGATACGAAGACAGCTTAGGGGTAGAGGACTAAAGTTAACTGGGACTGCCCCCACACCTTACCACACCAAATTCGTTATCTAATTAGGAGATACAGACCACACGTGACACGAAACAAGCTTACCCACAGAATTCCATGAGACAAACTGAAGACAATTACCTGACTAATAAACTTCTCATGGTCGAACTACTCGAGAAACGTTAGTCATAAGACACACACAAAATGTTTAGCATTACTATACTAGCCGCAAATAATGAGGCTACTTGCGAGAACTTGCGGGATAGATCAACTAGAAAGCAAAATGTATACTGCGCAAGTTCACTATGTTATGTTGTTAACCCCTCACCCTTCTTTTCTGTACACCGATACAACTACAAAATCTTTAAAATAAAGAATTTACAAAAAAAAAAAAAGCTCTAATGATACATTTAAATATGCATTTACTACACAATATAATGTGGACCATCAACGAATCAAAAGAGGTTTGCAAAAACACTGGTCAATTCTGTTACAAGACCCCGTATTGGGATTTTTTTTGCTGGAACATCCCACCCTAATTTATAGAAAAAAAAAATTCAAAAACGATGATATAGATCTGGTCTGTATTTTGTAGATAGTTTTTTGTTTTTTGTAAATAGCTTTATTTATATTGTTTATATTGTATTTATATTGATTTTTGCGAATGTGTTAGAGGATTTCTCTGCTTGACAATAACTATTGTATAAAATCCATTGGGATGTATGGAGACTTAATAGAGTCAACTCATTCCTTATTATTTCATTATTATTATTTTTAATATCATTCTGGGTAAAGAATCTATGAACCATGTTGACGACAAATGGGTATGTGTGGCACCCACAGTTAATGTTATAATATATATGAATTCACTGTCCAATTAAATGATTTTTATACTGGAGAATAAATCAACTGTATAGTTGTACACTTTAATAAATTAATTGCATTACACTTAAATTTACAATTAAGATAGTTGTGAATATCATATGCTAAATTAGATACATATTTGTACTTTTAAATATTGATTATAATTTTTTCTTTAATATATTTAAATTATTATTTAAGGGAATTGATACTGATACTGATATTGATATTGAAACTAATTACACTTTTCCTCAGAGGATGGACTCTCTCCACCAGAGCATAATAAGCTAATGCCTTTCTCCATCTGTTGAATCGGCTATCTAAGTGCAGAGAATTACAGGGGAAAATCCTACTACTTTCCCGGATCCACAGTGGAATGCATGGTCATCTTGGATTACTAGACCTATTGCAACGCACGGAAGTACTCATTAGACTGCACGGTTTCTGCCGACCAGATGTTTTTGAATCACTTGAAAGAAGAAATGCTTGTTATAACAAACAGACCAACAGATGAAATGGAGAGTGGACCCCCACTGGGATTAGAAAGAAAAGAAGACTGGAGCACTGGAGCACCAATGAACTTGAGGGACTAGCCCTATTTAATCATATTTTATATGCCTATCTATCTACCTTTCCGAGTCCTGTTTGGTTCCTGAAAACGATGATATCTTATCCTGAGAAGGAATATCAGCCTCCATCTACTTCGGGGGGAGACACCTTTGGGGCACTTTTTATTCCAACATCTTGTGAGTGCAATCTAAAACAACGTGTGTTCTTTACTAATTAATGGTTTTACACTATGCTCTGTTTATTAATTTTTCTTTAGATGTATTAGCTGAATCCCACATGTGTTTGGTACATTTCTATGGCTGCAGAGCTGTCTATAAGCACATACACAATACTTGATATTCCCATTTTCTTTCAAAACTGAAGGGGTTGCCAAACCTACCCATGTATCTGCATATGGTGGACAGATGACACACTTTAAGGTCAAAATAACCAAACTGGAGAAATCCTCTGTCAGCTATGCATCAGTTTGGCTATTTTGACTGTAAATTTGAAATTAATTTAGAATTTGCTTCTGACTTTAGTAAACAACTCTGACTGTGGCTTGATGTTGCCATAAGATTAGTAAAATGAACATTCCAGACCAGTGCTGGCCCAAGACATTGTGCTGCCTGGGTCCAAGGAGGAAATGCTGCCACCTCCCCACAAAACAACCCAACAGCAACATATATGCTTCTGCAATGGTAGTGTCTCTATGTGGGTGTGCTGGGGATGAAGCTTGTGTCTGTGTGTGTGTGTGTGCTGGGGATGTAGTGTGTCTGTTTGTGTGCTGGAGATGTAGTACATGTCTGTGTGTGCTGGGAATGTAGCATTTGTCTGTGTGTATGCTGGGGATGTAGCTTGTGTTTGTGTGTGCACTGCAGCTAAAACACTTACCTATACATCTGTAAGTATTTGTGTATATGCATGTGTTTCAGTGTTTGTATCTGTGTGTCTGTATATCTGCATATGTATCAATATGTCTGTGCAATTGTATGTGTGTCTGTGATCTGCATGTGTGTCAGTATATGTATCAAAAACTGACACACATGCAGACACTGACACACTTACAGATGTACATACACATTCCTGCAGATATACAGACATACACACAGACACATACAGACACTGACACATACAGATACACACACTGACAAATACAGAAGCACACACTGCCACACATGCAGATACACAGACATACAGATACACACACTACACACACAGATACACATTGCACTCGTACAGTTTACACAAACTACACACAGATACACACGTAGATTGTGTATAATGTATGTGTGCAATGTGTATCTACACACACACATACATACACACACACAGACTACACACACACTGATACGCACATTACACACATACAGATACACACACTACACACACACACAGATAGGCACATTAGACACATTACACACATACAAACACACAGATACACACATGCAAACATTTACACACACTACACATACACAGATACACACATTCAAACACACAGACACACACACACAAACACACACTAGATACATTACACACACACAAACACATACACACAGATACCCACACTACATACAGATACACACACTACACACTGATACACATATTACACACATACACACACACACACACACTACACACAGATGCACACACTACACACACACACAGAGATACACACATGCACAGACACACTACACATGCACAGATACACAGATACACACATTAGACATATACACACACATACACACATACAAACAAATACACACACTACACATACACAGATACACACATAAACACAGATACACACAAACACACAAATATAAACACACAGATACCCACACCACGCACACATCACACACATACAAACAGATGCACACACACACACACACACATACAAACACACATTAAAAATAATTAAGCCACCCAGCAGGTTCTAAGCTTCTGCAGGCTGTGACTGGTGGGAGTTGGGAGCCCCATCCTCGCAGATCCCTCCTCCTCTTCCCGTGCGGCTGTGTGAGTGAGCTGGGAGGAAGTGATACACTGTCACTTCCTCCCAGCTCTCTGTGTAGGATAGAAGGGGCCCGTTCGCGCTGTTAAAGCCACACAGCGCACGACCGGCCCCCTCCTTGTATATGACCATCTGGTGGCCCTAAGGGCATGGGACACCCGCTAGACTCTCACATAGGTTCCCAACCCATGTGGTACTGCTGCACCACTGCCATGGGTTGGAAACTCCTGTTTTAGATTATGACAGGGGCAGCAAATTGCCGCCCTTGTCAGAGTGCCGCCGTGGCTCCACCGCGGATTATGGATGGGCGGGCCCTGCTCCAGACCCATATAGAACTTTAGCTTGCTAAAATGCTTTATGTGTGGAAAGGCTTCTATTTTCATTTCACAAAAAATGCAGATTTCCAAAGAAATTGGCACTTTTATACATTAGCTTTGTTACACCCCCATGGCTGTCAGTCAGATAACTGGTTCAGTTACTTTCTGGTAGTTTAGCTCAATGGAGCTTTACTCAAGAGGCAGGTAATTGCCTTGAGCACCTGCCTGGTAAAGACTTCTCATGGAGCTGCATTAGGAACTTTGTGATTGGACATCCAAAGAAAGTTTGGGCTTGGGAAAAAGGAGAGGTTTTGCAAAGGCTTTAGAGCAAAGATCTGCAGCTTTTGCAAGCTATTTTTAGATATATCCCAATGGACAAAATGCATAATTACCAGACAGCCACTAGAGAGACATCCTGGATTTTACCGGACTCCAGGTTGCCTTGCTGGCGCTAGATGTAATGACGCTCTGCATGAGGACATCCAGTATCAGAGAAATCCCTATTTTAAAGCATTTATGCAATGCTTTCCTATGGGGAGGGCCTAATGCACTAGCAATGCTCGCCGCACATGCACATTAGCTTATTGGAGGAGGCGGAGTGCCAACCCAGCTCCAAGATACAACGGAGCTCGAATTGGGTGAGTAAATAAAGGATATTTTTTTACCATGTATGTGTTCTAAGGGAGCGCCATGAGGGAGGGGGACCAGATATACTATAACGTTAGGAATACAGATTTGTATTGCTAATATTATAGAATACCTTTAATGTCTCACATAACATTAGGTTGTAATATTCACGGTGCCAATTCCTTGTAAATTTTGGTACATGAAGAAATAATGAATGACTTTAAAATACTTACATGAAAATACATCATCTAGGTAAGATTGTGCCACCCAAGCCCAAGGGATAGAGCAGTCCACATCTGCTCCATCAAATGTGAGTACATTTCTTACCACTTTAATTGTATTCTGTGCCTTACAGTACACAATATTTTGTTTTTTCTTTTTCCTTTTTCTCCAATATTTCTGGAGGGAAAAGACCATCATCTATACTTACACGTGGGCACTACACTATAACTATAACTATAACCACCAAGAACCACACTATATCTATAGGCGGGGATTGTTCCGCCCAGACGTTCAAGTTGGAGCTACAATTTTAGCTCCAGGAAATTGTAAGTATATTTCTTTTGTGTTATTCTATTTATTTGGACAGTGACATACAACACTATATATTTTCCATTTTTTTTCCTCCCTGCTTTTATATATATTTTTTTAAGGACACTTTAGGTGCTGCACCACTCCTTGTACTTATTTCAAGAAGGAGTTTCCAAAAAACGAGTTCCCTTGGAGAACTACAGAATTGTGGAGAGAGGTTGGTATAATTTTATATTCAGTAAATCTGCTTCACTTGAAAAGGTAAAAAAAAAAAAAAAATTACCCCTGTGTGCTGCTACTGAGTTAAAAGAGCACTCCACTGCCCACATAGTAACAGCAAGAAAAGTCACTATTTAGAAGATATACCTTTCATTGGAGATATATCTTAAAAGAGCTTGCAAAGGCTGAAGATCTTATGAACTGCAGCCGTAGCAAGCCCTCCCCTTTTTCCTGGAAGAGACTTTCAGTCTCTTCACAGGGAAATAACCAATCAGAGGCTTCTCATTGAGAATTTTCTGTCATGGTGCCCACATGCACAACCGGAGCTGAGAAGCTGATCTATGAGGGAGGGGGAGCCAGGCACACTCAAGTAACGTGTGCCTGTCACTTCCATTAGCTTAGGGTAGCTTACAGAAGTAGGAAGGAATCCTCCCTGGCTGTTTAATTGACAGCCAATGGGAAGTTCCCTAGTTAATTTATAAAAGTGCTGATTTGTCATTGAAATTAGTACCTTTATAAACTGGGCTTAAACTAGGATATTTCTCAACCAGCAAGCTGTAGTGCTTTTGGGGTATGGAGTTGTCCTTTAATTGTGGGAGTGTTCCCTTAATTTCCACATGTGTGGTATTTGTATACCAATCTAAACCCACAGTTGAGTCACTGAGCTTGCACACTTGGAGTTGCTTGAAAATAGTCTCTTTTAGTAGGTGATTTTAAGTAGGAGTTGAAAAAAAGAAGTTTAAACCAACAAGTTAAGTACTGTTTTCATATATTATCTGCTGAAATTCATCTTGGGCTGATATTACCCCAAAAGGAAGATGTTTGACCTGCATCGCCCTATGACTGTGTTGAAAGTAGTGAGTTTGGAGGATTCTTCATTGAGCTTAATAGCTCAATATCTAGATCTGGCACAGAGGACACTAAAGCACTGAGTACCTGCTAGGTTATCTTTGAGAGTAGGTAAAGGATAATGAAGTTGTTTGATTGCCTCGTGGAGATCTCTTCGGTAGTAGTTGCACTCTGTGAGGTACACTGAGTCAGAGCCACCAGATCGTAAAGTTTGTTCAGGCTATGTTGTCTCCAGTCTGCACCATTGCTTGTATAGTGGGAAACCTTGTGAATGATGTTGCCAAATGGAGCATCTGGGCACTTTACCCTTGGAGATGGACAGTAGCTGTTCCTGGGCCAATTCATGTGATCTGACAATATTGAAAGCTTAAAGTTAACTCAGACCAGGGCCATCTATAACGTTTCTCCTGGGGGGGCCAAGGCAGCCTTGCCTTAGCCTGCAATAATTTATTTTAGGATCGCTGAGGAGGGCCGTCGGGTAGCCCATGTACTTAGGGCAACCCAATGGCATTGTATACTCAGGGGCCCGGTCAATGCTGTGGATCTTTAATAGTGTGACTCGGACCCTCTAATGAGGTCAGCGCAGGAAGGAAATGACAGCTGGTCACTTCCTCCCAGCTAACATCCAGCGCCACGCGGGAGGGAGGAGGGGACTGCAGAGTTAGAGCCTCCAACTTCCAACAGCATCAGCCAGCCACTAGACCCCAGGGAAGCCATACTCCTGCACCTTAAAGGTAGGAAACAGGAGGGTGGCTTTAAAAAAATACTTTTTGCATGTTTGTCTGTGTGTCTGAAGTGTGTCTGTATGTGTATCTCTGTGTCTGTATGTCTACATTAGTGCCTGTATGTGACTCTGTGTCTGTATGTGCATCTGTGTGTCTGTAGGTGTGTCTGTGTGTCTGTATGTGAATATGTGAATCTGCATGTGTGTCTGTATGTCTGCATATGTGTCTGTTTGTGTGTCTGTATATATGTTTGTCTGTATGTGTATATGTCTGTCTGTATCTGAATCTGTGTCTGTATGTGTATCTGTGTATGTGTCTGCATGCATGTCTTTATGTGTATTTGTGTGTCTGTATGTGAACGTGTGCCTGTATGTGTATCTGTGTGCCTGTATTTGTATCGGTTTATCTACAAGTAATACAGATTAAGGAACAAAGCAAAAATTAAAAGTACATTTCTATAAGGCTATTTAAAATCGCCTAATTCAGCAAACAAATACACAATTAAAAAAATACAGTGTCAAAACTGAACAATTAAAGTGATAGTGCTTTGATGTATATACTCACAATGCAAATGATATATCTGCTCATTGAAAACTATAATTAAGTGACATTATTATCCAAAACCTCTTCAACTATATACCTGTAGTCACCTCCAAAGGGGCCTCTGAAGCTGGGGAGCTGGGTGCGGTGCTTAGTCCAAAAGGAATCTGGTCTAGATTCCAAATTTACATAGTAAAAACAAAAGTGCCACCATATGGCCATATTGTGCTAAGTATAGTACCCTAATATCATAATTCCAATGTGGGAGACAAATCAAATTGATAAATGCAATTTTAAAAAAAATACAGTGTAAAAATTAAACATTGATAGCACTTTAATTGTTTTACTTTTTTTTTTACTCTGTATTTTTTAATTGCATTTATCACATTCATTGTGCATTATATATTTATATATTTGCAATGCTCTTATAACAGATTTTTAAGAAATTCTTCATTATTTGCAGAAGCAGGATCAACAAGTAAGACATCAGCAAGTTGATTTATACAATATTACAATATTACAAGACAGTGTTTTATGTCAGTCAGCACCATTTTTTTTAATTTTATATAGAAAATAAAAGAACAATAAAACATTGAGTACTCGAGTCAAGATTACACAGCAGGTTATCATTGAAAAAAGTTGAGGTAAGACTCGGTCCGATTATCCTATAAAGAGTATCTGAAGTGCAAGTGTATACCAGGAGAGTAGTGTTGAATCGAGGAGGGGATTTGGATCATGACTAGTGGTGTCATTAAGGGCAGGAGAGAGGCAATAGCCAATCATGGTGTAAGGATTGTAGGCCTTATCATCTTTGGTGAAGAGAAACTCTTCTGAGTAGGGTACCCCTAACAGAGGGGGTGGCGGGTGGGGGTGAGGGGGCTCAGAGGGGGGCGAGCGTGGGGAAATTAGTTGCCAGCGGGAAGAGTGGTTAGGTAACCACAGGTATATACGATCTAGTGGGCACTCAGCAGGACCATGTCTGGCTGTATCTCTAATTTGACATGAGTGTAGAGTAAGAAGTTATTGGGTTAAGCCAAGTGATTAAGGGTGTTATAGAACTGAAAATCAAGTGCAAAAAACATTAATGTAACCAATACTGAACAAAAACATAATGTAAGGAGCAGCTATAAGGTAAGTTGCTGTAGCATCAGGCGTAGCCAAGTTTGCAGAGGTGCATCTTCCCAGCTCTCGGCACAAATGGTCCAATGATAGCAGGGTCCCATACTCCAGCTGTAGACATCTGGGATGAGGTGGCAGTAGGCACAGAGAGACCCAGTGCTGCCATCAATGTTGGGCCCTTGGTGGCAGTTCCAAGTTTGTGCAAAGTCCTTTGGATGACACCAGTAGAGATCTTGGTGTCTTATAACAGATTTTTTTTAATGCACTTAAGCTTAATTGGCACTAGCACTAATTGATTTGTTTCCCACATTGGAATTAGTGTAGGACACACCGATATTGGGTTACTGTGAGGTAGTGGTGGGCTTAACACAATATGGTCATATGGTGCAAGTGAATTCCCATATTTGTTTGCTGAGATAGATGAAATTTTATTAATATAGAATTTAGAAATATATTTTTATGAGTGCGCTGTTCCTTAATCTGCATTATATATACATTTTGGTCACTACGACAGCACCATTCCTGCAAGATGCATGTTCTGGGTCTGCCCCAATTCCCTTGTTTTTACTATGTTTATCTGCATGTGTCTGTAAGTGTGTCTGTGTATCTGTTTGTATGTATATCTGTGTGTCTGTGTATCTGTTTATATGTATATCTGTTTGTGTGTATTAAAGACAGCCCTGCTCAGACCCGACATTTAAAAGATCACTAAAGTGTCAGAAAAACAAATCTGTTTTCCTGACACTATATATTCCTTGGGGGACCCTCACTCTCAGGGTCCCCTTCCCGTGGTGCTGACGGGGTTAAAACCCCTTCAGCCACTTACCTTAATACCGCGCTGGGCTTCCTCTGCGCTGGTGACCTCTCCTCCTCCGCCGACGTCAGCTCCCAAGTGAAGCGGAATGCGCATACGCGGCAAGTGCCGCGCGCGCATTCAAACTGTCTATAGCAGTGATGGCGAACCTATGGCACGCGTGCCACAGGTGGCACGCCGAGCCCTCTCTGTGGGCACGCGGCCACTGGTCCACCATCACTGCAGAATAGGCGCCTGCCTGCCCGAAACGGCAGGCGCCTATTCTGCTTCCGGGTCGGGAGGCAGGGGGAGGGATCTGTGTAGCAGCTCCCCTGTCCTCCCGCGCAATGCTGTGTGGAGCGTTGCCGAGCGTTACCATGGCAACGCTCCACACAGCATCACGCGGGAGGACAGGGGGAGCTGCTACACAGATCCCTCCCCCTGCAGTACTTACCACCACCGGACCACCAGGGATGGTTGTGTCCCCCCCCCACACTTCATTGAAGGTAAGAAGGAGGGGGGTGGGATACTAACACACCACCCCTACCCCCCCAGCAGCACCCCACCCCCCCAGCACCACCCCTACCCCCCACAGCACCACCCCACCCCCCCAGCAGAAACCTACCCCCCAGCAGCACCCTACCCCCCGAGCACCACCCCTACCCACCACAGCACCACCCCTACCCCCCCAGCACCACCCCACCCCCCAGCAGCACCACCCCTACCCCCCAGCAGCACCCCACCCCCCCAGCAGCACCCCACCCCCCCAGCAGCACCCCACCCCCCACAGCACCACCCCTACCCCCCACAGCACCACCCCTACCCCCACAGCACCACCCCTACCCCCCACAGCACCACCCCTACCCCCCACAGCACCACCTCACCCCCCAGCAGCACCCTACCCCCCCAGCACCACCCCTACCCACCACAGCACCCTACCCCCCCCAGCACCACCCCTACCCCCTGCACCACCCCTACCCACCACAGCACCACCCCTACACAGCACCACCCCACCCCACCCCCCCAGCAGCACCCTACCCCCCAAGCACCACCCCACCAGCACCACCCCTACCCACCACAGCACCACCCTTACACAGCACCACCCCTACACAGCACCACCCCACCCCCCAGCAGCACCCTACCCCCACAGCACCACCCCACCCCCCCAGCAGCACCCCTATCCACCAGAAGTACCCCCCAGAAAAACCCCTACCCCACAACAGTACCCCTACCCACACACAGCACCCCTACCCCCATACACAGTACCCCTACCCCCACACACAGTATCCCTACCCCCCACACACAGTATCCCTACCCCCCCAAACAGTACCCCTACCCCCCACACACAGTATCCCTACCCCCCACACACAGTACCCCTACCCCCCACACACAGTACCCCTACCCCCCACACACAGTATCCCTACCCCCCACACAGTACCCCTTACCCCCCACAGCACAGCACCCCTCTCACACACATACAGCACCCCTCTCACACACATACAGCACCCCTACCCCACACATACAGCACCCCTACCCCACACACAGCACAGCACCCGTCACACACACACACACACACACACACAGCACCCCTCTCACACACACACACACGGCACCCCCCCAAACACACACACGGCACCCCCCCACACACCCAGCACCCCCCCCCACACATCCAGCACCCCCCCACACACACCCAGCACCCCCCCACACACCCAGCACCCCCCCACACACACAGCACCCCCCCCACACACACAGCACCCCCCCCACACACACACAGCACCCCCCCACACACACACAGCACCCCCCCACACACACACACAGCACCCCCCCACACACACACACAGCACCCCCCCCCCCACACACACACACAGCACCCCCCCCCACACACACACAGCACCCCCCCACACACAGCACCCCACACACACACACAGCACCCCCCACACACACACACAGCACCCCCCCACACACACAGCACCCCCCCCACACACACAGCACCCCCCCCCACACACACACAGCAACCCCCCACACACACACAGCACCCCCCCCACACACACACAGCACCCCCCCACACACACAGCACCCCACCACACACACAGCACCCCCCCACACACACAGCACCCCCCCCACACACACAGCACCTCCCACACACACACAGCACCCCCCCACACACACAGCACCTCCCACACACACACAGCACCCCCCCACACACACAGCACCCCCCCACACACACCACCACCCCACACACACCACCACCCCCACACACACAGCACCCCCCCCCCACACACAGCACCCCTCATACACACACACAGCACCCCTCATACACACACACACAGCACCCCTCATACACACACACAGCACCCCTCATACACACACACAGCACCCCTCATTTACACATACAACACCCACACCCCCCACACACACGCACCCTCCCCCACACACGCACCCCCCACACACACACGCACCCCCCACACACACACACACGCACCCCCCCACACACACGCACCCCCCCACACACACGCACCCCCCCACACACACGCACCCCCCACACACACGCACCCCCCCACACACGCACCCCCCCACACACACGCACCCACCCACACACGCACCCCCCCACACACACGCACCCCCCCACACACGCACCCCCCCCACACACACGCACCCCCCCACACACACGCACCCCCCCACACACACGCACCCCCCCCACACACGCATCCCCCCCCACACGCACCCCCCCCACACACGCACCCCCCCCCCACACACGCACCCCCCACACACGCACCCCCCCCACACACGCACCCCCCACACACGCACCCCCCACACACACGCACCCCCCACACACACGCACCCCCCCCACACACGCACCCCCCCACACACACGCACCCCCCCCACACACGCACCCCCCACACACGCACCCCCCCCACACACGCACCCCCCACACACGCACCCCCCCCACACACGCACCCCCCACACACGCACCCCCCAACACACACGCACCCCCCCACACACGCACCCCCCACACACACGCACCCCCCACACACACGCACCCCCCCACACACACACACATGCACCTCTCCCCCCACACACACACACGCAATTGCCGTGTTGGCACTTTAAGGAAAAAAAAGTTGCCATGTATTGTGGTTTGGGCACTCGGGCTCAAAAAGGTTCGCCATCACTGGTCTATAGGAATGCATTTCTCAGAAGCGCCTCTAGCGGCTGTCAAGAAGACAGCCGCTAGAGGTTTGATTAACCCTGCTATGTAAACATAGCAGTTTCTCTGAAGCTGCTATGTTTACATGTGAAGGGTTAAAACCTGAGGGACATTGCACCCAGACCACTTCATTGAGCTGAAGTGGTCTGGGTGACTATAGTGTCCCTTTAATAATTTATCTCTCAATCTTGCTCTGAGCATAATTGCAGACCTGGGCAAGGAGCCGCAAATCTGTTATGAACTGCTAAAAGGGTTCCTAAACCTGCTGTACTTTGTCATGGAACTTATATCGTCCAAATATCAAGTTTGCTTTGGGTTCGACATATACTGCAAAACTGTCACAATATGACTTTAAAGACATAGCACCAACTGCAGGTCAGGCCCATGTATTAAAAACGTCTCTGCCTTTTTCACCAACTCATAGTAGTAGATAATTGCATTTTTCATTCTCACCCTTACTTTTCAGGGGTCTGCAGAACATGAGATTTGTGTGTTGTCTGAACTTTCATTGTGGGAGTGGGGACTCCTGCTGCATCTATGTCGATAGAAGAGATCTGTTTCTTTCTGACACCATGTAATATTTTGTTGTTGTGCTAATGAATCATATGTGCCAGTAAAGACCGGATGCCAGCTGTAGGTAAATGTATGTCGGTTTATTAAATACAGCAGAGAGGTAAAAAAAACTGTTACTCACAGAAGGACTTCATAATTTACACTGACTCATCTCAAACTAGATAGAGTAAAGATCATCACACATTGTGAATGCTGCTTTGTGATTGGTTGGAACTTACATATGCAAATATTACAGGTGGTGGAGTATGTTTGTGTGTCAAACATGAGTAAAAGCCAAATATTAAGCAAGTTTAATGTGAGGAGTAAAATGTAGAAGCTTTATGGGTAGATATCTACTTGGGGCAAAAGAAGGGAAATCAATTATTGCTTAGGATATGTTAATATTGGTGAGGAGAACAGCTGTTAGAGCAAATTGAGAAAGCTGGACATCAGGGTAACACGTTAATTATTGGAGATTTTAATTACCTGGACATAAATTGGGACAGAGGGACTAGTAAGCACCAACTAGAAAAGATGCTTGTCTGGATCTGGATATAACAAACCGGTAATAAAACAGAAAGATAACCAGTGATGGTGCAGAGTATCTAGTGACACACAACAATAAAAATGTAAAATATATGGTATAGCACTCACATTTGGTAGAGATATAAAATCATCTCTGAGTAAAACAGCATACAGCGGTATTATCCCCACTGATGAATACGTAGCTCTAGGAGTCAATCACTCGGCATATAGGTGAATATATAAAAAGAAAATTGAAAAAGCAGGCAATAGTGCTCTGTGTAAAGTATACAAGAATAAGAAAAAGGTAGGAATAATTTACTCACATTTAGTGGAACAGTAGACACTGCTCAGATGTTATCACTTGGGTGTTACAATCCCCACCACGGATATAATGTTGAGATCTTCCTGCAAAGGGTCCTTCCCGGAGTATAGGTAGCAGGTAGGTACTTTGACAATATAAACGTGCCAGAAACAATAGAAATGTAAAAGAACTAAAAACAACTTGAAAGCATAAAAGAAGTGTAATAAATAGTCAGACACATAAAGTAAGTGAATGCCAAATATACTTTAATGCTTAAAATTACTTTTTTAAAGCAATACAATGCGTCTCGCCAACTGGGGGCTTTTTCACTTACACTTGAAAATGTAACTGGTTAATAAATAATACAGATCGGAAATTCTACTTTTTATCCAAGCAAAAGTATGCTTGTAACTCAACACTACTTTAAATAACATATACAAATATATTTTCATGGTAGATAAAATAAACCAGTTTGCTCACCCAAATAACATGTCTAAATGGTACTGCTTTAATTTTTTTAAAGGGTTTCCTCACCAAGATAGCATAATGTCTTTGCCATTGTATACTGAACGTTTCCTCTATGTTAGTCTCAAACACCCCTACTATTTAGTAAATCTTTGTTTTTATTGTGGCACGGTTTGAACAAGCAATACAACGGTACAGTCTAGAGATTGTAAGCACAGGCATTTATATGACAGGTACAGTTGAAACAATTATGCTGTTGTGTAATGCTTAGACCCAGTCGTTATAAGAATTGACAAGCCACTTTTGTAATAAAATAACACCTCTACTATCACCAACTCTTTCTATAGAATGTTTTTACCTTCCCAAAATGCCACCCTCTTGCGTTTTGTTAGATCATTTTAGGTATGGGGATATAAATTCACTAAATATAAACTGCAAATGTAGGCTAAATCGCTTGTTGGCAATACATGTCCAACTCTGTTATAGTCACATCTTTTTGGAATTCAGGTTTGTTAGTTCACTACAGTACAATTCAATGTTTAGTGAAGTAACGCTATGGATGTCACTCTTTATTTTACTCATATCTTTGATTAAGCTCGTTTTCTGTCCCCTGATGCAGAGTAATAATGGTTGATAGATCTAATAAATTAGATTTATACTTCTTATTAGTAATTTGTACTAAAGAAAGGGAAACTTAGTCATCCTTACAGTTAGATTACTGCTACATAAAAGTCTAAATCACAATTAAAGCCACTGAAAAGCTTCACATAAATCTTATTAAATGCAAGAAAAATCTCAGTCAATATTTTTTTTTTAAATGCAATACCTACTATACTTTAGTACTGCCACTAGGTGGAACTGAGGTACAGGATGTTGTCACTGCATGCAGAACCATCTGGAAGATTCTAGAATGTTATTTTAATGAACTGTACTTTAACTTTCTATTAATAATCACGTTTGACAGAAGAGGGTGTTGGATCAGTTTATCCTAATCTGATTATTAATAGACCTTTCAAGGTACAGTATGTCATTGGCTTCTTAAGTGTTCAGTAGATCTATTTATGGTTGATTCTATAACGTTTTACATAGTTGTTAAACAGTTTTGCTAATGGCACTGCAGCAAAAAAATAAAAAAAAAAATCTTTTGGCACCATTGTGGTATCATAGTATTAATTGGCTTATGGGGGGGGGGAATATTTATAAGAACCAATTACATGTGTTTTAAAGAACTTTTCAATTAAATTGACACTCCAAGCACCATAACCAGTATCTAAGCATTTTAAGCACCATGACTATTACAGTTTATAATTGGTTTTATGGTGGAAGGGAAGGAGGCAGTGGTACCATCCTTCCATACGCCAGTTTAGGGGAGAAAAGCTATTTAGAAATGTGAAAATTGCCAGGCAACCAAATCCCAGCTCTCTGCCTGTGATTTGATAATAAGGAAGTTTCCCTTTCTTGTCATCCATCTAATACAGAGGTGCCTAAAAGGTAGAACCCCAGATGTTGTAGGACTACAACTCTGAAGATGCTTTGCATGACTTTAGAATGACAAAGCATCACTGAAGCTGCTTGCATGCGCAGACCCCTCGAGATTGTGACAGTCTGGTTGTAGAATCAGACTGTTCGTACGGGTGCCCCCTGGTGGGAAATCTGCACTTAGAAAATCACGGCATTAAGCCGAAACCCGGATGTGGTCACGCATGCGTGTACACAACGCCGCACATGTGCAGACCCCTCGAGATTGTGACAGTCTGGTTGTAGCATCAGACTGTTCGTACGGGTGCCCCCTGGTGGGAAATCTGCACTTCGAAGATCAAATAGAGTCAGAGTTGTACAGAGTACATAGAAAAATGATAGTAAACTTAATAGTTATCTGACAATAAAGAGTAATGAAAAATAATAATAAGTGAAGGATAAGGCTAAGAGGGGAGAGGGGATAAAAACTATGAAAATGTGAAAATAATAGAATAGTACACTATAGAACAGGCAGGTTATAGGAGTAAACTTATGTCAATCAAACCAATAACCATCAGTGATGACATATTCTCTCCTAGGTGTTAGATAATACATAGCATGATTTGGAACAAACAGATGTTTCCAACAGGCTATAAAAAAGTAAATAATAATAAAGGTTGGCTACCACTAGGTATGCAAAGAGACAATAGCAACATATAAACGTCAAAACATCTGTCAGAAACCCTGTATCTCTCTAAACCCTGTATCTCTCACTATAGCCTTGTCTGAGGTTTTAAAGAGATCAATCTAACCAATGACCAAAAGAGATAGGATGGAAAATGGATTAGTGCCTAGAATATTAGTAATTATGTACAATAGATGGACAAATCTCAAATACGTCAAAGAGTCTAAGTAATGGTAGCTATTGATGTACAAACAAATGTATAGAAATTAATGATACATTGAGTTAAATGGATGGGTAGCTTAGGATTAAATAAAAGGAGCAAACGAAAACCCCTCGTTAAGACCAAGAGGTTGTAATGTTTTCAGTCTGAAAATCCATCTGGACTCCCTCTGTCTAAGTAGTCGGTCATAGTCACCACGTCTCGGGTGTCTCTTGACCCATTCCAGGCCACAGAACTTAAAATTGCTAGGATCACCTTGATGATTTTCTCTAAGGTGTCGTGAGATGGGTGTCTCAAGGCGATATTTGGGGGATCTCACATGCTCCAAAATTCGCTCTTTAAAGGCTCTGAACGTTTTGCCTACATATTTTTGTCCGCAGGAGCATGTAAGACGGTACACGAGTATTGCAATTAAAAAAGTTCTTAATTTTAATTGAGAGCTGGCCTGTGCTATCACTCACTGTGCTATCACTCACTTTGGAGATATATTTGCAGGCCACACATCTGCCACAGCCGTAGGAGCCACAAGGTGGTTTACCTAGCCAAGTGTCTCTCAGAGGTGGTTTAATGGACAGATGGCTTGGTGCTAGTAGGTCGCGAATATTGCGCCCCCTTCTGGCAGTGATATTGATGCGTGGACCTATAACCTCTTTTAAATGGACATCATCCAGCAAGATTGGCCAGAATCTATCAAGACATTTTCTTACTTCCGACCAGCCTGTGTCGTATGTAGCAATCATACGAATGTTGCCTCTATTGTCGGATTCTCTGTTGGTGGGTCGGTCACAGAGAAGTTCACTTCTTTCAGTTCCAAGCGCTCTTTTGTATGCCTTTTTAAGGCAGCGGTTTGGATAACCTTTCTCTTTAAAGAAAATACGGAGTTGGTTCGCTTTCACCTTAAAGTCAGATAAGTCGCTGCAATTTCTGCGGAGCCTTAGATATTGGCCAACCGGAATCCCTTCCTTGAGAGGCCTAGGGTGATAACTTCTCCAGTGCAGGAGGGAATTTGTTGCGGTCGGTTTTCTAAAGAGGGTAGAACGGACAGTCCCATCCACCTCAATAGATACTTTTCAAGTCCCACTGTATCAATTTATCTAGTATACGCCATATGAGGCTGGTGTTTATATCTTTATCTGTTTTTTGTCCATATTGACTGCTTGATCAGTCCTATGTACCTAGGCAAGTGGTGCTACCTTTACTTATTACCTATTAAACTTGTTTATTATTTTCCTTGTGGTTTGCACCGTGTCTGAGATACATTTTTAATGTGATTCATATATATTGCTCCACTGGGGAAGTAGAGAATATGCATGATGCAACTCCACTAATCTGCAAACTGGGCCCAAAAGGCAGCAGTCGTTGTCCCCTGATGAGTAACTAGGCATTGGACAATTGACTCCTTTTGCCAGTGCTTTTTGAGACCAACTGTCTATCCGTCAGTGCAGATTCTATACATCTATACATCTGCTCTATACATCAGATCTATACATCTGCTTGTTTAACACTACCAGCTGGTACCAGATGAAAGCAATCAATGTCTGAGAACCTAGGCTGAATTGTTAAATCTAACTAATTATATAATCATAAACAGGCAGACAGGTTACCCACCCCATTCACAATTTTGCTGACATGCAATATTAATTTCCCTAATGTTCAGATTGTCAGCAGTTAAAGGATCACTATAGTGTCAGGAAAACAAAGCGGTTTTCCTGACACTATAGTGCCCTGAGTGTGCCCCCACCCTCAAGGTCCCCCTTCTGTGGCGCTGAAGGGGTGAAAACCCCTTCAGCCACTTACCTTAATCCAGCGTTGGGCTCCCTCGGCGCTGGTGACCTCTCCTCCCTGTCTGACGTCAGCTCCCCTGTCCGACGTCACTGGAGCCGAATGTGCATGTATTTCTCAATGCTTTCCTATGGACGCTCTGCGTGATGGGGGTGAAATTTGCATCCAGCGTCGCAGATGTGCCTCTAGTGACTGTCCGGAAGTGGCTGTCTAGAGGCTGGATTAACCCTAAATTTAAACATAGAAGTTTCTCTGAAACTGTTTACTTGTGAAGGGTTAAAACCTAAGGAACCTGGCACCCAGACCACTTCATTGAGCTGAAGTGATCTGGGTGACTATAGTGTCCCTTTAAAAATTAAGTGACTTGCCAAACATGGGGAAAAGAAAGTTGTACACTTGTACCCTGAGACTCCACAATATGTTGCAGTAATGAAAAGGGAGCACTAGTTGCATTTAAGTGAACAAGTGCTTTAGAGCTTGTTAGTTTCAATTTCTGTTTGTGCATTGAAACCACCTACCTGTTTATTGATTTCTGTGTATCTGTTTCTGTTTCTGTTTTATGTCTTATTGATAAGAGGAAAGAGTGGTCATACTCCCCTCGAACCGTGTGTAGATCTATACTCAGTTGAGTCTATAGATCCGGTGACCGGTGTCTACGTTTTGGGAAGACGCACGGGGTCGCCCGTGGCAGTCGAGCACAGTAGACGTTCTGTTTGTTTCTCGGCTTTATATTTCTCTCTTTTTTTTTTCCTCTTATTGTCTGTGACAATTCTGTGTATCTGTTTCTGCTTCTGTTTTATGTCCTATTGATAAGAGGAGAGAGTGGTCATACTCCCCTCGAACCGTATGTAGATCTATACTCAGTTGAGTCTATAGATCCGGTGACCACTCTACGTTTTGGGAAGACGCACGGGGTCACCCGTGGCAGTCGAGCACAGTAGACGTTCTGTTTGTTTCTCGGCTCTATATTTCTCTCTCTTTTTCTCTTCTTGTCTGTGACAATGGGTCAAAAATGTTCAATCCCTGCCGGGGGCAGCCTAGCAGTAGACATTGTAATGCAGAGGGAGGGCAAAAAGGCGGTAAAGTCTGCAGGGAAAATTGCTAAGATGTGTGGGATAGATATAAGGACGGGGGGAAGGTTACAACCAGAAGAATGGCGATTACTACTCACAGAGAAACGGGGCAAGTTAACAGACAAAAAGCTGGTAGATACAGCGGAAGCATGGTTTCGAGTTGCAAAACTTATCCATAGTGAGGGATGGGCTGAACAAAAGATAGACTGTGGCAAACAATCCATTTATGTGTACTATAAGCCTCCAAAAACTGTGAAACCCCCTCCTTACGATGTTACCAATCCACAAACTAAATTATATCCGGTGTTGCAAACTGATGGGCGATATTAGACCCCACCCCCATGTTGCATTCTGATCAACACACCCCTCACATGCCCGCCCTTTCCCCGGCCTGGTCCAACCATGTTTCCGCCCCCACCCAGTCTGGATATTGGGACACGACCAGTTCACATAGATACGTGAACGGACATTCACCCCCCATCCTTAACAACAATGAACCTCCACCACCCACTCTCCTCCCGCTCTTCCTTCCCCACCCACACAAGTTAAAGATGCCCCATTAATGTACGTGGCGTTCAGCCCACCTCAAGCCAGTACCTTAGTTAACTCGTTACCTGACCCTGAGCGCCAACCGATGCCTTTCTATAGGAGAATCGCACAGATACAAAAAACATACTCCGCAGCCTGGAGGGATTTGATTAGTTTGTGTGAAATAAAGGCTGGAGACTCTTATTGGCCAATTTTAGAAAAAGCTCTTAATACTGACCTCCTCAGTATTGACACTGACTATCACTCTGGGGTAGAGTTTTGCTACCAACTAAAAGCGTGGGCACAAGAAAAATTGGCTGATCAAGCTACTAGCATACAGGATACTAAACAGGATAAGACCGAGTCCATAGAAAAATACTACGTACGGCTGTCCCAAGTTTTTAATGATTTAGGTTTCACCATCTACAATAAAGCAAACAGCCAAATGTTGTCCGCCGCTTTTGTAGACGGACTCAGGGAAACCATAAAAAGAGGCCTCCTATTATCACGACCGGAATATAGGGTCCTGCCCCTTGATACTCTCTTATTAGTGGCAAAAGGGCTAGAGACGGCACAACTATGCAAAAAAACAACTACCACTCTCATGTATACAGACTCGACTGCGGGATTCATAAACGCCCCTGGCCCCCCAGTGTCACGTTCCGTTCCTGGCTGCGGATCATTCTGGTAATGGCTTCTGGTATCCAGTACTCCTTTTGCTATTCTTGTTTAATATTTCTTGGTTTTTGGTTTTCTATTCTGTGTCTGGTTTTCTTTATGCTGGGATTTCTGGGTTCATTCCTATAGTTCGTCCCTGGATTTCCCAGTCTCCAGGTTTCCTTTAAATGTTTGTTTTATTTGCCACACCCTTATGTTTCCAGCTTTCATTATGTGTCAGAGTTCCTGCAGGCAGCGGCTCAAAGCTTCTGTCCTTTCTTGCAGGTAAGTGCTATATATGTGTTCTTAATCTGTGGTTGTTTTAGCATACATTAGGCAGTGTAGGACCTGCCAGATATGGGGTACATTGGCGTTGTTGGCAGGCTTATGCAATGTATGATCATATAGTGTGACTAAACCCCCATGATTTCCATATGTAATACTTAGTTATTTCTCCTCTTGTTTTGCCGTGTCTTAGTTTGTATATACCTGTCCATGTTCAGCCCTGTCCAGTCATGCCCATGTTTAGTTAATGTTCCCTTATGTATTGTGTCATGTTCGGGGTTTAGCTTCCTATCCTTCTCTGGTTCTGGGTTCTACTAGTTATGTCTTGTTTTCATGTTTGGTGCCTGTTCTAGCTTTGTCTTGTTTCTAGTACTGGATACACCCTTGCTGCAGAGCCTCCCTATTCAGCTCCTGGGAGGTCTGCTTATTTCCTAGCTCCTAGTTCCTTGGATCCGCAGAAGCTGAATCAGGGTTCTGGTTGTGGCTGCACAAAGGCTGGTGCTCAACACCAGGGGACGTGCGGTTACCCTGCACCAGACCCTGCTAATCCACCTCCACGCTGAAGACTCCCACTTAACATCAGGCATATTGGGTCCCGGTCCATGCGCCGCCACCTGGACACTGTGTCTGGGTTCCGGGCACCGGACTACCACCCTGACACCCAGAGTGTCCTGATAACTACCCCTACGTGCCTTACCCATCTAGAGGACCACCCAAAGGCCAGCGGCTGTGTTTTAATTGTCTCTATCGCCGCCAATGCAGGGAACCTCGCAGACCCCGCGAGGAGAATTTCAACGCATACTCTCCCCCTCCCCCGCCCCCTAGTCAGGAGTACTAGGATACTGGCAAGCCTGTGTCGCCCTGCCCGGCTATGCGCTTGTCTGCCCTCACAACCAAATGTGAGGGCCCCTTGTCAACTATAGTTTTACCCATAGCTGGGAAGCCAACTAAATTCCTGATAGACACAGGTGCAGCCAGAAGTGTAATCAGACAACAAGAATTACCTGACCCATCATACCTCTCCAATATAGACATCTCCTGTGTAGGAGTTGATGGTGCACCACGTTCCTGCCCTCTCTCAGTACCCTTACAAGTAGGTGCCTTCCCGGACCTCCTAGCCCGTTTTGTAGTCTCCGCCACTTGCCCTCTCAACCTTCTAGGTGCAGACATACTCTCCCGTTTACAGGCTACCATTACCTTCACTCCAGACGGACAGGTCCGACTCTCTTCCCCACTATCTCTGACTGATGCCTCTGCACTCTGTGCGTTGCCTTTGCTGCTACATCTGGATACACTACCTTTAATCCCCGACACCTCTGCCCCTCCCCCTGAAGTTATAGACCTAGTGCAGGGGTAGGCAACCTTCGGCTCTACAGATGTTGTGGACTACATCTCCCTTGATGCTTTGCCAGCAATATGGCTGTAAAGGCATTATGGGAGATGTAGTCCAAAACATCTGTAGAGCCGAAGGTTGCCTACCCCTGACCTAGTGCCTCCACACCTCTGGTCCATGGGCCCAGATGACATTGGGAAACTGAAAGTCCCACCTATGCTGGTTCAATTGATACCGGGTGCCTCCCTACCACATCACCCCCAATACCCTCTTAAGCCAGCTCAAGTTGATGCCCTTTCCAAACAAGTAGAAACCCTACTCCGGAACGGAGCCCTCATACCCTACGTGTCACCTTGTAATACGCCGTTATTTCCTGTGAAAAATAAATCTGCCCCGGGTGAGCCTGTCAAATACCGGATGGTCCAGGACTTACGTGCTGTCAATGAGGCCACTGTTCTAGACACCCCTATTGTCCCGAACCCGCATACCCTGCTATCCGGCATCCCTCCCTCAGCACAATATTTTACAGTTATTGACCTGGCCAACGCTTTCTTCAGCGTTCTCCTGGACCCATCCTGCCGTTACCTTTTTGCCTTCACACATGAGGATCAGCAGTACACCTGGACAGTCATGCCTCAAGGAGCACAGAATTCCCCCAGTCAATTTGCGAAGGCCATGGCCTCAATCTTGATTCCATGGCAGAAGGAACATCCAGAGATTGTACTACTTCAATATGACTTACTCCTATGTGCCGATTCCAAACCAGTGGCGGAATCCACCTCCTTGAGGTTATTACGTTTTCTTGCTGACCAGGGTTGCAAAGCATCTAAACAGAAACTTCAATTGTGCAGCCCCATGGTTGTTTTCCTTGGACATTGCATTTCACATGGCGCCAGACACCTAACTCGCGACAGAGTGAAAGCAATATCGGCTATCAAGCCACCCACGGCACACAAGCCCCTCCACGCATTTTTGGGACTGATTTCTTACTGCAGGGCTTGGATCCCAGAAGCCTCTCTCCTGATGCAGCCCCTTTATGACGCCCTAAAGACGGAACCTTTCTTGCTCTCTGAGGAGGCCTTGTCCTGCTTTTACTCTCTTCAACAGGCTATTTCTTCAGCACCGGCACTCGGCCTCCCGGACTATGAGAAACCCTTCCAGTTGTTTGTGACGGAGAAACAAGGTCATGCCACTGGCGTGCTTACACAACAACATGGGTCCAGACAAAGACCTATCGGATACTACTCTTGTCAACTGGACACAGTAGCGAAAGGCAGCCCATCCTGCATGAGAGCTGTGTTTGCGGCACAGGCCCTGATTGATAAAACATGTGATATTGTTCTGGGGCATGACCTTACCATCCTGGCTCCACATGATATAGCTGCCATCATCAACCAAGTCCAACCCAAACACCTTACCACGGCACGTCACCTGCGTTTACAATGTTCCATTCTGATACCCGATAACATCTCACTGAAAAGATGCTACGTCCTCAATCCGTCTACCCTTCTACCATTTCCTGAGGGGGGAGACCCCACATGGTACGGCCTGGACATCAACCCGCTATCTCCCAGCTTCACAGCATTGCTTGAGAAAATACCAAAAGAACAAGAGACTACCAGGCAAACAACACCACACTGCACATGTGGTATGACACAACCCATATGCCAGATCCTCAGTATGAAGAACAGTTCTTAAAGCTGGGAGAAATAAATATCATAGTGGTCAACCTATACTATGACCAAATGGGAAACGCCGTGGCAACAGTCAAACTATCGCCCGAGGCTAAGCACTATTACCGCCATTGCGAATCTACAATACCACACATATCCTTGACAAAACCTAACTACGGAAAATGGAAAACTCTTGGACCTCTTGTAAACTCGTGGGACACCAAGAAAGAAGAATGGCTGAAGGACAGAAACATCACAAAACACACACTAGACTGGGCAATGACCTGCCAATCCCAGGTACACAAGGGTCAAGAAATAACAGAACCCATGCCGGAGGACGAACCACCACACGATTGCATAGAGCAGATGACCCTTGAGACCACACACCTCCCCACTGTATATGATGTTCCGCTACAAAAGCCAGACCTCACCCTATATGTGGATGGATCCCGATACACGGATACCCAAGGAAAATTCCACACTGGTTTCGCCGTCACCACTGCTGACCGAGTGCTTCAAGCATTACCACTCCCAGCACATAAATCTTCTCAGGAGGCCGAGTTACATGCACTCACCATAGCATGTGAACTATCAGGAGGACAACGGGCCAACATATATACAGACTCTCGCTACGCTCTAGGAGTGGCCCATGACTTTGGACTAATCTGGAAAACCAGAGGATTTCTCACCACCGCTGGCACTCCCATAAAAAATAGCGAAGCCATCA
The DNA here is from genome assembly GCF_036172605.1 of Pelobates fuscus. Classification (NCBI taxonomy): domain Eukaryota; kingdom Metazoa; phylum Chordata; class Amphibia; order Anura; family Pelobatidae; genus Pelobates; species Pelobates fuscus. The sequence continues at coordinate 258,731,291 of NC_086317.1, forward strand.
GAAAGCTCATTGACGCACTACTATTACCAAAGGAAGTGGCAATACTAAAGGTAAAAGCCCATGGCAAATTAACCTCAGAGGAAGCAAAAGGCAACCACCTAGCAGACCAAGCGGCCAAACAAGCTGCAGGCCAACAGGAAATGGATAGAAGGATAGACATCATGGAACATCCTACACACGTCATGATGAATCTGCCCACCAATGAAGGCTTGCTAAAAAAGTTGCAAACAGATGCAGATCCCGAAGAAATTGAACAATGGTAGAGAAAAGGGGCCATACAAAAGGATGGTCTGTACCTCAACAGAGGAAGACTATGCTTACCTCGAGCATTATACCCAGCAGTCGTCCTGTGGGCACATGGAGCTTCCCACCTGTCAAAAACCTTGATGAATTCAGTAATAACCAAGTATTACGAGGCTTCCGGCATCACTACTTTGACAAACAACTACTGTAGATCTTGTGTAATATGTGCCAAATGTAACCCAGGAAAGACCGAGAGCGTTCCCAGCAAACATTTGGCAAAACCACTCTACCCTTTTCAGCGTATCCAGATAGATCATATTCAAGTGCCCAAGAGTGGCCGCTTTGAATATGCTTTAGTTATAGTAGACATGTTTTCAGGATGGCCAGAGGCCTACCCTGTGACTAACATGACTGCTAGAACCACAGCAAAATGACTACTGACTGAGATAGTTTGTAGGTATGGAGTCCCAGAGGTGATAGAGAGTGACCAAGGTCCAGCCTTCAGGGCTACAGTGACAAAATAAATATGGACAGCAATATGGTAGAACATATGAACGGCACTCTAAAAGCAAGGATGCTCAAAGTGGCCCAAGAAACAAACCTACCATGGCCAGAGAGCCTCCCCATAGCTTTGTATAGTGTAAGGTATACTCCAAGGGGAAAAAATGCCCTATCTCCATACGAAATCCTCTTTGGATCAGTGCCAAGGTTAGGGTGTTACTATCCCCAACAATTACAATAAAGTACAGATGCGTTGATGAATTATGTAATCGCATTGTCTCGACAATTAACCAAAATCCATGCACAAGTGTTTTCCTCCATTCCAGACCCTGAAGCCGACACAGGGTCTCACAGCCTGTGCCCTGGGGATTGGGTCCTGGTAAAGAAGTTCGTGCGGAAGCACTCTCTAGAACCCAGATTCGAGGGGCCATACCAGGTGTTGCTCACCACCTCGACATCTGTGAAATTGGCAGGAAAAAGCAGCTGGATACACGCCTCTCATTGCAAAAAGACACAAGCTCCGGCTGAAACAGTACAAGAGAAACCATGATCCACTTGATATATATCCTTTTTACAATAAAGTTAGCTATAACCCAACAAGTGACAATAACGAAAACAAATGATGAGGTTACGTTCTGGTATAATTCTTTCAATACACACGTAGCCACTTACACCTTTGATTATTGTAGCATCGTGAAATGCCCCAATATCTACTGGCAGTGTCACCTATACATGACACATGACGCCTCAAGGTCCACCTAGATCTGTGTCACAGTTATTGGGGAAAGAACTGTGACTACTGGGGGGCAGTAGGATGGAACACAGGCGCAGACTGGGGATACAGACCACAGAGTGCCTTGAATAGGAAAGACCTGAATGGAAAATCCCTGATAAGTAGAATGACATTACTTAAAACTGGTAAATGCTTAAACCCCCCCCCCCCATGGAGGCCCAGGTCAGATGAAATACACCATAACCATAGAAAATCCCAGGCCTATGGACAAAGGCACATACATACTGTCCACCTGGCTAAGAGGGGGTACAAGAGGACCACAAGGTAGATTCCAACTTAAAGATATGCATAATTCAAGTGAGTGGGAGAATCTAATCTCTAAACGAACCTCTGTTCAGACCCCTGTTAATCCTCTAAAACCGCACATTCAAACCCTTGGGGACATGATGGCCATAGCAGATCCAACGTTTGAAGATACCATAGCGATAGAAACAGGATTTTCAGACACTAACATATGGTTAGAATGGATGAGATACAATGCTAATAAGCACAACCAAACCAACCGCTATGTGTGTGGGGGAGCAAAGCCACACCTGGGCACCGTACCTCTCACTTTACCCCCCGATGTGGAGCTCTGCTTCTTAAGTTTGTACACCAACACAGACACAAATCAGAGCACATTCGAAAATTGGAAGAAGGAGTATCCTATCTTGGTGAAGGTTACTAGACTAAATGAAGGTGTCACTATATACCCAGGCAATTATACATGTCATAGAGGCAATAGAACCAATAGTATGAAAGTGGGTAACTTTACTGATGGATATTGTGGGACATACTCTGCTGTGCCATACAGTGCAGTAAGGAATCAGACACAATCTCTGGGTGACATATATTGGTTATGTGGGGATATGAGTAAATTGCCTATAGACTGGGATGGAGAGTGCGCCTTGGCCAAGATTATTATGCCCTTACACATAATGAGTGTGAAAAACAAGCCCAACACACCTGAAAAGAGTGCTTGAAGTAAGAGGTAAATCAAAGGAAGTTTTGATCCCCATGTATACATAGATGCCATTGGTGTACCAAGGGGGGTCCCTAATGAGTTTAAAGCCCAGGATCAGGTAGCAGCGGGCTTCGAGTCACTACTCCCCATTATTACTATTAACAAGAACGTTGATTGGATTAACTATATATATTACAGCCAACAAAGATTTGTGAATTACACCAGAGATGCCCTCCAAGGGGTGGCAGAACAACTAGAAGCCACATCTCGGATGACCTTCCAAAATAGAATGGCACTAGATATGATCTTAGCTGAAAAGGGGGGGGGGGTGTAAAATGCTCCCTGATACTAGCACCTGCTGCACGTTTATCCCCGACAACACAGGTCCAAACCGTAAAGTGACCCTAGCTATAGAGAAATTGAAGGACCTGTCAGAAGAGCTAAAAAAGAACTCTGGCTTTGACCACGGGTGGGATCAGTGGTTCAGTTGGCTGAGCGGTTGGATATTAGAGGATACATTCAGAAAATGACACGGGGACATCCCCCGTCTTTTTGAATCAAGTCCCCGAACCATTTCAGGACTCAGGGCCTTACACACCACTCCGGTCATTAGTCCCTCACGATGTGACCATGAACAGCTTGCTATGATGAGGGAAAGATACACCTGACTGCCCCTCCTGTAACATATTTGGGACGACCCTTGGGCAAGCCATGGGTCCAACTCCTATGGTATGTAAAAAGAGTTCCAGACAGGAAGGGCCAGGTGTTTTAGGACAGTGGAAAGATAAAATGGTCATTTCAAGGGGGGACTGTGAAGGAAGGCTGTGTAGGATCTGAAATACCCTTTTTATATTCTCCATCTTAAATACCCAAACCAAGTACTTTGAAAATCAATGTTTCGTATACCGTGTTTAAAGATATATTTTTCTATGCTTTAAGATGACCGATGGCTATGGAATTTGCTGAGCTCAACAGAATGACGATACCTCCCCCAGAGACAAACACCCTTATCATAAAGAATAAGCCATGTGTCAACAAGGGAAGAAATGAGAAGACACATAGCAACTAAAAGTATCCAATGAAAAGCTTACAACACAATCCAACAAAATGTTTACAGCTTAGGTTATACAATGTATATGTGCTGAATGTGACAATTTATGGCTATAAAAGCCACGTCCAGACTGCCAGTAAAACAGAAGGATTTTCCTACTGAACTTTACGTGTCAGTGTGATTATTTATCTCCTCATGCATGAGCTATACCTTGAACGTATTGATTAGGACTGACAATATACAACAGAGGGCAAAATAATCTACTTCAGTAGCGCTATTGACTTGGAGGGAAACATACAAGGGAGTAGCAACACTTGATTGTGTTATTACCTTTTTAGATTAACATTGAAAATAACCCTGGATTGTGTTGTTTGCAAATCTTTTAGATTTTTAGGGTGTGTTCTCTAAAACAGTAATTGTTGGACTTTAAAACCAACTGTAACGGACCGTTTAGGCGATATTCCCCTTTCCAGATGCACCAACAGCTACTTTAAGCACCAATCTCCCGAACTGGAAACACACAAACCCAGGAAACAGTCGAACAGGAAAACCATGCGAAAGGGTTACACTCCTGGCAGTCAGCATACAATCCAATTCCCCCCCAAGAACGAGACGACACTTCGTTTTGAGGGTTAAGCAGAATCTGGTTTACTGGGGCTTACTGCCCGGCTTTTATGCAGGTCTCCCACCTGGTGGACACTCCCCTAGGGGACCACATGGGAAACATATTGGACATTGACCAATCACAGACATACACCTTTAAACACTCCCACAATGCATCACAAACATAGAAACATAGAATAAGACGGCAGATAAGAACCATTCGGCCCATCTAGTCTGCCCAATTTTCTAAATACTTTCATTAGTCCCTGGCCTAATCTTATAGTTAGGATAGCCTAATGCCTATCCCACGCATGCTTAAACTCCTTTACTGTGTTAACCTTTACCACTTCAGCTGGAAGGCTATTCCATGCATCCACTACCCTCTCAGTAAAGTAATACTTCCTGATATTATTTTTAAACCTTTGTCCCTCTAATTTAAGACTATGTCCTCTTGTTGTGGTAGTTTTTCTTTTAAATATAGTCTCCTCCTTTACTGTGTTGATTCCCTTTATGTATTTAAATGTTTCTATCATATCCCCCCGTCTCGTCTTTCCTCCAAGCTATACATGTTAAGATCCTTTAACCTTTCCTGGTAAGTTTTATCCTGCAATCCATGAACCAGTTTAGTAGCCCTTCTCTGAACTCTCTCTAAGGTATCAATATCCTTCTTAAGATACGGTCTCCAGTACTGCGTACAATACTCCAAGTGAGGTCTCACAGTGTTCTGTACAATGGCATGAGCACTTCCCTCTTTCTACTGCTAATGCCTGTCCCTATACAACCAAGCATTCTGCTAGCATTTCCTGCTGCTCTATTACATTGTCTGCCTACCTTTAAGTCATCAGAAATAATCAACCCTAAATCCCTTTCCTCGGATGTTGAGGTTAGGACTCTATCAAATATTCTGTACTCTGCCCTTGGGTTTTTACGTCCAAGATGCATTATCTTGCACTTATCTACATTAAATGTCAGTTGCCACAACTCTGACCATTTTTCTAGTTTACCTAAATAATTATCCATTTGGCTTATCCCTCCTGGAACATCAACCCTGTTACATATCTTAGTATCATCAGCAAAAAGACATACCTTACCATCAAGAACTTCTGCAATATCACTAATAAAAATATTAAAGAGAATGGGTCCAAGTACAGATCCCTGAGGTACCCCACTGGTGACAAGCCCAAGCTTCGAATATACTCCATTGACTACAACCCTCTGTTTCTCTGTCCTGGAGGTAATTGGGAAGTAATCCAATTATCTCCAAGGACAGAGGCAAAACTCCATTAGCCACATGGCAGACAAAGGACAATAAAAGACATAAAATTACATACGGTTGCTTTTATCACATAAAACCCATACATTCTACATATCCCCAGATAGCTTAGATCTGAGCGCACATTACTACCGAATGGCGCTCAGATCACATACATACAGTTCAATCGCGATGGAGCCAAAGTCTTTCCCATAGTCTTTCGTTACACGAATAGGCTCCATGGCATGGCTATCTAGGGCGATGCTGTTGATACGGTCAAACTACCGAATTAACAGTCCGTCGGTTCCACTACCGAATGCAGAGGTAAGGAGGCTGGCGGCTCAGTGGTGTTCGCGCAATTAAGTGTTCGTTTTCAGTTCCATAGTTTGGGCGCTGAACACCGCTGGCCGTTCAGGAGTTAAAATGGCCGCTGCCACGTGTTCGCCAAACGAACAAAGGCCGCCCAGCGTTAATCAATTAAGCTGCGGTTAACCGCAGCTTCTGGGCAGTCAATTGACGGCACACTCCAGTTCCCAGGTGGTCCATCGATCGGTACTTTGTTCGGTATATTGAATCTACCAAACACCCCGGCAGAAAGGCACAAATAAACCTTTCGGCAGGGAAAATAAGAGGTTTGAACTGCAGGGCCATAGTCTAAAGGAAGCAGGCGAGCAACCAGGCTTCTCCAGTGCACAGTGGCGAGGTTGGTTCCGCCACACCAACTTGTAAAATGGATGCCAGAATATCAATAATTAAATATTCAGTTCAGCCAAGGTGGAAATTGTGTCCCTGACAGGTGGTATGGCCTAAATTTTGTTGTCAATTCACTTCTCTGTTTTTTTTTTTTAAATATTTTAATTTATTCAGTTTTTAAAACATGATGAGGTCTGTTCGTTTTCGAATAATAACTGCAATTAAACTTTTGTTCATTGAAATTGATTATGTCTGAAGACCTAATCATTAGATAAGCTATTAGACCTGCAATCTGTAATGTTTCATCCTAGGACTTTAATAGCATTTACATTACTCCAATCACAGATTCTCCTGGGTAAGTCAAATGTTGCTGTGTCACTGCTGAGGCCAAGTGAGGCTGCACGCATCATCATTTTATCCATTTGAACAAGCCACTTAGTGATGATTTAGTCATTTGGCAGATCGTATTGCAAAAGAATATTGGAAAATATATTTGGCTGAAAAGGTCAGTTTCTAGCAATGATTTAAATCGGATTCTTCCATTCAGCTTTTCAAGGTCATAGCTGTTTGGGATTTTAGCATTGTTTGTGTTATTTTTCTGATGTCTTCTGCAAAGCAACCTCTCTGTCTTACTTTATTTTCTAATTTTTACAACAATTTGGGGTGTCATGTCAATCATCAAAAAAGCACACCTGGCACTGGACAGAATAAAAATCAGCCATTGGGACTGTTTCGAATTAGATGACCATCCATAGTTTTCACTGAATATATGTGCCTTTATTCAGTCACCGAAAAGCATGAAAAAGTATGTGAGATGGTATCTCACATACACAGACTCATTTAATCAAAATGAATAACTAAATTAATAATCTATGCTGGAAGTATGTACCATGGTGAAAACAGACCTTACTCCCAGAGAGATGCTGGACCTAGCACTAAGCATTGCTAAGTTAAGCAGTGCCACATCTATAGAGTGCTTAGTCTATCAACGTCCAAATATGGATATCATTTACATTGCTAAATGCAGAAGTCTAACTTCCTTGTTAGCAGTAACGCTGATCATACTGCTTGAATACATAGAACAAAGGAATGCACCTAGACCCTACTAGCACTATAACCACTCTAACAGCATAACATAGTGGCTATGGTGCTTAGACTACACCTCTAACTATTAACTATCCTGGTTTGTTATAAAGCTTCAATGCCAATTTAAACCCTTCAGGACAGAGTCAATAGTACACGTTCTGATCAAAACAAAACATAAACAAAAAGTGGAATTTGCGCTATATGTCTGTTCAACCGTAATTCACCGCTGTCACATTAAGTGCACCCACACTTATTATATATCATTTTGTCCAGGAGAAACAGGGCTTTCATTTCATATTTATATATGAAACATAATTTATTATGAATAAACTTAAAAAAACTGTGAGAATTTTTTATTTTTTTTTATTTTTACATTTGTAGTTCCGTCTCACATTTTAGCTGTAAATGTCATAATACTGTTAGGCTTTACTGCACAAAAATGCACATATTTGTAATCAGCGATGTCTCACGAGTACCCCATTAACAGGTTTTTTGGTGTTTTGGAAAGTTACAGGGTCAAATATAGAACGTTCCATTTTCAAATTGAAATTTGCCAGATTAGTAATGTTACCTTTGAGATGGTGTGGTAGCCCAGGAATGAGAATTACCCCCATAATGGCATACCATTTGAAAAAGTAGACAACCCAAGGTATTGAATGTGGGGTATGTTTAGTCTTTTTTAGTAGCCACTTAGTCACAAACACTGGCCAAAGTTAGCGTTCATATTTGTTTTTGTGTGAAAAAAGCAAAAAACTAATATTTGGCCAGTGTTTGTGACTAAGTGGCTATTAAAAATGACTGGACATACCCCATTTGCAATACCCTGGGTTGTCTACTTTTGCAAATGGTATGACATCATGGGGTAATTCTTATTCCTGGGCTACCATACGGTCTCAAAGGCAACATAACTAATCTGGCAAATTTCAATGTGAAAAAAATGAAATGCAAGCCTTATATGTGACTCTCTAACTTTCCAAAACACCATAAAACCTGTACATGGGGGGTACTGTTATTCTCAGGAGACTTCACTTAACACAAATATTAGTGTTTTAAAACAGTAAAACATATTACAACAATAATATAGTCCATAAAAGTGCCGTTTGTTTGTAAAAATGCAAAAATCGTCACTTTTACTTAAAATATCATCGTTGTAATACAATTTACCAGTTTTAAACACTAATATTTGAGTTCAGCAAAGTCTCCCGAGTAAAACAGTACCCCCTATGTACAGGTTTTTTGGTGTCTTGGAGAGTTACAGGGTCAAATATAGTGATTGCGAATTAAATTCTCTGCACTTTCTCCCTGTGTTGTCAGGCATGTCAATCAAATTTTAATTAATCAAATCACATAATTATGTAAAAGATTACTTAAATATACACGTAGAATTTTAATATATATATACATTTATAGGTATTTAAATTCTATGTGTATACTAATGTAATCTTGTATGTAATTATTAGTATTTATCTCTATATATATATATTTGCGGTTATTTGTATTTTATATATAGATAGATATATATAGAATGTCATTCTAAGTGTATTTTGTTACCAATATATATATATATATATATATATATATTAATAACAAAATACAGTTAGAATGAAATTACATATGAATATATAATTTATTTTAAATTTTGTTTCAATATTTTATTTATATTATTTTATTTATTTATTTATTATTGTAATTATACATATATATATATATATATATATGTGTGTGTATATATCTATTATATATATAATATATTTACATATTATATATATGTATATATATGTAACGTCATTCTAAGTGTATTTTAATACTAATATATATACTTATATTAATATTAAAATACATTACGTATGGCGTTACATATATAGAAAAATACTTTTAATTTATTTTTTAACATGTTTCATTTTTTTTTTACACTACCTACCAGCAGGGGGACTGTCTGATATTTTAGACAGTCCCCCTGCTGGCAGATCCACAGCCAGCTATAGGGGGCCATGTGATCGCTCTTTGAGAGCGATCCCATGGCCCCCGGGGCCTCACTTGCCGGAGGAGGGCTGCCTGGGCTGTCAGGCAGCCCTCCAGAAGAGGATCGCGGCAGAGGTAAGTACCGCCGAGGTCCTAGGGGCTTAAGCCGTTACGGCGTTCTATATTGCTTCAACGACTTCAAAGCCCTTTAAAGCCGCAACGGCATAGAACGCCGTAACAGCGTTAAGGGGTTAAGAACATCTATTGAATTTGGTAGACAAACACCTATATGCAGTAAATGCCATATTTTATTGTTTACTGTTGTTAATATGAAAACATTTTACCGTCTATGCCAGAGTTCAGGGAATTATGTATAATGGAATGTTTGAATGCTCTTACATATAAACATAGAATGTGACGGCAGATAAGAACCATTCGGCCCATCTAGTCTGCCCAATTTTCTAAATACTTTCATTAGTCCCTGGCCTTATCTTGTATAGAGGATAGCCTTATGCCTATCCCATTCATTCTTAAACTCCTTCACAGTGTTAACATCTACCACTTCAGCTGGGAGGCTATTCCATGCATCCACTACCCTCTCAGTAAATTAATACTTCCTGGTATTATTTTTAAATCTTTGCCCCTCTAATTAAAGACTATGTCCTCTTGTTGTGGTATATTTTCTTCTTTTACATATACTCTCCTCCTTGAATATTTTTTAAATGTAGAATTGAATTGTGTATTATATGCCAGCAATCCATTACACAGTTGTGTAGATGTGAGAGATTTGCAAGAGAGGAAGCCTGTTCAGGATTGCCCCACTGTCTAAACTGACCTGCGGTAATTAATTGTTAATAATTGATTAAATGGGTAGTGTAGGGCCTTTTACGGAGAGTCTGTGAGATATTGAGAAGTAATGTCTGTCTCGATATAGCAAATCTCAGTTTCGGGGTCCAGTTCCTCTCTCCCAGGGTGATTCCTAGTGTCCTGCATCTGATCCAACTAGGAAACTGTCCCCAACCAGCACAGTACTAGTGCATCATTAACCCCTTAAGGACACATGACATGTGTGACATGTCATGATTCCCTTTTATTCCAGAAGTTTGGTCCTTAAGGGGTTAAACAAGTTTGTGCTTCGCTTGTGGGCACCTGCACCATGCAGAGAGAACTTCAGCTGCATTCTGTGCATGGTCTGCCCCAAGTAAAGCCCGTCAGAGAGGTTGTCAGTCAGAATGATCCTCCCCTTCTCTGGTGGGCTGCCAATTTTGAGCAGCACCATTGATGCATGTGGTGTCACCGGCATGCCCCTGTCCCTATTTTAGGCTTTTCATACTTCATGTTGGAAGGTAATATGTTAATGGTGACGTGTCTAAAGGTTCTGTCTATGTAAATTATGTTGTTTGTGCCTAGAGTTGGCAGTTGGTAAGTGGGCCAGCCACTCAACTTCATTTAGCTCTACTTTATATTGCTTAGTAAGCACTGTAGAGCAAGGTTTTATTTTTCTACATTTATGTTATTACTGCCAATTATTTGCAAAATAAGCAAGCCAAGGCTCTTAAACCTAAACCTCAGAATGAAGTACATTTCTCCTGTGGAAAAGACTGCGTTTATGCTAATCCCAGGACCAATTGCCCAGAAGAAGGGTATTTTTGGCACTTTGTAATAGATGACCTTTTGTCCTTTGTACATCCTGTTAATAAGCACAAGAAAACTGTCTGTATTGGTATGTATGAGTTTGTATGATGTCCATGGTATAATATCATATTTGGTGTAGAATTTCTTCACTAAACACTTGTAACTAAGTTTGTATTGTGGAAAGGAAACTTAAAAACAACTAAAAAAATAAACAAATTGAAATAATTATTTAGTGGAAAGCAGTTGTCATTATTGAGAGGAATTAAAAACTACTGTAACTTGAACCGTTTATTATTTATAAAACAACCATATACATGTTCAACAACTTGTAAACAGGTATTTAACACCCAGGAAAAACACCGGTCTTAAATATCCCATATACCACAATTATAAAATGTACTCCCCTTCCCCTCCCCCTATTTATTTTAGACAGGCAAATCAAAATTCCAAATAAAGACCAGGACAGAGCTACAAATAAGATAAATAGTAGATGGAAGGGAGAGAAGATGCTGCACAGCATTTTACTATTTTCCTAACGTTTCACCACTATATCTAGCCTCATTGCCCATGCAAAAGTAGTGCGAGGCAATTCCACTCTGGTTCTCAACCAATAGAGAACCACTGTGGCAAGGTGAGCCAAACTGATCTGTTTGCGCTGTGACTGTTCAAGGCCATTAGCCGAGTATGTGACAAGCTTAGGAAGTGACTGAGGGGTGAACTATTTACCCCTGCATTCACAGACAGAGAAAGAACTAAGTGTCCCTTGTCAGCTTATAATTATTTTAGTCCACCATATTAATATTTTATAAGTAATCAGTTACAAGTAAGTTCTATAATGTACTTTTAAAATTTTATTTTTAAAATTTGACTGAGTGTATAAAGTTGTTCCATACCTTTGTTTTACAAATACTTTACATGCTTCAATACTGTTTTTATAGTAGACTTTCCAGTAACCTTGATGTGATTGTCTCCTCTGTTCCCTGTTTTATTTTTAAATGATTTTGAAATTGTAACTTTACCTTAATATATTATTTTAAAACTAATATATATTGTATTATTTTAATACTTCATGTACCTGCATGATTCACAATAAAATAAAAAAATCCACCTTTAATGTTGGATGTATACATTTATAAGTTGAACTGTTCTTACTTTGACATGTTTCCGAGCGAGACATAGACTAGGCCGCAAGCCCTGAAGATCTCACCATATTCTTCTGCACTAATAATATATGTATATTACTCAGACTGTACAACAGCCAATAAAACTTACCAGGAAAGGTTAAAGGAACTTAACATGTATAGCTTAGAGGAAAGACAAGACGGGGTGATATGATAGAAACATTTAAATACATAAAGGGATAGCATAGCATAGCAAGACCACTTAATGTTATCTCACATATATATTATTAAGTGTTCTTGCATAGCAAGACCACTTACTGTTATCTCACATATATATTATTATTATTAAGTGTTCTTGCATAGCAAGACCACTTAATGTTATCTCTCACATATATATTATTAAATGTTCTTGCAAAGCAAGACCACTTAATGTTATCTCACATATATATTATTATTATTAAGTGTTCTTGCATAGCAAGACCACTTAATGTTATCTCACATATATATTATTATTCTTATTATAGCCAAATTTACCACCCTAACTCCTCCCACAGTTTTTACACTACACAGACAGTAATATACCGAAACGTGCGGATTGTTCCCGATCGGAGTGCTATTACTTTGTGGAACATTTCGCCGAATGGTTCTCGAAATATCGTCGTTCTTGTGGCGAAATTGGTCCCATAGGAATGAATGGCAAAATGTTCAAAACTAGAGTGTGAGCTGGCAAAGCTGAAAAATCAGGACATGATTTCTAAACTGCCACCACTCCCTCATTTTCCATCTCACCTACACAAATCTTATATCAAAACGTTCAGTTATCCCTCCTGCCACTTAAAATGTCCACGGCTAATCCAAAGTCCTGATAGTTTTCACAATATGACCATTTGTTTGCAACTCACGCCGTCCATTGACATTCATTGAAACTCCACTCTAGCCAGCTCAAACTTGAAGGGCAATTTCTAAACTGCGACTGTGCCTTTATTTTTAATACTTCAGAGACATACTATGCATCAAAATGTAGGTTTGGGTCTTGTGATTCTCACAATATAAAGCTCTTCGCTGTAGAATGTATAGTTTTTAAAATACGACCGTTTGAAGATGACAACTGCCAAAATACTCTGACTTGTGCCAGGCTGCAGCAGCAAGTGATGTCCTTTTGTACACCTGCTAATGTTTTTATACATGTAAGTTTTAATGTAACTGTGAAGCACTTTGGGCAACAATGTTGCAATTAAATGTGCTATATAAAAAATTAATAACAGTTACTCCGCCCACTCCAGTTGTAGACTACTGATGGAGGCAAGAACACTTCACACAATTTCCCCAGAAATTGTAGCTTTTCTAGTTATTATTATTATTACTGGCATTTATAAAGCGCCAACAAATTCCGCAGTGCTGTACAATTGGGACAAAGACAATAATAACAGACCGATACAACAGGTAAAGGACCCTGCCCGTGAGCTTATAATCTAAAGTGAAAGTATTTTAAAAAAATTAGGCAGACCAGATGGGCCGAATGGTTCTTATCTGCCGTCACATTCTATGTTTCTATGTTTCTAGAGGAATAAATAGCAAAATTGCAGTTGGTTAGTAGAACCATGGAAACTTTTACCATTTGGAGGTTAAGTGCCATGCATATGATGTCATATGATGTCCTATGATCATTTCCAGTCAGTATTGCTGCAATTAATATGTAAAGATGTGTGTGCTACATTCCGGAGTGTCTGAGATAATTTCTAAAAAAAATAATATGATAATCAAATAAAGCATTTTAATGGATGAATCAGCAGTGTGTAGATTATACAAGGGTCAATGTAAAATAAAGCTTGATAATCATTAGTGTATCACTGTGCCTAGCTGCTTTGAACAGAAATATAGTGAGTGATAAAAGTAAGTCAACGAGGACTCACAATTTTGAATACTTCTGTATGATCTCTGAGATAGTTTTCATGGCATGCTTAAATGAATGAACACAGTATGAGGTATTCATCAATAGTCTGTCAAGAACTATTAATAGGAGCGCTGCATATCTTTATAATGCATTCTAGATCACTGAGTAATTCACAAACAGGCCTAGTCTTGCGTCCTCCTTTATTATTGGTCTTGCTAGAATTTACAGATGATGCACACACCACTTACTAAGGAAAAGTCATGGCATCTCAAAAAGCATGAAACAAACACGTTCTGTGTGTGTAGAAAAGAAGATAGTACTCATAAAAATACAACTCAATTATATATATATATATAGTCACAGAGTTTCTGGGGGGACAAAGAGACATACAGGAGGGTGTGGGCTACAAATTGACACACAGAGAGGGGCTGGGGGGACAACGAGACACACAGATTGGTTGGGGTGACATAGAGACAGACAGAGGTACTGGGGACAAAGAGACATACAGAAGGGCTGGGGGACAAAGAGATACACAGAAGAGATGGGGGAACAATGGGATACACAGAGGGGCTAAGGGTGGACAACAGGCACACAGAGGGGCTTTGGAAGGAGACACAGAGGCAGTCTGAGGGGCTCGGGGTAGAGACACTAGAGGGGGTTGGAGAGAAAGAAACAAACATAGGGACTGGGGGGAAGAGACACACAGATGGGTTGGGGGGAAGAAAGAGAACCACAAAGGTAATGGGTGAAAAAGACACACAGAAGGGCTGGGGAAAAGGAAAAAAGACACAAAAAGGGCTTCGGGAAGAAAGAGATACAGAACATTGGCAATTTTAGTTCTGGGGAGCTGCAAGTAGCTGATCTTGCCTAGGGTGCAAAATAACCTATCACTGGCCCTGCTAGTTCCCTTTCTATTCTCTCTTTTGTACCCCCTCCCCCTTTACATTGGCCCTTCTTCTGTCCTTGCTCTTCTCCCTTTGTCTCTCTATTATGCTCTATTATGTCTATATCTATTAGACACTAGTGATGTCGCAAACATAACATTTTCGGTTCGCGAACGGCGAACGCGAACTTCCGAAGAATGTTCGCGAACTGGGCGAACCGCCATAGACTTCAATGGGCAGGCAAATTTTAAAACCCACAGGTACTCTTTATGGCCACAATAGTGATGGAAAAGTTGTTTCAAGGGGACTAACACCTGGACTGTGGCATGCCGGAGGGGGATCCATGGCAAAACTTCCATGGAAAATTACACAGTTGATGCAGAGTCTGGCTTTAATCCATAAAGGGCATAAATCACCTAACATTCCTAAATTGTTTGGAATAATGTGCTTTACAACATCAGGTATGATGTTGTATCGATCAGGTAGTGTAAGGGTTACGCCCGCTTCACAGTGACAGACCAAACTCCCCGTTTAAAGCATCGCAAACAACCGCAAACAGTCCATTTGCACAACCGCAAACTCCCCATTTGCACAAGGTTGAATACCAAGCTAGCCATGTCCCGTTCCTTGTCCTCACTGATGTCATTGAAGGTCTCTCTTCCTCCACCCAGGAAGCGGGAGATGGAAAAAGATGCTTGGTCGGTCCTCCTACTTCAAATTTGGGGCACTCTAATATGCCACCAGATAGGGGTGTGTTAAGTAGTACTATTCCTATCAGTTTAATCCCTGTTATGTCCCCTATCAGGGGACGTGTATATAAGGCATCGATTTTAGGAAGCGGGAGATGGAAAAAGATGCTTGGTCGGTCCCCCTACTTCAAATTTGGGGCACTGCGCGTGCAATCTAATGTGCCACCAGATAGCAGTGGTGTGTTAAGTAGTACTATTCCTATCAGTTTAATCCCTGTTACGTCCCCTATCAGGGGACGTGTATATAAGGCATCGATTTTAGGAAGCGGAAGATGGAAAAAGATGCTTGGTCGGTCCTCCTACTTCAAATTTGGGGCACTGCGCATGCAATCTAATGTGCCACCAGATAGGAGTGGTGTGTTAAGTAGTCCCCCTCATCAGGCCTTTTTTAGTCGAATGTATCGCCCACTGTCAGTCCCTTCGTTATCCATCCCTCATTCATCTTAATAAAGGTGAGGTAATCTAGACTTTTTTGACCTTGGCGACTTCTCTTCTCAGTGACAATACCTCCTGCTGCACTGAAGGTCCTTTCTGACAGGACACTTGAAGCGGGGCAGGCCAGAAGTTCTATCGCAAATTGGGATAGCTCAGGCCACAGGTCAAGCCTACACACCCAGTAGTCAAGGGGTTCATCGCTCCTCAGAGTGTCGATATCTGCAGTTAAGGCGAGGTAGTCTGCTACCTGTCGGTCGAGTCGTTCTCTGAGGGTGGACCCCGAAGGGCTGTGGCGATGCGTAGGACTTAAAAAGCTCCGCATGTCCTCCATCAACAACACGTCTGTAAAGCATCCTGTCCTTGCCGGCGTGGTCGTGGGAGGAGGAGGATTACTTTCACCTCTTCCCTTGTTAGATTCCCGTTGTGCTGTGACAACACCCTTATACGCTGTGTAAAGCATACTTTTTAATTGATTTTGGAACTGCTGCATCCTTTCTGACATGCCGTAATTCGGTAACATTTCAGGCACTTTCTGCTTATACCGGGGTTCTAGTAGCATGGACACCCAGTACAGGTCGTTCTCCTTCAGCCTTTTTATACGAGGGTCCCTCAACAGGCACGACAGCATGAAAGACCCCATTTACACAAGGTTGGATGCCGAGCTACTCATGTCCTGTTCCTCGTCCTCAGTGATCTCTCTGAAGGTATGTTCTTCCCCCCAGCCACGTACAACACCACGGGTACCAGATAGGTGACAATGAGCACCCTGGGATGCCTGTTGTGGTTGGTCTTCCTGCTCCTCAAAGCCACATTCCTCCTCTGACTCCTCTTCCTCACAATCCTCTTCCAGCGTTGCCGCAGATCCTGCAAGCAATGCTGATAAGGCTGTTTCTGGTGGTGATGGTGACCACAATTCTTCCTCTTCATGCTCATCTACGGCCTGATCCAGCACTCTCCGCAGGGCACGCTCCAGGAAGAAAACAAATGGTATGATGTCGCTGATGGTGCCTTCGGTGCGACTGACTAGGTTTGTCACCTCCTCAAAAGGATGCATGAGCCTACAGGCATTGCGCATGAGCGTCCAGT
This sequence comes from Pelobates fuscus, assembly GCF_036172605.1. NCBI lineage: Eukaryota > Metazoa > Chordata > Amphibia > Anura > Pelobatidae > Pelobates > Pelobates fuscus. Next base: position 258,748,222 of record NC_086317.1, read on the forward strand.
AACGTGGCAAAAAAATTCCCAGCTCCGCAGAGGCTGTCCTAGCACCCCGATCATACAAATACTCGTTAATGGCTTTTTCTTGTTGGAGCAGGCGGTCGAACATTAGGAGTGTTGAATTCCAATGTGTCGGGCTGTCGAAAATCAAGCGCCTCACTGGCATGTTGTTTCACCGCTGGATATCGGAAAAGTGCGCCATGGCCGTGTAGGAACGCCTGAAATGGCCACACACCTTCCTGGCCTACTTAAGGACGTCCTGTAAGCCTGGGTACTTATGCACAAAGCGTTGTACGATCAGATTACACACATGTGCCATGCACGGCACGTGTCAACTTGCCCAAATGCAATGCCGCCAACAAATTTCTTCCGTCACAAACCACTTTGCCGATCTCCAGTTGGTGTGGAGTCAGCCACTGATCCACCTGTGCGTTCAGGGCGGACAAGAGTGCTGGTCCGGTGTGACTCTCTGCTTTCAGGCAAGTCAACCCCAAGACGGCGTGACACTGCCGTATCCGGGATGTGGAACAGTACCTGGGGAGCTGGGGGGTGCCATTGATGTGGAGCAAGACGCAGCAGCAGAAGAGGACTCAGCCGAGGAGGTTATGGAGTAGGAGGAGTAGAGGAGGTGACAGCAGGCCTGCCTGCAAGTCGTGGCGGTGTCACCAACTCCTCTGCAGAGCCACGCATTCCATGCTTGGCAGCCGTCAGCAGGTTTATCCAATGCGCAGTGTAGGTGATATACCTGCCCTGACCATGCTTTGCAGACCAGGTATCAGTGGTCAGATGGACCCTTGCCCCAACACTGTGTGCCAGACATGCCATTACTTCCTTTTGCACAATCGAGTACAGGTTGGGGATTGCCTTTTGTGAGAAATTTCAGCCGGTAATCTTCCACTGCGTTGTCCCAATAGCTACAATTTTTTTGAACGCCTCAGACTCCACCAGCTTGTATGGTAAAAGCTGCCGGGCAAGGGGGTGACTTTGTGACATTGGTTTCTTACGCTCAAACATGTCCATGACAGACACCTGACTGTGGGCAGATGAGCAGGAACTGCTCAAGGCGAGAGACAGAGGGGAGGATGGTTGAGAAGGGGCAAGGAGGACAGCAGTGGTTAACGTGGCTGAAGATGCTGGACCAGGAGGAGGATGGCGGCTTTGAGTTTGTGTGCTGCTTGTACTCATGTGTTGATCCCATAGGCGTTTGTGATGTGCGATCATGTGTCTACGCAAAGCAGTTGTACCTAGGTGGGTGTTGGACTTCCCACGACTCAGTTTCTTTTGGCACAGGTTGCAAATGGCATCGCTGTTGTCAGAGGCAGACACAGAAAAAAAATTCCACACTGCTGAGCTCTGCAATGACGGCATTCTGGTGGTGGACACAGCATGCGTTGATTCGCGTGCTGTCGGGCTGACCCCGGGTGCCAATGCATGCTGTCTGACTGTGCCACTAGCTCCTTGCGACGACCTCCCCCTGCTTCCAACTCGTCTCCTCCTCCTCTCTGTCTCCCCATCTGAACTTTCGCCCTGTTCTTCTTCTTGCTGAGCGGGCACCCACGTGACATCCATGGACGCATCGTCATCATCAACCGCTTCACTTGTATCTGACAACTCAGCAAAGGAAGCAGCAGCGGGTACAACATCATCATCATCACACCGTACGTCCATGTGTGTAATGCTGCCTGACTGAGACATATCCTCGTTATCTACATCCTCTGGCAATAACACTACCCCTAACCTAACCCTACCCTAACCCTACACTTACCCCAAGTCCCGAAGTGCCAACTTCCGAAGTCCTTACCCCAACCCTACCCTAACTCTACCCTAACCCTACGCCTAACCCTACACCTAACCCTACCCTTAACCATACCCCTAACCCTACCCTTACCCCAAGTCCCAAAGTTCCGAAGTTCCAAAGTGCCAAAGTCCCGAATTTCGGAATGCCGAATCGAACCGAATATTTTTCCCATGCACATCTCTATTTACTTCACCTATCAGTGGTTTTAATGTTGTGGCTGATTAGTGTAAATGTTAATAATAATAATTAATTACAATTCAGTGTTTAGTGAATTAAAACTAATTGATAATTGTTACCCCTATACTCCCGCAAGTCAATGCACCCGATGATAAACCTTCTTAAGTTAAACCATTATCAGGACACAGGAGCTGAGGTGCCAATACGCAATGTTCTGAAAACTGTCTGGCGGAAGTATAATTAGCCCTTCTATATAAATTATCTGCCTTGACATTCTATTTAATGACTAATCCAGTTTCTAAATCAATAAATTCATAAATTAACATTTTCTCCAGATTATGCTGGTTAAAATGTAAGTATGCAGCATATATTTTACAATACATCTTATTAAAAATGCATTTGGCAAAATTCCTCCTAACAGTTAGGAAAGGCTTGTCAGGAAGTGGTCTGGGTGCCAGGTCCCTCTAGTTTTAACCCTGCGGCTATGTTTCACTGAGGGTTAATCCAGCCTCTAGTGGCCGTCTCATTGACAGCCGCTAGAGGAGCTTCTGCGATTCTCACTGTGAAAATCACAGTGAGAAGACGCTGAACGTCCATAGGAAAGCATTGAGTAATGCTTTCCTATGGGCGGTTTGAATGCGCGCACGGCTCTTGCCAGGCATGCACATTCGGAGCTGAGAGGCGGATCGGGGCGGAGAGATCCCCAGTGCCAAGGGAGTCCAGCGCTGGAGAAAGGTAAGTGCTTAAGACACACACACACACTCTCATGAACAGACGCATACACACTAGTTAACAGACACACACATTTACTGACAGACACACACTCAATGACAGACACACACTCACTCAATTACAAAACACACACTCACTAACAGTCGCACACACACACACTCTAACACTCACACACACTAGCACACACACACAGTAACACACACACACTCTAACACACACACTCTAACACTAACACACACACACACTCTAACACACACACACACACACTAGCACACACTCACACACACACACACACACTAACACACACACTCTAACACACACACACACACACACTAACACACACACACTCTAACACACACACACACACTAACACACACACATACACACACGCGCACTAACACACACACACACTAACAAACACATACACACACTCTAACACTAACACACTCTAACACACACACACACTCACACACACTTTTTTTTTAATTAATCCCCCCAGCCTCCCTACCTTTGGGAGAGCTGAGGGGATTCCCTGGAGTCCAGTGGTGTCACCCGGCGGGCAGGCTGGGAGGCGCGCGAGGGAGCACTCTCCCCTGAGTGCTTCCTGTTCAGCTCTCTTGCGTGCCGCGTACTGATGCCAGAGCCGGAAGATGACACGCCACTGTCTGTGGCAGTGTATATTTATGTAGGTGTGTGTGTGTGTCATATGCAAATGCTAACGGTGTTCTAAATATTTCTTTTTTTCAAGGCTCCTAGTCTGACCCAGATAATTAAAAAAATATGTCTCTATGTATCTATAACCAAGTAGGGTTGAAATGAATAATGGTTAGTCCTGCAATGTCCCTGTATTGTCATGCAAAAGAACGAGAAGTTTCTCTTACAACTACTTGTGTAATTTCCATTAATAGAGCAGACATACCAATAGCTAAAAATAACTTTTTAGCTCTTCATAAAGCAGCTGATCCTTCCAGGCACTCAGAGCAAGCACAGACTGGACAAAGAGCACTTGCACAAATAAACTGCTGTAGAAGCCAGAAAACCATAATGTCTGAACGTAGGGTGCCTTTCACTTTCCTCCGCACTCCAAGCTGGGATCCATTCCGAGACTGGTACCAAGGTGGCAATCGTCTTTTTGACCAGTCATTTGGGATGCCTCATATTCCTGAGGACTGGTACCACTGGCCAAGCACCAGCTGGCCAGGTTATGTTCGCCTTTTCCCAACCCAGTCTATGGAAGTGGCACCCACTACTACACCAGCTGTTACCTCACCTGCTGTGGCAAGTGCTCCAGACTTTAACCGGGCCCTGAGCCGCCAACTCAGTAGTGGAATCTCAGAGATCCGCCAAACATCAGATCATTGGAAGGTCAGTTTGGATGTTAACCATTTTGCTCCAGAGGAGCTGGTTGTGAAAACCAAAGATGGAATTGTGGAAATTACAGGTAAGACATGTACCACCACTAATAACAATATACTGACAAGTGAGAATTGCTGGGAATTCAAAGTGTATTTTCAAGGTACAAGACATACTTAACATCTAGTATATGGCTAAACAGTTTTAGCAATGTTGATGTTTTTCTTTTGATTATATAATTATTATTATGTGTATATGAATTGTCATTTTGTATATGTTGGGAAGAATTGTCACATTATAGCTGCAAAAAAGAAAAGTAATCTTTTGAAACAAAAAAAATAAAATAAATACTATATTATTTATGTCTGTCAGTTGCATTGTCTCTTTCCAATATAGTCCGATCTTCAGTACTATTTAGCCTCATTTTTATGGGGTAACACCAAGCATAAAAATAGCATGTGCAGCAACACTTATTTTTATGTTTTATTTTGCACTTTTCATTTATATATATTTTTATTGTTCATCCGAAACATTACATGGCAGTATGCATGCATCAGTTGTTTACATTTTCCAGAAATTTTCAATATTGTTTGCAATTGTGAGATACATACATTATTATACGTGGAGGCTCTATGAATATTACAGAAAAAACTGTGTTTGACATAACATATCTCTGCGTGTAAGTAGGAATTTGTAGATATGTACCAGACCGAAATGATTTGTAGTCTAGTAATCTTTCGTACCTCAGTTTCACTGTACTAGCTCATCAAATGGGGGGCAACCACACTTTTTAATGATTAAATAAAATGGATTATCTTATTCTTCTTAATTGTAATGCTTATTTCTCTCAGAGAGTTGACATTCTCTAATTCATCTTGCCTTACTTTTGCTTCTCTCTTCCCCTTTCAAGACCATTCTAAACATGGAAGAGCTGCCAAGAGGGGCAAATGTCCCCATGGCCACTAGCATAAATGGGCTGTGGTCTGCAGCTTTGCACTATTCTTCAGCAGATTAAAATACAAGGAGGCGAGCTGGGATCTTTTGGCAGGGGCTGCAAGCAGTGTAGCAGCAGGCAGAATTTGTGCAGACATTTGCTAGCCTCGTACTATGAGGGTTTGCTCATCAGCTGGTGGCCCCCAACCTTAATGTTCTCCGGGCCTGTACTGGCCCAACTGGGTTCATTCCCATGATATTGCAGTATTTGGAGTCAATCAGACTGCCAGAGTATGATGAAAATGTATGACCATAGGCAGTATATTTCTCTTAGGTATACACAGATCCTCAGTCATTTTGTGAATCATCAGTCATTTTCATACTGTCAAATTCATATAATGCATGCACCATATGTAACTATGTAACATATGAGTGTAGTAGGTACATCCACACTACAATCTGTTAGTATTGTGTACAAAAAAGGCCATTAGATTATATTTGTTTTCATGTCAAAAGCTGCCAGTGATCATCTCGTTCTAGTCTCAGTTAACTTGCCTGGAGGGGCTGGGGGGCTACTACAAACAAATAGCTAACTGTTTATCCCACCTCACTCACACATTTATCCCACCTCACTCCACACCCTCTCCTAATGTTACATGAAATGTTTTATATATAATATATAAAACAGTCACAACATGTATTTTAGAAACCCTATTAGAAATCCTTTCTAATAGTTGCATAATCCCATGATAGTGGCCCTAATCCCAGCCACCCCCTGTCCTTTTTGCTTTCATCCATCGTGTCTTGGGCTATTCTAGCCCTCTATCTTAACAGGCCTAACTAGATCTTAACCGATCCTTTGTAGTTCATCTGTAACACTGATTCAATTTTCTACTGCTGTTTGATTAGCTTCACAATTTTGTCATGACTGTGCTTTCACAGTAAGTAAAATCAAACTGTAAATGTGTGTGGTTTTTTTTTTTAATTGTATTTATTTAATTTTCATTAAAGGAAAATATACAAGTCTCAGCTGGCCACATCTACCTAAACAGCATTGTGCACAGCAGAAAAAAAACCCCACTAAGAAATGATCTGTCCATATTTTCAAGGGCAACATGCTGACATTTAGCAAAGCTGGGACAATACAATGTGTGTTTCTTGTGCCTCTCTATAGATAGCAAAATCTATTCGTAGCAGCAGCTGTTTCTATTTCTTATCTAGGCCTCATTATGTCTGTCTGAGACCATGCCAGGGTAAGGCAATTTTTGTGACACACTTAAGTTCTGCTCTGTGTGCCACAGATGGACAATCCCTATCACATAGTCATTAGGATGGGCTGTTTTATAACCCATATGGTTTCAAATGTAGGTAAACATTATTTTGGTGTGTTAAATGTGCAGAGGTATACAGAGAATACTACAATATTGATTCATTAGTCAACGTGTTACAATGTGACAGTTAGTCACCGTGTGTCTCACATGCCTAGGTTTCTTTTCCAAACTAAACTTCAGTTAAAGTTTCATTGGATATCTGTCTGTACTAAAATATTATTGCTGTGGACTTAAAGGACCACTCTAGTGCCAGGAAAGCATACTCGTTTTCCTGGCACTAGAGTGCCCTGAGGGTGCCCCCACCCTCAGGGTCCCCCTCCCGCCCGGCTCTGGAAAGGGGAAAAGGGTTAAAACTTACCTTTTTCCAGCGCTGGGCGGGGAGCTCTCCTCCTCCTCTCCTCCTCCGATCCTCCCCGTCGGCTGAATGCGCACGCGCGGCAAGAGCTGCGCGCGCATTCAGCCGGTCGCATAGGAAAGCATTCATAATGCTTTCCTATGGACGCTTGCGTGCTCTCACTGTGATTTTCACAGTGAGAATCACGCAAGCGCCTCTAGCGGCTGTCAGTGAGACAGCCACTAGAGGAAAAAGGGGAAGGCTTAACTAATTGATAAACATAGCAGTTTCTCTGAAACTGCTATGTTTATAAAAAAATTAGTTAACCCTAGCTGGACCTGGCACCCAGACCACTTCATTAAGCTGAAGTGGTCTGGGTGCCTAGAGTGGTCCTTTAAATTAATATTCAAGGACAAATATTTCACTCAGTGTACAATTGCATGCATAGATGATTCTTTGCTATCAGAGTTATTCATATCCTTAAAAATTTGGTTTAATAAATATGGGTTTTCCATACAGTATTTTTAGAACATCAGTCTAGCTCGAATATTAGGTACTCTGTAAATAAATAATTAACATTAAATAAACACTATAGAGTCAGGAACACAAATATGTATTCCTGACCCTAGAGTGTTAAAATTACCATTTAGGTTTTTTGACCCCCAACCCCCCTTAAAAGGTAATAAAACATCGTATTTCCAGCGCTGCGCGGGTCCGCCGGCACTGGCCCCACCCCTGATCTTCCTCCTTGCTGACATTATCAGAATTTATGATTTCAGCCAATTGGCTGAAATCGGCAAGGAGGTGGGGCTGGGCAGGGCGAGGCCATAGCCAGCTTTGCCAATCAGCACCTACTCATAGAGATGCATTGAATCAATCTGTGAGAAAAATTCAGCGTCTCCATGCAAAGCGTGGAGGCGCTGAACGTCAGTGCTGAACACTGTGCAGCAGAGTCAATGTAAACACTGCCTTTTCTCTGAAAAGGAAGTGTTTACTGCAAAAAGCCTGCAGGGAATAATTCTACTCCCCAGAACAAATACATTAAGCAGTAGTTGTTCTGGTTACTATAGTGTCCCTTAAACATCTTCCCTCACAGCCTTGTGCGTACAAAGGCTAACTTTTGCAATGGATTTCCAGTTCACATGGCAGATAAATAAATATCTTTGTCTAAGTTCCACTCTGACACTTTTTGCTTTTAAATTAGATAGAATTACCTAATGACATCGCACACTCCAATGACATCCCACACTGCAATAGAGATGCCTGTTGCCTTATTTTAAGTGTCTCTCTCATGTTTCTTTTTTTTCTTTCCGTTTTCCTTTCCTTATATCACTTGTATTATATATATATATATATATATATATATATATATATATATATATATATATATATATATATATATATATATCTATCTTAATATAAATGACTATACTCCCTTCTTTTTGCCACTTGCTTTATTTATATTTATATTCTTCCTTGCACCAGATCTTAAATTATGGGAGCCTCCATTTTGTTTTTCTCAGTCCATGATATAGGTAGTTTGCCATTCTGTATGTCTCACAGTGCTGTAAGCTTATTTGAGTAAATCCATCCTCAACTCATGCTTCTGTTCTATTACCCTTTATTTTTACCCATCATGTATTTTTACCCATCATCAAGCTGTTTTTAAATACATCCCCAAATAAAAAAATAATTAAATTAATGCATGTTTTCATTGGGAGTATAAAACAGTGATTATAAAAAAAAAAAAAAAAAAAATAGGGACAGTGGAATGTCACTTTAAGGTATGTAAATATCCTTCATATAGCTTGGCACCCAAGAGTTGGCATATTTGAAATATCTGGTACCTATCAAATGCTGCTAAAACGCAAACACCTGAGAACATTAGATATTATATCTCTGTATTTGTATAGCTATAAGAACAAACTATTATAAAATACAAACACGTATTCTTTGTAACTATCTCAGCACATTAAATATTAATTGTGTTTTTCTCTATGGCTTGTAAAGCACATTGCAGGAAATGATGCTTATTTTGAGCTAATGGAATTTAATCACTAAATACAGAATTGCAGCAAACTCAAAAGCAAACTGAATTAGCTAGTTCTATCAAGTTTTGCAACTCATTTTTATTGACAATAACTAAGAACTTTGTGAATAAACCCCAAAGTCAATTATGTTGGGTGGAAAACACAACACGTTCTCTTGTAAAATTTGATAAAATTCAAGAAGTGATCTCTTTATCCACTGATCGTCAGAAATGAAATGCAAACGAATTTCTAAAATTTGTATGTTAACTTTTTAGTAAGGTTTATTTCTCGTTAGATTAAAGCACATCACCATTAGCCAGTTAAACATAGCCTGAATATAGTTATAGGTCTTGTATAATTAATAAAAAAAATGACTGAAGTTAATCATTTTATCCGCAATACACTTGGAGTTATTCACTACTATATATATGCAACTTCCCTGGCTGTTTGATTTTTAATAAGATCTTAAAGCATAGTATTTAGAAGTTTTTATCTCCTGTTCTGTAAATTGAACTTTAATTACACACAAGAGACCCCTACAGGCTTTAGCGGACTATAAACAGTGAACCTTGCCATCCTGCGGCATTACAGCCCATATTTTGAAGGGCGGCATGGTACATCTGCTAACGTTGTTTTGTTGTTTAGACTGTACCTTTACATTTGAAATTAGCTTTGATTTCCCAACAATTTATACTTTAATAAATAACCCTGTGTGTGTGTAACCCTATGTTGCTTTTACAAGAAGTAAATATATGTATATTCTTTTCTATAGTTTATGAGGCAATTCCCTATATACAAGTCATCATTTTTATATATATAAAAAAAATATTAGTTAAAAAATGTATACTTATTTTACCCTCCTGCAGGAAGACATGAAGAGAAACAAGATGAACACGGATTCATCTCCAGATGTTTCACCAGAAAATACACGTGAGTAATAGCCTGCCATGCAGCCATGTCTGATTTACAATTTATTTTGTTATACTAATGCAATTTCTCAAACACATAGAAAGCTGTTACTGCACCATACCTATAGTATACACTTTAGCAAAAAGTTGACAGATGTTAAAGTGATAATGATAAAAATGGCTTGAGTGCACTCTAAAGTGCTCAAGAGCATACATTTGGGAACCAAAAATCATTTTAAAATCTCCATAATTAAAATTACAAATAATGTACTTTGATGCCAACTTGGTAGTGTTTGTTTGTTATTGCTATGTAAAATGAAAATCAACAAACATGAATAAACAAATAGGCACATCCCTTGCCCCCCAGTCAATTGTGGCTTCATACTTTACTACAAAACAAAAATTCTCATCTAGTGACTTGGTCAGATCATTTGTTTTAGTACAAATGGACTATACATGGTGTCAGCCCTCGTTCCTTAATGTCAATATAAAAGAGCCTGCAAAGTTTACTGGGAAGGTGTAACATATCGTACCATTTAGGGCCGCCATGAGGTCATGACAATCATGATGGTTGTCATGGGCCTGGCGGTCCTGGGATGCCCAAACTGCTCTAGGAGTCCGGGGCCCCACATTTCCGATGTGCACATACATAGCGTTTATCTCTATATATGTGCACCTGCAGATCCCTGGCTACCTGTATACTGAAGAGGGGGACCAGCACACTCCATTTTAACTTCCCAGCTGCTCTTTTCTCTCTAAATCTCGCGAGCTCCGCTGCCGTCAGGTTGTTGCCACAGTTCACCATGGCAACGCTCCATGCGGCTTGCGAAAGTTAGAGAGACGAAAGCAGCTGGGAAGTGAAAATGGAGTGTACTGGTCCCCCTCTCTAGTATACAGGTAGCTGGAGGCCCACACCATGCCACCCGACCACTAGGGAATGTAATCTCCCCCTCGCTGGCCACAAGTAAGAAGCAGGGAGGGAGGGGAGGGGAACTAAATGTATTAATAATGAAAAAACAAACAAATAAATATGTTTTCCCCCTCCCCAAAGGTAGTTAGCCCCACAACAACATTTTACACAAGATTTAAACACGCTACATCCTTACACAAACACACACTCTGCACTCACTATACACACTGCATCTAATACACATAAACACTACATCCAATACACAAACACACACTCTGCACTCACTATACACACACTAAATCCATTACACAAACACACACACTCTGCATTCACTATACACACACTACATCCTTTCACAAACACACACTCTGCACTCACTATACACACTGCATCTAATACACATAAACACTACATCCAATACACAAACACACACTCTGCATTCACTATACACACACTACATCCACTACACAAACACACACTCTGCACTCACTATACACACACTAAATCAATTACACAAACACACACTCTGCATTCACTATACACACACTACATCCACTACACAAACACACACTCTGCACTCACTATACACACTGCATCTAATACACATAAACACTACATCCACTACACAAACACACACTCTGCACTCACTATACACACTGCATCTAATACACATAAACACTACATCTACTACACAAACACACACTCTGCACTCACTATACACACACCACACCCACAACACAAACACACACTCTACATCTAATACACCCACACACTACATACATTTACACATATTATATTCACTTTTCACACACTACATTCAGTACACACACACTTCATCCTTGTGGGATTACTCAAGATGGACCCTGAGGGCGGACTCAGGGGCAGGCGCCAGGGACCCAGAACTTGAGCTGAGTCAGGAGCACAAACATTTCTAATGGCAGCCTAGGTACCATTTACAGATAGATGGTGTTATATGGTTGTAAAAGCAGAAAAAGTTGATGCTATATAAATGCCTATAATAATTAAATAGAGAGGACTACTAGCATATATTTAAATGTATAGCTAAATCACTGTATTTGCTCTCATGGTTATTCACGAACGTGTGAAATGTCAGGAATTAAAAATGAATTTCAAAATTTAGGCTACAAGAATTTAACTGAAACATACCTGGCTTGGAAACGCTTTTATAATTTGACTATTGTGGCCAATAATTTGAAATTCAATTTGAATTCTTCACAAGTCACTCTTAAGCACATAACCCATGTGTATGTAGCATACCATCCACAAAAAATCACATTCTGGTGGGAGTTTGGGAATGGTTTTCCAAACACAATATCAGAATCAATTCCATGAGTATGGCATGTGAATGATATTTTCTTATGGGAATCACAAAAATCCATATACTTTCCCCAGAAGCCAACAGGGTGCAAAGCTATATTTCATATATTATTGATGTCAGCAGCACATGTTTTAGCACTTATACAATTCATTACTTGGAATACACAGTGGAAATTGCAAATTGTGGTTCATAAACTGGGAAAGTCTATTATATATAAATACATGTATTCAACCATTCAGATTTTTGTGAACATACAGCATACGTTATAATAATAACAAAGTATTTAACCAGGAAAGGGACATTCAGATTACTCTGGTTTTCAAGTGCTTCCTGGAGATGTTACCTTAGCCCAACATCCAGGGGTTGTTACTATTACCCAATTTAATAGTACTCATTTTATCTACCTTGGAAGGATGAAGGGCTGAGCCAACGGTTGAACAGATTCTACTGATGATGCATTAGCCACTGAGCTATCTCACCGGCCTTATGCTACATAAGGAATAAAAACAATAGCACTATTAGAATGGCTGGCATGTGGCAATTATTCATATTATACATAGTTACATAGTTACATAGCTGAAAAGAGACTTGCGTCCATCAAGTTCAGCCTTCCTCACATTTGTTTTTTGCTGTTATATTCATATAATAAACTGTTTTTTTTAAATAATATATGCAGTGTTAGTTTTGGTCATTCTTAAACTAATTTTAAACTCTATTTTTCAGTCTTCCCGCAGTAGCTGATTTTACGGCAGTTGCGTCATCTCTTTCCCCAGATGGTGTTTTAACCGTAGAGGCTCCAATAAAGAAACCGGCTATTCAGTCTGCCGAGATAACCATTCCAGTCACTTTCCAGAGCCGGGCTGAGATCGGTACATCTGATGCCAAAAAATCAGAGCAAGCAGCCAAGAAATGAAGGCACCACCACAGACTACTAACACCACATATATTTAAACAGATATTACAGTTTTGACAAATAATGTATAACTAGAAGAGAACTTTAGCTGTAAAGCTCAACTGCCAAATCACCTTGGTGTATTGTTGACTTACTGTTTTAGAATGGACAATAAATACAAGTTCACAACTAAATTAACACATATGCTAACAATAGTGTCAAAGTAGAAGTCTTATGTTTAGTAATTAATTCATGGATGTTTATGATTTCCTGTATGCTGTAGAATTATTTTTACCTGGAGTGAGCCAAGCTGACAATTGAGTTTTTTGTAGAATATCGGAGAACATCTAGCATATTTCCATCGTATGGTATATGTTGTTACCTTGGTTTCTATGAATTACATTTGTTTAATATGGATGTGTGTGTATATTTATATATATATATATATATATGAACAATGTGACTAGCACATATCTATATATCTAAATGTATTTGTATGATCCCATAAAATCAACTGATTAGTACAACTAAAGTTTTGTGAAAAATAAATGGTTTGACATAATCGCCCATATATACTCCTTCTTGTCATTATTCCTCTTGATATATACTCTTGGAATCAACAAATTTGATAACGGTAAGCTTCCACAACTTTTCACAAAGCACCTCAAACCACATAAAAGATAACTACAATATATTTTTTTGTGGTGAGTGATAATTATTATAAACAAATAACTGAAACAAGGATGAAACTTATGCTTGGCATAAGTTACTAATTCTGGGTACATAATTGATTAGTAACTCTAGCTGTACTGCATGACATGGGATCCAAGAACTGAGGAAATTAGAAGACAAAACAAAGAGTAAGGAGAGAAAAGCACAGCCAATAACGTAAATGGAGCAGATATAAAAAAGGGAAAGTCAGTGAATGGACTGAAGCAAAGGAGAGTAGATTATGATAATAGCAGAAGGGAATATATCTGGGGATGGAAACATGGCCACTGGAAAGGTAGAAGGTGGCTGGAAACATGGCTAATTGCTGTCCCAAGAATGAAGAGGACTGGAGTATGGCTATCTGAGGTGGATTGGAGAAGGATCTGGAATATGTCTGAATGTGGTGGGAATGAACCTACAGATATGATTGGAGGGGGAAATCTAGGGGACAGACACACTCTACACACACTGACGCACACATACACAAACATACATACACATAGACATGGAATTAGACATTACAGACACTGCTATGCATGCACACACAATATACACTACTCAATCTATATGTGTGTTTATATACAACAATTTTATCATATTTAAATGTCAAGTTTTGCATTCATTAGTTTATATTAGATTATAGTTTTTAAAGGTGAGCTGGGGTCACTTGTAAATTCTGTGCCGGCAGGTGCTCGTGATGTAAATCTGGCCCAGCTAAGTGCTAAATAATAGCCTTCATTTTATGACAATATGTGGGACTGTAGTAACTTTACAAAACTTGAAACGTGGCAACTGTGAGCTACATTTTCCAACTCTCTGCTAAACCCCTTAAGGACACATGACATGTGTGACATGTCATGATTCCCTTTTATTCCAGAAGGTTGGTCCTTAAGGGGCTAAAGGGACACTATTGACCCAGACCACTTCATCTCATTGGTTCAATACTTTTCCATGGGTAAGATTTAACATGCCCATGCGAGCACTGCGCATGTATATCAAGTCCAATCATCACTGTAATGTTGTAAGAGGAGGATATCTATCCAACGCAAAGTGAGCCTCGGCACTGGAATTAAGCTAAGTAAGAAAGGGTTTTTAACCCTTTACTCGGCCAACAGGAGACCTAATAAGTTAGGGACATGGACACTATAACGTTAGGAACACAAGTTTGTATTCCTTCCGCTATAGTTTTCCTTTAATAAAAATACTGCTGGGTTTTAGAGCGCAATTAGTTTAAGATGGGTAACTTGAGTTTCACTGCTCAGTAAATGCACTTATTACCAAGAGGCTTAGAGATTGAGTGGTTAATTCACTAACGTGGCACAGGAAAAAAAACTGGATGACTAGAATGTTTGAGTGAGATTCTACCAATCACAGCAACTTAGAAAACCTGCTGTGGCTAGTTCACAGAGCAGTTCCACTGATCCTATGTGATGAGTGGTACTGGTCCTGGCGTATAAACTATGTACCTATACACATATCTGTTGGATAGATGTTTATGCGATAAGAGCAGACCCTACAGACCAAAATGATAGTCTGGAGTCAGCCTGTGCAATTTTTAGTAGTATTTGAGACTTATAATGTATATCTATTTATTTTTTTATATCTATAAAATACATTAAAAATAGGTGGTATATTTAATATTATATACCCCTTTTAAGGGACCCATGAGCTATGTTAAGTATGTTTTGCAAGTTGTGCCATGTTGGTCCTGAGAAAAGTTTAGAAAATATGCAACCACTAATTCCTATTTTAAAATTTCTTCAAATTTTTTCAGTCCATTTTTTTATTAATATATAGTGATGTCGCGAACATAAAATTTTCCGTTCGCGAACTTCCGCAAATGTTCGCGAACGGGCGAACCGGGCGAAACGCCATAGACTTCAATAGGCAGGCAAATTTTAAAACCCACAGGGACTCTTTCTGGCCACAATAGGGATGGAAAAGTTATTTCAAGGGGACTAACACCTGGACTGTGGCATGCCGTTGGGGGATCCATGGCAAAACTCCCATGGAAAATTACATAGTTGATGCAGAGTCTGGTTTTAATCCATAAAGGGCATAAATCACCTAACATTCCTAAATGGTTTGGAATAACGTGCTTTAAAACATCAGGTATGATGTTGTATCGTTCAGGTAGTTCAAGGGTTACGCCCGCTTCACAGTGACAGACCAAACTCCCCGTTTAACGCACCGCAAACAACCGCAAACAGTCCATTTGCACAACCGCAAACTCCCCATTTGCAAGGTTGGATACCAAGCTAGCCATGTCCCGTTCCTTGTCCTCACTGATGTCAATGAAGGTCTCTTCCTCCACCAAGCCACGTACAACACCACTTTTTTTTTAAATGTACACTACTGTTACACCAGTGATTGGCCCACGTCATGCCTACGCCCCCAAATCGTTCATGTGTGGGGGTGCTGGAATGACGTGGGCCAATGGGAGCCTGAATCAACTTTTGGCTCCCATTGCCCCTTTCAGAGCGAGCTCGTGACTCGAGCCGTGCTCCTAGTGCCAGGCGGGCCACGTGACCGATCACTGCAGTCAGTGCACGCGGCTAAGTCAGAAGATGAGATCAAGCCGCATGCGGTTCGTGTGGAGGCAGGAGTGATCCAGCCACGCGCGGCTCAAGCTTAGGAGCCAGGTCGGTCCCAGGATAAGGTAAATACAGCCACAACCACTTATCCCAATCACACACCTTTCCTAATGTCCTATCTAGTGATGTACCGAACGGTTCGCTGGCGAATAGTTCCTGACGAACATATGCGCGGTTCGATCCGCCCCCTATTCGTCATCATTGAGTAAACTTTGACCCTGTGCCTCACAGTCAGCAGACACATTCCAGCCAATCAGCAGCAGACCCTCCCTTCCAGACCCTTCCACCTCCTGTACAGCATCCATTTTACATTCATTGTGAAGCTGCATTCTTAGTGATAGGAGGAACAGTGTAGCTGCTGCTGATTTGATAGGGAAATTGATAGCTAGGCTAGTGTATTCAGTGTCCACTACAGTCCTGAAGGACTCATCTGATCTCTGCTGTAAGGACAGCACCCCAAAAAGCCCTTTTTAGGGCTAGAACATCAGTCTGCTTTTTTTCCCTGTGTAATCTAATTGCAGTTGCCTGCCTGCCAGCTTCTGTGTCAGGCTTACAGTGGATACTGTGCCCACTTGCCCAGTGCCACCACTCATATCTGGTGTCACAATAGCTTGCATTTAAAAACAAAAAAAATTTCACTGTAACAGATTGAATAGCAGTTAGTTGTCTGCAAGCGTCTGTGTGTCAGGCCTACAGCGTGTACTCTGCCAACCTCTGCCAGTGCACATTGCCACTCATATCTGGTGTCACAATAGCGTGCATTTAAAAACAAAAAAATGTTTTCACTGTAATAGATTGAAAAGCAGTTAGTTGTCTGCAAGCGTCTGTGTGTCAGGCCTACAGCGTGTACTCTGCCAACCTCTGCCAATGCTCAGTGCCACTCATATCTGGTGTCACAATAGCGTGCATTTAAAAAGAAAACCTTTTTTTTCACTGTTATAGATTGAATAGCAGTTAGTTGTCCTCAAGTGGGTGTCAGGCCTACAGCGTCTACTCTGCCAACCTCTGGCAGTGCACAGTGCCACTCATATCTGGTGTCACAATATCGTGCATTTAAAAACAAAAAAAAGTTTTTGACTGTAATCTGTTAGCAGTCAGTGTCCTTCAAGCAGGTGTCAGGCCTACAGTGTGTACTCTGCCAACCTCTGCCAGTGCACAGTGCCACTCATATCTGGTCTCACAGTAGCTTGCACGCATAGTACCACTAATCCCCAAACAAATAACAGGCAGAGGCAGGCCACCTCGCAGGGGCCGTCGTGGTCGTGGTGCTGTGATTCCCTTTTGCCCTAGAATAATGCCCAGTTTTCAGAGGCCACGTACACTGAACTTGAAAAGTTCTGAGGACATAGTTGACTGGCTAACACAGGACACCCAATCTTCTACAGCTTCCGCTCGGAACCTTGACGCACCATCTTCCTCCATCTTAGCTTCGGGCACCTCTCAAGATACCACTCACCCACCTGCCGCCACCACCAACACTAGCACCACAGCCGCTTCACTCTATCTGTCAGAGGAGTTATTTACACATCCGTTTGAAGAAATGAGTGATGCGCAACCATTATTGCCAGAGGATGTAGATAACAGGGATATGTCTCAGTCAGGCAGCATTACACACATGGACGTACGGTGTGATGATGATGATGTTGTACCCGCTGCTGCTTCCTTTGCTGAGTTGTCAGATACAAGTAAAGCGGTTGATGATGACAATGCGTCCATGGATGTCACGTGGGTGCCCGCTCGGCAAGAAGAAGAACAGGGCGAAAGTTCAGATGGGGAGACAGAGAGGAGGAGGAGACGAGTTGGAAGCAGGGGGAGGTCATCGCAAGGAGCTAGTGGCACAGTCAGACAGCATGCATCGGCACCCGGGGTCAGCCCAACAGCACGCGAATCAACGCATGCTGTGTCCACCACCAGAATGCCGTCATTGCAGAGCTCAACAGTGTGGAATTTTTTTTGTGTGTCTGCCTCTGACAACAGCGATGCCATTTGCAACCTGTGCCAAAAGAAACTGAGTCGTGGGAAGTCCAACACCCACCTAGGTACAACTGCTTTGCGTAGGCACATGATCGCACATCACAAACGCCTATGGGATCAACACATGAGTACAAGCAGCACACAAACTCAAAGCCACCATCCTCCTCCTGGTCCAGCATCTCCAGCCACATTAACCACTGCTGTCCTCCTTGCCCCCTCTCAACCATCCGCCACTCCGTCTCTCGCCTTGAGCAATTCCCGCTCATCTGCCCACAGTCAGGTGTCTGTCAAGGACATGTTTGAGCGTAAGAAGCCAATGTCAGAAAGTCACCCCCTTGCCCGGCGTCTGACAGCTGGCTTGTCTGAACTATTAGCCCACCAGCGTTTACCATACAAGCTGGTGAAGTCTGAGGCGTTCAAAAAATGTGTAGCTTTTGGGACACCACAGTGGAAGGTACCCGGACGAAATTTATTTTCACAAAAGGCAATCCCCAACCTGTACTCGATGCAAAAGGAAGTAATGGCATATCTGGCACACAGTGTTGGGGCAAGGGTCCATCTGACCACTGATACCTGGTCTGCAAAGCATGGTCAGGGCAGGTATATCACCTACACTGCACATTGGGTAAACCTGCTGACGGCTGCCAAGCATGGAATGCGTGGCTCTGCAGAGGAGTTGGTGACACCGCCACGACTTGCAGGCAGGCCTGTTGCCACCTCCTCTACTCCTCCTACTCCATCCTCTTCCATAACCTCCTCGGCTGAGTCCTCTTCTTCTGCTGCGTCTTGCTCCACATCAACGGCAGCCCCACACCTCCCCAGGTACTATTCCACATCCCGGATACGGCAGTGTCACGCCGTCTTGGGTTTGACTTGCTTGAAAGCAGAGTCACACCGGACAAGCACTCCTGTCCGCCCTGAACGCACAATTGGAAAAGTGTCTGACTCCGCAGCAACTGGAGGTCGGCAAAGTGGTTTGTGATGGAACAAATTTGTTGGCGGCATTGAAGTTGGGCAAGTTGACACATGTGCCGTGTATGGCACATGTGTGTAATCTGATCATACAACGCTTTGTGCATAAGTACACAGGCTTACAGGACATCCTGAAGCAGGCCAGGAAGATGTGTGGCCATTTTAGGCGTTCCTACACAGCCATGGCGCACTTTGCAGATATCCAGTGGCGAAACAACATGCCAGTGAGGCACTTGATTTGCGACAGCCCGACACGTTGGAATTCAACACTCCTAATGTTCGACCGCCTGCTCCAACAAGAAAAAGCCGTTAATGAATATTTGTATGACCGGGGTGCTAGGACAGCCTCTGAGGAGCTGGGAATTTTTTTGCCACGTAACTGGATGCTCATGCGCAATGCCTGTAGGCTCATGCGTCCTTTTAAGGAGGTGACATACCTAGTCAGTTGCACCGAAGGCACCATCAGCGACATCATACCATTTGTTTTCTTCCTGGAGCGTGCCCTGCAAAGAGTGCTGGATAAGGCCGTAGATGAGCGTGAAGAGGAAGAGTTGTGGTCACCATCACCACCAGAAACAGACTTATCAGCATCGCTTGCTGGACCTGCGGCAACGCTGGAAGAGGATTGTGAGGAAGAGGAGTCAGAGGAGGAATGTGGCTTTGAGGAGGAGGAGGAAGACCAACCACAACAGGCATCCCAGGGTGTTTGTTGTCACCTATCTGGTACCCGTGGTGTTGTACGTGGCTGGCGGGAAGAACATACCTTCATTGAGATCACTGAGGAGAAAGAACGGGAAATGAGTAGCTCGGCATCCAACCTTGTGCAAATGGGGTCTTTCATGCTGTCGTGCCTGTTGAGGGACCCTCGTATAAAAAGGCTGAAGGAGAACGACCTGTACTGGGTGTCCACGCTACTAGACCCCCGGTATAAGCAGAAAGTGGCTGAAATGTTACCAAATTAGAACAAGTCGGAAAGGATGCAGCATTTGCAAAATAAATTAAAAAGTATGCTTTACACAGCGTATAAGGGTGATGTAACAGCACAATGGGAATCTAACAGGGGAAGAGGTGAAAGTAATCCTCCTCCTCCCACGACCACGCCGGCAAGGACAGGACGCTTTACAGACGTGTTGTTGATGGAGGACATGCAGAGCTTTTTGAGTCCTACGCATTGCCACAGCCCTTCGGGATCCACCCTCAGAGAACGACTCGACCGACAGGTAGCAGACTACCTATCCTTAACTGCAGATATCGACACTCTGAGGAGCGATGAACCCCTTGACTACTGGGTGTGCAGGCTTGACCTGTGGCCTGAGCTATCCCAATTTGCGATAGAGCTTCTGACCTGCCCCGCTTCAAGTGTCCTGTCACAAAGGACCTTCAGTGCAGCAGGAGGTATTGTCACTGAGAAGAGAAGTCGCCTAGGTCAAAAAAGTCTAGATTACCTCACCTTTATTAAGATGAATGAGGGATGGATCCCGAAGGGACTGACAGTGGGCGATACATTCGACTTAAAAAGGCCTGATGAGATGAGCTGCCTTGGGCTAAAAATGGTCCACACGCTGCCGTATTTTAGCTCTGAATGCCGGTTGACTTGCGTGACTTATCCGCCACCAACTAGGGTTCAAGCCGCAATGTTTTAGGGAACTTTCTGCCTGGGAAACAAACATCAATTTTTCTGCCCGCTGCTACAGCAGCGGCTGCAACAATACCTAATTTTTCAGGCATGTGTACATGCCTAATTTTTCGGGCCTCTGGTGCTGCACTGTGGCTTCAAAAACCAAACCAAAAAAAAGGCACATAACAGGGATTAAACTGATAGGAATAGTACTACTTAACACACCACTCCTATCTGGTGGCACATTAGATTGCACGCGCAGTGACCCAAATTTGAATTAGGAGGACCGACCAAGCATCTTTTTCCATCTCCCGGTTCCTAAAATCGATGCCATATACACGTCCCCTGATAGGGCGCCAGCTCTTTATTCTCTTGGGCGCCAGCTCGTTATTCTCTTTTTCACTTCACTAGGGACACTTTACTGCACTATGGGCACTTAGACCCACTCTTTGTCTTGCACAGTGTTATTCCTAGCCAGCATCTGTGATGGGAAATCAGGCAGTCATCTAAACGTTTAGATTGAGCTTTAGCTTAGAACACCCTTGAAGGTGTTTAAGGAGATTAGGGCTAGTTTAGAGGATTCTTCTTAGACCTCTGTGAGTCTTTATAGCCCTTCTACCTATCCAGCATCCAGGAAACTAGCTAAGAGAAAGGGTGGCTGTGTGTCTGTGATACATTTAACTTTATATCACCTTATTGACACTTTTTATGACAGCATCACTCCGGTCTCCATACTCTCTGCCTATACCCATCTATTTAGAGGGAATTACATAATAGGTAATAGTATTACCATTATTACACAATTAGCCACTATAGGGGAATGAGTATAGTATCCCTTTGTTACCACGGTATTAGGAAGCATAACTCTGCTTTCCCTTTCTCCCTCTATTATACACCTATGCTCACTAGGATTTGTAGGTATCACTTTATTATAGTTGTCTAACCTTTTCCTATGCCAGTTTTAGATCTCCTTTTTGGGAGATTTTTTCTTTTTTCAGTTTATTAGCATACCTGGGTACAAGCCCTCGGTGGGGCTGGCACCACCACCTGACCACATTTCCTTGTTTCTTCCACTCATACCGCTTTTTCCATCTTTGAAGGGGTTTGGCGAAACAAGGAAATAGTCCTCTACTCGTAACAGGGATTAAACTGATAAGAATAGTACTACTTAACACACCTTATAATAACGCAGAGAGAGGCAACGCAGAGAGAGGAGTCTGAAGAAGAGGAGTCAGAGGAGGAAGGTGGCTTTGAGGAGGTGGAAGACCAAACACAGCAGGCGTCCCAGGGGGCTTGTTGTCACCTTTCGGGGACCCTTGGTGTTGTACGTGGCTGGGTGGAGGAAGAGACCTTCAATGACATCAGTGAGGACAAGGAACGGGACATGGCTAGTTTGGTATCCAACCTTGTGCAAATGGGGAGTTTGTGGTTGTGCAAATGAACTGTTTGTGGTTGTTTGCGGTGCGTTAAACCGGGAGTTTGGTTTGTCACTGTGAAGCGGGCGTAACCCTTACACTACCTGATCGATACAACATCATACAGTAGGTCCCCCCGTCATTATTTTTATGCCCCCCCCACCGCTCACGGGTGGGGGCCGGGGGGAAGGACATTAGCCCCCCCCCCCCTTATCCTTATTTACTGAATATTCCCCTGTATAACAATGTTTGGTATTTAGTGAATATTCCCTATTCTGCTCTGTGTCAGTGTGTATCAGGGTCTCTGAGGACAGGTGTCAATCCATATCTGCCAAGTGACCCTATGTAGGAGGAACAGTCCCTATTCTGCTCTGTGTCAGTGTGTATCAGGGTCCCTGAGGACAGGTGGCAATCCATATCTGCCAAGTGACCCTATGTAGGAGGAACAGTCCCTATTCTGCTCTGTGTCAGTGTGTATCAGGGTCCCTGAGGACAGGTGGCAATCCATATCTGCCAAGTGACCCTATGTAGGGGGAACAGTCCCTATTCTGCTCTGTGTCAGTGTGTATCAGGGTCTCTGAGGACAGGTGTCAATACATATCTGCCAAGTGACCCTATGTAGGGGGAACAGTCCCTATTCTGCTCTGTGTCAGTGTGTATCAGGGTCCCTGAGGACAGGTGTCAATCCATATCTGCCAAGTGACCCTATGTAGGGGGAACAGTCCCTATTCTGCTCTGTGTCAGTGTGTATCAGGGTCTCTGAGGACAGGTGTCAATACATATCTGCCAAGTGACCCTATGTAGGGGGAACAGTCACTATTCTGCTCTGTATCAGTGTGTATCAGGGTCTCTGAGGACAGGTGTCAATCCATATCTGCCAAGTGACCCTATATAGGGGGAACAGTCCTTATTCTGCTCTGTGTCAGTGTGTATCAGGGTCTCTGAGGACAGGTGTCAATCCATATGTCAAGGTGTCAATATGTCATATGTCAGGTGTCAATCCATATCCATTGTGATTTAGGAATGTTAGGTGATTTATGCCCTTTATGGATTAAAACCAGACTCTGCATCAACTGTGTAATTTTCCATGGGAGTTTTGTCATGGATCCCCCTCCGGCATGCCACAGTCCAGGTGTTAGTCCCCTTGAAACAACTTTTCCATCACTATTGTGGCCAGAAAGAGTCCCTGTGGGTTTTAAAATTCGCCTGCCCATTGAAGTCTATGGCGGTTCGCCCGGTTCGTCGGTTTGCGAACATTTGCGGAAGTTCGCGTTTGCGAACCGAAAATGTTATGTTCACGACATCACTAGTCCTATCCCATTAAAAGCATATTACCACGTATTTAATAAAACAGATAGGGGGGCGGGGCCTGGCTGCTAACTGAACAGGACGCAGGGTGAGGAAGCTCCTCAACTCTAAAGCATATCTACGCCCAAAAAATGATAATCTGCCCCAAAATTTTGCCCATCAAGGTCATACCTCGACTTGGAAACACGCAGGCAATACACTGCGGTAAAAACCCGATGGCAAAATACACCCGTGGTGAAGGGGGCGCCTTGCGGCCTACTAACAGAAACCGGGCGGGAGGCACGGCCGGTCTCCTGTCCACTACTCGACTTGCAAGCAGCCTTGGTCTCGCTTTCCCCCCCTCTGGGCCGGTGGGGGTCATCCCGGTCCCTGCTGGGCCCCACTCCAAGGTCCCCCGAGGTCGTTGTGAGCTACCCACACGACAAGCAGAATGCCTCGCAGTGGCACCCAAGATGGCGGATGCGCCAGTAACTCAAACTTTGGTAAAACATCAAGATGACCTTACTGACTCACTTAATCGCTTTGAAGCGAGACTGGATGCAGCCTTCGAAAAATTCTGGACCGACCTAACTGAGCGGATGAACCGAGCTCAACCTGCGGCGCCACCACGGGTGAGAAATCAGGCACTACGAGAGAAGAAACACGAGAGTTGCCCCAAAGGCAACCCGACCGCATCAAAGGCACACCGCGCCACCTTACACCTTCCTGGGCCTAGAGCCACCCTGGGAACACCCCCGAAGCTCAGACCACATATGCAGGAGGGAACAACAAGCCGACACCAACACGGTAAAGCTCCCTGCAAACTCCCGGCTGGGAAACACTTTGACGCAAAGAAGACCCAAGTCTGTAGCAACAAGGTGCAGCCTCTGGAACAGGCCTGGGGCACGGGGAGTACCTCGCTCTCGACAAAAGGCATGGCTCACCGCAATGGACAATACACGTATGTAATACAGAAGCCTAGCCAGGGCATTGGCTAACTTACTGACTCTGGGATATGGCTGCAGGCCAAGACAAGTCACTGCACAGGGACTCGGGATCGAGACTGCTGGCCCAGTGGCATAAAAGCATAGAGACATAAAAGCATACAAGTGTATATGTTTTGCTAAATAACTCAGCTGTATACCAGCTTACACCATAAGCAACTTTGGGATATTAATCTATGTCTAAGCTAAAGTTACATTACCTACTTTATAGTATCATAGCTACATAATTTACTAAGCCTATTTACGTTATAAGCTCAATATTAATGTTACCTCTTCAATCCTAATATTAGACTCTCAAGGCACTTATGTTATATCGTTAGCAAGTCACACGTGTATAACCTTAAGCATCACCAGCATAACTATGAGCGACTTTACCTAAGCAGGTTATTCTATACAAGCAAACTGTTAACTGTTAAGCGCATTATCTCTCCTGTTTCATATAACTACCTAACTATTGTTCTATCTGAAAAATATGCACCCAGATAACATGTCTAGCTTGTATATCAGCTTTTCTATATACACTGTTATGTCTGCCTTAACTCATGACAAAAAAAAAAAACAGAGGCTGTTTGTTCACGGAGCCTAACTTACTCGACTGCATTTAATGTTAACGTGCTGATTGCTCCTACTGCTATTTTCTGTTACCTCTTGTATTCTACTACTTAATCCCATATCTAGCGGTCCGTCTATACATGGACTGTAGCTGTCATAATCTTGATCTAGAGAGATCTCTAAATAAGCATGTTTATATTCCTGTTATTCCTATTTAAAAAAAAAAAAAAAAAAAACATTGTGCATCCTAAACGTAATGCCTGTTGGTGACTGTGGCAAGAATTAACTTTGAAACTGCTCTCTCTCCAAATTGCCCTTCTCTGATGAATCACGTTTTCTTTTAGATCAGGAGGATGGCTGGGTGTGTTCTTTGGGGAAGAGATGGCAGTAGGATGTAATATGGGAAGAAGGCAGGCAGGTGGAGGCAGTGTCATGCTCTGGGCAATGTTTTACTGGGAAACCTTGGGTCCTGTTACTTTGACATGCACCACCTACCAAGAGATTGTTACAGACCACATACGCCCCTACATGGCGATGGTGTTCCAGAATGGCAGTGGCCTCTTTCAGCAGGATAATGCACCTGCAAAAATGTGCCACACTGCAAAAAATGTTCAGAAATGGTTTGAGGAACATGACAAAGAACTGACTATGTTGCCTTGATCTCCAAATTCCCCAGATCTACATCCAATTGAGCATCTGTGGGCAGGGCCTGACTGGGGATACAAAGCAGTCCTGGAAAAAAAAAAACACAAGCTCACTAATGCACTCAAATAGGCTCACTGACAGACAATCTCAATGACACACATAGACAAACTTACTGGTACAAAAACACAAATTTAGTACAGATAAACTCTGATACACACACAAGCTTACTACAGACAAGCACACGCTCACTACAGACAAGCTCACTGACACGCACACACTCTACCTACAGACAAGTCCATTGACACACATATGACCCCTACAGAAGAGCTCACTAACACACAGATTTACTACAGACAAGCTCACTGATGCACACATGCTCAATACAGACAAGCTCACTGCACACACATGCTCACCACCAGGGCCGGCCTTAGGGGTGTGCGAGCTGTGCGGCCGCACAGGGCGCCATGGAGCAGGGGGCGCCGTGGATTTAAAAAAAAAAAAAAAAAAATTTTTTTTTTTTTTTTTTTTTTTTAAATTTGCAGCGGGGGCGGAGCTTACCGTGCGGCGGGGGCGGAGCTAAAAGCGCCGGAAAACTGCTGCAGGGGAAGCAGGAAGGAGTCCCTGCTTCCCCACCAAACAGTCACCAGGAGCTGCACTGCCTCCACAATGAACTCCACAGGGATTGTCAGGTGAGTGTGACTCTCTGCCTGTGTGTATTACTGTCTGTGTGTGTGTGTATGACTGTCTGCCTCTGTGTGTGTGTGTGTATGACTGTCTGCCTGTGTGTATTACTGCCTCTGTGTGTGTGTGTGTGTGTGTATGACTGTCTGCCTGTGTGTATTACTGCCTCTGTGTGTGTGTGTATGACTGTCTGCCTCTGTGTGTCTGTGTGTATGACTGTGTGTGTCTGTGTGTATTACTGTCTGCCTCTGTGTGTGTCTGTGTGTATTACTGTCTGTGTCTGTGTGTATGACTGACTGTCTGCCTGTGTGTGTCTGTGTGTGTGTATGACTGCCACTGTGTGTCTGTGTGTATGACTGACTGTCTGCCTGTGTGTGTCTGTGTGTGTGTATGACTGCCACTGTGTGTCTGTGTGTATGACTGACTGTCTGCCTGTGTGTGTCTGTGTGTGTGTATGACTGCCACTGTGTGTCTGTGTGTATTACTGTTTGCCTCTGTGTGTGTCTGTGTGTATTACTGTCTGCCTCTGTGTGTGTGATTGTGTGTATGACTGCTTCTGTGTGTATGACTGCCTCTGTGTGTATGGCTGTCTGCCTGTGTGTGTATGGCTGTCTGCCTGTGTGTGTCTGTGTGTATGACTGTCTGCCTGTGTGTGTGTGTGTGTGTGTATGACTGTCTGCCTCTGTGTGTGTGTATTACTGTCTGTGTCTGTGTGTATGACTGACTGTCTGCCTGTGTGTGTGTGTGAGACTGTCTGCCTTTGTGTGTCTGTGTGTGTGTGTAGGACTGTCTTCCTGTGTGTGTGTATGGCCGTCTGACTCTGTGTGTGTGTGTGTGTGTTACATACAACCAATACACGCATATCACACACTGTTAATACACCCATTACAAATATCACACATAGCATACATATCACACACCGTCATCACACCTACTATCACATACACAGACAACACAAACATTACAGCATACATGGATGACGGGAAGGGGGGGGGGGGCGCTGTGAAGATTTTTCGCACAGGGCGTCTAAATGCCTAAGGCCGGCCCTGCTCACCACAGACAAGGTCAGACACACTCATGCTCCCTGTTGCGAACAGAACCTCGCCACAGGCTTTTGGAGGAGCCTGCTTGCCAGCCTCCTGCGCCAGGACTATGGCCTCCTGCAATAGACCTGACTAAAATACTTTTAAAAGGCTCTGTTCGTGCAATAGGGATTATATGGTTTGGTTCCCGAACAACCGCACGAATCAGAGACCACAGTGTTCTAATTGTCTGTTTGGGTGGCCTCTGTTCGTATGAACGACCACGAGATGGTGGCCATCTTGTTCGCATGAACGCAGGCAGCGCTGTTTGGTCGTCGAGTCCCTGCAACTAAAATCAGACACAGAAACTCCCGAACACCGCTGGGCTTCCATCATCGCCTGCATTCTGTTCTATACAATTTAGAAGGGCACTGTTCGGTGGAATAGTTCATCTGGATGAGGGGAACAAGCTCCAGGGTAAGAACATTGACTATGTTCGGTAGTTTGTTCGGTTTTTAAACTACCGAACAACACCAACCGCAAGCCCTGATTCTCTGGAACTGTTTTGGGCATGGGACCATTTCTGTACCCTAGGAAATTTCTGTACCCCTGAACTGATCTGGGTGATTTTTGGATATGTTGGTCTCCCAGATCGGGGCTATCAGGGGATGTAATTATTTGTGGGGGTTTTGCGTGTTTAAAGGTTTTTTGGTGGTTTTGTAAAAATCTATGTTTTCTGTGCCTGGAGACAATTGAGTTTAATACAGTGGCTGACTCGATTATCTCTCAGGCACAGAGGAGGGATTATTTTGTTTTATGTGGGAGCGTCCTGGACCTGACAGCCAATGTAATCAAGTGTATGTTTTTACTGTAGTCTACTCTCAGGTCCAGTCGGGAGTGCCCCTTGCATGGGGACCTGCATATAAAGCCAGTTGTGGCTACCAATAAATGAATCCCTGCTTACCCTCAACATAGAGTCTCATCTCATGTGTGGGGGACAAAGGCTGTATCACTCTGAGGATTGCTATATCACTATACTCCCCATGGATTATAATCACTTGCTCTTTTAAGAGCATATTGCTACACTCTCTTGGAGGAGAAGTCTACCCACTGGAAGTCTTGGTTCAGGGTGGGTGGAGGACAGTGAGAGCCCAATCAAGCTGTAACGCTGGAAGTGGGGACTACAGTGCTGATGGTGTCTGGTGCGGTGCTTGTGGTACTCAATAAGCACTAGGAAGCGGCGATTGGCTCAGTCAGGGTCACACACACACACGCACTAGCAGGCACACACACACACAAACTCCCTCACCAGCAGATGCACACACACACAAAAGCTCTCTCACTAGCAGATGCACAGACACACACACACACACACACAGAAGCTCACTCACTCACTAGCAGATGCAAACACACACACACACACACACAAACAGAAGCTCACGCACTAGCAGGTACACACACACACACACACACACACACACACAGAAGCTCACTAACTAGCAGATGTACACACAAACACACACACACACACAGAAGCTCACTTACTAGCAGATGCACACACACACATAAGCTCACTCACTCATTAGCAGATGCAAACACACACACACACACATACAAAATTTCACTCACTAGCACACACACAAAGCTTACCTGGCACTGCTTGTGTTTGGGAGGTGGGGCTTATGTGGAGGGTGCAGGGGCATGCGGCCATAATTGCTATACACTGTGTTGAGAGACTGACAGGTCTCCATCTGGCTGCTGGCAGAGTAATTGCGGCCGCACCAGCCCACAGCTCCTCCCTCATTACTCCCCTCGGACTGACACAGGCTGGCACAGTCCGAGGGGAGAATCATTTAAATGACATGTGCCTGATGCTTAGAGCTCACAGCCCAGCCCCAGGTGCTGCGGCCCATCGGGAAATTTGACATCATCCCGGTGGGCCAGTCCGGCTCTGTCTGTGGGATGTGCTGGAACAATCCATGAAGGACCCATCTTACAACTTGAAGGACTTAAATAATCTGCTGCTAAAGTCTTGATGCTAGATTCCACAGGACATGTTCAGAGGTCTTGTGGAGTCTATGCCTTTACACATTAGACCTGTTTTGGCAGCACGAGGGGGACCGACAGAATATTTAGCAGGTGGTTTTAATGTTGTGACTGAGCAGTGTACACACTCATATCATATTTCAAACTATCATTGACATTTAGCAAATTACAAAAAAAACAGATATACAATCAGAATCTCAGTCTAGGACCACAATAATATCAGCAACAGAAAAAGTACAGTTGCTTTTTGCACTGACCTTAGTAGTGTAGAGACTAAGTACTGTACTGCTGCAGATAAAAATGAGAATTGCTGTGTAACTGCTTAGTCAGAAACCCTGTATGAACCCTGTTTGTTCTCTGACATTTCCTCTGCTTGCACCACCACTTAGTTTTCCTTAACCTTGTAATTAGCATTTTTCTGTGCGTAATTGGCACTGCACATATAATCATAAAATATATTTTATATAGCCTGGCAATAGATGGCTTTCATCATGATGCTCCTCTGGCAATAGCTTCAGAGCTTTCAAGCTTCTTTAGTGTTTTCATTATTTGCTGTAGGTCTGATGGTGAGGAAATGCTCATTGCTTATGGGAGTATGGTGACAGCTGCCAGTCTGTGTGTGCCAAAAAAGTCTTGGCATGCTAGCATGGAGCAACTTTATTATAGAGCTTACATCACTTTAGCTCATTTCCCGTATTATCTCATGCATATTAAATAAAATCCCTGCAATAGCACTGCAATGCAATTGCAAGAGTCATTTCCTTTCTGCTAATGTCATAGATATTTCTGGATATTTCTGCAAAAGGACAAAGTGACTAAGATGCCCCAACCAGCAGCTACTGGTGGGGGACATTTGGTTTGGACATTTGTTTTGTTTAATAGCCCACACTCATGGGGCATGCATGAGTAGAGGCAGCGTGGAGGACACTATGTCACCCACAGTTAATTATATTTTAGGTGCCCCACCATAGGCACATGGAGGACTTTTGCCAGCTCCCCCATTGTTAGATTAGCGTATTGCTGCCCAGTTGCTAGTCTTTTTTTTTTTTTTAACCGTGAGCAGTCACTGGCTGCTTGCTGTTTAGTAGACATGCCACTACTTGGTGGATAGGGTCAATAGGGGAAATTTAACCTACCTTATTTACCACTACTAACTATTTTTTACTTAGTATTAGTATAGTTGTCTGAAAGATCATAATTACAAAAACAAAGGAGTTTTCGTATTTTGGTCTTTCAACTAGTTGATAGCTTCCTAACCCTTGTGGAATTGCCATAAGGATACCAATGAGGAGCAATCTACTAATCAACTCCCTAATTTGGTACCCTTAAGTATGGCAATGCCACAATGTACCAATTTAGGGAGTTATCTACTAAATGTTTGCAATATGCAAATTAGATTCAGATGAAGCAAAAAACGTTTCCGGCACTACTTGCCTGTTACTACTAGCCACACAGAATGGCATGGGCATGAGTTTCTATGCTTTACCAGCAAGCTGTCGGTATCTGTAGTAGCAGCTGTTATTACCAATAGACAACAAACATTTAGCACCAATTTTCTAAACGTCATGTTTAATTGTAGCCATTTTACAAGCTACCACCTGAGACACCTTATGGCAGCTTTTTAAGGTAGTAAACAAGCCCTAAATTTGGTATTTGTGACTTAAATAACAAGTCCACTTTTGTGAGTTTATGTGAAAAACTCCCCTTTTCAAGTGAGTTTGCCACGAGTTCCTGGAGGAGCTTGCCAGCCTTCTGCCCACAGACTATGGACCTTGAATAATGTGATATAAAAGTGTCAGTTCGTGTATTTGGACTATATGGTTTGGGAACCAAACAGCCACACGAACCGGAGATCACACTGGAGTTTGTTAAGCCTAATTGATACGTTGTAACAATTTCCACCTCAGTGTTCTAAGTGTTCATCTGGGTGACAGAAATTCCTATGGACGACCATGAGGTGGCGTCCATCTTGTTCACATGAACGCAGGCAGCGGTGTTTGGGCATGAATCTCATGGAACTAAATCGGACACGGAAACTCCCTAACACTGCTGGACTTCCATCATCACCTGTGTTCGGTTCTACACAAGTTAGAAGGGCACTGTTCGGTGGAGTCATTTGTCTGAACAAGGGGAACAAGCTCCAGGGTGAGACCATTGATTATGTTTGGTAGTTTGTTCGTTTTTAAACTACCGAACTAGACCGACCACTAGCCCTGATTCTATGGAACTGTTTTGGGCATGGGATAATGCGTGCAGTCGGTTAGACAAATGACTTCCAGGAAATTCCTGAACCCCTGAACTGATCTGGGTGATTTTGTTGTTCACCCAGATCAGGGCTATCAGGGGATGTAACCTTTGTGGGATTTTATGTATTTTTAGGGTACTTTTGGGGTGTTTTGGAAAAAGTATGTTTTTTCTGTGCTTGGAGATAATTGGATTCGATTAGTACAGTTCCTGATCCAATTATCTCCCAGGCACAGAGGATCTGATTTTGTATGGGAATGTCCTGGACCTGAGAGCCAATGTAATTGTGTATTTGTTTCTGCTGTGGTTTACTCTCAGGTCCAGAAGGAGTGCCCCTTGCATGTGGACATGCATATAAGGCCAGTTGTGGCTGTCATTAAAGGATTCCAGCTTGTACTCCTAGAACTATGTGTCATCTGGTTACTGGGAGGGGAAAGGGCTATTCCTTAATCACTGTTCCAGTGTGGAGGATTCAATGGGTAAAGTCCTTGTAAGTACTGAGTATCGTCCAGTGCCTACGGGTTGCTAGAGCAAGTTCCCCATTCGGCTCCAGGAGAGAGCGCTTCCAGGGCCCCAGTCAAGTCACGGCTGTCCCCTGTTCCAGCTAGGAAGCGGTCCTTGTCGGAGGTACCCAGGCGGGGTACAGGGAGCTCCGCTACAGTTTAGTTCTTGCGAATCAGTGAAAAGTCTGGCACTGTCCAATTATAATTTTTGTCAGCATAATATTATTTTTCTTTTTTTATATTTTGGACAATCTTTCAAAAAGATATTATATTAAAAAATATTTTAATAATTGCATGATTTTGCTATTACATGACGAAAAGTCATGATTGTATTAAAGACACGGAGACGAGTATTGTATATCCCTTTCTTTACTGTCCACCAATAGCAGCAAAGGATATAAACAAATTGAAAAAACAATGAACATACAATAACATAGGCCCCTCCCCTCTCAGGTCCCAGTATAATAGGCAGCGCTTCCCTTCCATTTCCCTCTTTCTGAAGGTGCGACACATACACAAAGTCCATAACATGAACGGTAATATAGTCCAACGAGAAACCAAGGACATATAAACTGCAAGCCACGAAGAGGATCATCACATCCAAAACAAGGGAAGTATAACTGGATAACTTCCAACCGAACTTCATTCGTAGTGAACGATGCAGACATGTTGAAGCCAAATACCCTGCAGGATCGGTTTAGGCTGTGAAGACATAAAGAACAGGAGCCCAGGGGTTAAACCAGTACTTGAGACTGATATCAAGGCCAGACAGAGCAATCCCCACCAATATCTGCAGAGACAAACCCTTATAGACCCAAATTGAAATAGTTATATATTCAAATCCCAATCACACAGGCCCCACTTACCATACCAAGCAATACACTACCTGTCATCCAGATCTTGAAATAAACTGGGGGGGGGGGGGGAAACAAGCAAATCATAACATGGGTAGTCAAAATGGGTGGAACAATACTCGCCTCCGTGTCTTTAATAAAATCATAAAATAGAAAAGTCGAGGCACTCCAAGGTACAAATCAGGCAATTTTATTGAACCCACTCCATCGCAACGTTTCAACCTACACGGTCTTTGTCAAGCTACTAAGTGCATGTATACATTCATTTTTATAGGAATACAAGTGATTAACAATTAACAAGATCCCATTAAACAATTAGTTAAAATTACATCCATATACAACCCCCAGACTGGCCACATTGATAGTAAAGGCTAACAGCTGTGTCACGAGTGTCAATTAACTCAATTGGAAGCTTTCTCAATCAGTACCATCCCTGGGATATGGAGACAAAATTAGAAAAAATTAAAATGTAAATATCACAGTAATAAACAATAAAATGAATCAAAGCCAGATCGAGTCCAATTTCTCTTCAAGCATTACTATTAATAACTTTAGTATGATAATATTTGATTCTCTGACATATATAATATAGAATATATACGTATGTAAAAAAAGAAAAGAACATATATAAAAGTGATAAAGATAAACAATCAGTATATGTGTTCCAAAAGTTATATGTACACACATAAAGAGACGTGTTGTATATAAGAAAGGTCTACAGAATTTGGATAGACAGTGTACATGTTAATAGACAGATTCCAAAGCTGTGAGTAGTTCTAATTCATAATTATATTTTAAGTGTTGAAGTGTATTATATGAAATATCACAATAAAAAGTAACTATATAACCAAATATAAAAAGCAGGTGTAAAACCCATTATTCTAAGATAAAGTGCATAAAGTGAAAAACGATCATATTAAAGAATTTATTCAATAAATCTATCAGAGATCTATATTAAGTAATCAAAGTCATTCAATTTTCTATGATTAAATTCTAAGAGATAAAGACCTGACTGGTCCAGAATTCATTTATGTGCATTTAGTAGATATGTCCCCAGCACCAGTATCACAGACTAAGAATAATCTGCAAAAACAAAAAAATAGTTAAAATCCAAAAATTAAAACCAATATGACAATGTCTATAATAACGGATTGAGATCATAATAATTAGGGCCTATTGAAGTCAGGGTTTTAAATTCCCTAATTTCCAGTGAGCTTCTCTGAATAATAGCCTTATGTGTGTCCCCATTAATTGACTGTTTAACTCTATGATGTAATCAATCCTGTCCAGCATCATTATAACACCACCCCTGTCAGCTGGTTTTAAGACCAAATCCTGCTTTAGTTTAAATATTATTAAAGCTTTATATTGTGCTTTTATTAAATTATTAGGGTGTGTATACGCTGGACAGGGTTACTTACATCATGACTCACCAAGTCAATAAAAGTATCAACAGCATGATTAGCAATAGATGGATTAAAGGAACTTGTACATCACTTAATCTTAATATTACTTTACATGGGGTATTCAGATCAGTAGAAAGCAGTGGTTTACTAAAGAACACTTTTAACGTCACATTACGAAAGAACCTACACAACACCAAATTATCTCTAGCATTTGGAGTATAAGTAAGACAAAAAGTCAAATATTTTCTTAAAGCTGTAGTATCGTCTTTAGACAAAATCTCAGATAAATTGATTATTGTGTCTTCATCTTCTGGGGGACTTTGTTTCTCCATATTGCTGGTAAAGTCCTGCTTCTTATGGCCACCCCTTCGGATTCTTCCGATGTTTCTCCACTGAACAAACCCCTGTAAGGGGGAGTTTCTTCTAAACAAATACACTGAACGGTTACTGGATTGATTTTCTTGTGAAGGATTAACTTAGTGTTGAATTGGATGTACCTTTTCTATTTTGATTTGCTCTTTTTTCTTAACAATAGAGCTTTGTAGAAATTCCTGATTTAATAATATCCAGACCATGGAACATTTATTCAAAATTCCTGCAAGCTTTGTGCGATATTCAGTATTATCCATCAATGAAATAGGTTGTGCATACATACACGTCCCCCTTGGAATACATCTCATTTAATCGTAGTCCACCAATGTGACACTGTACAATGTAAAACTCATTTTTTTCCCACACCCTTTAATAAAATCATGACTTTTCGTCATGTAATAGCAAAATTTTATCACAAGACACGGAGGCTCATATTGCAAGTTTAAAGCCTATTGACTACTGCCTCAAACGTATGAGGAACCAGTCTAAAGTAGAATTCTCAGAAAACCGATTCCCTCGACCAGTCAGCCATCTTCATGAGATCCTCCAGGCGTGCCCCTGAAGCCATCATGGAAGATGCCGAGGCACCCCTGATAGAGTGTGTGCCAAAAAGCGCAGTATCAATACCTGCTTGAGAGAGTAGCCATTTAACCCAGCGAGACAAAGTAGTGCTAGTGACGGGTTTAAACGGAGGTCGGATAGCTAAAAATAGATGGGGAGAGGATGCAGCCCGGTGTAGTTTGGTGCGATCCTCATATTCGCGCAGGCAGGCCACCGGACACAGCGCCGGTGTAGAGGGGAAACTCGGATAAGATACAGCTTAAATAGACGTTTTAGTGCGTCTGCTGATATTAAATGTGACACCCTCAGGGGTAAAAGATCTGGCATCAAAGTCCAGAGCACGGACATCCGAGACCCTTTTGCAGGAAATGAGACAAAACAAACAGACCAACTTGGCTGATAGCTGTTGTAGGGAGAGAGCAGAATTAGTGGGGAAGGATAATACCACCGATACATCCCAGATCGCGGTGTAGCGTGGCCTGGGCGGTCGGGATAGGCGAGCACCTTTGAGGAGCCGACACACCAGGGGGTGCTGGCCCGCTGGGCAGCCATCGAACCCTTGATGCGCTGAGGAAATGGCTGACCTATATAGGTTGATGGTCCTGTAGGCCTTACCTGCTTCAAAGAGGGAAGTCAGGAATTGCAGGACCGTAGCTACAGGGGCCGAAGCGGGTCCATGTCCCTAGCCAGGCACCAGCCAGGCCAAGCTCGCCAAGCTGACCCATATGCCCGTCTAGTGCCGGGGGCCCATGCCTCCGCCAGCAGGCGTCTAGTAGTGTCCGAAACTCCCTGGACCTCCCAAGGTCCCCTGAAATCCGCCATGCCAGAAGCGGGAGGGAACCTTCCAACAGGAGGGGGTGGCAATACCCCAACGGGTCCAGTAGAAGTTCCCGGGAGGACGGTAGTCTGGGGTAATCTACCATCATCCCGAGAAGTTGAGGAAACCAAGATTTTGTTTCCCAAAACGGGGTTACTAGGACCAGCTCGGCTACGTGCCTGTAGGTGTGAACAAGGGTGCGAGGGATCATGGAGAATGGGGGAAAGGTGTATAGGAGGCCTCCGTTCCAGTCCTGCAGGAAGGCGTCCACTGCCTCCGCTGCCGGGACTGGCCGCCAGCTGAAGAACCGTGGGAGTTGGGTGTTGAGCCGGGACGCGAATAGGTCTATAGTAAAAGGGCCCCATAGAGACGATAAACTGGAGAACACGTTCGTGTCTAATTTCCAGTCGCTGGCATCCGATAGATATCGTGAGCTCCAGTCCGCCTGGACGTTGTGCAGACCTGGAAGGTATTCCGCTCGGATTACCAGGTTCCGGTCTAAGCAAAAGCCCCAAAAGTCTTTCACCAGCCGGGCCAGAACCGCAGACTGAGTACCGCCCAAGTGGTTGACATACCTCACCGTGGAGACATTGTCCATATGGAGGCGGATGCACGTATGAGCCCGGTCCTTCGCGAAGCTGCGGATCGCGAAGGAGCCCGCCAAGAGTTCCAATGCGTTGATGTGGAGTCGGGATTCGGATTCCGACCAGCGACCCCCTGTCACCACACCCTCGCAATGAGCCCCCCAGCCATGGAGGCTCGCATCTGAGTCGATGGTGAACTCCGGCATGGAACCGAAGATTGCCCTGCCATTCCAAGCGGATAGGTTGAGGATCCACCAACGAAGCTCGTCCTTCGTCTCGCTGTCTAGCACCACTAGATCCGCGTAGGATGCGCCAGCTCTCAGGTGAGCTATTTTCAGGCGTTGCAGTGTGCGGTAATGGAGCGGGCCCGGGAACACGGCCTGAATAGAGGATGCGAGGAGGCCAATAAGGCGCGCCAGGTGCCTCAATGATAGGTGCGGCCGTATGAGAGCTCTGCGGAGCTCCTTGCATATCGAGCGAGTCTTGCACTTCGGAAGGCTCAGAATGGCCGCTTCCGTATCCACTAGAATTCAGAGGAATTCCATACGAGTGGCGGGAGTCAGGCACGACTTTTCCTGGTTGATGATGAAGCCCAGACGGGAGAGTAGGTTCATAGCTAGCCGCAGGTGCGCCAGAAGTATGGAGCGATCCTGAGCCATGAGTTGGATGTCGTCTAAGTATATAATTAGACGAATGCCTCGACTGCGTAGCCAGGCCATAGGTGGGCGCAGCAGTTTTGTGAAGCACCATGGTGCTGATGAGAGGCCAAAGGGAAGGCAGGTGAACCTCCAAATCCCTGTCCGCCAATGAAAACGCAAAAGATCCCGGGATGCGTCGGCTATAGGCACAGTGAGATACGCATCCTTGAAATCCAGCTTTACCAACCAGTCCCCTGGAAGGAGTAGGTCTCGCAACAGATGGATACCCTCCATCTTGAAATGGCGGTATCTCACCATAGCATTGAGCGGGCGCAGGTTTATGACTGGGCGCATTTGTCCGCCTTTCTTTTCCACTAGGAAAATATTGCTTACGACTCCTGTAGAGTTTGGGGGCGCCCGTTCTATCGCTCTCTTGGCGAGGAGCGCGGATAGCTCGTCGTCGATCGACCTGCGATCTCAGAGGGAGAAGCGGATCGGTTGAGGAGGAGGGATATTTACAGGGTTCCCCACTAGGTCTATGTGAAAACCGCAAATAGTGTTTAGTACCCAAGGGTCGGAGGTTATCTGTGCCCAGGCCGGGAAAAAATGTTGGAGTCTGCCCCCTACACAAACATGAGAAGAAACATGTGTTATGGGTAAACTCACCATAAGGTCGTCTGGAACCGGTGTTACCCCTGAATCCTCTGGATCGCCACGGGCGTCCGCGTGATGGGAAGAATGGGGAGCGGGTACTTGTCTCCTGGAAATTGGAGCGGTGCTTAAAGGAGCCTCGTCCCGAGCCACGGGATTGAAAATAAGACCGGCCGGACAGACTGCTCCTGGATCTGCCGGCCCTGGTGGAGACCCGACCCTGGAATACGTGTTTCATAGAGGCTTGTGCCTTGTCCAGGGCTGTAAATGCTCCCACAAAGCGTCCCAGGTCCTTAATGAAGAAGTCGCCAAAAAGTAAACCTTGGGCGTCCTTCCCAGCCTCTGTGAGGGCAAGGTTGGCCAATTTAGGCTCTATTTTGAATAAAATGGCTTTACGCCGTTCAATGGAGAGGGAGGTATTGACACTCCCTGCGATACAAATAGCCCTTTGGACCCAACCACGTAGGTCTTCGGGATCAACCATATGGTTTCCGGCTCTGGCATCCTCCGCCAGTTCAAAAAGTTTGGCTAGTGGGCCAAATATGTCCAGGTGTTTATCCTGACATGCTTTTAGGGCAGAGCCTAGGCCTTTACAAGGGTTCCAGCCTAATTTCGCTAGGAACTGGGTCATTTTAGGGTCGACCTCAGGGATATCGCAGACCTTATTGGGCACCATAGGCCTCGGGCATTCGGCCCTCAATTTATTACGTGCCGCTTTAGAGAGCGGGCGTCGTACCCAATTTTCGAGGTACTTGGATACATGGTCCGCTGGGAGCCACTCCGCCAACCTCGGATGGTGTAGCTCATCCGGGTCGAAGAGAGGTTCGCCCAACGGATCCACGAGGGCGGACCCCGCGGTAGCGGGATGCGGCGCCCCCGTGTCGCCTCCAGACGTCTCCGCCTGAGCAGAGGGAAGGAGGGCAAGGTCCCACTCAGCGGAATCAACATCAGAGTCATCATCTGATTCAGTCATAGCCTCCTCACCAGACCCGATTTCTGAGTTGGAGTCACTCTCGGGTTGTGCTCTGGAACATTTCCATAGCCGCGCCCATTCTGCCTGGCGCGGAAAGGCTCTTTTGCGTGTATGGAGCACGCTTTCTGAGGCGACCAAAGGTACGCCAGTCTTAGTAGTTCTGGAGGCAGTTGGATGTTTGGTTTTATGGGTCGCTTTCTTAGGTGCGTCCCCAGGTAGGTCCACAGCAGGACGCGAAAGAGGCGTCGTGGAACCTGACACTTGCACGTCCAAAGGATGTGGTAGAAGTGCCTGGGAGATAGAATGGGAGAGGGTAGAGGACATGGACCCCATGGCTGCCATAATGGCATCTGTCACAGAGCGCTGTAGCGCCGAGAATTGGTCCCCCGCAGGGTGGATGGGCCTGTCTATCAGAGTGGGTGGTGTGTCTGTAGTGACAGGGGCCTCTCGCATGAATAGTGGAGTATCTAACTCCTCAGAGGGTGGGGAGCTGGAAGGCATCCTGGGTTTGGGCATAATGCAAGATGCACACTATCTCTATTACCTAAAACTAAAAAGGTAGTAAGGGTTAGTCACCCAAACTATGAGCATTGAACAAAAGGAGAGATCTCACCAGGGTCCAGACCAGTGACACACACAACGAGGTAGGCAGAGATACAGGAAGTCAGAAAATGGCCGCCGAGAATCTCGCGAGATTCGCGGCAAAAGAAAAACTGAAATTCGACAGAAAACAGGCGAACGTGTGGTAAAATAGATGAATTTGTGTGAATAGAATAGGTGAATGTGGAAAACATACGAATGAGCAAAACGCACGAACAAATTAGTCGAACGCGGTATATAGGCGAATGATGCTATAAACCGGTAAAACTAATGAACGGCATGTGTTAGAAAATTAATTTAGCTGAATAGCGAGATTCATGTATCAAAACAGCCAAATAGAACGGAGAAGAAACGAGGAGCAAATGGCGTCCGAGTACAGGGGAAGACAGGGGAGGGAAAGAGAATGAAAGGAGGTAAAGCAACAGAGAAAAAAGGCAATTAGCTCACAGAGGAGGTCTGGAACCCTGGGAGGCAATAAATATATACATATGTAGAAATAAGCAACATAAATAAAAACGGAA
The DNA here is from genome assembly GCF_036172605.1 of Pelobates fuscus. NCBI lineage: Eukaryota > Metazoa > Chordata > Amphibia > Anura > Pelobatidae > Pelobates > Pelobates fuscus. The sequence goes on from NC_086317.1 coordinate 258,788,198, forward strand.
AATCTTTGGAAAGTAAAACATTGAATAATATAGAACATATCAACAGAGAATAAACAATGGAATAATAAAAGGCAACTATAAAAACTAAGAGAAATAAATCACAGGATAATAAAATAATCTGAGAGACAAAATGTGAGCTGTTACTTATCTTTGGAGCAGCAAAGAAAGAGGGAAATGGAAGGGAAGCGCTGCCTATTATACTGGGACCTGAGAGGGGAGGGGCCTATGTTACTGTATGTTCATTGTTTTTTCACTTTGTCTATATCCTTTGCTGCTATTGGTGGACAGTAAAGAAAGGGATATACAATACTCGCCTCCGTGTCTTGTGATAAAATTAGATTTTTCCATATATTGATATATTTTTTATATGTGATAGATTTTTTGATATTTTAAAGGGACACTCCAGACCTCTAAAGCACTTTAGCTGGCTGAAAAACTTCATGTGTGAAGAATGTGCCCTTTATTTTTTACTTAGCAAAAACTGCAGATTTCAATACAAATTTAGACTTTTTATGAATGTACCTAGTTACACCCCCTTTGATTGCAAGTAGACAACAGGTCCTGTTACTTTCTGGTTTCGTTAGCTCAGTGGAACTAAACTCTAGATGTAGCAAAGGCTGCCTGGATAAGGGGCATGTGTGGGAAAGTGTAGGTGTAACTGGGGAGGAGTCTTAGGTAAGGGTGTGGTAGAGGGGGAGGGAGGTTGTGGTATATATAGGTTGGCATTTTGCCCCTTTCCATTTTTAAATTCTGGTGTGGTAACAGCTTGCTGTTATCAGTGCTATTAGGTTAGCCTGAGGGATATTGAGGCCATTCTTACTGCCCTCAGGTCCTTGACTAACGCTTGCACCTGCAGGCTCAGCTGGAGCGTCTGCAGGGTGCCGCCGTTCCCTCCAGCGGTCACGGAGTCCCACGCCGCCGGGCATGGCCCCTGTCCCGGTTCAGACCTTCACGCGAGGACTAGGCTCGGGGGCGGAGTAAGAGCCCTGTTTCTGGCTCGTTGGTCACACGCCATGCGGTCGCAAGCCGTCTGGCTGGATCGCTACCTGCTCCAGCTCCCTCCCAGGTCTAGGGGGTCTGGGCGCCATGTGGCTGCAAACTGGGAAGCCGCAATGAGGCCAGTTGTGCCAGCGGCGAGCACCACCTCCTTCAGCCCAGCGCTTGTCCCGTGCTCCCAGAGGACAGAGCTCCAGCACGGCCATGAGGAGGGTAAGTAGGCTGCAGGATTGCAACAGTGTGGGGCCTATTATGTCACAAGGGTCAGGAGGCATGACTTTCAATGGGTGTCACAAGACAGAGTGGGTCTGATCTAGTTATTCAGAAAATATTTTGCTTGCATGGAGTTCCTGATGAAGTAACTTCTGACAGAGGAGTGCAGTTTACAACTCATTTTTGGAAATATTCTGTTCTATTCTAGGTATTAATTTAAATCTGTCATCAGCTTTTCATCCACAAAGTAATGGACAGACTGAGTGAACCAACCAGACTTTAGAATAATATTTGCGGTGCTATATTAGTTATCTGCATGATGACTGGCTGGATTTTCTACCCACGGCGGAGTTTGCCTATAACAATGCCCAACACTGCTCCACTTCTCTGAGCCCATTTTTGCTCATTCTGGTTACCATCCAACCTTTCTATTAAGTCTCCCTGTTACACTTCCATTCCTACAGTCACCGACCGGCTAATTGCCTTCCCAGGAACTGTTGAAGGAGACTCTTTTGGAGGCTCAGGAATGTTACAAAAGAGCTGCTGATAGGCATAGAAAGGAGGTTTGGCTTGCCAGATGTCACGGAGGACTACATGGTCATCTTGGCTATGCAGGGTTGGCGGAACGGGTCTGGGGTGGCTGATTCTCATCCGCGGGTATTGAGGGCGCTGCTGTTGGGGATTTTGTCGGTTCTGCCACAGGTGTGTTTTTCTGCATTTGAAGTGTTATTGTTTCATGTTGCGTTTACCTTTGCACTTTTTGGTGCCTTGGGGGTGGGGGAATTGGTTTTTCCTATTAAGCTGGTGCCGGGTGTTATTTGGTTTCAGTACATCTCCTGTGCGGAGGGGGTGGAATGTTTTTTGTTACGTCGGTCCAAGACCAATGTTTTAGTCCGGGGGCTTGGGTTTCCCTTTGCGGGATTCCCGGGTCCATGGCATTTCCCCTTTCTTGTTACCAGCGCTATTGTGCCATTCACCCGCGGGCTCCAGGCCCGTCCCTGATTCACGCAGATGGGGTTTCTTATCCAGGTTCCAATTCATCCGGGTCTTTAGTTTGGCTTTGGAGACGCTGGGCATTCGGGGGAAGGAATTTGGAGGTCATTCTTTCTGCATTGGGGTGGCGACAGAGGCATCTCGCTTAGGCTTCTCAGAGCAGGCTATTCATAGGATTGTACAAAAATACGAATACCGCACTCAAAAAATAATAATTTTAAGTAATAATTAAACCTATGTTTAAATTCATAGTATTTATTGCAAAGCTTATAGGGATAATTCACAAAGTTAATGGCATTTCATCAAAGTAACACATAATTCATCTTATATACACCAACTATGTACAAATATATCTAGACACAGTATCCTCCTATGTGTAATGAATAGTTCAATGAAAATAATGTAACCAAATGAGAAAAAGAGAAAAAATGCAAAAATATATATGAAAAAAATATATATGAAAAAATATAGAGAATCTATATCGAAAAAATGAGAAAAAGAGAAAAAAAGAAAAAAAGAAGAAAAAAAGAAAAAATTGAAAAAACGAAAAAATATGAAAAAATTAGAGAAATGGAAAAAATGAAAAAAGTGAAAAATATACAGAATGCTAAAGTCCTGAAAAGTACAAGTCCAGTATATAGTGCACTATATGTTTGCCCACTATCTGTGGGTTGGTCTCACCAGTGTCGTCCACTTCTTTATGTAGTATACAGTAGGAAGATGCTGAAGTCTGTGAGGGATGATTTGAATGGAAGGGATGAGATGGAACAAGTTCCTGATAGTAGGAAGAGTGATCGCCACCCTGTATCCGCTGGTGGCTGGTCAAAACCTAATTCTGGAGAATGAAGATAATCTGCTGTACCAGGCTCTGTTTAGAAGCGAAATTGGAGTCACTCGTAGGGCTTTCCTTGTGAATGGGCATGGGCTGCATGGGCTGCGCGCTCGGGACATATGCGTCCCTTCGATGGCCCCAGTGTCCGTGCTGGGACAGCACGGACACTGGGGCCATCGAAGGGACGCATATGTCCCGAGCGCGCAGCCCATGCAGCCCATGCCCATTCACAAGGAAAGCCCTACGAGTGACTCCAATTTCGCTTCTAAACAGAGCCTGGTACAGCAGATTATCTTCATTCTCCAGAATTAGGTTTTGACCAGCCACCAGCGGATACAGGGTGGCGATCACTCTTCCTACTATCAGGAACTTGTTCCATCTCATCCCTTCCATTCAAATCATCCCTCACAGACTTCAGCATCTTCCTACTGTATACTACATAAAGAAGTGGACGACACTGGTGAGACCAACCCACAGATAGTGGGCAAACATATAGTGCACTATATACTGGACTTGTACTTTTCAGGACTTTAGCATTCTGTATATTTTTCACTTTTTTCATTTTTTCCATTTCTCTAATTTTTTCATATTTTTTCGTTTTTTCAATTTTTTCTTTTTTTCTTCTTTTTTTCTTTTTTTCTCTTTTTCTCATTTTTTCGATATAGATTCTCTATATTTTTTCATATATATTTTTTTCATATATATTTTTGCATTTTTTCTCTTTTTCTCATTTGGTTACATTATTTTCATTGAACTATTCATTACACATAGGAGGATACTGTGTCTAGATATATTTGTACATAGTTGGTGTATATAAGATGAATTATGTGTTACTTTGATGAAATGCCATTAACTTTGTGAATTATCCCTATAAGCTTTGCAATAAATACTATGAATTTAAACATAGGTTTAATTATTACTTAAAATTATTATTTTTTGAGTGCGGTATTCGTATTTTTGTATGATATTTATTGGAGGTTATTTGTGGGGTTATACCTCGAATACCGGCACCTAACACGTTATTGAGTGCCAGCACACATTGTTTTTTATTCATAGGATTGGTAGGAGGGAATCTTAGCGTTTCAGGTTCTACGTGCGCCCATCCGGGCTGATTGCGTTTTTCCCTATGTTTTCTCCGCAGGGTCCATCTGGCGGTTCTGGCTAATCGGACACTCATGTATACTGGACCCATCATCGGGCAGGGGTTTGCCCTGGCGGAAATCGTCTTGGCCTTTCTCCGGCAGTGGAGGATGTCCGGTGGTTTGAGACTTGGGGCATGCGCTGGGTGCAGCTACTTTCAGAGTTGGTTCAACTGTTGGAGCTCCTGGGTGTTCTGAATGTGGTGGTAATACACCTGGGGGGGTACTGATTTGGCACTTGTCCGTTGTGGGGTTTGTGGGATTTGTGGGACATGACCAAACGGGATCTTGCGTGCTTGCTACAGGCCCTAGGAGGATTCAGGATTATCAGTGGCTCTCTAATTAGGCAACTGTACATGCAACTGTAACCCCAATTCTAAAGAAGCCCAATATTGACCCTAACTCCCCATCCAACTATCGTCCTATCTTGCTACTGCCTTTTGTATCCAAGATCCTTGAAAGAATTGTGCATGCGAGATTGACAGACTTCCTCGAGTCCAACTCTCTGCTAGACCCGCTTCAGTCTGGTTTCCGCGCTAAGCACTCTGTGGAAATGGCACTGACCAAAGTATCCAATGATCTACTCGCTGCAAAATCTCGTGGTCACTACTCTATCCTAATTCTCCTTGACCTGTCTGCGGCTTTTGACACTGTTGATCATCAACAGCTTCTTCTCATCCTCCGCAATATTGGTCTACAAGATATTGCTCTCTCCTACCTCTCCCAGCGCTCTTTCAGTGTTTCTTTCTCTGGCTCTGCTTCTTCTCCCCAACTCCTCTCTGTTGGTGTCCCCCAAGGTTCAGTCCTTGGTCCCCTACTGTTCTCCATCTATACTGCCTCCCTTGGTAAACTCATTAGTTCCTTTGGCTTCCAATATCATTTCTATGCAGATGACACGCAAATCTACCTGTCCTCTCCTGATCTCTCCCCGTCCCTCTTGACTAGTGTCTCTGACTGCCTCTCTGCTGTTTCGAACTGGATGGCTGCCCACTTCCTTAAACTAAACTTGACCAAACTGAAATTCTGGTCTTTCCTCCCTCAAGTGTTGTTACTCCTGTGTCTGTCTCCCTCCAAGTCAACGGTGCTACCATCAGCTCCACCACGCAGGCTCGCTGCCTAGGTGTTCTCTTTGACTCTGACCTCTCCTTCAAGCCTCATGTTCAATCTATTGCCAAATCCTGTCATTTCCATCTCAAAAACATTGCGCGCATCTGCCCCTGCTTAACGCCAGATGCGACTTTTGATCCTTTTTTGAAGGAGTGGAGACTGGGTGAGCATCTAACGGAGGAGGGAAGTAAGGTTGGTCCATTCCACTGTCTTTTCTCACCTTGACTACTGTAATCCGCTTCTCAGTGGTCTTACGTGCTCCCAACTTGCGCCGTTACAGTCCATAATGAATGCGGCGGTGAGGCTCATCTTCCTGTCCGCCCGCACCTCCCATGCCTCACCCTTCTGTCAGTCCCTACATTGGCTTCCTATAAAATATAGAGCTCAATTTAAAATTCTGGTTCTTGCTTTCAAATCTCTACATAATGCTGCTCCCACCTATCTATCCTCCCTTATACACAAGTATGTCCCATCTAGGCCCTTACGATCTGCTGAAGACTTACGTCTATCTTCTGTCCGTACTCCTACCTCTGATGCTCGCCTTCAAGATTTCTCGAGGGCTGCACCTGTGGAACTCGCTTCCCTCCTCCGTTAGATGCTCACCCAGTCTCCACTCCTTCAAAAAAATTGTTAAAAACCCCCATAAAAGCGTTTCAATTAAACGGTTAATAGCTCCCAACTGATTCCTCTTCTGCAACTGTCACTAGTCTAATACTATCCTTATCTTTTGTGTAATTTTACCCCACTCCCTCTAGCATGTAAGCTCATTGAGCAGGGCCCTCAACCCCTCTGTTCCTGTGTGTCCAACTTGTCTGGTTACAACTACATGTCTGTTCGTCCACCCATTGTAAAGCGCTGCGGTATTTGACGGCGCTCTATAAATATCATAATAATAATAATAATAATAATAATGTTAAGTGGTGGCCTCAAGCTCACTGGTACGTCGTGGCTCCCTAACCTGCCTGACAAGCTGTGACGGACACAGGTTAAGAACAAAGGAGTAGACCAAAAATTATTCCCTGCCGGCCCATGTAGCGCCGACACTAAAAAAGTGCTGGACCAAAGAGGGAGCAGTAACACTCCCCTGCCAATGAGAAGATCAAAGATCACCTTTCCTGACCAGTGCAGATATAGGGACTGTGATTCTTTATGTGCACCGTACATGAGAGAGCACTAGAGCAGGAAGTGTGGCTTGCATCTGCTGGGGATTAGAGCAAATAATCAGCCCACCAAATCACCAGCGACATGCACTTCCTCTTCTCTGGCCCAGGTAAGCAAGTGGGAGAATGAACCTAAATGTAATATTTAATATATATTATTTAATAATTCACCTATCCCCTCTGCATTTGCTCCAGGTCCTATCATCCACTGTATTCACTATCCTCATTAAAGCCACAAAAAAAACCCAAACCCCCTGCACCCATTACAGCCCTTATTCCCCTTACACCCATTATAGCTACTATCCCCTTTGCACCCATTTTTAGTCCCTCCCCCTAAACCCACTACAGCTTCTTTCCTCTTGTGCACATATTACTGCCCATATTCCCATTTTCACACACTACAGATACCATCCTCCCACAAACTACAGCTCCTATCCTCCTTACAGTCATACTGCAGTCTCTACATTCCACACAGCACACAGCAGTGTCATCCATACACACACAGACTCACACGCTCGTTGCTGCCTCTATACACATACTATAGCCATATGCATAGACATACACACATTACAGCACTTATTCACACACATTACACACTAAACAGTTATCTCCACACACATACTACACTGCAAACAGCTAGGTCCAGAAATAAAAAGTAGTCCTGCAAATTAGGCTACCTCACGTACCCTGGTGGTTCAGTGCACCAACTAGAAGCTGCATCATCTCCTTCCCCTCCTGAACTGGCAGCTCCCATGCGGTGTGATACTGGAGGAAGTCTTACTGAGGGTGGGGATGGATTTAAAACATAATTTCTTGCTCCCTCAGTAAGGCTTCCTATAGAGCACTGTGAAGAAGCTAGCTGGTGTTTTCAGACAGGTACTAACCAGCACAGACACTACAGCTAAGCTCTCATTAAAGGGACACTGTAGGCACCCAGACCACTTCTGCTCATTTGGAGTGGTCTGGGTGCCAACTCCCACTACTCTTAACCCTGCTGTTTTTTTATAAACTGCAATGATTACATTGCAGGGTTAACTCCACCTTTAGTGGCTGTCTACTAGACAGCCACTAGAGGGCACTTCCGTGCTTATAGCACCCCTTCAGCTACCTGGGATGGGAGGTGGGAGGGAGAGGGGACCTGCAGTGCCATTAAAACGAATTGTTTTCCTGGCACTGGAGTTTCCCTTTAATCATTGCAGGCAATCCCCTATCCTCTCGGGGACCACCTGCAATATTATGAAACACTCTCCCCCTCCCATATTTGTGGCTGTGCAGATGAACAGTCCAGAATACAGCAGCCACCAGGAGATTTCCCAGTATCCCAGAGGGCTAGTCCAGCCCTGCAAACAGTTCCATGCACACATGCAACCCCACAAGTAGCCTCTCTGTATGTGCACAACCCAACTAGCAACATTTCTACAAGTAGCCTCCAAACATATACAAAACCACAGACACCCATCATGCACACATACCATGCACTCTCTTCCAGCCTTGTCATTCATTTGTTCTCTGATGTCTCACAACTTGAAACACCAGAAACAAGTCTGAGCACCAGAAACCATGGGCATCCGCAGGAACTTTTCTGGGGTGGGGGGAGGAGGGGGAGTGAAGGGAGTTAGGGGGGGGGCATAATTGTAATGACATCTGTAGCGGATCGTACTGGGCTGTCCTACAAAATTCAGGTGAATGACTATATTCGTGTATATTGCCAGTTTCTATGTGTTGTAAAAGAAATGTATTCCTCTGGTTGTTCGGTAGAATCATTCGAATAAAGCAAGGGAATGAGACTACCGAACAACCAGACCTCTTTGTGTGAAGTGTGCCTTCAATTACCGTTTGCAACAATGTTGCAAACGGGTAATTAGCCATCCATGCAGTGTGGTCTTTGTTCTCTGGGTGGCCGCCATTCGGGATACGAACACGTGGCGGCGGCCATCTTAGACTACCGAACAGCGGTGTTTTGCCGTCGAGTGTCTGGAACTAAAATCGGACACTTGACTAGGGAAACAGCGCTGAGACCTCCAGACTTCCGGTACTTCGTGGGGAAACTACCGAACGGCCCGCTGTTCGGTAGAAAGAACCCCACGAACTGGGGGATTCATTCGATTCCTCCCGAGGCTTCGTAACACAAGCAATTCACATGTTTTTATTCTCTTGTCTGTGACCGACCACAGGGCCAAAATGCATGGAACTGTTTTCGGATACTTTACCCATGCGGTCGGTCAAATCTGTACCTGTTCATAACTCCCGAACCCCTGGTCCGATCTGGGTGATTTTTGAGTATGTTGCTCACCAAGATCAGGGCTATCAGAGGATTTTTAAAGGGGTATCCCTATGTTTAGGGGTACATCCAGAAACTGGGGGAATTTGGGTACAGTATAAGGGGATTATGATGTAAGTTGAGGGGAGGAGATGTGTGGGAGGTTACTAATACCCAATTGGATACTGTAATAATTGTTAGAAACTCCTCCCTTGCATGGGAGCATGCTTTATAAGGCACTGTTAAATAAAGCTTGTCAGTTCTGCTCCTGAAACTGTGTGTCGTCCAGTTATTGGGATTGCTGTTGGGATACTGCTGTATTACTTTACCTGCTGGGAACCTTGCCTGTGGATTGATCATCACCTTGTTACTGAGCCTCACTGGGATCTTTAGTGGAGAAAAGCTGTGAGATATCGGCTCTCCGCTACAACGTCAATGCTTGGTCCCTTTTTGAAAGTGTCATGAAAGGGAAGGGGCATAGTCATTATCACATGAAGCCAAGGTGAATATCGTTTTCACAAATATGGTGTCAGGAATACACGTTTGTATTCCTGACACCATAGTGTTCCTTTAAGCAAATTAAAGGAACATTCTGGCCACCATAACAGCTTAATCTAAATGAAAATGCTATGATGCCAGGAAGCCCCTGGGTGCTCTCTATCCTTTAAGGGGTTTAACCACTCTCAAACGATTTAACCCCAAAGGCTTCCTCCAGCTCCAGATCTCCAGGTCGCTCAGTGGTATTCGGCTTCTGTCAGGAAGTGCAGATTGACCTCAGGCATGGGTGCCGCTGATTGGCTAGAGTGGTCAGTTGACGCTCTAAGCCAATCGCTAGTTCCCGGTTCATAATTTTTTTTTATTTTTTTATGAATGGGGAGCTTCTGATTGGCTTAGAGTGCCAGCTGACTGCTCTAGCCAATCAGCGACATCCCTACCCAGCGGCACTCTGTGCTTCCTGACACTCAGTAAATAAAAGTGAACACATTAACACTGATATTTTTTTTTACCTGGGGAGATGAGAAGGTCCAATGTTTCCCTGCCAGGCCCAGGTACCAAAGCCTTATGATGTGGTGTCCAGAATAAAGTGGAGGGTTCACTTCACTTGTCCTTCACTTCACTTGCTCCAACCTCCTTTTCTTCTCCTTCATTTGACACAGTTTTCTTTTTCTTCTGAAACTGTCTTCTCTCCTCCTTGGCTCCTTCTGCTCCTTTACCTTTCTGCTGCTTTCTGCTTATTTTGCGCCCTTCTGCTCCTTTCTCTTGCTGATCCCTTTCTCCTCCTTGCAGACCCTTTCTGCTCCTTCTCCTACTTTACATATGTGCTCCTTGCTGTCCCTTTCTGCTCCTTGCTACCCTTTTCTGCTCCTTCTCCTACTTTACCTTTGTGCTCCTTCTGTCCCTTTCTGCTCTTTGCAGACCCTTCCTTCTCCTTGCAGACCCTTCATGCCCCTTGCAGACCCTTCCTGCCCCTTGCATACCCTGCCTTCATCTTGCTGCCCCTTCCTGCTCCTTGCAGACCCTTACAGCTCATTGCTGACCCTTTCTGCTCCTTGATATCCCTTCCTGCTCATTTATGCCCCTTCTCCTACTTTACCTTTGTGCTCCTTCTGTCCCTTCCTGCTCCTTGCTGCCCTTTCCAGCTCCTTGCTGACCCTTTCTGCTCCTTCTACTTTACCTTCGTGCTGCTTTACCTTCCAGCTCCTTGCTGACCATTCCTGCTCCTTGCTGATCCTTCCTGCTCCTTGCAGACCCTTCCTGCTCATTTCTGTTTCTTTGTGCTCCTTCTCCTACTTTACCTTTTGTGCTCATTGCTACCCTTCCAGCTCCTTGCTGCCCCTTTCTGCTCCTTGATGTCCCTTCCTGCTCATTGCTGTTCCTTCTCCTTTCTACTCCTTCTCTTACTTTACCTTCTTGCTCCTTGCTGATTTTTCCTGTAGGCTGTCTCCCCCATCCTTCACTTACTTGATCTATAGACTGCCTCCCCCCATCCCTCCCTTACCTGATCTATAGGCTGTCTCCCCGCCATCCCTGACTTACCTGATCTGTAGGCGGATCACTTACTTGATCTATAGACTGCCTCCCCCTCATCTCTCACTTAACTAATCTACAGGCTGTCTCTCCCCTCCCCCCTCCCTCACTTCCCTGATTTGTAGGCTGCCCCATGCCTCACTTCCCTGATCTATAGTCTGCCCCCCCACGCCTCACTTCCCTGATCTATAGGCTTCCCCCCACGCCTCACTTCCCTGATCTATAGGCTGCCCCCCTACGCCTCACTTCCCTGATCTATAGGCTGCCCCCCTATGCCTCACTTCCCTGATCTATAGGCTGCCCCCCTACGCCTCACTTCCCTGATCTATAGGCTGCCCCCCTACACTTCACTTCCCTGATCTATAGGCTGCCCCCCTACGCCTCACTTCCCTGATCTATAGGCTGCCCCCTACGCCTCACTTCCCTAATCTATAGGCTGCCCCCCTATGCCTCACTTCCCTAATCTATAGGCTGCCCCCCTACGCCTCACTTCCCTGATCTATAGGTTCCCCCCCTACGCCTTACTTCCCTGATCTATAGGCTGCCCCCCTACGCCTCACTTCCCTGATCTATAGGCTGCACCCTACGCCTCACTTCCCTTATCTATAGGCTGCCCCCATGCCTCACTTACCTGATCTGTAGGCTGCCCCCATCCCTCACTTATCTGATCTGTAGGCTGCCCCCCCATCCCTCACTTACCTGATCTGTAGGCTTTCTCTGCTGGCTGCATGTGCTGCCCCCCTGCGGTTTCAGTCAGCAGAGAGAAGCAGGGATAAGATGTAGCTTCCTATCCCTGTCTCTCTCCATACAGGTATTGCAGTGCATTTTCAATCTCACACGAAAAATAGCAAAACAAGCTGAAAAATCCAGGGGGGGCCCTGCGGATGCCCATGCCAGAAACGCTGCCTTTTTGGATGGCCACTAAAGAGACTTCTTGGGTTTTGCTGTGCAACTATTTTAGGACTGACATTCAATATATCCATGCTCATTTTGTAGCTGAATGCTCCCCATAGAGATGCAATTGCCCCACATGTGGGCGCTAGCCTCCCAATGCTTCTTTATTAAAATGAATGAGTCCATAGACAAGCTTATTATTATTTAAAAATCCTAGGCAAGGTACCGGCAGCCTATCAGGGCATGGATGTCCATGGGGAGCTCATGTTTCGCCTAAAGTCTCATAAAGTCTAGATCACCCTCTGAAACAATTCCTCACTCCAAATACTATCACTTGCCAGAAATTAGAGAAAATGTTGAAATGTCCTGATGAAATTCATACATTACATTTTCAGTAGGTGGCACTGCTTGAGAATATATTGATGTAGCTCTAGCTCTGCAGTTGAATTTTGCCACTCCTTGCAGGTTTATGCAAATTGTTTCTAGCATAGAAAGGAGTATGACTGGATACATATGGTGAAAGCGAACACAAATGTATTTTTTCTGCAATCTTGCATAGCAGCAATCATGTTTAAATGCAATCATTTTGTGAAACTCCAAGCACATAAAGAGAATATAAAAGGCTGATAAATGATCATTGTTGATCTGGTGGGCTCTTTTGTTGTTTTACTCTTTGCTATAATTATTAATCAGAATGCAGGTTTCTGACAGTTTTCATCTGCAGTCCAGTTGAAACTTAATAAAACAAAATCCTGTCTCTAACTGTAGACTGCTGGTCTGTTGTTTTTTTTTTTTTTTATTATTATTTATTTAAATGTGTTCAAATTTATCTCTATGAGTTAATCCAGACAATGGTGCCTGTAAGATTTGGAATCGGATACATTATTTCTGAGCTAAATATCATATTGCATCTTGCTCTGCCTTCTGAAATGCTATAGGTACTGTAGAATTTTTTTTAAGAGGTTTCTATGCTGTTGTTACAGATAGGTGCCCATGTGGGTTTGTGCAGAACCGCAGCCATTAAATGCCCTGCATTACTTTACACCAGATTTTTCTGAGTGGCTTTAAAAAGGAAGCTCACCATTCAAATTGACATCATACTTCATGTGTGAAGGTTTTGAAGGAATAGTTGGGAAATGCATTTGTGGTGCCTGAATGGTACAAAAATAAACTTGCTCATAAATACTCATTTTCAGCATGAATGCGAGAAACAGACAATAAGCTGTTGGCCAGGTGGTAACTTACCCTAATTATTTTACATAAAAGGTGTCTGCAACATGATGATTTGTACTGTAGATGCAGGGAAGAACCTGACACTTGGTTTCACTTCTGGTGGATCTGTACATGCATTCAACCATTCTGGAAAAAAGTATACTCTGTTTTCCCCCATTGCCTTTAGTCTGTTGACCTTTTGGTTGCATTGTGTACCTGTTCCAGCCTCCTCATATATCTGAGTCTGTTTAATAGTCTTGGTCTATTGCTTTCAATGTGGGGTTCTTTATATGGAATTAGTCAAAAGATTTCTGTGAATTTTGTTACACTAGCACAATATATTATCTTCAGACTACTGAGGGCTATTGGTGTATTTGATAAGAGTTTTTTTCTGTCCAAATATAATAGAGGTAGTAGGCCCCTGTGTACACACAGTGGTAATCAAAATTATTCAACCCCCATTGAAAATCAGGTTTATTGTCAAAATGTACTGACTTTTCAGCTATTTGCAATAAACAAATCAAACTAGAACAACTGAAATAGTTCAACACAATGAATGCTTCAAGTGGTTTCCACAAATACAACTGAAAATGCAACTTATAATGACTTCTCCAGTCTTAAATCTATTCAACCCCTTTATGGCAAGCATCTTTAGTACTTAGCAGCACATCCTTTTGCTGTTATGACCTGCTGCAAACGAGATGCATTGCCAGACACAAGCTTCTGTCAGCATTTCTGAGGAATCTTAGGCCATTGCCCATGAGCAATGGCATCCAGTTCAGTAATATTTTTGAGTTTGTGTGCTGCAACCGGCTTCTTCTAATCCCACCAGAGATTTTCTATGGGGTTCAAATCAGGTGACTGTGATGGCCACTGTAGAATTTTCCAGGACGTCTTCTGCAACCAAGCCTTGGTGGAATTTAAAGTGTGCTTGAGATTATTTATTATTATTATCGCCATTTATATAGCAGCAACAGATTCCGTAGCGCTTTACGAAATTATGAGAGGGGAGATTTAGCTATAGATAGGAAAATTACAAGAAAACTTACAGGAACAATAGGTTGAAGAGGACCAGAGCCGGCTCTCTAATTAGGCGGTTTAGACGGCCGCCTAAGGCCTCGCGCTGGCTGGGGCCTCGCGGCCGCCTAAACCGCCTGTGGGCAGACTGTGTCAGGTCCTCGGTCACTGACCGAGGACCTGACACCAGGAGGGAGCCCGGCGGCTTGCCCGGTAGTGAGCAGAGCTGCAGACCATGTGTCTCGCGAAAACCGGCCAATCAGAGCGTTGCCGTGGGTTACCACAGCAACGCTCTGATGGTCTCGCGAGATTACATGGTCTGCAGCTCTGCAGAGCTGCAGACCAGAAGCAGTGGCCACCGGACCACCAGGGAGCCCACTGGACCACCAGGGACTAAAGGTAGGCTCTCTCACCCCCACCACACTCAGCCTCCCTACCACCCTCCCCACCACCCTCAGCCTCATCACCCTCCCTACCACCCTCAGCCAGCCTCACCACCCTCCCCACCACCCTCAGCCTCATCACCCTCCCTACCACCCTCAACCTCCTCACCCTCCCTACCACCCTCAGCCTCACCACCCTCACCAACACCCTCAGCCTCCCTACCACCCTCAGCCTCACCACCCTCCCCACCACCCTCAGCCTCCCCACCACCTTCACCACCCTCAGCACCCTATAACCCTCAGCCTCAGAACCCCCCACCACACTCAGCCTCAGCACCCCCACCACACTCAGCCTCCCTACCACCCTCTCCACCACCCTCAGCCTCATCACCCTCCCTACCACCTTCAGCCAGCCTCACCCCCCTCCCCACCACCCTCAGCCTCACCATCCTCCCCACCACCCTCAGCCTCATCACCCTCCCTACCACCCTCAGCCACCTCACCCTCCCTACCACCCTCAGCCTCACCACCCTCCCCACCACCCTCAGCCTCACCCCCACACCACCCTCAGACTCACCACCCCACCAGCCTCAGCATCCCCCACCACCCTCAGCACCCCCACCACCCTAAGCCTCAGCACCCTCAGCCTCACCACCACCCTCAGCCTCACCACCCCCCACCACCCTCAGCCTCACCACCCCACCACCCTCAGCATCACCCTCCCTCACCACCCTCAGCATCACCCTCCCTCACCACCCTCAGCATCACCACCCTCACCACCCTCAGCATAACCCCCCTCACCATCCTCACCACCCTCAGCATCACCCCCCACCCCAACCACCTGCAGCATCAACCCCACCCCCTCAGCCTCACCCCTCACCACCCTCAGCCTCACCCCCCACCCCCCTCAGCCTCACCCCCCTAAGCCTCACCCCCTCACCACCCTCAGCCTCACCCCCTCACCACCCTCAGCCTCACCCCCTCACCACCCTCACCATCAACCCCCCTCCTTCTCACATCACCCCCTCCTTCTCACATCACATCACCCCTCTCACTCTCACATCACCCCCTCACTCTCACATCACCCCCTCACTCTCACATCACCCTACTCACTCTCACATCACCCCCCTCACTCTCACATCAACCCCCCTCCTTCTCAAATCACCCCCCTCCTTCTCACATCACCCCGCTCACTCTCACCATCACCCCGCTCTCCCTCTCACCATCACCCCCCTTTCCCTCTCACCATCACCCCCTCACACCATCACCCGCCATACACACAACACACTTCAGTCTCAGACAAAAACGCAAACATGCTCACATAGACATACATTCTCACACACAAGGATACTCTCTGTCAGACACACTCTCAGGCACATACACAGGTAAACTGTGCATCAATGTGTATATTTTACACTTTTTTGTTAGTGGGGCCTCATGTTTGAGTTTCGCCTAAGGCCTCATAAAGTCTAGAGCCGCCTCTGAAGAGGACCCTGCTCAAACGAGCTTACAGTCTATGAGAGGTGGGGTGTAAAACACAATAGGACAGGAAATAGCAATCAAAATAGGTTGGAGTGAAGCAGAGCTGGAGCAGAGAGTAGAGTGCTGCCCTTTAGGAGAGAGCAAGAGACAGGTATGTGAGGTAGAGGTTACTCTGGGAGGCCATAAGCTTTCCTAAAGAGATAGGTTTTAAGGTACTTCTTAAACGATTGAAGACTAGGGGAGAGTCTGATGGTGGTAGGCAGGCTTTTCCATAGGAATGGAGCCACCCACGAGAAGTCCTGCAAGTGTGAGTTGTCCGTACGGGCGTGAGCAGCGGACAGGAGAAGGTCATGGGCAGAGCGGAGAGACCAAAAAGGGGTATACCTATGGATATGTGAAGAGATATAAGAGGGGCTAGAATTGGTCAATGCTTTATAGGTATGGGTTAGCACTGTGAATTGACTCATATGGGATACAGGAAGCCAAAGTAAAGACTGACAGAGGGGTGAGGTGTGAGAGGACCGACTAGAGAAGAAAATCAGTCTGGCGACAGCATTCATTATGGACTGTAGTAGGGCAATATGGTTTTTGGGAAGACCAATTAGGAGAGGGTTACAATAATCCATGCGGGAAATTACTAGAGCATGGACAAGTTCTTTAATAGCATCTTGCGTAAGAAAGGGGGACAGATGTGGGCTATGTTTTTAAGATAGAATCTACAGGATTTGGTAATTTGCTGGATGTAAGGTTCAAAGGTGAGGCCAGTGTCAAATATGACACCAAGACAGCGAGCTTGCAAGGATGGACTGATGTGGATACCACTGACATCAAGGGAGAGCGAAAGAGGAGGATCAGTATTAGGAGGAGGAAAGACAATGAGTTCAGCTTTAGAAAGATTTATTTTTAGAAAGCGGGAGGACATCCAGTCAGAGATGGAGGAAAGGAAGCAGTGACACGTTGCAGGACGGCAGTGGAAAGGTCCGGGGAGGAGAGATATAAATGGGTGTCATCAGCGTACAGGTGGTAGTGAAATCCAAATGAGGCAATAAGTTTGCCAAAAGAGGCAGTATAAAGAGAAAATAGAAGGGGACCAAGGACGGAGTTTTGGAGGACTCCAACCGAGACAGGACGAAGGTATCATTAGAAAAGGAGACACTGAATGAGCGTTGGGAGAGATAGGAGAAAAACCGAGAGAGGACAGAGTCACAGAGACTGAGTGATTGAAGAGTTTGAAGAAGGAGTGTTAACAAATGGAGATTTGGTATCAGATATTACTGTAGGTGAAAGTTTAGGATCCAGTGATCATCAGTCAGTGTGGTTTAATATAAGAACAGTGACTGAGTCACACCACACAAAAACAAAAGTTTTAGACTTTAGAAAAACAGACTTTTCTAAAATTAGAATATGTGTAAAGGAGTCATTATCAGACTGGAGCAATTTAAATGGAGTCCAAGAGAAATGGGATTATTTAAAAGTTGCACTATGGAAGGCAACAGAAAATTTCATTAGGCTTGTCAGTAAAAGCAAAAAATTCAAGAAACCACTGTGGTACTCTGCAGATGTGGCCAAAATAGTAAAAAACAAAAAGTTAGCATTTAGTAAACCCAGAGTGAGGAAGACAGAATGACCTATAAGATTAGGCAGAAAGAGGCTAAGCAAGTTATAAGAGCTTCCAGATCACACACAGAAGAGAAAATAGCACAGTCAGTAAAAAAGGGGGACAAAACTTTTTTTAGATACACAAATGAGAAAAGAAAAGTAAAACAAGGATTAGTTAGATTAAAAACAAAAGAAGGAAGGTATGTAGATGTGTAGATGAGGATAAAGGTCTAGCTGACTGCCTCAATGAATATTTTTGTTCGGTATTTACAGATGAAAATGAAGGAGAGGGACCTCAGTTAAGAAAAAGGATAAATGAGAAATTTATTACACGTGAGTTTACAGAGGAAGATGTTCTATTTCAACTGTCAAAAGTAAAGACAAATAAGTCAATGGGACCTGATGGAATACACCCAAAGCTATTAAAAGAGCTTAGTGGTGTACTAGCAAAACCATTAACAGATTTATTTAACCAATCATTGTTAACAGGAGTAGTCCCAGAAGATTGGAAGTTAGCGAATGTTGTGCCCATTCACAAGAAAGGTAATAGGGGGGAGTCGGGCAACTATAGGCCAGTAAGCCTTACTTCAGTAGTGGGGAAAGTGATGGAAACCATGTTAAAGGATAGGATTGTTGAACATCTAAAAACACATGGATTTCAAGATCAGAGACAACATGGGTTTACTTCAGGGAGATCATGCCAAACTAATCTTATTTATTTTTTTGATTGGGTAACTAAAATGATAGATCAGGGTAGTGCAGTAGACATTGCTTACCTAGATTTCAGTAAGGCTTTTGACACTGTTACACATAGAAGGCTTATCAATAAACTGAAATCTTTGAGTTTGGATTCCAATATTGTTGAATGGGTAAGGCAGTGGCTGAGTGACAGGCAACAGAGGGTTGTAGTCAATGGAGTATATTCGAAGCTTGGGCTTGTCACCAGTGGGGTACCTCAGGGATCTGTACTTGGACCCATTCTCTTTAATATTTTTATTAGTGATATTGCAGAAGGTCTTGATGGTAAGGTGTGTCTTTTTGTGGATTATACTAAGATATGTAACAGGGTTGATGTTCCAGGAGGGATAAGCCAAATGGCAAATGATTTAGGTAAACTAGAAAAATGGTCAGAGTTGTGGCAACTGACATTTAATGTGGATAAGTGCAAGATAATGCATCTTGGACGTAAAAACCCAAGGGCAGAGTACAGAATATTTGATAGAGTCCTAACATCAACATATGAGGAAAGGGATTTAGGGGTGATTGTTTCTGATGACTTAAAGGTAGGCAGACAATGCAATAGAGCAGCAGGAAATGCTAGCAGAATGCTTGGTTGTATAGGGAGAGGTATTAGCAGTAGAAAGAGGGAAGTGCTCATGCCTTTGTACAGAACACTGGTGAGACCTCACTTGGAGTACTGTACACAGTACTGGAGACCATATCTTCTGAAGGATATTGATACCTTATAGAGAGTTCAAAGAATGGCTACTAAACTGGTTCATGGATTGCAGGATAAAACTTACCAGGAAAGGTTAAAGGATCTTAACATGTATAGCTTGGAGGAAAGATGAGACAGGGGGGATATGATAGAAACATTTAAATACATAAAGGGAATCAACACAGTAAAGGAGGAGACTATATTTAAAAGAAGAAAAACTACCACAACAAGAGGACATAGTCTTAAATTAGAGGGACAAAGGTTTAAAAATAATATCAGGAAGTATTACTTGACTGAGAGGGTAGTGGATGCATGGAATAGCCTTCCAGCTGAAGTGGTAGAGGTTAACACAGTAAAGGAGTTTAAGCATGCGTGGGATAGGCATAAGGCTATCCTAACTATAAGATAAGGCCAGGGACTAATGAAAGTATTTAGAAAACTGGGCAGACTAGATGGGCCGAATGGTTCTTATCTGCCGTCACATTCTATGTTTCTATCAACGGTGTCAAAGGCAGCAGAGAGGTCAAGAAGAATTAGTATGGAGTAGTGCCCTTTGGATTTAGCTGCGATTAGGTCGTTAGTAACTTTCATAAGAGCAGTCTCAGTAGAGTGGAGAAGGTGGAAGCCAGATTGAAAAGCGTCAAGGAGAGAGTTGGAATTGAGGAAGTGAGACATACGGGGAAAGACAAGTCTTTCCAGCAGCTTTGAGGAAAAGGGGAGCAGGGATATGGGACGATAGTTAAAGGGGGTGGACGGGTCGAGGGATGTTTTTTTCAGGAAAGGTATTACAGTAGGATGTTTAAAGGGACACTATAGTCACTCAGACCACTTCAGCTCAATGAAGTGGTCTGGGTGCCAGGTCCCCCAGATTTTAACCCTTCAGATGTAAACACAGCAGAGAAACTGCTATGTTTACATTGCACGGTTAATCCAACCTCTAGTGGCTGTCTTCCTGACAGCCGTTAGAGGCACTTCTCTGAAATTCGCATCCAGTGTGCTTAACATCCATAGGAAAGCATTGCGCGTGCGCATTCTGCTCCACTCGGGAGCTGACGTCGGTGGAGGAGGAGAGGTCACCAGCGCCAAGGGAGCCCGGCGCTGGATAAATGTAAGTAACTGAAAGGGGTATTAACCTCTTCAGTGCCACGGGAGGGGGGCCTTGAGGGTAGGGGGGTCCTAAGGATGTTATAGTGTCAGGATGCTATAGTGTCAGGGACAATGCCAGAAGAGAGCAGTTGAAGATGTGTGTTAAGGAAGGCACACGACAAGGGGAGAGAGATCTGATAAGGTGAGATGGGACAGGATCAAGCGGGCAAGTGGTGGGGTGAGAGGAAAGTAGAAGAGCAGCCACCTCTTGTTCAGTAGCAGGCGAGAAAGCCTGAAGGGTAGGAAAGGCATGATCTATGTGTGGTTGAGAAAGAAAGGCAGAGTGGGGAGAATTATTTTCTTAGCTGTTCAATCTTGTCGGTAAAGTAGCATTCAAAGCTCTCAGCTGTAAGGTTAGTTTGAGGAGTGGTGCAGTAGGGCAAAGAAGAGAGTTAAAGGTGTCAAAGAGATGCCTGGGATTGCAGGAGCATGAACTAATGAGAGAGGAAATGTATGATTGTTTGGCGAGAGCAAGGGCTGCGCTATATGAACATAATATAAATCTATAATGGAGAAAGTCCGACTGGGTGCGAGACTTCCTCCAGGAGTGTTCAGCACAACAGGAGCATCTTTGTAGGTAGCGTTTTGTTTTAGTATGCCACGGCTGCACCTCGAGGTGTCAGGGTATTTATATCGGCAGACATTTTGTGCTATGATAGAAATTAAAATGTATATTGTCAGTCTACTCTAAACAGACCAGACTCCATTTTGTTATTTTCAAGCTAACAAAAGAGACACAGAATTTCTATCCTTTCTCTAAAACTGACCGCTTTGTCCGAGCTGAATGGAATGTGTAGTATATACAAACCCAGTAAGACATGAGAACGGGGGATGGACAGACTGTCTAAAATGCTAATGGAATAGAATAAATTCTAAACCCAGACATAGGTGACAGAGAAGATTAAATAATTAATTTTATTTCTATATCTAACAACGTCCCATTATAGTGGAAGTTGAAATAAAATTCAAGAACTGTCATATTAGGAATTTCTACAGAAAATGGAGACACATAGTCTGAGAAAAAACATTTGATCTGAAAGGATAAAATAAGTTATAGCCACTATATAGATAACGTAAATGACGTCAAAATAGCCACCAGGAAAAGTTAACTCTTTCCTGGATAGGTATGTTTAGTGGGACAAGACTGCCATCTACAGTCCAAATACTAAAATGGTTACCTAGAAAGGAACCACACCCACAGTGATGCTATTGGTTATCACCTAAGGAATTTTCCCTTTAAAAAGTTAAGACAAGGGAAGAGAGAAGGCAGAATCGGGCAATCAGAGTAATCAAAAAAAAATGCTAAGAGGAGGATTCAAAGATTGAAGCAGTCGGGGGCAAGACACTCCATGCAGAGCAAGAGAGAAACATTCCTTGACACTACCTACCTGAGAATGTCTGATGAGAAAATATCTAATTAACTGGTAAATATACTGGCTTCCATTACTTAATTAAAATTAATTAAAATTAATAGCATGATATATGACTGGATAAAAGCACGTTCAGATTTCCATAATTAGAAATCTTAGTAATAAGAATACATTTTTAAACTTTTTACTCTGCAGGTGAAAACGATAACATTGTATTTATGTGATTAATATCACATGTTAGTATATCGTGACATTTATCCAGCTGTATTGATTTGCTCTAAAATAAGGTAAAATATCTTTAAAATATCAGCTTCTATCACATAGTAAGATTTTCTCTTAATTGGATGAATTCAAGGAAATGACTAATGACTATGACTGGTTTAAATGTTATTTTATTTAAAATTACATAAGAGTAGATCTTAATTGTCTAGAAGAGGTCTAGCCAGCATTGAAAGGGTTATTCTGTCAGCTAAAGTTTTTTTTTACAACTTCACGCTGCATTCTCAGGAATTCTGTTCTCTCCGTGAAACTTTTTCTTTGTCTCTGTGAAGAAAGTCGTAAACCAGTCTTGACAGCTATGTAGTAGATTCTACACCGTTAGGAAATGTTTATAAATTACCACTTTGTATTGCATATTGTTTTATACTGAATATTCATTGATTATTATCATGCATGTTACCCATTATTATTATTTTAAAATGTCACAATAAATTATCTATTTTTATAACAAATTGTGATTTATTATATGATATACATTTCACTTATAACGATAACGATCTTTGGGATCTGAGAATTGAAAATCGTGGGCAATTCTCATCTGTTTACTATTATTATCCCATAAATATCCCCACAGAGGTGCATGTTTGGAGCGGGGCTGCAGCGTTCAAGGCAGAGGTGAGTGTAGTGTTATGTGGAGATGGCCAGTGGATAGCAGTTGTGAATCAATATTAGCTGACAGCTGCTGGAGGTCAAAGCTGAGGGAGCTTATGCTTAGGTTGTTGGGTGAGGGGGTAATCTAGAGCAAATGATATGAGGTGGTGGTCAGGGAGAGGAAATGGAGTGTTGCAGATATTGGATACTGTACATGCATAAGAGAAAATAAGGTCGAGGGTATTGCCAGCTACATGGGTAGGAGAATTAGCCCACTGCGATAGCCCAAGGGAGGAGGTAATTGAACGTAGTTTAGAGGCTGCTGAGGTCAGGGAAGGGTTAATAGGAATATTGAAGTCCCTGAGTATTAGGGATGGTATGTTAGATGAGAGGAAGTAGGGTAGCCAGGCAGCAAAGTGGTCAAGGAAGAGGAGAGGGGAACCGGGGAGGAGGGGAGGGGTGATAAATAATAGCAATGTTAGCAGAGAAGGGTTTAAATAAGCGAATTGAGTGAATTTCGAAGGAGGAGAGAGGGAAGGGTGGGTAGGGTTTTGAAGTAGCAGTGGGGTGAAAGGAGAAACCCTACACCGCCACCTTTACTGTCAGACTGTCTTGGGTTGTGTGTAAACTGTAGACCACCATAGGGTAACGAGGCAGGGAAAGCTGTGTCAGAAGGAGAGAGACAAGTTTCAGTTAAAGCAAGTAAGTTTAGGGAGCGTGAGAGGAATAAGTCATGGACGGAAGTAGATTTAGTTATGTTGCACACAGAACAAGAATACCCCCAAAGGGCAGAATGGAAGGAGGGCTTAAAGGAAGCATTACATCGGATTGATATAAGATTGGAGAGGTTTCTAGGGTGGACATAAGGTAGGCGGGTAGAGGCAGGACCAAGGTTTGGAGAGACATTGCCAGCTGCCAGGGATAGAAGCATAGAAAGTAAGAGAAGGTGGGAGTAAGATTTAAATGTTTTGGTTGAATGTTTGTATTTTGAGGATTTACAAGGAGTTTGAGGGGATAGGATGAGGGATGAGAGGAGGGTAGTAAAGCAGGAGCAATGAAGATGGTGTCAGTAGGGCCAGGAAAGCAGAAAGATAGAGACATTTTAGTAATGAAGGAAGTGAGGTTGAAACAGAAAAAAAGATCATTGTCTTGTTGGAAGGTCCAATGACAGCCATGCTTCAGCTTCCTCACAGATGGCATGATGTTTTCTCCTAGAATTTCCTGGTACTTCAATGAATCCATATTGCCTTCCACATGCTGCAGATTTTCTGTGCCAGAGAATGCAAAGAAGCCTCAGAGCATCACTGAACCACCACCATGCTTAACTATAGGCAGAGTATTATTTTCAGTGTGTGGTTCATTCTTCCTTCTCCAGACATACCGCTGATCCATTGGGCCAAAAAGTTCCAGTTTTGTTTCATCGCTCCACAGAACAGAATCCCAAAACTTCTGTGGTTTATTCATATGATATTGTGAATATTGGAGCTTGTGCTTTTGGGTCGGTAGTGGTGTACGTCTTGGAGTTCCTTTTTGTATGCACCTTACTGTGCTCACTGAAACCTCAGTGCCTGTTAGTAGTCATGTGCACCAGTTAAATTTTCATTTTGTAAAAATTATTTCGTACTAAATAAAAATGTACTTTGTCAATCCCGAATTTCGTCTGTAAACCCTTTGTTTTCATCCATGAGGACAAAAATAGCACTGTGCATGTGAAAGAAAAAAGAGAAACCATTGCTTTCCCCCCTGCATTGAAACCTATAGTGGTCACTATGTGTCACGAATATGAAGTGACCCAACACACAGAATATTAACTTTCCGATAGATAAAAGGACAATTACCTAAACCGGACCTTAGAATGGCCAGACTGAAGGTAAAATAAAAGAGAATAGTCAAAACAGGCCAAAATCAAAGGGAACCAGAAAACAGCAAATATGAAATATCAGAACCAAGTCAAGGGAACCAGAAATCAGAAGTCAAAACCAGATAAACACTAAACCAGATACAAATGCACTCTTGGGACACTAGAAAGCTAGGAACTACAACAGGGCACTGAAACATTGGTTAAGTGAGCTTTTATATATAATATGTTTGGGGACATGATTAACGTAGTCACGCCCCCAAAACGTAAGAGGGCACTTGGAAATCCTGCCCATAGTACTGCCCTTAGTCTGACTTTGGCACGCGTGTGCCGCATCATAAAAAGGGGTGTGTACACCTTGCCGCGAGTAGGGGCATGCCGCGAGTAGGGGCATGTTACCTAAACAAATGTAAAACTACTAGTGGCTGGGCAGCTACTGCTGCTCAGTCGGTATTGCAATATGGGGGGACCTGGCACAGGTTAAATCCTCCCGCATGCCCCTACCTGTGCCATGTCCCCTGCTCGCTGTCATTTAAAACTGGATATAAAAATCAGTATCTTACATAGAAGAGCTACGGTGAGAGTACGCGTAACCAAAAGTTATAGCAAAAACTATAACAATGTTGCAATATGAAAAAGTAGCTATTTAGATCAGTAACACAATAAGGCTGTAACTCACGTGTGGGGGCTATTAATATAAACGGGGGACCCATTTATTTTCTTTATTCAGCCCCAAAAAAGGGGAAATTAAAATCCACAATACCGTTCGCAACTCTTAAAATAAAAAAATAAAAAACTAAGCACAAAAAAATGCTGCAAACCCCCCCCCCCCCCCCCCCCCAAAAAAAAAAAACTGACAGCAATAATAATCCATCTTCACCCATGGAGGGCTCAAGACAGAATAGCTTTGCAGGGTGCGGGAATCCTTATATAGACTACCAATGCCCTGCAATTTGATGTAGAGCACTCTGATTGGTTGATTCCAAGCCAACCAATCAGAGTGCTCTGAAAAGGAAATGAAGAGACTGACAGATAAGTCTCTCCATTTACCTGTCACAGCACTCTGATTGGATGGCTTGGAATCCACCAATCAGAATGCTCTGAGTCATTTTACACAGTGTGGAAAAAGTTATTTGGACTTTTCCCTTGCTGTGTAGTTTGACTCATAACACTCTGATTGGTTGCTTTCTTTTGCTTTCTAAATAAGGCTATAAGGCTTCCCCCGCCCTGCAGAGCTCATTCTGCGCAGATCCCTCCATTGGTGAAAATTGATTTTTTTTTTTCTGGGGTTGATTTTTTTTTTTTCTGTGTCTTTTTTTTTTTTTTTTACTGCTCTTTTTTAAATTTTATTTTAATAGTTGCGACGGGTATTATAGATTTTTATTTGCCCTTTTTGGGGGCTGAAGAAAGAAAAGAAGAACGAACATCTAATGGTAAGTATGATATTTTATTTTACATGGTTAGTTTATTGGAACCCCCCTTACTATTATAAGGGTGAGGGGTTAGGAAGGGTCGGTAGTGGTGTACTTGTGGGGGGAGTGACTTGGGATTTGGGGGCCCCACCTGCCGGTTTATGGGTGGGGACCTGGGGGGGACATTAGGTCCACCCCTGTTATTTATTTAGGGTCCCCACTCGTGGGTTGGGGATCCAGGGGAACATTAGGTCCCCACTTTAATTAATTAGGGTCCCCACCCACCACTCATGGGTGGGCACCTGAGGGGGACATTAGGTACCATCCATTATTCATTTAATTAGGGTCCCCACCCGCCACTCAAGGGTGGGAGCAGGGTGGACATTAGGTCCCCACTTTAATTAATTAGGGTCCCTACCCTCCACTCATGGGTGGAGACCAGGGAGAACATTAGGTCCCCCTTTAATTAAATATGGTCCCCACCCGTTGCTCATGGGTGGGGACCTGGGGGGGACATTGGGTCACCCCCATTATTTTTTTTAATGAGGGTTCCCACTTGCCGCACATGGGTGGGGACCAGGGCGGGCATTAGGTCCACCCCATTATTTATTAAATCAAGGTCATGAGTGGGGGCCTGGGGGGGACACTAGGTCCCCTTGTTTATAATAATAGCAGGTGGGTGCGCGGGAGGGCACTATGTCCTCCCCCATTTTAGTTATTTGTGTTCCCCACCATGGAGGAATGGGGGGACCTGTGCCCCCTTATTGCACCAGCGACTGGATAGCAATAGCTGCCCAGTCACTAGTAGTTTTAAATGACAGCGCTCAGCCACTGCCGCGAGTAGGGGCATGTAGAAGGATTTAACCTCCCTTTTATTAATATGGGGATCATAGTGACCCCATAGGTTTTAATGTGGGAGTGAGGGGGGGAGGGGTTGGAATTAATATTTTTTACAAGGAGGGAGGTGTTAGTGATGCCGGCAACCCTCCTTGCTTTTTTTTTTGGCGCATGCGCAGTGTTGTGGGGGTTAATTCCATATTTGTGCTGTTGTGAATGATTCTATTCAGGGGGCTGAATAATTTTGAGACTGGAGAAGTCATTATAAGTTGCATTTTCAATTGAATTTGGGGAAACCACTTGAAGCATTCATTTTGTTGAGCTATTTCAATTGCTTTTGTTTGATTTGTTCATTGGAAACAACTGAAAGTCTATATATTTTGACAATTAACCTGATTGTCAATTGTGGTCTTACAAGCTCAACGGCAACACTCTGAACTGCCCAGCTCACGGGAGGAACATTTACCTTCCCAGCTCCTCTCTCCGCACTCTCCATTGCAGTGAAGTACCTCCAATCTCATCTGTCGCCCTCGCCTTTGCCCGGTTTGCTCAATGACCAGTCCTGGCCTGATTAGAAATCAGGAGTAGTTTTCATACAGGTATGTGGTCTTTAGGGACTTGATTATGCTTATTCACTAAAGTGAAAATTGTCAGGAATTCATTTAAAGTGAATTCATAGTGATATTCCTATCCAAGGCTAAAATAGCTGAACTGGAAGAATTGCTGATTTAGTACATTTTTGTAGTTCAGCTAGTTTTAGCCTTGAATTTGAAATTCAGTTTTAATTTACTTGAAGCTCACAACAATTCTCACTATGGTGAATAACCCTGTGTGGATTTTGGTTTCATACGGGTTTTAGTTTTACAATTTTCCTTGTTCTAAGATTTCAGACAGTGTTTGTGGTATGTAAAGAAATTATGTAATGTTACTTTCAAGTTATTGTACAGAACAACGGGTTTGTTTTCCTGGCACTAGAGAATCCCTTTAATATAATGTTGCACAATACATCAACAAAGAAGAGGCATTTTATAAAGTTACAACCTGTCAAGCAAAGTGTTGGGTATTGGAGTTTGCTTGGTATTACCTATGTAAGCGCGCAAGTAACATTCCATTTGTTTCCTATTGTAGATGGTATGGATCACCTTATAGAAGAGCATAAAAGGGAGGAAGTGAAAACAAACCTAAATCATTGGATCCTATTGCATTGGAATAGTGATAACATTCCATCCATCAATGTCTCTGGGGGTCTATATTGAGAACAGGAATAGTATACGTAAGAAATTGAGCTACATAGGAATAAATATTGTAGTAAAATTGTAAAACAAAAAATAAGTTTTTTGACATACAAAGTTATAACAATTTTTTTCAATGTGTATCTTGTAAACTGAGGTTCTTGTACAAAACCTCATTTTATGTTCAGCTATATCTGCTAAGTACAACAATACCAAAATGTTTGCCTTAGCCACTATCCTGTAAAACTGCAATGCCATATAAGAGGATAGGCTATTTCAGATTCTATCATTAGAAATGTTATAAATGGATTTGATGGCCTATGTCTAATTTTGGAGCATTACAGCAGTTTGACTGTTCAAATAACCCCACAAAGGCCTATCATTTTTGAGATTAGACACTCCAGGGTATCTCGTATGGTGTATATTTTGCTTTAACATGCCTCCATCTTTCACCAGTATATGTCAAACTTTGTGGTAAAACTTTTTTATTTTTCTCCTGCATGTTGTATTTTTGCTGGGTATTTTGTACATTGGATATGTGCCACTGTGATATAACTATTATGTTCAGTTACATCGTCTGAGTAAAACAATATGCCATAGGCACTATTTTCTGACATTACAGTGTTGTATAAAAGATGTGACCATTTCAGATGGTGTTGCTAAATTAAACTACCCAACGTAGGCCTACCATTTCTTAAAGAAGACACCCCAGGGTATTTCAAAAGGCATATTTTGAACCTTAGAGTGGGATCATTTTTTTTCAGTAGTTTGTACCAAGTCTTATAGCAATAAGCATTTTTTCTGCCTTTCTGACACACAGTTGGAGATTATACTGTATATTATGCAATCCTTGTGTGTGCTACAGCAGTATAACACTTCATATATTGCTCAGCTATGTCGCCTGAGTACAGCAATAACCCCATGTGTACCATTTTCAGGTATATGTGGATGGTGAAGGGGCACATTTGAGAGACAGCCATTTCAGGGTTTTTTCAGTCATCTGCATCACAGGCAATGCTAAAGGAACTATGCATTTCTGCTGTGGGCCCTGACGAATCCGGCAAATATTAATTACTGTAATAATACGCATCAAACTCTGAGGCACTGTCTGTCACCTATGTCTACTGAGAAAATTCTGTAAGCCTCATCAGCACTGAACTTCCTAAGAATTTCTAACTTTTTACAGAACTTTAACTAAATAATATTATAAACTATTTTATTTTATTACATTTTTTTGTCTTTTAACCCCAAACGTGACATTAAACCCCCCAATTTCCCACAAATTATTACCACCCCAATTAAATAAAAAAAATTAAAATAATGAAATAGAGTCAGCGGTCAAAAGTTTAGCAACATCATTGGCCCTGTACATCCTCAGTAACTTTAAAACAGAAGAACAACTAAAAAAAAAAAATCTAATTATATAAACTGAACTTACAACTGATTTGCCCTGGGTGTGCAAAACTTCAAAACAGTTCCGAATACAAAGGCCGGGCTATGTGGGGCAATCAAGGTACTAAAAACTTGTGTCAGTTCTATGTCCTCTGGTAACGCACCCTACATATTCCATTTCAGCATTTGCCCTTTTCTATAGGAATCTGTGTTGCCATTTGCATTAAATAAATGCCAGCTTTTTTGTACTGTGCCCTGGTCTTTCTCATTATTAATTATGGGTGAAGCAGTTGATCGAACTGGTCAAGTGACCTCATATGCTTAATGTACTGCCGTATGTAGACTGGCATCAATCTTGTTTATCGTCTGCCATGAACTGTTGCCCTGTGAGTGTGTTCACTGTGCATGATTGTTAGCATGAGCACCTCCTTTTTGTCTTTAAACTTGAGAGCCAGCATTTTATCCTGGCAGAGACAACTGTTTCCCCCTTCTTATTTTTTAAATTATTTACTTGTACTATATAAGTGAGAGTCTCGCAGGACTCATAATACATTTGGTCAAACCATAAAATAAATGTTTTTATATATACAATATATATTTTAAACAACGTAAACGTCATAAACTTATTTCAGGTAGTATCTATAAAAGTTTACATGTCAAAGCCTTTATCAATGAACTTGGTTTTTAAAATGTGTAATTAAAAATGTAAACAACAAACAATAAAAGAAAGAGAAAAAGAGAGAGAAAGGAGGAGAAAAAAAAATGTATGTGCCACCACGCGTTTCTGCCTCCATGATATAGTTATCTTTTATTTTTGCTAGAACTTCTTGTAAAGATCGTCCTTCCATTTTAAGCCAAGCTTATGGGGATAATTCCATAGGTCTCTGAAGAATTTTGTATCACTAAATCCTTAATTCCTATAGTTGGAATAGTTGTGTATTTTGGGACAATCTCACCATAAATGTAAATAGGACGGTCCCCTTGTCTCCCCATAATCGCCAGCAGAAATTGGATGGGCTACGTACAATTTTGTGTGAAAAGACTGGAGTAATATGTCAGCAAAACATGACTTTAGTACATCTGTTCCTGTGAGAGAATACAAATGAATATCTTAGATGCAGCTTCCCAAATTTTTTTTCCATTGACCTATCTCAAAGGATTTTCTAAGATCAGCCTCCCAATGTTCAATATATTTCATAAGTCCCCGAATAGAGGATTCTGTCCTTAAATCTATGTAAAAGAGTATAATAAGACCTTTTTTATATTTTCCTTTATTACATAGGTGTTCAAAAGTTGTCACAGCATTTCTGGCTAATCTATGTCATTTTGTTTTGCCAAATAAACATTTATATCGTTCTCTGTAGACTAGCTAAATCTCATTTTGTAAGTCAAATAGGTAGGGCTTAAAAATAGGAATAAGAGTCTTGGTAATATGTTAATTTTTATACAATTAATTCACCCTAACCACCCTAATCATTTTACAATTTCTGTCTTTAAAGTTTGTAAGAGGTAAATAGTTAATTGAATATAAATTGGAGAGGGACCTATTGTGATTCCTAAATACGTGAATGATGTTTTGAAAGTTAAGTTATATATGGACTCGATGTAAATTAGTTCCGGATCAGGTATATGAACTGCTAGTGTGGAAGCTTTGTTGTAATTAATTATGTAACCTGATAACTTGTTTTTCAAGCATTTGAGATCTCTAAATAATGTGCATTATTGGAATTAGGACTTTCACATTGACTGGCAGGAGGAGGTCTGCATTGTCACATTACCCGCGGGAGGATACGCCCACCTGGTGTGAAAGACCAGGCTTGTCCGGGTAACGCCGATAAAAGGAACGGATCAAAAGAAGATCTCATGACATATCAGCCTGAGGGACCCAGGAATGATCCTCAGGACCTTACCCCTTCCAATAGACCAGGTATTGGAGACTACCCCTAAAGAACCTAGAGTCAAGAACAGCAGCAACCACATATTCCTCCACCCCTTCAACCGATACAGGAGGTGGAGAAGTGTGAGGTCCAGTAAACCAATTACAGATCAGAGGCTTCAACAGTGAGGTATGGAAAACATTAAGTATACATGGAAAGAGGCAAGTCCAGAGCACATGATACAGGGTTCACCTTGCGCAGGATGCGGAAATGACCAATGAAACAAGGAGCAAACTTCATGGAGGGCACACGGAGATGGATGTTTCGGGTAGAAAGCCAAACCCTTTCCCCCACTACATAGGTAGGAGCTGCACGACGATGCCTATCCACCTGTACCTTCTGTCTCAATGCCTACGGCCTGAACCTTCTATTGCCTTAGCCAATAATTGTTGAACCTGCTTCCAAGTACTACACAAACCAGCCATGTGTTCAGCCAGAGCTGGAATGCAGTCGGAAGAACAACAGGCTGCCGTCCATAGACTATGTAAAAAGGGCTGATCCCAGAGGAATCGTAAGCAGCGTTATTGCGAGAAACCTCTGCTCAAGGAAGCAGGTCAACCCAATCATCTTAGTGATGAGAAACAAAACAATGTATATACTGCTCAAGAGACTGGTTGGCACGTTCAGCAGCTCCATTAGTCTGAGGATGGTAAGAAGAAAAAGACAATTTGTGAGGATATTTATGGGTTGATAAATATTAAAGATAATATTTTCATAAAAATTATCAAAAGTTAATTTAATAATTTTTATTATATCAAAATTGATATCTAGGCACTGTTTCCCCGATAAATGATTTAAAGCTGAGAATTACCCACTATTTTTAATTCTCATAGATCCTGGAGTACGTTTCATTAGAGGATTTTATTTCACACATTAATCACAAACTAATTATAAAAATGTATTGTGACAATAATTAATAATAATAATAATAATAATAATAATATGTAACATGCATGACAATAATCAGTAAATATTTAGGTATAACATAAGTATGCAATATGGCAGTGATTTAACACAATCATATACAGCTAAATAGCAAGTTATGTCGACATGTATGCAGTTTTCAATAAGATTTACAACAGGACACTTCACTTTGAAATCAGGTTACTAAAACTTCCTTAACACAGAACACGGCATCTCATAGCAGCACAGCGTAAAGCAATAAAAAATTTGTCTGATAGTCAAATCACACTGAGTTAACTCATTCACTGCTTGGCTACAATTCCTGTAGGCAAGATATCCTATTATATTGCAATGACAAATACAATATTTCTCATTCTAGATCATTGACCATTCCTATGTCCATCCAGTAAGAATAATTCTAACCAGATTTTGTTTGCAGAATTTTAGCTTCCTTAATTGAGATTTACTATTTCTAAATTACGTAAGCTAATATATCTGGATTATTGCCTGGTATTCTATTTTAAAGTTAAAAGTGATATAGCGTTCATTGGTCAACCTGCAGGAATGGAATTACGAATTCTATATATTATTAACGAATCATGACTCCTTAATGTTTGAATCACCAGCTTTTATCCAAGTATATTCTGCCTTTTAGTAAAATCAATTAATTTAAATTAATTTAATACAACCGGTATAATTACTAGCTCTTGGTAACATTTCTCTTTTTCAGGCTTGGATATGTATCCCATAAATGGTGACTGCAAGTATGATGAGAATTGTTGGAAATAGGAAAGTTTTCAGAGTTCTGAATTTTAAAGAATTTCAAAGTTGTGTTAGTTGGAAAAGATACAAAGAATTAGGTGTGTCCAGCTTTGGCTCCAGATGTCAGATCTTAGGTGTTAGATGTGAGTCCATCCTCAGAGTGAGTGTGTCTGAGTGTCTGAGTCTCTCTCCTTTGTCCTTAATCTTTAAAGGAGGAGAAGTTCTCTTTATGTCACTATTTGATATTATTATTATGATTTATATAGCGCCAACAGATTCCGTAGCGCTTTACAATATTATTAGAGGGGGGATTTGACTATAAATATGACAATTACAAGAAAACTTACAGAAACGAAGGGTTGAAGAGGGCCATGCTCAAACGAGCTTACAGATAGTGACCAATAGAGAAAGGTGGGCATGTCTTCTCTACAGACTACCATCTAGATTTTAGTCAGTAGATGGTGCAATTACATCACAGAAATTTGTTGTCAGGGGGTCCATTTACCTTTTTGAATAATGGGTTAACTGTATTTCGTAATGCGTTTGATGTCATCTTAGTTCTTTTATGATACCTATGCGTCAAAGATCTGTCAATCTTCAAAGAGTTTTGGTTCATTTCAGTCAGACTTGTGTCTGCAATGAACCGCCATTAAATTAGATTTCTGACAGGTCCTAAACTCTTCTTCACCTCTCTATACAATGGAACTTTGTACGATCCCATTAGTTTCTAAGAAGTAAAATTAATTACTAGTGTTATCTGTCATTGGTAATCCTTTGTCTGGTTTTCTTGTGTGAACTATGTGTAGCACATAGTAATATTCCACATATTCCACTAACGTTAGTAATCTCCTTGTGTGTTGGGGATGGGATTTCTCTCGATTTGGGGTTATATTGGAATTATGAGGATTCCTATGTTGTGAAGTGTGTGGACGGTTAGTGTCTGTTTGATTGTCCCTAATTTTCCGATTCCTCCTGTTGTTATGAAGAGGTGTTCTGGAGGTAGTTTTCCTATGTATATAGGGGCGTGTTCTTTTGCGGAGTAACGTATTCTGTGTAGAGAAGGTGTTTAAGGTTTTATCTTCCTTATCCCTTCTGTATTTTGTATTTTTAGTCTCCGCAATTTTCTCATCAAGACTTTTTATATTCTTTTGTAAAGTCGCCTCTCTCTCCTTAAATTCTCTATTTTCAGGATCTAAGGGAGGATTAGCTTCTAAAGTATTCAGCTCATCCTCTACCTTATTTTGAATTTCTCTGGAGTACTTAATAATAAGTTGTATTAATTGAAAGGAACAATTAGTGAGGATTTCATCCCATTCTTGTAAAAACAGGGTATCTTCTAACCCAAAAGCTGGAGTCTTATCAATCCTTAAATCCCTTGGTATTAAACCTTCTTTAAGATAATTGTCTAGAAAAGCCACTTTCCACCATTTTTTTGTTTCAGTGGTTAGTAATTTTTCTTTCTGTTTAAAGTATTCGTCCATTCCCTTAAGGGGTTGTAGTTTGTCCCACTCCTGAAACATAGCCTCAATTTTTTTTTCTACGGTTATGTTGTAAGTTGGACAGGAAATTCACATTAGTAGCCCAACACATAAAAAAAAACTACTGGAGAAGGGATACAAGAGAAATGTCTTAGGGAAAAAAATCTGTCATATTACACAAGTAGAGAGGAATACGCTGTTAATGGACTAACCCACTCATAACACTCCTGTTAACTCCTTCAAGTCCGCGTTTATGACTCAGTATAATGTGGACTACAGAAAAATAAAAAGAGGATTACAAAATCACTGGTCAATATTGCTGCAAGATCCAGTTTTAGGGGCACAATTACCAGATTATCCCCAGGTGATTTTTAAAAAGAATCAAAACTTAAAAAAATATGTTAGCCCCTAGTTATGCTATTAAATCTACAGACAAAACAACAAATGTAGGACTTTTTAGGGGTTGCAACACATGCACAGCTTGTAAAACTGTTTCTATAGAGAGGTATAGTATGTTTTCCACCTATACTGCAGGTGATGTATATCATTAAATCAGAAATAGTGTGCCACACGGACTTTGTCGTTTATTTGCTGCAGTGTCTGTGTGGCAAACAATATGTGGGTCGCACTTTCAGTTTGACTGCTTGAACATCTAAACAATATTAAAAAGGGACTTATGACTCACTCGTTCCCTGCCTACTGTAGAACTTGTCCCTCTTTTTCATGGAAAGATTTCAAATGTATAGGTATTGAAAGGGTTTTTCCACACTGGCGGGGAGGTGATAGAATGAATAGATTGGCCCAACGCAAAACTTTTTGGATCCACAAGTTGAAAACATTAGAGCATATGGGATTAAATGTGGATATTGACTTGGTTTGTTTTTCATAATTTTGTATCAACTATTTTCTTTGTTTATTTATTTTTGTTCCCTCCTTTTTTTTCTCTCTCTTTCTTCACTTTAAGGGTTTATATGCATGTATTCTATGAAATATTCTAATACATTACATCATTTTTGAATCATGTATATTCTATAATAATACATTTAGATTTATGATTTTGTAGGGAGTACCCTATAAGATATGGTCTGGCGATGTACAGACCATTATACGAAAGATGCCATAGAACGATGGATGTGTGTGTTTCCTTTTTTTTTTCCTTTGGTTTTCACTTAAAGGAACACTATAGTCACCTTAATTACTTTAGCTAAATAAAGCAGTTTTAGTGTATAGCTCATTCCCCTGCAATTTCACTGCTCAATTCACTGTCATTTAGGAGTTAACCCCTTAAGGACCGGCCTGTTTTTGCGATGTTTGTACGTTAAGGACCAGAGCAGTTTTAACACTTTTGTGGTGTTTGTGTTTAGCTGTAATATTCCGCTCTCTCATTTACGGTTCCCATACAAGTTATATATTGGGTTTTTTCAAGACAAGAAGGGCTTTATTTACATACCATTATTTGTATTATGTCATATATTGTATTTTAAAAAAATTAAATATGGTGAAAAATTTAAAAAAATAAACATGTTTTTGGACTTTTACTTGAAAAATCTTTTATAAAATACAGGAGAGCGCACCTTTAAAAAGTAAATATAAATAAGATACAGATAGTAAATAATAAGTATTATTATAGTATAGAAGTTAGCAGCTAGACATAAAGCAAAACTCCTTAATGATCATGCCCTAGTAAATGAAATAAAAAATGTCAGCGCTATGTATGGTAGCCTATACAATGAGGCAACCTATAAAAAAGTGCAAAAAAAATCAAACAAATCTCCGTGAGTTAGTAGTATACAAATAGAAACACTTAGGTGCCACAGTAGTTGAGATTTATGCACAAAAATAGTAAAAACTTGCTTAAGAGTCCATATAGTCTTATAAGAGAGTCCTGAAGGGGTTATTCCTGTGTTGTAATAGGAGATACACTGTAGCTTTCACCTTCAAAAGATACAAAAGAAAACTTTCATAGTGTAAAACCGTTTAATAAATCACAAGATACCCTTCCCCCCAAATAGGAACCCTTACTTGAGCAAGTTGTGATATATGTTTCCAAAATATCCCGAAATACACATTTGTAAAATCAGAGGCTGTGTAGCCGTTTACCGTCCTCTGCTCTCAGCAGTTTCAAAAATCCCGCCCGATCTCAGCGCTGATACGGTGGGTTCTCTCCTGCAGAATGGGAGCATCAGTGTGTGGACGAGTCTGAGCCGGCTATGCACATCAGACCTCTGCACCCGATATCACATCAACGCGTTTCGTCCTCTACACTGGGCTTTTTCAAGATAGTGTATCGGATAAGAACAGCATCTTTAAATACATTTTCTTTTGATCAACTAATGATCAACTGCTGATCGACTAGTAGTCTTTAACATGTCAGAAGTACAAAATAAACAGGATCTCGTCATTGTTTAACAATTTAAAAATGGATATAACATACACATACTTCATATTGGATAAAAATATTAAAAAATTTTAAAGGTATATATTGAGACAGCACTTAAAAACCTTGTGGAGGAAACATAATCATACAAAGATTGTGCTAATGCCTAAAAGAATAAAGTATATTGTGAAACATGAGGTAGATGATATAAATCATTTAGACATATATACAGTTGCTAATAGTGGCTATTGGGTTTCCCTCATATACACCCGTTAGTAAGAAAAAAAGGGGGCACATCCATAAATGGAGTGAGGGAAAAAAACAACATAATAGTATAAAAAACAGCGCAAGAGAAAAATCATATTGCTAAGACAAATGTTAAATAAAAAATTAATGAATAGAGAGACATTCTCAAAAGGCAATCCACAATGAGAAAAAAACGCCTAAAGAGATTTTCCTTTGTGACAAAGCCTTCAGAGGTATTACCTTTAAAAGTATCAATTCCGAAAATACTAATAGTCAAGATGTATTAAATCTAAAAGAATTACATAATGGAATCTGTTGTCTATATTCCTATTCTGGAGATATATATATAGTAAAACAATATATCTGGACCCTAGAAAAGCATTAGTAATCAGGAGAAGATATGTTATAATAATATTCCCTATATGCAAATGAAGGGAACACAAAGTCCCATATGACAGTAGATCGCTACCAATTATTTCCAAAAAATGGAGGAGTCTCGAAGATGGAAAAAAAAAGAGAAGAACCAAAAATACTTCTTAAAATACAGTGGATCCCCCTTATGGACAATTATACAACTATGACTCGCCTTAAGTTAAAAGATTCCAAGTCTATGTGCCTTATATAGAAGTCGGTTATAAAATATTTGTGAGTTCTAGGTCCACATTTAGGCCCAGAGGGGCCAGAGATTTTAAGTTAAAAATCCATAGCATTTCTTGATATATTAATCTCTTAGCCAGTTCTCCCCCTCTCCATGGGACATTAACCTTTTGTATTCCACAGAAAGTGAGACCGCCTGGGTCACTCCCATGGTGTTCCATGAAGTGTCTAGACACAGAATGTTTATCAAATTTCCTTTTTATATTGTATATGTGTTCATTGATTCTCGTCTTTAACATTCTTTTAGTTTGTCCTACGTATTGTAGTCCGCACGGGCAGCTTAAAAGGTATATCACTTGTTTGGAATGACACGTAATACACTCCTTAATGCTGTATGACTTCTTGGTAACTAAAGACTCAAAAGCAGAAATTCCTCTATATGGGGGACCTGTAATCTTGCACACATTGCAGTTCCCACACTTAAAAAATCCTTTCTCAGTATTTAAAAAATGTGCTGTAGGTTTTATCTGTCTATAACTATGCACCAGCTGATTTCTAATTGTGGGTGCCCCCCTAAAAATAATTGTTGGTTTCTGAGGTAGAAGTGGGGCTAGAACAGGATCTTTATGTAAAAAGTGCCAATGCTTGTTAATTGTTCTCCTTAGAAGGTGTGCCTGACTGCTGTAGTTAAAAATAATGGGACACTTAAAATTCTGTAAACTCTCCTTGTCTTTCTTGGATGGGTTTATGAGAGTGGTTCTCTCCAAATCTTTCACTCTATTAAGTGCTAGCTCTAAAAGTTCGGGTTCATAAGCTTTCTCTATAAATTGTTGTTTGACTTGTTCTAACTGTTGTTCGCATGTTACAGGATCCGTGCAATTCTTCTTTATTCTTTGGAACTGCCCATATGGGACGTTGGTCAGCCATGGTGGATGATGGCAACTGGTTCTTAGAATAAAGCTATTAACGTCAACCATCTTAAAGAAGGTTTTTGATTTTAAGATTCCCTCCTCCACATAGAGGACTAAGTCCAAAAAATCCACACTGGTAGCGCTATATTTGGAAGTGAAAGATAAGTTGGATCCATTGTTGTTCATATGGCCCAAAAACATGGAGAGTTCAAATTCTTCCCCTTCCCAAATAAAAAAACAGTCATCGATATACCTTCTATAGAGGACCAGGTTCGCCACCCATGAATGGCCGCCCCATACGTTCATGTCCTCCCAGTCTGCCATGAACATATTGGCATAACTGGGTGCGAACCTGGTCCCCATAGCAGTTCCCGTGACTTGCAAGTAAATCTCATCATCATGCCAGAAAAAATTATGAGTCAAGATGAAGTTGATGCACTCAATTAGAAACTCAACTTGTTCCATTTGCAGTTCTGAATCTTTATATAAAATATTTCTAATTGCTTTCAATCCCAGTTCGTGCTGGATGACTGTGTACAATGATGTTACGTCACATGTCACCAACCAATAGTTCTTCTTCCAGGTTATATTTCCTAATAGACAAAGTAATTCACTACTGTCCTTTAAGTATGATTTAGTGGTTCTAACTGCGGGTTGTAACAATGCATCAATATATTGGGATAGGTTCGAAGTCAGAGACCCATTCCCTGAAATAATGGGTCTACCTGGTGGTCTAGTTATGTGCTTATGAATCTTAGGCAGGAAGTAAAAAACTGCCCTCCTAGGATGTAAATTGTGAACAAAGTCGTGTTCTTTCTTAGTCAGGATCCCCATTTGTTCCCCTCTATCCAAAAGTAAGGCAAGTTCAGCTTGGAATTCAATACTGGGATCTTTACTTAATAGTTTATAAGTGCTTGTGTCTTTTAATAATCTAAGGCATTCCCTTTCGTAATACTCGGCATCCATTAATACTGTCCCCCCACCCTTATCTGCGGGTTTGATCACTAGGTCCTTATTGTCTCTCAATTCCTTTAAGGCTTTTCTTTCCTCCACTGTAAGATTGTGGTGCCTATTAGAAATTTTATTAGGAATTTTCTCTAGATCCTCCAACACCGCTATACTGAATGCACTCATTTGTGCGCTTGGAGGGTTCGGGGGACAAAATTTAGACTTCTGTTGGAGTGGTGTATGTAAGAAAACATTATCTAGTCTCTTATTATTGGTGTTAAAGGGATTATTTGAAAAGAAACGTTTCAAATTTAAAGTCCTCATAAATTTCTGGACATCCAAAAAATTAGTGAAGGGGTCAGATTTTGTAGCAGAAGCATATTTCAGACCTTTGTTAAGGAGTCTAATTTGACTGGATGTCAATTTGATCTTGGATAGATTAAAGATTCCCATAGGTTCTACCATTTTGTTCTTTTTCCTCCTCTGTATTCCTCTTCCTCCTCTACATCTTTAGGCGTTTTTTTCTCATTGTGGATTGCCTTTTGAGAATGTCTCTCTATTCATTCATTTTTTATTTAACATTTGTCTTAGTAATATGATTTTTCTCTTGCGCTGTTTTTTATACTATTATGTTGTTTTTTTCCCTCACTCCATTTATGGATGTGCCCCCTTTTTTTCTTACTAACGGGTGTATATGAGGGAAACCCAATAGCCACTATTAGCAACTGTATATATGTCTAAATGATTTATATCATCTACCTCATGTTTCACAATATACTTTATTCTTTTAGGCATTAGCACAATCTTTGTATGATTATGTTTCCTCCACAAGGTTTTTAAGTGCTGTCTCAATATATACCTTTAAAAATTTTTAATATTTTTATCCAATATGAAGTATGTGTATGTTATATCCATTTTTAAATTTTATAACATGACAGGAGGCTTCGTATTTGCTTAAGTCTCTCTTTACTAGAACTCCACAGCAGCACAGAAAACAACCAATCAGAAAAAAGTTAGGTACTATAAAACTCCCCTCCCCATGCATCATTCCCTCTTTCTTTGCTGCTCCGCATCAGTACAGGTCAGAGTACCACTGCCTCCTGCTTATGTGGGTGGCTTTGGGTTTTATTTTGATTTGTTAGGATTATTTTCTGGTATCTTAGTATTTTTCCTATTTGTTGTCTGTACCTTTTATTTAGTATTCTATATTTTTCTACTTTTATATATTTACATGTTATATTTTTATACTTTCGTTATCTGTACTTTTATTTAGTATCTTAGATATACGCTTCTTCTTATTTTGCCTCCCCTGTCTTCTTGGGGATTCCTTTCCTCATGGGTAGTTTTAGGGGAGTTCTTGGGGATTCCTTTTCAGCCATGCCTTCCCCCTTCCCCCCCCTGCATGCCCCGCCATTCGTCCGCGGGCTGCATGCACGGCATAGGGGTTTCAGGAGACTAGCCTCTGGCTGTCTCCTGATTTCCCCGAACCGCTTTGTGTTTTACTGACAACCGTGGTACTCGCGGTCGGAAGCGAGTACCCGACGACCGAGCCACCCTCCCACGCGGCCGCCCCGCTCTCCACGTGGCCGCCGCCACACTCAGCTCCTTCTCTGAGCCGCGGGCAGCCGAACGGGTGGAGGAGGGTGCCCCTACTCGAAACGGCCCCTCCTCCGTCCACGGATCGGAGCTCTGCTTTTGCCGCCCTACCGGGATTCCCCGACGGATTTATGGCAGGTCCCCCCTTTTCATTTATGCCTTATATCTCAACAGAGACATGATGTAAACCAACATGCTTAGACCTGGCGCTTTTTTGCCCAGGGTGTTTCATATAGGAGTAATATGATGCCTGTAAGGCTGTAGATGTGTGACTTTCTTTAGGGAAATATTTAATGTAAAACGCTTCCGTTTATATTCTGTTTTGTTTCTTGTATTCTGTCCCTATTTCTCATACCCACTTCTTTATGCTTTGTGTGATCTTACATATTTAGGTCACCCTTTATCTTTCGATGACAGTGTACATCTAGACTGCAGGAATTTTTAGTTGGCGTTACATTCTTGAGATTGCTATAACATTTTGCTGTCAGGGTATATCACAGATTTAGTTTTTACAGTTTACTGTGTGCTTTCTGACAGTGTAGATCACAGATTTAGTTGTACTGACTGTGTTCTCAGAGTTTTAGCTTTCCTGACTACCTGTATCACAGACTGCTGTGTGTTTTGCTACTGACATGTGTGTTTGCCGTCAGTGTATATCTCAGATCGCGGAGAGTTTCTGCGGTCAGTGCGTATCGCTGTCTAGTGTGCGCTCTCTGTCTGGGTATATCACAGTTTTCTCAGAGTTACAGGTGTATATGGACGCAGTTATACAGGCTCTGTACAGGGGTATACGCTGCCAGTTAGCTCTTGGATTCATATCCTTCTCAGTGTATATTTTTTCTAGCCCAGCTACGAGGTCCCAGGAGGGACTACTCTGTAATGTATTCTCTGCCTATGGCGTATATATGAGCTACAGACCTGGCTCTGATTCTAACTGGTATGGAGACCAGTCTACGCTGCTACCTTACAATTTATCAGGTTCTTGGGGAGAGTCATTGAAGTGGGCTATTGTTTAGCCCTACTCCTGGAAGTGCCCATGGTTGCATATCATTAAGGTGGTATGGTGATGGTAATATGCTAAGACATTTCTAACGATCTGTGTGCGCACGGCATACCGATTCACGGTTTACGGAGAGTATCGCCCAGTGTATCTTACGTTCATGGACATGATGGTCACTAGGACAACTTCCGCTTTACCCGCTACAGCTGGAATACCACTGTTTGCCTGCTGGGCATTTAAGGACTGCCAGTCCTGGTTCGGGTTACTCACACGGCACTACGCTGTCTAAAGGGTTGGTGTCTAAGGGTCCTATGTCACAAGAGGCCCTGAGGATCTACTAATTTTGGGACCTCTAGCCGAACCCAGAGGTCCCCGTTACTCATTCAATACCCATTGTAAAGCGCTACGGAATTGGAAGGCGCTATATAAATACGTGTTAATAATAATATAATGGTAATACACAACCCATTGATTGGCCTGCTATGTCTGTGCCCATATTAACGGCCCGCTATGTCTGTGCCCATAAGAACGGCCTGCTATGTCTGTGCCCATAAGAACGGCCTGCTATGTCTGTGCCCATAAGAATGGCCTGCTATGTCTGTGCCCATAAGAACGGCCTGCTATGTCTGTGCCCATAAGAACGGCCTGCTATGTCTGTGCCCATAAGAACGGCCTGCTATTGTCTGTGCCCATAAGAACGGCCTGCTATTGTCTGTGCCCATAAGAACGGCCTGCTATTGTCTGTGCCCATAAGAACGGCCTGCTATTGTCTGTGCCCATAAGAACGGCCTGCTATTGTCTGTGCCCATAAGAACGGCCTGCTGTGTCTGTGCCCATAAGAACGGCCTGCTATGTCTGTGCCCATAAGAACGGCCTGCTGTGTCTGTGCCCATAAGAACGGCCTGCTGTGTCTGTGCCCATAAGAACGGCCTGCTGTGTCTGTGCCCATAAGAACGGCCTGCTGTGTCTGTGCCCATAAGAACGGCCTGCTAGATCTGTGCCCATAAGCACGACCTGATATGTCGGTGCCCCATTTGTATGGCCTACTATGTCGGTGCCTATTAGCTTGACCAACTTCCTGTGTTCATTAGTTTGGCCTGCTGGGCCCGCTCTATTGGTGCCGAACCCCCTTTTGGCCGCGGGCCTGGGGGAATATCACTGAGGAGAAGCCACTGCCCACCAGTGACACGGAAATGGGCAGGTGTCCGGACAAGCACCATTGCCATGCTATCCAAGAGGACACCAATATACGGCCATCTGGATATGGTAGGTAGGCTGAAGGCCCTAACCTCAGACCTGAAGGGCAAGTTGTCTTACGAAGACCCCGGACACACATCCGCGGTTTGCGCCAGTCCGGCGACGGCACATCTC
The DNA here is from genome assembly GCF_036172605.1 of Pelobates fuscus. Lineage (NCBI taxonomy): Eukaryota > Metazoa > Chordata > Amphibia > Anura > Pelobatidae > Pelobates > Pelobates fuscus. Next base: position 258,831,194 of record NC_086317.1, read on the forward strand.
CAAGGAGAACTTTGCACAGGCAAGGACCGGTACTCAGTCACCTACAGGAGAACGCGGTGTTTTCCTTGTCTTTATCGACTAACTCCGTATCTGCCTCCCGGTATCCATATAGCTATCGGTAGTTATTCCTGCGTAAGGTTAGCTCCTGGCCCTGTGCGGTGGGGCTTACTTGTCTTGCCTTCCGGCCTGCTATTTGCCTTCTAGCTGAGATAGAATTTGCGTTTTTACTCATACCTACGTTATTGTTGTCTTTTTCGTTTTTCGTGACTTCCTTTTCCTTTCGCTCGGGTCGTCGAGAGGCCTGACTTGACCTCCTCCGACCTCCTGGGTGCTCGTGGATTGCGGAGAACGTCTCCTGCTTTCCTCAGACTACCAACGGTCCGCCTGGAACCCGCGCGCGCGCACGGGATCCGGACGGTCAGTTGATAGTTTTTCCATCGTTTTCCCGTAGATTGCCCTCAGCCTTAGGCTGATACTCGTATTTGGTGTACCCTTTAGTTGGTCGCCCTGAGTCCCTAGGGACCCTAGCTTGGATCACAGGAGGGTGCGACCCTCCATCTCTTCAATCCGAGAATATTTTATCTGCTGGAGCAGAGAGCGAACCCCTCTCAGATACGTTACCGGACACTGATTGGTTATTAGAGGGCGCAGCCCCCCCCTCAACCTCAGCCGGAGACTGAGCTGGATACAGGGGTCATGTTTGGAGGAAGCATTCTCATAGAGAGGAACGGTCACGGATGCTGACTCTACTGTTGGTTATTTACGGGTGCGGCCCGCTCAGGCTATCAGCCGGACGTTAGCACGATATTTGATCACATTAGTAGAGAGCGCGGCTCTCTCAGGCACTCGACGCTCTACGGTGCCATCCATTTGTTCTTCACACAGGCTTGTACCTGTGCAAGACACCGATGACTTCATGGAGGGGCGTCCCTCCTGCATTCAAGTAGTTCTGACGTCCGTGCTACTGATTTCGATATAGAGGACTGCCTGGTCATGCAAGATATCCATAGGTAGACTGGTTCCCTCTAGTCTTTCTCCTGTAATGGAGGGATATTCTCACAGTGGTATAACGAGGGGTGACTCCCACTTATTTATACACATTCCTGGAGATGATACGGCTTTCGGATGGAACTCAGGTATTATGTGAGTGCAGGTTTGGGTATTTTCTGCACCATAACAAGCTGAGGATTGCTTTCTGTTTTTGGATATCCGGACCATTGTGAACAACTGCTCAGACAGCTTCTCCCATATTTAGGTGGCAGGAAATACTGGGACCTTCATGGAGCAAACGGGCTCTACCTTGCTCGGGTAACAGGATTAAGGAGAGCCTATTACCCGCTCTGAAGGTAAAAAGCCGTACGTATGGTTCACAGGGTACGACCGGAAACCCACGTTTTGTCTTGACCTCCCCGGTCCTCAGATCTTGGGATAAGATGGCAGGACTGCCCCGTCTCCTCGAAACGTATACCTGGTGATCAGGGTTCGGAGATGGAGGACCCTCCGTCTATACTCTAGTTATTCCTCACGGGAGCCATCTTGTTGGATTCGCGCTACCCTACTTTCCAACTATCGTCGAGGAGACCTACGAGACCTTATGGTGGTACCTGGTATACCCCGACTCTCACACAGACATCTTTCACTCTTGGACGAGGGCATTTCAGGATGGAAATCTGCGTTCCTGTTTGCACTTTCCCATTCCTTTGAGGATTTCTGGGATTCCCTATTCCCAGAATAGTCGACCACCGTTCCTCCACTCAAGTTCAGTTCGGAACCCTGAACGGACGTCTTCTGGAGCTTTTTCTCTACGGCGTCCGAAGTTTACACGGTCCGTTTGGACTATTGGAATCACTTTGTATACGGCTGGTCTGGCCACACTCTCATTGTGTGCGTTATGTATTTATGCTCGGATGAGTCACCCCACCGGGTAGGACATGAAGGTACGAAGATCCTCCTCGACTTCTATTGCGATTTTGGTGGTGGTCTTCGGTGCATTCCTTGAGATTGGAGATCTCCCTGCAAGGCTGCATCGCCGAATGGCCCTGGCACGATCGGTGGAGCCGCCTTATGGGTCATGAGTTGAGACTTGGTGTCAGTTTTCTTCTCGCGACCCTAGGTCATAGAGCGGATTTTGAAGTTATACAATTACAGGAACGTGACTAATAGGTCGGCTTGCCAGCTCATGGACCGACTTCTAGGAAACAGTTTGCTACGCCACGTACAATGGATTTACCGACGGAGGGTGCCTTTTTCCGTATTTGAGATACCTTGTCGGTTGGCATCTTCTTTGAACCGTCGGCTGTCATTTAGCGTATTGGAATGTCCAATTAGGATTACTCTGATATTTCCTGGAATAATTACCAGCGACACAAACAGCGTTGGATTGGTGAATTGAGCTTTCAAACAGCAAATACGAAGCCTCCTGTCATGTTATAAAATTTTAGATTATGCTAGCTTTAGTGTACCTATAATCTTAATTTTATTAATGACAGGAGGCGAGTATTTCCCACCCATTCTTGTCCCTCCCTGGTTTTAGGTTATAGTTTAGATTATCAGGTAAGTATGCAACTCTGTTTGTTGTTTCTGCTACCTGTCGCTTGTTCCTTATGTCTGTGTTCTTTTCCATAAGTAGGGTTGGGATATCTACATATTAAGGTTAATTTGGTTGCTACGTTGGGTACCTACATGTTTATTCAGAGTACGTTTCATTGGATAATCAACCTGTTCGATTCTGTTTTTCTCTCGTTTCAGTTTACAGTCCATCTACACTATCTAGTTTGACGGTTACACTTGGATGGTGGACATCGTTATATTCATCGTACCTAGGACTTCGTTTCTTCCCCATGATGTTCTCTGCCTTTTATTCTGTTTTGTCGCAGCTTGAAAGAGGAAATGATGCATGGGGAGGGGAGTTTTATAGTACCTAACTTTTTTCTGATTGGTTGTTTTCTGTGCTGCTGTGGAGTTCTAGTAAAGAGAGACTTAAGCAAATACTCGCCTCCTGTCATTAATAAAATTAAGATTATAGGTACACTAAAGCTAGCATAATCTAAAATTGTTAAACAATGACGAGATCCTGTTTATTTTGTACTTCTGACATGTTAAAGACTACTAGTCGATCAGCAGTTGATCATTAGTTGATCAAAAGAAAATGTATTTAAAGATGCTGTTCTTATCCGATACACTATCTTGAAAAAGCCCAGTGTAGAGGGCGAAACGCGTTGATGTGATATCGGGTGCAGAGGTCTGATGTGCATAGCCAGCTCAGACTCGTCCACACACTGATGCTCCCATTCTGCAGGAGAGAACCCACCGTATCAGCGCTGAGATCGGGCGGGATTTTTGAAACTGCTGAGAGCAGAGGACGGTAAACGGCTACACAGCCTCTGATTTTACAAATGTGTATTTCGTGATATTTTGGAAACATATATCACAACTTGCTCAAGTAAGGGTTCCTATTTGGGGGGAAGGGTATCTTGTGATTTATTAAACGGTTTTACACTATGAAAGTTTTCTTTTGTATCTTTTGAAGGTGAAAGCTACAGTGTATCTCCTATTGCAACACAGGAATAACCCCTTCAGGACTCTCTTATAAGACTATATGGACTCTTAAGCAAGTTTTTACTATTTTTGTGCATAAATCTCAACTACTGTGGCACCTAAGTGTTTCTATTTGTATACTACTAACTCACGGAGATTTGTTTGATTTTTTTTGCACTTTTTTATAGGTTGCCTCATTGTATAGGCTACCATACATAGCGCTGACATTTTTTATTTCATTTACTAGGGCATGATCATTAAGGAGTTTTGCTTTATGTCTAGCTGCTAACTTCTATACTATAATAATACTTATTATTTACTATCTGTATCTTATTTATATTTACTTTTTAAAGGTGCGCTCTCCTGTATTTTATAAATTATTTATTTTTCTTTCCTTAAACGGGAAGAGCAGCACTTAGAGACATTATGTCTCTTTTCACTTATAGAGACCAATGTAAAATTGATTTAGCTTTGAAACAAGATGAAACATTATTATCAAATAGAGACAGCATTCATTGGAGGAAACATATATTTTTATTAGAGAAATGTATTATTAAAGAGATGAAAATTAAGCTAGAAATAGCGGCATTAGAGAAATATTGGGACAATCGTATCATACCAAGGGGTCTAAGATTGATGCTTCAATCAGCAGCTGATAAAGACGACATTGAATTCAATGTTGTCTGGGACCGTATCTTAGATCACTGCTCATTTGAACTCATCAACCATATTATTTGCAAAAGGAAAAGAATGCTCACTAAACTAGATGAAGAAATAGGCAACTTGAAAGACATTTTAACACCATATCTGGAACTTCCAGAATGTGTTTTATTAATGGAAAAAATAGAGAAAAAGTTGGCTAGAAATTTTGAAGAAACCATTAACATTAAAAGAAAAAAATTTGAGAGGGATCAACAGGATTTTCAGGAAAATAGGGTAAGAAATTACCATAAAAAGGGACATACACGTAATACCCAACTCCCCACTTTTTATAAGAAACGTACAGAACAGGGGACTAGGGGTACATACAACCCCCATCAAGGAGATGGTGAATTTAAAAGAAACTATAATCATCATGAGGTGCCTAGATCGAAGCAATACAACCCTACCCCAAAGACACCTAGAGAGAAAGGCTGGACTCTGGTGACGAAAAATAAAAAACGGAGGAATTCATCCAGCTTCCACTCCAAAGCACCACAACCACAACAGAAAACCTTTCCCTGAGTAGAGTACATGTCTAATAGATTTGAGGTATTATCACAAAAAGAAGATGACACATTTGATAAGCCTAACAATCACTCTAACCACACTGGGGGGAAAGATTTTTTAGGACCACGCCATTTATTCACGAATCCTCGTTTCCAAAACCAGAAACCGAAAGAACGATTGAAGAGACCACACAGAGGGGATGTAGAGGAGGAAGAGGAATACAGAGGAGGAAAAAGAACAAAATGGTAGAACCTATGGGAATCTTTAATCTATCCAAGATCAAATTGACATCCAGTCAAATTAGACTCCTTAACAAAGGTCTGAAATATGCTCCTGCTACAAAATCTGACCCCTTCACTAATTTTTTGGATGTCCAGAAATTTATGAGGACTTTAAATTTGAAACGTTTCTTTTCAAATAATCCCTTTAACACCAATAATAAGAGACTAGATAATGTTTTCTTACATACACCACTCCAACAGAAGTCTAAATTTTGTCCCCCGAACCCTCCAAGCGCACAAATGAGTGCATTCAGTATAGCGGTGTTGGAGGATCTAGAGAAAATTCCTAATAAAATTTCTAATAGGCACCACAATCTTACAGTGGAGGAAAGAAAAGCCTTAAAGGAATTGAGAGACAATAAGGACCTAGTGATCAAACCCGCAGATAAGGGTGGGGGGACAGTATTAATGGATGCCGAGTATTACGAAAGGGAATGCCTTAGATTATTAAAAGACACAAGCACTTATAAACTATTAAGTAAAGATCCCAGTATTGAATTCCAAGCTGAACTTGCCTTACTTTTGGATAGAGGGGAACAAATGGGGATCCTGACTAAGAAAGAACACGACTTTGTTCACAATTTACATCCTAGGAGGGCAGTTTTTTACTTCCTGCCTAAGATTCATAAGCACATAACTAGACCACCAGGTAGACCCATTATTTCAGGGATTGGGTCTCTGACTTCGAACCTATCCCAATATATTGATGCATTGTTACAACCCGCAGTTAGAACCACTAAATCATACTTAAAGGACAGTAGTGAATTACTTTGTCTATTAGGAAATATAACCTGGAAGAAGAACTATTGGTTGGTGACATGTGACGTAACATCATTGTACACAGTCATCCAGCACGAACTGGGATTGAAAGCAATTAGAAATATTTTATATAAAGATTCAGAACTGCAAATGGAACAAGTTGAGTTTCTAATTGAGTGCATCAACTTCATCTTGACTCATAATTTTTTCTGGCATGATGATGAGATTTACTTGCAAGTCACGGGAACTGCTATGGGGACCAGGTTCGCACCCAGTTATGCCAATATGTTCATGGCAGACTGGGAGGACATGAACGTATGGGGCGGCCATTCATGGGTGGCGAACCTGGTCCTCTATAGAAGGTATATCGATGACTGTTTTTTTATTTGGGAAGGGGAAGAATTTGAACTCTCCATGTTTTTGGGCCATATGAACAACAATGGATCCAACTTATCTTTCACTTCCAAATATAGCGCTACCAGTGTGGATTTTTTGGACTTAGTCCTCTATGTGGAGGAGGGAATCTTAAAATCAAAAACCTTCTTTAAGATGGTTGACGTTAATAGCTTTATTCTAAGAACCAGTTGCCATCATCCACCATGGCTGACCAACGTCCCATATGGGCAGTTCCAAAGAATAAAGAAGAATTGCACGGATCCTGTAACATGCGAACAACAGTTAGAACAAGTCAAACAACAATTTATAGAGAAAGCTTATGAACCCGAACTTTTAGAGCTAGCACTTAATAGAGTGAAAGATTTGGAGAGAACCACTCTCATAAACCCATCCAAGAAAGACAAGGAGAGTTTACAGAATTTTAAGTGTCCCATTATTTTTAACTACAGCAGTCAGGCACACCTTCTAAGGAGAACAATTAACAAGCATTGGCACTTTTTACATAAAGATCCTGTTCTAGCCCCACTTCTACCTCAGAAACCAACAATTATTTTTAGGGGGGCACCCACAATTAGAAATCAGCTGGTGCATAGTTATAGACAGATAAAACCTACAGCACATTTTTTAAATACTGAGAAAGGATTTTTTAAGTGTGGGAACTGCAATGTGTGCAAGATTACAGGTCCCCCATATAGAGGAATTTCTGCTTTTGAGTCTTTAGTTACCAAGAAGTCATACAGCATTAAGGAGTGTATTATGTGTCATTCCAAACAAGTGATATACCTTTTAAGCTGCCCGTGCGGACTACAATACGTAGGACAAACTAAAAGAATGTTAAAGACGAGAATCAATGAACACATATACAATATAAAAAGGAAATTTGATAAACATTCTGTGTCTAGACACTTCATGGAACACCATGGGAGTGACCCAGGCGGTCTCACTTTCTGTGGAATACAAAAGGTTAATGTCCCATGGAGAGGGGGAGAACTGGCTAAGAGATTAATATATCAAGAAATGCTATGGATTTTTAACTTAAAATCTCTGGCCCCTCTGGGCCTAAATGTGGACCTAGAACTCACAAATATTTTATAACCGACTTCTATATAAGGCACATAGACTTGGAATCTTTTAACTTAAGGCGAGTCATATTTGTATAATTGTCCATAAGGGGGATCCACTGTATTTTAAGAAGTATTTTTGGTTCTTCTCTTTTTTTTTCCATCTTCGAGACTCCTCCATTTTTTGGAAATAATTGGTAGCGATCTACTGTCATATGGGACTTTGTGTTCCCTTCATTTGCATATAGGGAATATTATTATAACATATCTTCTCCTGATTACTAATGCTTTTCTAGGGTCCAGATATATTGTTTTACTATATATATATCTCCAGAATAGGAATATAGACAACAGATTCCATTATGTAATTCTATTAGATTTAATACATCTTGACTATTAGTATTTTCGGAATTGATACTTTTAAAGGTAATACCTCTGAAGGCTTTGTCACAAAGGAAAATCTCTTTAGGCGTTTTTTTCTCATTGTGGATTGCCTTTTGAGAATGTCTCTCTATTCATTCATTTTTTATTTAACATTTGTCTTAGTAATATGATTTTTCTCTTGCGCTGTTTTTTATACTATTATGTTGTTTTTTTTCCCTCACTCCATTTATGGATGTGCCCCCTTTTTTTCTTACTAACTGGTGTATATGAGGGAAACCCAATAGCCACTATTAGCAACTGTATATATGTCTAAATGATTTATATCATCTACCTCATGTTTCACAATATACTTTATTCTTTTAGGCATTAGCACAATCTTTGTATGATTATGTTTCCTCCACAAGGTTTTTAAGTGCTGTCTCAATATATACCTTTAAATTTTTTTAATATTTTTATCCAATATGAAGTATGTGTATGTTATATCCATTTTTAAATTGTTAAACAATGACGAGATCCTGTTTATTTTTTACTTCTCACATGTTAAAGACTACTAGTCGATCAGCAGTTGATCATTAGTTGATCAAAAGAAAATGTATTTAAAGATGCTGTTCTTATCCGATACACTATCTTGAAAAAGCCCAGTGTAGAGGGCGAAACGCGTTGATGTGATATCGGGTGCAGAGGTCTGATGTGCATAGCCGGCTCAGACTCGTCCACACACTGATGCTCCCATTCTGCAGGAGAGAACCCACCGTATCAGCGCTGAGATCGGGCGGGATTTTTGAAACTGCTGAGAGCAGAGGACGGTAAACGGCTACACAGCCTCTGATTTTACAAATGTGTATTTCGTGATATTTTGGAAACATATATCACAACTTGCTCAAGTAAGGGTTCCTATTTGGGGGGAAGGGTATCTTGTGATTTATTAAGCGGTTTTACACTATGAAAGTTTTCTTTTGTATCTTTTGAAGGTGAAAGCTACAGTGTATCTCCTATTACAGCACAGGAATAACCCCTTCAGGACTCTCTTATAAGACTATATGGACTCTTAAGCAAGTTTTTACTATTTTTGTGCATAAATCTCAACTACTGTGGCACCTAAGTGTTTCTATTTGTATACTACTAACTCACGGAGATTTGTTTGATTTTTTTTGCACTTTTTTATAGGTTGCCTCATTGTATAGGCTACCATACATAGCGCTGACATTTTTTATTTCATTGAAAAATCTTTTGCTTATCTACAAAAGCTAATGAAAAAAACTGCTAAATAGATTCAAAATTTTGTCCCGAGTTTAAAAACACCCAGTGTTTACATGCTTTATTGCTTTTTTTTTGCAAGTTATAGGCCTATAAATACAAGTAGGAAATTGCTGTTTCAATATATATATATTTTAAATGTATCAATAGTGACATTGTAACACCGTTATCTGTCATAAATCCCCGAAACACACCTAACATGTACATATTTTTTTAAAGTAGACAACCCAGGGTATTCAAAATAGCCACCTAGTCACAAACACTGGCCAAAGTTAGCATTTATATTTGTTTGTGTTGTAAAAATGCAAAAAACGCTAACTTTGGCCGGTGTTTGTGACTAAGTGGCTACTAAAAAATGCTGAACATACCCCATTTGCAATACCTTGGGTTGTCTTCTTTTGCAAATGGTATGCCATCATGGGGCTAATTCACATTCCTTGGCTACCATACGCTCTCAAAGGCAACCTAACCAATATGACAAATTTCAATAAAAAAAAAAGTAAAATTAAGCCTTATATTTGACCCTGTAACTTTCACAAACACTATAAAACCTCTACATGTGGGGTACTGTTATACTCAGGAGACTTCGCTGAACACAAATATTAGTGTATCAGAACAGTAAAATGTATCACAGCAATAATGTCCTCGGTGAAAGTGCTGTTTGTGTGTGAAAAATACAAAAAACTTCACTTTCACTGACAATATCATCGCTGTGATATGTTTTACTGTTTTGAAACACTAATATTTGTGTTCAGCGAAGTCTCCCGAGTCAAACAGTACCCCCATGTACAGGTTTTAGGGTGTCATAGAAAGTTACAGGGTTAAACACAGTGCTAGCAAATTAAATTATCTGGACTTTCGGCCTGGGTTGGCAGGCAGGTCCCTCAAATTGCAATCATTAAAATTACTTAATTAGGTAAAAATATTACATAAATACGCACGTAGAGGGGGGCGGAGCCAAGCAACTGACCTGAATGGCCGCACGACGAGCGAGCTCCGCTGTAAAACAACACTTTGGACCAGATTACGCGAACCCAGCCCAACGAAACCGGTACCACACCGACCTGCCAGCATCCACCAGCGATATGGGTCGGAAAAATAAAAAACCTAAGCCCGACAACCCGCGGCAACACCACAGCATCGGCGACATGTGGAAGCAGGCACTCAGCGCCCAAGGCCCCAAAATGGCTGCTTACAACGACTACGGCTCAGATATATCTGATGATTTCACCACGGAGACTGAGATGGAGCAGCCACACGAGGTACTACCTCCTCACAAGTCACCCCCGAAAACAGACTCCTCACCAGTGACTGTTACGGTCATGAAAGACCTCCTAGCAGACCTCCGCTCCACAATACAGGCAGACATGGCTCAACTGCGCAAAGACCTACAAGGCCTAACGAACCGCCTGACCACGCTGGAGGCTGACTCCCAGCGCGCCAAGCAACACACCCAAGACCTCCAACAAACGGTCCGGGACCTCAAGTTACAGCACTCCACATACGAGCAACGTATAGCAGCCTTAGAAGATCGGAGTCGCTGCCGGAATATAAAAATCCGGGGCATAAGAGAGGACATACCGGAGTCTGAACTCCCGCACACGGTGCGGAGGCTAATGCAGGCACTACTACCTCCCAAACAAGCCAGACAGGTACCCATTGAAAGGGTATTCCGCCTCACACGAGCGGCTAAGGCCCCTCCAAAGGCCCCACGAGACCTACTGGCATGCTTCCAAAACCATGGAGACAAGATGGCGGTGATGCAAGCCACGAGGAATCAATCTCCGTACCAGTTTGAAAATATGCAGCTATCTTTCTACGCGGACCTGTCGGGGTCCACCCTGGCATGGAGACGCACGCTTCAGCCCTTTACAGCCCTCCTACGCCAACATAATATTACTTACCATTGGAGAGGTTCGCGCACAATGTTGGTCCACCATGGGAACGCGACTTCCACCATACGGGACTTACAAGAGGCAACTGAGCTACTACCAACCCTGGGACTTCCCCCGATCGCTCATCCTCCACCGGAGAAAAGAACCACGCTGGCACACGACACCGCATGGAACCCCGCAACAGCGGTCACATTTGTCCCTAGAGGAGCCGGAACGGCGAGCGCTGCGGCAACCAACACCTGACGCAGCCCTGAAGCTCTCCGGTATCCAGACAAGACTGTTTTCAGCAGCAATGCTCGCTGCAACCCCTGGACTTATGACCCAGTCACGATATATATATGTTGAAATGTTAAAGCCACAATCTTAAAGTAGAACTCACACGAGTTTTAGCAACCAAGGGCACTTTTAAGCCACTTATATAAAACCAGCTGACATCTCCCCCCCCCCCCCCTTCCCCCAGGTAACAGGGGATCTATACACGAAGCCATTCGGGGCTCCGACCCCCTTCCTCATGCGGTTTCGTTGTTATGCTCTATGTTTAACATTCCTGACTCATAAATGCATATATGTTCTGTTGTATACTAAGTATGTTAGCCGACTCCATAAGCAATTGATAGCTCTTTTTTAGTCTATTAATTTGTGTTTTAGCCGAGGTTACGTTTCCCACCTTATAACACCATAACTGCATAAGTCACTAAGACTGCTCACGTTGGAAGTTCAATGTGGGTACCATTTACTATTGAGTCTAACGCATCAGCTCATAGTCAGTTTACGTGTGACTTTTTAGCTTAACACTGTAAATTTTAATCTGACATATTGCTCAGCCTTTCCGAGGTGAATGTACGCTTGGCCACCTGCAAAGGTGCAAGGACTGAAGACTATGCAACCAGAAATTGTTAATGTGCATTACGCTCATTATAGTCTTAGCAAGCTTGTTTATGTACATGAGTGTGGAGCGATCATAGCCGTGTAAAGACGCACTTTTTTACTTAGCTGCAAATACCCCGTACTAGCACACCTAGGGCCATATCACGGGCCTCCAAAAGGGGTATGGACCAACCAGCATGGACTGCTGGGGGGGCTTCCTCCTACTTTTCCGCAATACAAGGCAGGAACAGATCACATGGCCCATAGGTCGCATCACTTTACCTTACCCCTGGGTTATTTTTAAAGCTACCAATCCTTATACTCGTCTTCTTAAGCTACTATGTCGACCTGCACAGAGCCCCTCCCTCATGTAACACATACTCCACTACTGGAGTAACCTAAGCAATCCATAGACCTGCAGGGATAATACCTTTTATTGACACACACCTGGCACATTGGAATCGGCACAAGGTCAACCTCTTTAGCTAAGACCACGCGCTAGGCAGCAGCACACCCAGTATGTAATACCAAAAGCGCTGCCGTATCATGGGTTAACCTCTTGGGCTCAGGACCCAGGTCACTCCATAACTAAGCTGTCAGATCCGTTCTTAGTTTAAACACTCTTATGTACCCACTGACATCCTCGACATCATAACTCTGCACACTACCGCGGCAACACATTTACTTACATTGAATCTCATTCTAACGTTGGTTTTCTAGCTTGTTTTTTCTCAAGTTTTATACTACAAACGATGTTGATACCTGTTGATTTTACTCATAAAAATGTAAAGTGCAATTGTTTCACATGCCATGACAATGTTAACAACTGTCCAACCATATTAAGCTAGTAGATGCTGTCGTGGCTCTACCAGCCAGTATGTAATTATTTTCTTGCACGCCAAAATAAAGAATTTAAAAAAAATAAAATACGCACGTAGAATTTTAATATATATACATATTTATAGATTTGACGTCTACGTGAATATTTATGAAATTATTTATGTAATTATGTATATGGACATATGTATATTTCGTATTATTTTTATTTATTTATTTATACATAGATATATATATCATTACATTCTTAGTGTATTTTGATATAAATATATATATATCAATATCAAAATGCTGTTAGAATAAAATTGCATATATATATAATTTTTTTCATTAAAAAATATTTTTCTTTTTTGTTATTTATTTTTATTAACATATTATTTGTATTTTATAATAATATATATACCATATATATATAGTAATTATATATATTGTATATTTTCGTGTGTAATTTAAATATAAGTGTATTTTTATATTAATATACATATATAAATATAAAAATACACTTAGTATGACATTATATATATATGATATATATACATATATTATATATAGATATAATACATGTAAATATATCATATATATATATATATATATATATACACATATTATTATTTTTTTACACTGATTGCTATTTTTTAACTTTATTTTATGATTTTACAGATGCAGGGAGACTGTCTGTCAGCACAGACAGTCCCCCTGCAGGCAGACACATGGACACCTATTGCGGTCATGTGATCGAGTGATCACATGGCCGTGGGGTCTTGATCTGCCGAGGGGAGACTGCCCGGGCAGACAGGCAGTCCCCCTGGACCGGGAGGAGCGCTGATCGCCGCCGTGGGACCGACGGCGATCAGGTAAGTAGCCCCAGACCGTTATGACGGTTCAGGACCGTCAGCGGTCCAAACGCACGTTTTACCGCTGACGGTCCTGAACCGTCAGCGGTCCTGAAGGGGTTAAATCACTTTGTTTCTGTTTATGCAGCCCTAGCCACACCTCCCCTGGCTATGATTGACAGAATCTGCATGAAAAAAACAAAACTGGTTTCACTTTCAAACAGATGTCATTTACCTTAAATAATTGTATCTCAATCTCTAAATTGAACTTTAATCACATACAGGAGGCTCTTGCAAGGTCTAGCAAGCTATTAACAGAGCAGGGGATAAGAAAATCTTAATTAAACAGAACTTGCAATAAAGAAAGCCTAAATAGGGCTCTCTTTACAGGAAGTGTTTATGGAAGGCTGTGCAAGTCACGTGCAGGGAGGTTTGACTAGGGTTCACAAACAAAGGGATTTAACTCCTAAATGGCAGAGGATTGAGTAGTGAGGCTGTAGAGGCATGTTCTATACACCAAAACTGCTTCATTAAGCTAAAGTTGTTCAGGTGACTATAATTAATAAGGATAATTTTTTATTTTTATTTTTTTAGTTTCAGAGATTTTTTTTAATTGTCCCACAATTGCACATTTAGCCCCTGTCATTTTAAGACAACGTTTAAGTGTGATTAATATATATACCCATATGGGATTTCAAATGGAGAAAATAAGCACTTATGATGTATTACGAAGATCTTTTTGTTATGTTGCTGTTTTATTTGAATATTGAGATAAGTCTATCTTTGTTTAATATCTACTATACACATACACATTGTGGTGATATAGATATTTTTGTACCTGTTTGTTGTGTCTTGTAAGTTTAGATGTTCCGTGACTTGAGGTGGAGAGGGCTGGGACGATGGGGGTAAGCAGTCTTCAGGAGGATAGTTGGTCCATCTTCCCATGACACTGAAAATTATTAGTCAAAATGTCCAGGGCTTAAATTCAATGGGCAAAAGGAGTATTGCATTTAAATACCTTTTTTAAAGAAAAAGCGGATGTTATTTGCATTCAAGAAACGCATTGGCGGACAGGTAGAATTCCAAGCTATTGTAATAAATACTATACAAATGGTTATGAGGCTACTTATGTAAAAAATAAAACAAGAGGAGTATCAATAATTTTTAATAAAAGATTACAACTGAAAGAGGAACTTTTTATAAGAGATAAAGATGGCCGTTATGCATTATGGACAGGTTTGATCAACTCTAAAAAATTTACAATTTTGAATACTTATGCTCCAAATAAGGGTCAAATAAAATACATTAGTCATACCTTGAAATTAATGACAAAATTCTTCACGGGTTCCCTAATTGTTTGTGAAGATTTTAATTTACAGGTAGACCCAAGTATGGATAGGAAATCCCTGGTGGAATCGAACCCTGGCCCTCATTTGTTGCAAAACTCTAAAAACTTTTATATTCTCTATTTTCTCATAGACATAAAATGTATAGTAGATTGGATTATATTTTTGTTGATATGGGTTCTTTATACAACATCAAACAAGCAGAGATTGACCCTATTATATGGTCCGATCATGGTCTGGTAACAGCATCCTTGAGCATGGGTGCACAGCAGTGGAGGGCTGGCAGCCTTAGGCCTGGGGGGCAAAACCAGTCAAGTGGCCCATTGCACCACCAAATCAGTTCACCATCCATGTTGTCAATGTTGTCAGAGCGCAGGCTGAGAATCTCTGAGCCTGTGCTCTGACTCACTAACTGAGCGCCGGAACCACGAGGGAGAGGATATGATCTGACTGCACCTACTGCTGGTGCGCACCAGTGGACCACCAGCGAATTGTTTAAATTGAATATGCTGGTGTACCCAACTTGTGAGCTGTATTGGCCGCCTCTGTTGTCATGGCACCCTGCGTGACCGCACAGCTTGCACACCCCAACAGCTGGCCCTGCTGACACACACTGATGTTACTAATACAATATTAATACAGACATCAGAGTAAACACCAATAAACTGTGGAAACAGAGATGATCCCCCCAAATTTATAAAGATTTGCTTAGTGGATTTGTTGTAAGATTAAATCATGCCTCCTCCTCTCTCTCTCTCTCCCATGCGCTGCTCTGTAGGCTGGGAGGAAGTGAAGAGTAATCACATTCTCCCAGGACAGCGCGTGGCTGCATGGGGAACAGCTGTTTAATGTAATGCTTGCAGGACGGTCAGCTGTTCCCGTCTCTGCAAAAGGCTCCAGGCACTGCTTGTTGAGAGTGTAAGCCACTGTAAATTAGGGGCAGAGGGCACTTGCACTGCGGTAAAGACGGGTCTGGGCAGGAGGAGAGTGCAGTGCAATCAGTGCACTCCCCTCCTGTGGGTCACCAGTAGACTGGTGCACCTGCCCAGGATCAGAGCCGGTGCAAGGATTTTTGCCGCCCTAGACAAAAGAAAAATTTGCCGCCCCACCCATATGATCTGCCATATGAACTAACGCCAGTGCTGCACACAGTGTGTGTTTATATTAAAAAGCCTGCAGGGACTGGCTATAGACACCAGAACCACTTCATTAAGCTATAGTGTTCCTTTAATGTGAGGTAATAATATACTAGATTTCCTACTTACAACCAGATGAGGATGATGATGGGCTGCAGTTTGGCTCCACTGGTCTGGTGTAGAACAGAATATCTGGAGGCTGTTTGCAACTGTGGTCACAAAATTCAATGTTCTGGGAGAATTGCAAGCAGCTCCATTTTTTGGGGGCCCCTTACACAGCTCAAGGTCTGGGCCCCAGAGCCTGACGGTGGGTATGCCCATAAGGCCCACTCATAAGTCCACTTATATGTTCCACCCACCCATGAGTTCGCTCACAGGGAGTGGAGTGTGTAGGGGATGTGTTATGAGTTATTGTAGAGGATCTAATATGTGTGCTTATGGTATGTAGTGTATAAGGATACCAGTTTGTGTAGGTGATGCAGTGTGTTTGTGTGTAGTGGAAACAGTGTGTATTTGTGTATAAGGGATGTATTGTGTGTTTCTGGTTGTGTGTAAGGGATGCATTGTGTGAATCTGTGTTTGTATGCATAAGGGATGCAAGGTGTGTGTCTGTATGTGTGTGCATTGAGTGTAAGATATGCATTGTGTTTCTGTGTGTATGTAAGAAAAGCAGTGTGTGTGTTTGCATGTGTGTGTAAGGGTTTGCATTGTGTGTTTCTGTGTATGTGTGCAAAGGATGCATTGTGTGTGTGTGTGTGTGTGTGTGTGTGTGTGTGTGTAATGGATGCATTGTGTTTTTCTCTTTGTGTAAGGGAAGAATGTTGTGTTTCTGTGTGTGTAGGGATGCATTGTGTGTTTCTGTGTGTGTAGGGATGCATTGTGTGTTTCTGTGTATGTATAGGGATGCATTGCGTGTGTGCGCGTAGTGTGAAAGAGCTCCCTGTCTTGCCCCCTGTCCTATGGAGCTGTCCCTTCTGTCCCTTAGAGCTCTCCCCTGCCCCTTAGTGGTCTCTACTCTCCCCCACCCTCCCCTAGCGGTCTCTTCTCACACTCAACCACCCTGTGCTCTTCTCACTCCCCCCTCCATGTGTTCTCCACACCCCTCCTCCCTGTTTTCTTCTTACTTCCCCCCTTCTTCTTCTTCTTACTTCCCCCTTCTTCTTCTTACTTCCCCCTTCTTCTTCTTCTTACTTCCCCCTTCTTCTTCTTACTTCCCCCTTCTTCTTCTTCTTACTTCCCCCTTCTTCTTCTTCTTACTTCCCCCTTCTTCTTCTTACTTCCCCCTTCTTCTTACTTCCCCCTTCTTCTTCTTACTCCCCCCTCTTTTTCTTATTTCCCCTCCTTACTCCCCCCGCCCCCTCTTCTTACTCCCCCCTCCACCTCTTCTTACTCTCCCCCCACCTCTTCTTACTCTCCCCCACCTCTTCTTACTCTCCCCCCACCTCTTCTTACTCTCCCCCCACCTCTTCTTGCTCTCCCCCCACCTCTTCTTACTCTCCCCCCCACCTCTTCTTACTCTCCCCCCTCTTCTTATCCCCCCTCCCCTCCTTCTTTCTCCTCATTTCACCTCCCCTTCCCTGTAGCGTGGCTGGCCCGCAGTGCTCGCGCGGAACAGGAGTTTGTTTCCTGTACACGGTCGGACTGACAGGAAGTGCACACTTAACAGAGCGCTCAGGCGGCATTTAAAGGGCCGGCCCTGCAGCTGCCGGTCTTAAAAGACTTTAGGGGGGCCTGGGGGCTCCCCGGCCCAGCCCGCCCCTGGTGCACAGAGTAAGACTAATAGATCATGGAGGATGGATATAGAATTGTTAAAAGGATCCAGGGATTTTAGAGAAATTAAAAGAAGAATTGAGATTATTCTTCCAAAACAACGATGGCTCTGTAAATTCTAAAGGAATAGTTTGGTTAACTCATAAAGCATTCATAAGGGGATTACTGATAAAATGGCAGGCACATAGAAAGAAACAGAGAGGCAAATCTTTAAGAGAGTTACATATAGAGCTTAGCCTGTTGGATAGAGATAATAAAAACATGCCAAATGATATAACTATGACCAAAATTCGGGATATACAATTACAAATAAAAAGGATACAGCAGAGTTTGATTGATAAGTCCATTTAGGCTCTACAACAACATCTCTATCATTGTAGTAACAGGGCAGGTAGATTGATGGCCAATAAGTTAAAACAAAAAACAAAAAATAATAGAATAGATATGTTAACTTACAATAAAGAGGTTTTTTTTAGTCCAAGGGATATAGCCAATTTTTTTTGAGAAATATTACTATGAATGATATAATTTAAATTCAATTAGAATTGATCAAACCTTAAAAAAATAAAAAAATAAAAGAACATTTTGGATTTTCTGGATAAGTAGAGAAGGCAAGTGAAGCCAATTGGTGTAGTTAACCAATATTATGTATTGTGTCAAAAATTAATTTTTAAATATCTGTGTGAAACTTTAAATGAACTTAAGAATGAGCATCGAGCACCTACAGAGATGTTAGAAG
The DNA here is from genome assembly GCF_036172605.1 of Pelobates fuscus. Lineage (NCBI taxonomy): Eukaryota > Metazoa > Chordata > Amphibia > Anura > Pelobatidae > Pelobates > Pelobates fuscus. The sequence goes on from NC_086317.1 coordinate 258,849,501, forward strand.
CACAGATAATAACAATACCTAAGATGAACAAACAAACCCCAGGATGTAATGATTTTAGACCAATATCTCTACTTAATGTAGATATAAAGATATACGCAAAGATCATAGCGGAAAGATTGAATCATAGTATAAATAAGTTGATTGCCCCAGACCAAACAGGTTTTATTCAGGGAAGAATGGGTCCTGATAATATAAGGAAACTTCCAAATATAACTTCATATTTGAACTATAAAAAAACAGAAGCCATCTTTGTGGCGCTCGATGCAGAGAAAGCATTTGACAGAGTGGATTGGGACTTTATGAACCTCACCCTGTCAAAACATGGCTTAGGCAAGTTCGCCTCTAAAGCAATCGGTGCCCTATATACACTTATCCATCAGTAAGGGTTATAGGCCAAAATTTTTGTTCAGACAGATTTGCCATCTCAAACGGCACCAGATAGGGATGTCCGTTCTCCCCATTGGTGTTCGCTTTACTCATTGAACCGTTAGCAATAGCAGTGAGATAATCAGATAAAGTACATAGTATTGAGATAAATCAGAAACAACATGTAATCTCTAATGATGTGATAATTACTATTGAAAAAACAGAAAAGTAAACTAAAGCCCTACAAGAAATGATTGCAGAATACAGTGAAATTTCCAATTATAAATTAAATGTAAAGAAGTCTGAAGCTATGACATTTAATATGGAAAAAAATAGAGTGGAGTTAATGGCAGCATCATACCCATTCAAATGGCATTTATGAATTTGTTTGTCTCTCTGTATTTATTTATAATAAACATATGACACTATATGACACCTAATGTGGTGAGGAAATGTTTGTGTGTGTGATGTGGTTTGTCAGTTCTAGTGTCTGAATGCTGAGGACTCGGAGGAGGCTTGGGCAGACATTGTATACATGTGTTGAGCTGAGTGGAGATCAGGCACACCCAGTAAGAGGTGTCATTTCTGATCTCATAGAGAATTAGTGGAGCATGGCCATTGGTGGACAGTCTGCCTGAAATACAGGAAGCAGGGAGAGAGCAAAGGGGGAAATAACATGCAAACAATCTAATCAAAATAAAGATGAATACAGGTACTTCTAAAGCTTGTTTTTACACTATTTAGGAAAAAAGCATTCAGTGAAAGTAGGTTTTTCTGTTGGATGGGAGGCTATGCAATTTTACCCCTATACAGTTCATTTAAGGATCTACCTTTTAGCCATCCTTGTGCTAGAGGGGGCCCAAAAAAATGTCTTGCACCAGGGCCCTCTCTACATTAGTTGCGCCACTGCGGTCACTCGAGGGGTACACCCAGGGAGTCACCTTTAATAGGGCTAGCGTGTACTGGGTCTCCAGAAAGAGAAAGGCTGAGCTCTCCAGGCTGGGCCTTTTCAAAAAGTGGACTGGTGAGCTTAAAATAAAACAGTAAACTTTAAAAAAAAAAAAAGGAGAACCTGTCCACAGCCAGTTGAAAAGAAAGATCCTATTTAGTAGGAGGGGTATTTATAGCTTTTATTTCCATTCGTACACAGCCAAGTGGGCAGAGCTAACCCTATTGAGATGCTGCCATGGATTAGCAAGGAAATAGCTATAAATGTGACAAAAAAAAATATTTTGTCTTGGTCAAATATGCCATGCAGGTGTCAGATATTTCCTCATGAAAATTGAATTAAATTGGAGTGAATCAAACTTGTATTCTTTCAGTACTTGAAATTGGATTTCTGAAGTGCCTACAGCTGTAGATTACACAATCCACAAGCAAAGCCGAAGCTAGAACCTCCTACTGCTCCATCTCTGTACACCTAATTTTACCAGTGTCTGGGCTGCCAATTACATGTATTCAAGTATTTCAAATGACACTTCTTAACGCAGAATACATTTAAAAGATTTAACTTTTTTTGTTACCTTGGATCCAACTGGCACATTAGATCTGAAACTTGAACAAAATTACTGATAATGGGTGTTAAAGAAAATTGTGTTTCTTTGCTAGTTGTTCCTGATAGACACTTTGTTATAAAAGATAAAAGAACAGCAATCCCTAGTGGAAATCTGACAACTGGCCAGGTTGGTTGTGAAGAATTGGTGGCAGTTAGAAAGTAATGAATAATTTCCTTTATGTTTCTCTATCAGATTGTGGAGCACAATGAAACGTGACAAATATAATAACATAAGTTTATAAGAGCAGGACAAGAACAGTGGTTTAAGATGCATCTGTAGATAATTACATATTATATGTGATACTTATCTCAAATCAAGCCATTACTGTGTTAAAACTTGCTGTTGCATTAAAGGTTTATCCTTAAATACCACACATCCCTAATGAAATTTGCTTTTCCACTGCCTTGTATCAGTCAAGCGGGGTACGTTACGAAAATCTTTTGTCAGTGCTTAGTATTCGATCCCTCATCTGTTTACCATTTTCCTGAGCTTATTATATATTTTCATTAATATCCGTTCACAATTTGTTACTTTACCACACACACTAGCTGGTTACACTACAGACACAAAAATAAAATCAGGCATTTTGTTGTGTCATGTCAGGGTTGTTTACTGATGTGCCAGAACTAAAGAAATCACAGAGTACATGTACAACTTATTACCACACATATCTTCATAATGCAACCAGGATTAAGCCATTTTTAAACATTGTCTTAGTTTGGGTTATACTCATATAAGGATGGTATTTATTTTTTTTTCCTTATAAATGCTATCTAAAACTGAACCTAAGCGGTCTGGGTGTATATAGCAGTCCTTTTCCTCTCTAGGTACAATGCTTCTGTTGGGGTAATAGGTACCCTATTAAGTTGCAGAGGGATTGAAGAAGGATAACTGTTTGAGGTGGTAAAGATGAGGAGTTCAGTTTTAGAAAGATTATGTTTTAGAAAATGGGAAGACATTCAGTTAGACATGTAAGAGAGGTAATTTTGTTGAGTTGCAGGATAGTAGGAGAAGGTCAGGGGAGGAGAGGTAAATCGGAGTATCGTCAGCATATAGATGCTAATTGTTATGGTTGCCTCCAGGCTGGCTGGAAGTTGGACCATAGAAAGGATGCTCCTAGTGCTCACCAAAGGATCATCAGCACCGTAGACACCATAACTACTGCGTAGCCACCATAAGTATTGCAGACTCTACGAACCACCGCTGCAGGGCTGGTATCTCGCCGTCTGCTCTGCGCCCTGGACCTACGACCAGGCTCCAGTAGGTGAACCTCTTCCTTCTGTAGAGCGAAGCAGGATCAGGAACAAGAGCTCTTACAAGAGCTCAGTAGCTAAGGGAGTATGAAGAGCATAGCAATCCCTGTAGTGATTATAGCTGTCCCCTACAAACATGAGTCAAGGCTGCAAGTTAGAGGGTCAGAAGAGGTCTGAGGTGCTGGAACATACAGCCTGGTTTTTATTACGGTTGTGCACATACAGGACACACCCAGGGGGAGGCATAAAATAACCAATCAAATAACAGTACAACCCACACATCCCCTCCCCTCAGATAAGCAGTTAACATAATTATTACAGACAGTAAAAATACAGTTTTCACACATACACTGTAACTTATAAACCATACATTCAATCTCCATAAATAGACTCAGCATACATCAAACATAAACACTTCCAAAAAACAGCCAAATCCCTCCAGCGGATCAAAAGTTAGATAGAAGTCCTTTATGACCGACCGCAAGCACAATTTCCTGCCCAAAACAGTTCCATAGATTTGGGCTGTGCGGTCGGTCAATTTCATGCAGAAAAACGACTAAGTCCCATCTTCGAACGGGACTTAGTCTCTGGAGCTGCAAGTTCAGTATGGAAGAAGGTAAGGGTCAGCGGTGTTCGTGTATTTGGGCATCCGATTTTAGTTCCACAGAATCTTTAGCATACACCACTAACCGCGTTCGAATGAACAAAGATGGCCGCCGCCACGTGTTAGACTGTCGAATGGCGGCCACCCAGCGGTCGGCAATTAAACTGCAGTAACCTCACAGCCTGGGAGGTAAATTGCCTGCATACTTTAACTGGGTGGTCTGCCTGTGTGGTACTTGGTTCAGTAAGCCCTATTTACTGAACCAAGTGGGAGAAAGCCAGGAACAAGTTATTTTGCAGGTCTGGGGACATAGTCTTAAAGGGACATTGTTCAACAAAGTCACAATATGTCCCCCAGATGGTTCTTAAAAGGGCCATACACACCAAATAAAAGTTAATAAGTTTTCATGGGCACAATCTTCCAGGGGCCATAGTCATGAGGAAGGAGGCTGGCAAATAGGCTTCTCCACAATCCAGGGAAGCAGGGCAATTTTCCATTTAAAGGGCCAGTTACAAATAGCAGTTTGTAACACTAATGAAATCCAAAAGAGTTATTAAGTATACTGAGAGAGGCAGTGTAGATTTAGAAAAAAAGAGGACCAACAGAGCCTTATGGAACACCAACTGAGACAGGCAGGAAGTATGTGGTGGCACCAGAGAAATAGACATTAAATTAATTTGCAGAAACATAGGATGAAAACCAGGAAAGTACAGTGTCATAGAGACCAATGTTGTGGAGGGTTTGAAGAAGAAGAAAGTGGTCAACAATATCAAAGGCAGCAGAGAGGCCAATGAGAATTAAGAGAGAGCAATTTCGATTTAGCAGTGATTAAGTCATTAGAAGGCCTGGACTGGCCATTGGACAAACCAGCAAATTCCCAGTGAGCCTCAATGGCCATGGCCCAAGGCTGACAGGGGAGATCAAAGAATCTCTCATGCCGCCCCACACAGAGCCTGCCTCACTGCCTGTCTTCATGGGCTGGTGGGGAGATCATAGGTCTTCCTCACCAGCCCACACACCCTTCACTATGGCAGAGTGAGGGGAGAGGAGGACTTGGAGGCTGAACTTTCCTCCCGCAAGCTGGGCAGTTCGGAGTGTAGCTGCGAGTTACCATGACAATGCTCACGAGAGGAGCAGCAGGCCAGAGCCACTTACCTCACTGGAAAACCAGGACTTTCAATGTCCCACCTCCTTGAGATAAAGAAAAGTTTTATTTTTTTTTATCATTTTTAAAAATTAGGGATGTGCATGGGCAAAAAGTTTGGTTTGGTTCAGGTAAGTAAAAAAATTCAGCACTTCGGCTTTTCGGCTATTCTGTTTGGTTCGGCACTTCTGAAATTTGGGACTTCGGCAATTCAGAACTTCGGCAATTCGGGACTTTGGCAATTCGGAACATCTGTAGGGCTCCCTAACCCTAACCCTACCTCTAACCCTAGCCCCACTCATACCCATAACCCTACCCCTAACCCTACTCCTAACCCCACTCCTATCCCTACCCCTAACCCTGCCCCTAACCCTAACTCCAACCACCACAACTACTTACACATCTATAGTGCTCCCAGTGCTAGGAAGTAGCTTATTGGTCAAGATTCCTGTCATAATTCACATCATTTTCTATCCCTCTCTTGTTTTGACACTTTTCAGAAATCCGAAGCACTTCCGAAATTCGGCACTTCGGCAATTTGGCACATCCGAACTTCGGACTTCGGAAATTCGACAATTCAACACTTAGCCACTTCGGACATTCGGAAGGAATTGCCCGAAATTCGGTCGAATTCACATTCAGAACGAAACGAATTGCACATGTCTGTTAAAAATTACTATTTGCTTCTATCCAAACTGCCCCAACACAATTTATAGTCCCTATACCATTCAACATAGTCACAGACTGTACCTTTCAAGGCCGGCCTTAGTGTTGTGCGAACTGTGTGACGCGTAATCACGCCATTTCAGCAGGGACACTGTGGCGAAACCCGCCTTGACACTGGGCATTGGAGGGGCCTGCCTCCTACCTGCTGACTATGGCCCCTGGAAAATTGGTACGTTTAAAGAACTATATTTGGGCATGTGATATTTTATATTACTGCTACTGGACCTTTAAGGGCCATCCGTGGACCTATTGGGACTTTTTATATGGCACTTCGGACACAATCGAAGCAGTCGAAGCAGTCGATGCTGTCGAAGCTGCCGAAGTTGCCGAAGTGCCGAAGTTACCGAAGTTGTCGAAGTCGTCGAAGTGGCCGGCATCGGACAAAGGACCACGTGGCGGCGGCCATTTTAACTTCGAACACCGCCGACCCTTACCATCACCTCCACTTCGACACTTCGACTAAAGTCGAAGTACAGGCAACACTTCGAACGGGACTTAGCCGTTTTTATGCAGGAAACTGACCGACCGCACAGCCCAAATCTATGGAACTGTTTTGGGCAAGAAAATATGCTTGCGGTCGGTCATAAAAGAACTTCCGTGTAACTTTTGATCTACTGGAGGGATTTGAACGATTTTTGAGAGTGTTCCTAATTGAAGTATGCTGAGTAAGAAAACAATGTATGTTTTATGTTTGTGACACGAATATTGTAGAAGTTATAAATACTGTGTAAAAGTTATGTTTTAAACTGTATGAATAATGGGATTATGTGTCACACTAAGGGGAGGGGATGTGTGGGTTGCACCCGTGATGCTATTGGATATTTTACACCTCCCCTGTGGGCGGTCTTATATGTGTGAGATGGAAATAAAAGCCAGGCTGGATGTGCCAGTCCGGAGTTCCTGTTTTAACCCTCAAAGTGAAGTGTCGTCTCATTCTTGGGGGAGGATTTATTGCATGCTTTTTCAGTTTGACTGCTAGGAGTGCAAACCTATTCGTATGGTTCCTATTCAACTGTCTACAGCATTCAGAGGCTAGAGAGGATTTATCTGCTTCTCAGATTCGGTGATTGTGGTGTCTGCCAGAGTGCTTGGAGTCCTCAGGAAACGCTAGGAGCATCCTTTAATGGAGGTACCCAGTCGGGTGCCAGGCGATCCGTTACAGGCACAAGGCGGCCGACAGTTTACACACGCAGGGGCCGGTGATGAAGAGGCAGAGCCAGAAATAAGAGAAGCAGGGGGGAACTAAATCCAAGGTGGGGTTAAGCCAAATCGCCAGCCTGGGCGGAGCTAAATAGGCAGCAGAGCCGAGCTAAATGCAGCCTCTACCTGCTGCCTGGTAATGCTGCACACTAATAGGTAGCCAGCAAGGAGTCCCCAATTCCCCAACAGCTAGACAGGGAGTGCATTGCCTCCACTCCTTCCCCCTCCAGACCATAATAGAGAAAGGTGTGACTGTCTGTCTGTCTGTAGTTGTGTGTGTGTGTGACTGTCGGCCTGTAACTGTGTGTGTGACTGTTTGCCTGTAACTGTGTGTGTATGTTTGACTGTCTGCCTGTAACTTTGTGTGTGTGTGTGTGTGTGTTTGTGTCTGTCTCCCTGTAACTGTGTGTGTAACTGTCTGTAACTGTGTGCATGTGTGACTGTACTTATGTGTGTGGGAGACTGTCTGCCTGTAAGTGTGTGTGTGTGACTGCAAGTGGTGCATGTGGCTGCCTGTAACTTTGTGTGTGTGTGTGTGTGACTGCCTGTACCTGGGCATATGACTGTCTGCCTGTAATTGTGTGTGTGTATGTGTGACTGTCTGCCTGTGACTGTGTGTTGCAGAAAAGTAATGATGGTCCAGTAATGATGGTGATTTCAGCAAATTACATTGTGAGAATTGGCCAATCTCAGGCCCTGTTGCACCCTGGGATCAAGGAGAGTGCAGTATCCATTTCGGTAATTATATTGTGATTGTGAGTGTGACTATATCCATGTGACTGTGTATCTGACTTTCTGCCTGTAACTGTGAGTGACAGTCTGGGTGTGATTCCTGACTGTAACTGTGTATGTGACTGTATGCAATATATGACTGTGTGACTGTGTGCAGACCATATTCCCTGCACACTGGACCACCAGAGATCAACATTCTCCCCTCCCTGCAAGGTAACAAGAGGGAAGGGAAATTAATTATTTTTTGGGGTTCTTTAATAATTATTAATTTATTAAAGCCCCTATACAAACACTACACCCTTATACACACATTTTACATGGGTGGGAGGGGCACTGTGAAAATGTTTTACACAGTGTGCCTAAAGGCCTAAGGTCAGCCCTGGCACCCCTCACACTTATTACACCTCTCACAAACTCTGCACTTCTCTCACAGACACTGCACCCCTTGCACAATTCATCCCTCACACACACACTGCAACCCTCGCACACTGCATCCCTCACACACACATTGCACCCCTACACATACTGCACCTCTACACATACTGTGCCCCTCACACACACTGAACCTCTGATACACACTACACCTTCATACACAATGCACTCTCCATTATACACTACACTAATGTATTGTGGGTGGGCATACGCAAGGGACCTCTTTAGACTTTCTTCGACGTGACCTAATGGCTTTGATGTGAGGCACCTACTACAGTGCCTCCACCCCCTTAGCCTTTTGCTTTTGTAAGCTGTGTATCGTAAGGAGCTTCCTTCCTTAATTGGTAGGGGAGAGGCTATACACATTCCTACATGCCACTTGTCGATTCTGCACAGTGGTATGCTTAAAGGGACACTATAGTCACCTGAACAACTTTAGCTTAATGAAGCAGTTTTGGTGTATAGAACATGCCCCTACAGCCTCACTGCTCAATCCTCTGCCATTTAGGAGTTAAGTCCCTTTGTTTATGAACCCTAGTCACACCTCCCTGCATGTGACTTGCACAGCCTTCCTAAACACTTCCTGTAAAGAGAGCCCTATTTAGGCTTTCTTTATTGCAAGTTCTGTTTAATTAAGATTTTCTTATCCCCTGCTATGTTAATAGCTTGCTAGACCCTGCAAGAGCCTCCTGTGTATGATTAAAGTACAATTTAGAGATTGAGATACAATTATTTAAGGTAAATTACATCTGTTTGAAAGTTAAACCAGTTTTTTGATTCATGCAGGCTCTGTCAATCACCAAGCCAGGGGAGGTGTGGCTAGGGCTGCATAAACAGAAACAAAGTGATTTAACTCCTAAATGACAGTGAATTGAGCAGTGAAATTGCAGGGGAATGATCTATACACTAAAACTGCTTTATTTAGCTAAAGTAATTAAGGTGACTATAGTGTTCCTTTAATAATCCGCACACAGGACTAGTGATGCACCGAACTGTTCGCTGGCGAATAGTTCCTGGCGAACATAGCGTGTTCGCATTCGCCACGGCGGCCGAACACATGCGCGGTTCGATCCGCCCCCTATTCATCATCATTGACTAAACTTTGACCCTGTGCCTCACAGTCAGCAGACACATTCCAGCCAATCAGCAGCAGACCCTCCCTTCCAGACCCTCCCACCTCCTGTACAGCATCCATTTTAGATTCATTCTGAAGCTGCATTCTTAGATAGAGGAGGGAAAGTGTAGCTGCTGCTCATTTGATAGGGAAATGTATAGCTAGGCTAGTGTATTCAGTGTCCATTACAGTCCTGAAGGACTCATCTGATCTCTGCTGTAAGGACAGCACCCCAAAAAGCCCTTTTTAGGGCTAGAACATCAGTCTGCTTTTTTTTTTGTTTTGTTTTTTGTGTAATCTAATTGCAGTTGCCTGCCTGCCAGCTTCTGTGTCAGGCTCACATATCTGGTGGCACAATAACGTGCATTTAAAAACCCACAAACTTCTTTTCACTGTAATAGATTGAATAGCAGTTAGTTGTCTGCAAGCGTCTGTGTATCAGGCTCACAGTGGATACTGTGCCCACTTGCCCAGTGCCACCACTCATATCTGGTGTCATAATAGCTTGCATTTAAAAACAAAAAATGTGTTTTCACTGTAATAGATTAATTAGCAGTTAGTTATCTGCAAGCGTCTGTGTGTCAGGCCAACAGCGTGTACTCTGCCAGTGTGCACAGTGCCACTCATATATGGTGGCCCAATAGCGTGCATTTAAAAGCCCACAAACTTTTTTTTCACTGTAATAGATTGAATAGCAGTTAGTTGTCTGCAAGTGTCTGTGTGTCAGCAGGGCCGGATTAACATAGGGGCTGATGGAGCTGCAGCTCCAGGCCAAGGCCCATGGAATAGGCCCATTTAAAAAAAAAAAACATTTTTTTTTTACTTTTTTTTTTTTAACACATTACTCTTAGGTTTTCCACCTGACTGGTATTTTAAGGCACAGCCTGTATTTGAGGCTGCCTGGCCATGCTGGTATTGCAGTATTACAGGCAATACAAATGCAAATATGTTTCTCAGTATAAACTGAGATTACACTGCAATACCAGCAACGGCCAGTAGGTGTCACTGTGTATGGAGAAAGGCAGGGATAGGAAGTTACAGCATATCCCTCCATGCCTCACTCTACTCACTGATCCACAGGGGAGCAGCTACACAGCACAGTCAGAGAGTTCAGACAACAGCTCCCAGCCTGCAGAGACAGACTACAGCTCAAGGAAGTGAGGGATGAGGGGAAAGGCATCAGGGAGACATGGGGACACTGAGACACTAGGGGACACTGGGAGACGTGGGGACACTGAGACACTAGGGGACACTGTGAGACATGGGGACATAGGCACATGGGGACGCTGTGAGACATAGGTAGACACATGTCTCCCAGTGTCCCCATGCCCCCCAGCCAGTGTCCCTAGTGTCTCAGTGTCCCCATGCCTCCCAGCCAGTATCCCCATGCCTCCCAGCTAGTATCCCCATGGCTCCCAGTGTCCCCATATGTCTGTGTCCACATGTCTCGCAGCCAGTGTCTGTGTCCCCATGTCTCCCAGTGTCCCTATGTCTCCCAGCCAGTGTCCCTAGTGTCTCAGTGTCCCCATGTCTCCCAGTGTCTGTGTCCCCATATCTCTGTGTCCCTAGTGTCTGAGACCCCATTTCTCACAGTGTCCCCAAATGTCTGTGTCCCCATGTCTCTCAGTGTCCCCATGTCTGTATCCACAAGTGCCCCCATGTCTCCCAGTGCCCCCAAGTGTCTCAGTGCCCCCATGTCTCCAAGAGTCCCCGTGTCTCTGTGTCCCCATGTATCCTAGTGACACGGGACACACTGAGACATGGGGACACTGGGAGAAATGGGGACACAGACACTGGGAGACTAGGGGACTGGGTGACATGGGGACACTGAGATGCATAGGGACACTGATGCCAGGCTGGCCTTCTAATTTTTTGGACAGAGATAGCCCCTTTTGGGGCATGTTCGCCCCTTCTGGCAGTTCTGTTCATGTGATTTGCATCAGTGGCCTACTCTTTTACCCCGCCCATTGGCTTCCTGCTTCACTGGACACTGCTGTTGGTATGGGTTTACTTGAAAGATGAAAGCATAAATTAGATAAAGAGATTAGCCATGGGTATGTGTTTTCTTATAGCTGCATCCTTTGAGTTTCCCTCCAACACCAACTCCATCAGATACATGACGCTTAGGAGGTATGACTGTTTTAGTGTTTTTCGTCGATAAGATTCTGTAATTAAGCCCCATCATAATTGTCAGCACCAGGCCCACTGGGCTCTTAATCTGGCCCTGTGTGTCAGGCTCACAGTGGATACTGTGCCCACTTGCCCAGTGCCACCACTCATATCTGGTGTCACAATAGCTTGCATTTAAAAACAAAAACATTTTTTTCACTGTAATAGATTAATTAGCAGTTAGTTGTCTGCAAGCGTCTGTGTGTCAGGCCAACAGCGTGTACTCTGCCAGTGTGCACAGTGCCACTCATATATGGTGGCACAATAGCGTGCATTTAAAAGCCCACAAACTTTTTTTTCACTGTTATAGATTGAATAGCAGTTAGTTGTCTGCAAGCGTCTGTGTGTCAGGCCAACAGCGTGTACTCTGCCAACCTCTGCCAGTGCACATTGCCACTTATATCAGGTGTCACAATAGCGTGCATTTAAAAACCAAAAACTTTTTTCACTGTTATAGATTGAATAGCAGTTACTTGTCTTCAAGCGGGTGTGTCAGGCCAACAGCATGTACTCTGCCAACCTCTGCCAGTGCACATTGCCACTCATATCTGGTGTCACAATAGCGTGCATTTAAAAACAAAAAAATTTTTTCACTGTAATAGATTAATTAGCAGTTAGTTGTCTGCAAGCGTCTGTGTGTCAGGCCAACAGCGTGTACTCTGCCAGTGTGCACAGTGCCACTCATATCTGGTGGCACAATAGCATGCATTTAAAAACCCACAAACTTTTTTTCACTGTAATAGATTGAATAGCAGTTAGTTGTCTGCAAGCGTCTGTGTGTCAGGCTCACAGTGGATACTGTGCCCACTTGCCCAGTGCCACCACTCATATCTGGTGTCACAATAGCGTGCATTTAAAAACAAAAACACTTTTTTCACTGTTATAGATTGGATAGCAGTTAGTTGTCTGCAAGCGTCTGTGTGTCAGGCCAACATCGTGTACTCTCCCGCTGCACAGTGCCACTCATATCTGGTGGCACAAAAGCGTGCATTTAAAACCAAAAAACGTTTTTCACTGTTATAGATTAAATAGCAGTTAGTTGTCTTCAAGCGGGTGGTCATATCTGGTCTCACAGTAGCTTGCACGCATAGTACCACTAATCCAAAAAAAAAATTACAGGCAGAGGTAGGCCACCCCGCAGGGGCCATCGTGGTCCTAGTGCTGTGATTCCCTTTTGCCCTAGAATAATGTCCAGTTTTCAGAGGCCAGGTACCCTGAACTTGAAAAGTTCTGAGGACATAGTTGACTGGCTAACACAGGACACCCAATCTTCTACAGCTTCCGCTCGGAACCTTGACGCACTATCCTCCTCCAGCTTAGCTTTGGGCACCTCTCAAGATACCACTCACCCGCCTGCCGCCACCACCAACACTAGCACCGCAGCCGCTTCACTTGGTATGTCAGAGGAGTTATTTACACATCCGTTTGAAGAAATGAGTGATGCGCAACCATTATTGCCAGAGGATGTAGATAACAGGGATATGTCTCAGGCAGGCAGCATTACACACATGGACGTACGGTGTGATGATGATGATGTTGTACCCGCTGCTGCTTCCTTTGCTGAGTTGTCAGATACTAGTGAAGCGGTTGATGATGACGATGCGTCCATGGATGTCACGTGGGTGCCCGCTCGGCAAGAAGAAGAACAGGGCGAAAGTTCAGATGGGGAGACAGAAAGGAGGAGGAGGAGACGAGTTGGAAGCAGGGGGAGGTCGTCGGAAGGAGCTAGTGGCACAGTCAGACAGCATGCATCGGCACCCGGGGTCAGCCCGACAGCACGCCAATCAACGCATGCTGTGTCCACCACCAGAATGCAGTCATTGCAGAGCTCAGCAGTGTGGCATTTTTTTGTGTGTCTGCCTCTGACAACAGCGATGCCATTTGCAACCTGTGCCAAAAGAAACTGAGTCGTGGGAAGTCCAACACCGACCTAGGTACAACTGCTTTGCATAGGCACATGATCGCACATCACAAACACCTATGGGATCAACACATGAGTACAAGCAGCACACAAACTCAAAGCCGCCATCCTCCTCCTGGTCCAGCATCTTCAGCCACATCAACCACTGCTGTCCTCCTTGCCCCCTCTCAAACATCTGCCACTCCGTCTCTCGCTATGAGCAGTTCCCGCTCATCTGCCCACAGTCAGGTGTCTGTCAAGGACATGTTTGAGCGTAAGAAGCCAATGTCAGAAAGTCACCCCCTTGCCCAGCGTCTGACAGCTGAGTTGTCTGAACTATTAGCCCGAAAGCTTTTACCATACAAGCTGGTGGAGTCTGAGGCGTTCAAAAAATGTGTGGCAATTGGGATACCGCAGTGGAAGGTACCCGGACAAAATTTCTTTGCACAAATGGCAATCCCCAACCTGTACTCGATTGTGCAAAAGGAAGTAATGGTATGTCTGGCACACAGTGTTGGGGCAAGGGTCCATCTGACCACTGATACCTGGTCTGCAAAGCATGGTCAGGGCAGGTATATCACCTACACTGCGCATTAGGGAAAACCTGCTGACGGCTGCCAAGCATGGAATGTGTGGCTCTGCAGAGGAGTTGGTGACACCACCACGACTTGCAGGCAGGCCTGCTGCCACCTCCTCTACTCCTCCTACTCCATCCTCTTCCATAACCTCCTCGGCTGAGACCTCTTCTGCTGCTGCGTCTTGCTCCACATCAACGGCACCCCCCCAGCTCCCCAGGTACTATTCCACATCCCGGATACGGCAGTGTCACGATGTCTTGGGTTTGACTTGCTTGAAAGCAGAGAGTCACACCGGACAAGCACTCCTGTCCGCCCTGAACGCACAGGTGGAAAAGTGTCTGACTCCGCAGCAACTGGATATTGACATAAGTGGTTTGTGACAACAGAACAAATTTGTTGGCGGCATTGAAGTTGGGCAAGTTGACACATGTGCCGTGCATGGCACATGTGTGTAATCTGATCGTACAACGCTTTGTGCATAAGTACACAGGCTTACAGGACGTCCTGAAGCAGGCCAGGAAGGTGTGTGGCCATTTCAGGCGTTCCTACACGGCCATGGCGCACTTTGCAGATATCCAGCGGCGAAACAACATGCCAGTGAGGCGCTTGATTTGCGACAGCCCGACACATTGGAATTCAACACTCTTAATGTTCGACCGCCTGCTCCAACAAGAAAAAGCCATTAATGAATATTTGTATGACCGGGGTGCTAGGACAGCCTCTGGGGAACTGGGAATTTTTTTGCCACGTTACTGGACGCTCATGCGCAATGCCTGTAGGCTCATGCGTCCTTTTGAGGAGGTGACAAACCTAGTCAGTCGCACCGAAGGCACCATCAGCGACATCATACCATTTGTTTTCTTCCTGGAGCATGCCCTGCGAAGAGTGCTGGATCAGGCCGTAGATGAGCATGAAGAGGAAGAGGAAGAGTTGTGGTCACCATCACCACCAGAAACAGCCTTATCAGCATCGCTTGCTGGACCTGCGGCAAAGCTGGAAGAGGATTGTGAGGAAGTCAGAGGAGGAATGTGGCTTTAAGGAGGAGGAGGAAGACCAACCACAACAGGCATCCCTGGGTGCTCGTTGTCACCTATCTGGTACCCATGGTGTTGTACGTGGCTGGGGGGAAGAACATACCTTCATTGAGATCACTGAGGACGAGGAACGGGATATGAGTAGCTCGGCATCCAACCTTGTGCAAATGGGGTCTTTCATGCTGTCGTGCCTGTTGAGGGACCCTTGTATAAAAAGGCTGAAGGAGAACGACCTGTACAGGGTGTCCACGCTACTAGACCCCCGGTATAAGCAGAAAGTGGCTGAAATGTTACCAAATTACAACAAATCGGAAAGGATGCAGCATTTGCAAAATAAATTAAAATGTATGCTTTACACAGCGTATAAGGGTGATGTCACAGCACAACGGGAATCTAACAGGGGAAGAGGCGAAAGTAATCCTCCTCCTCCCACGACCATGCCGGCAAGGACAGTACGCTTTAAAGACGTGTTGTTGATGGAGGACATGCGGAGCTTTTTAAGTCCTACGCATCGCCACAGCCCTTCGGGATCCACCCTCAGAGAACGACTCGACCGACAGGTAGCAGACTACCTTGCCTTAACTGCAGATATCGACACTCTGAGGAGTGATGAACCCCTTGACTACTGGGTGTGCAGGCTTGACCTGTGGCCTGAGCTATGCCAATTTGCGATAGAACTTCTGGCCTGCCCCGCTTCAAGTGTCATGTCAGAAAGGACCTTCAGTGCAGCAGGAGGTATTTTCACTGATAAGAGAAGTCGCCTAGGTCAAAAAAGTCTAGATTACCTCACCTTTATTAAGATGAATGAGGGATGGATCCCGAAGGGACTGACAGTGGGCGATACATTCGACTAAAAAAGGCCTGATGAGATGAGCTGCCTTGGGCTAAAAATGGTAACCCTATGTAGGAGGAACAGTCCCTATTCTGCTCTGTGTCTGTGTGTATCAGGGTCCCTGAGGACAGGTGTCAATCCATATCTGCCAAGTGACCCTATGTAGGGGGAACAGTCCCTATTCTGCTCTGTGTCAGTGTGTATCAGGGTCTCTGAGGACAAGTGTCAATCCATATCTGCCAAGTGACCCTATGTAGGAGGAACAGTCCCTATTCTGCTCTGTGTCAGTGTGTATCAGGGTCCCTGAGGACAGGTGTCAATCCATATCTGCCAAGTGACCCTATGTAGGGGGAACAGTCCCTATTCTGCTCTGTGCCAGTGTGTATCAGGGTCTCTGAGGACATGTGTCAATCCATATCTGCCAAGTGACCCTATGTAGGGGGAACAGTCCCTATTCTGCTCTGTGTCTGTTTGTATCAGGGTCCCTGAGGACAGGTGTCAATCCATATCTGCCAAGTGACCCTATGTAGGGGGAACAGTCCCTATTCTGCTCTGTGTCAGCGTGTATCAGGGATCCTTAGGATAGGTGTCAATTCATATCTGCCAAGTGACCCTATGTAGGGGGAACAGTCCCTATTCTGCTCTGTGTCAGTGTGTATCAGGGTCCCTGAGGACAGGTGTCAATCCATATCTGCCAAGTGACCCTATGTAGGGGGGAACAGTCCCTATTCTGCTCTGTGTCAGTGTGTATCAGGGTCTCTGAGGACAAGTGTCAATCCATATCTGCGAAGTGACCCTATGTAGGAGGAACAGTCCCTATTCTGCTCTGTGTCAGTGTGTATCAGGGTCCCTGAGGACAGGTGTCAATCCATATCTGCCAAGTGACCCTATGTAGGGGGATACAGTCCCTATTCTGCTCTGTGCCAGTGTGTATCAGGGTCTCTGAGGACATGTGTCAATCCATATCTGCCAAGTGACCCTATGTAGGGGGAACAGTCCCTATTCTGCTCTGTGTCTGTTTGTATCAGGGTCCCTGAGGACAGGTGTCAATCCATATCTGCCAAGTGACCCTATGTAGGGGGAACAGTCCCTATTCTGCTCTGTGTCAGCGTGTATCAGGGATCCTTAGGATAGGTGTCAATCCATATCTGCCAAGTGACCCTATGTAGGGGGAACAGTCCCTATTCGGCTCTGTGTCAGTGTGTATCAGGGTCCCTGAGGACAGGTGTCAATCCATATCTGCCAAGTGACCCTATGTAGGGGGAACAGTCCCTATTCTGCTCTGTGTCAGTGTGTATCAGGGTCCCTGAGGACAGGTGTCAATCCATATCTGCCATGTGACCCTATGTAGGGGGAACAGTCCCTATTCTGCTCTGTGTCAGTGTTATCAGGGTCCCTGAGGACAGGTGTCAATCCATATCTGCCAAGTGACCCTATGTAGGGGGAACAGTCCCTATTCTGCTCTGTGTCAGTGTGTATCAGGGTCTCTGAGGACAGGTATCAATCCATATGTCAAGGTGTCAATATGTCATATGTCAGATGTCAATCCATATCCATTGTGATTTAGGAATGTTAAGTGATTTATGCCCTTTATGGATTAAAACCAGACTCTGCATCAACTGTGTAATTTTCCATGGGTCCCCCTCCGGCATGCCACAGTCCAGGTGTTAGTCCCCTTGAAACAACTTTTCCATCACTATTGTGGCCAGAAAGAGTCCCTGTGGGTTTTAAAATTCACCTGCCCATTGAAGTCACCTGCCCATTGAAATTTTATGTTCGCGACATCACTACACCATGACTTGTTTCTGCATTTTCCTCTGATACAGGTGAGGTTTAGAGCACCGAAACACATCAGGTGTGTGTCTATTTTTCACTCCCTTATTATTACACTCACGATGGGAGCACTTTTTTTTTTTTTTTTTTTTGTCTTTCTTGACTTAATCACAATTTAGTGTCTAGTGAAGGGGATCTACACAGAGTATTTTGTTTCCTTTTGGTATAAATTACCATTTTGAGTAGTGAGTAAGTTTATGCTGGGGAACTTTTGTTGTTTTTGATAATCTTCTTTTTCTTTTTTCCCTGTCCTCCCTTGCCTGTGGGGATTTTTTCATTTGTCTCTCTATGATTTGTAGGTGCGCCCTCTGCTTTATGGTGCGGCAAGGTAATCATAGGGACTTCTCTAAGAAAGTAGTTTTCTCAAGTACCCTCCAGAGAAGTGGTATTATGTCCTAGTTAAAGATATTTGTTGATAGCTTCTATTTGCACTACCTGCAAATATATTTTTACCTTTATCCATTTTTTTCTGTTCCCCTCCATCTCTCCCTTTCTTAGGTTCATAGTGTGGTAAGGAGGGTTGACCTTTCTGGGCTTTTTTGAGACTTGTAATATATTCGAGACTTGTTAAATACCAAATTTAGTTTATACTTTTATTAAGAAGGGTGTTCCTTCTTTCCTGTAGCTCACACTCCCCTCCAGTTATCACTTACCTCTTTAGATTAGACATTATTCACTTTTTTTTTATTTTAAATTCTTTATTTTTGGTCGTGCTTAAGAATTCAATACGTCCTGCGTTGCCACAACAGCAGACGCGAGAATCTGTAGAACATACAGAGATACATGTAGGATGACGTTGAGAACAGTTAGAGACAATATTATGCATCTTGAGAATACAGCACAAAATTTTATATTTGGGGTACATAACACTTGGCTGGCTAGGTGAAGAATGTCTTCGTGACTGAACGGTTTCATTGCGTGCTAGGTAGATTAGTAAAAACGAGTAAACCGATCCGTTTTGTAGAATAAACATGAATTAGTCAAGATAATGTAGGTGGTTCATATAGTAGCATTAGTGGTTTGTACATCACGGGTGACTAACTGTCAGGATTAACTAAGTAAGGTTTTAACTGCTTGACAATAACATACAACAATAAAATCAAGCTGGTATCACGTTTGTTAGCAAAATGCGTATTGTGACCTGGATGTACTAGTCGTTAAAACTAGGTAAAGCAGTTAAACAGTTGTGTGCTTGAACATTATAGTGAGATTATAACATTGCATATGTAGGGAGGAGATAGCCTGAATTTAGCAATTCGAGGCAGTAATGTGGTATCGGTAGTCAGGCTCCGCTCCCCACATTATTTCTTTTTGATATCAAATTAGTAACATGTGTTAGACAATGAGTGATATAATTATGAGATACAAGCTACGAAACAGTTGAGTGTCATAGTGAGCTTATTTGTCTAGGTAACAGGTGTTTCAGCTGTGCTATAATACAAGGAGCTGTTTGATAAAATTATTCTTAGACAGAGGTACTGGTTTAAACTTCAAAAAGAGAGAGAGCATTTTCTCTGCTGTTACCACCTGGGCTATGAACCTATTGGTGCTTAGGAAAATAAACATTTAACCCTGGTCAGGCTATAAATCAATGTCTATATGATAAACAGGCTAGATATAAGCATGTGGAGAGAGATGGTATAGACTTGTTGTTTATGTTCTGCTGTTAGGGTCAGGTAACGGCAACTGTGGCGAGGTACGAATGCTGGCTAGCACTGCAAACTTAAATGAAAGAGGGCTAATCAAGATTTAAAAAAAAAAAAACACAACACATCCTCTCTCACGGGGGCATCGAAAGTCAGCTGACTCCCATAGTCGGAACGGGCTGAGCCCCTTCAGGGGAGTCCCAGTGAGCCTCAATGTTGTGGGTCCGGCTATGCTCATCTTCCCCAGTCATGTGTGATCGCGGGTGTATCCTGTGCCTGGGTAATGATCTGTTTCGAGATCCAGACTGCCCTGCCTGTGGGGTTAGCGGTGGGTCTGGCTATGATGCGCTGTCTTCGGTGAGTGGTCTGTTGCAGCGATGGTGGGCGCTTGGTGTAGGAGCCTCGAGGTGCCCTTGGTGGGTGTGCAGTTGACTCTATGAGTTGGTGCTCGTTTGGCAGTATCGCCCGTCCAGTTTGTTGGGAAGTAGCTCGCCATCCGTGGCTGTGTAGCTTGGCCCGATCGGTGGCTGGATAAGGGGGGTGTGTGTAGCACTTTGCCTCAGGGGCCTGGTGCACGGTTCACTCCCTGGAGGTCGCGTGTAGGCGGTTCTCGCCCTCTCTTATCTCTCTTAAATAGGGAGGCAGTTTGGAGGATTCCAGGTACTTTACAAGCCTTTGCCGTGACTCGGGGCGATTTCCGCCTGCTCATTTGCAGTCGGAGGAGGAATGAGAGCCTCCTGCTACGACGCCATCTTGGGGCTCTCTTCCCCGCCTGGGCCGAGGATGTCCGCCGTGAGGGTGCATGTGGCTGGGGAGGTGAGTGTATTCGCTGCTGTTCTTGGTCAGTCTGATGCCTCCTTTCCTCCAGCCTCTGCCAGAAATTCTCTAATATTTTGTCAAGCTTGGACATCAGGTCCATCCGGTCTTCGACGGAGTCAGGGTGCCGCGTGGCTGTCGCCATGTTCGAAAAGTTAGTGGCTGTCGATGTGAGTTCGGCGGCCTTTCCCCCTGTCTCCAGTATGTCAGTACAGCCTCTCCGATGTGGACCGGGATCACCCCCGCCGGTCCAGAGAGGGGGGTAACGGGGCTCCAGCGTGTTGGTGTGGGTCTGTGGGCAGCACTGGCCTGGGAAAGGAGCCGTCTTTCCCACCCGGCTCTCTGTAGGCCGTATGTTTGAGAGTTTGCTGTGGCGGTGATTTGTCGAGTCTCTTACCTCCACCGGGTGTTGTAACCCGATCAAGCAGTATGCTGATTGCTTTGTAGGCTTTAGCTGAGATTAGATGAGGTTATAAATGCTTATTTTGTCAGAGTTGGAGAGGAGCCCGAGCAATACACGTTTCTCCACCATGACAGTCAGGCCCCGCCCCCTGACATTATTCACTTTTGCATGCAGATATAACAATATGTCTACCTTTTTTTTTTGTCATTTTTGTCATTTTTCTGTGTATCTTATTTTTCTGCTGCCTGTTTAGCTGTTTAGGGTCACATACCAGAGAGCTTCCTTTTTTAAAATGTATTTATTACTTGATTTGTTTCGTACACATGCTCAAGCCTCCTAGTATTGTAGATTCAGTGATGGTATTAAGACAGAATTATAGTATGAATTAGCGTGAGATGGACAGGAGAAAGTTAAAAGAGGAAAAAGTGGAGACTGGATAGGGGAAGAGAAGTAATGTAGGTCAAGAGAACGTATGTTTTTGATAGACCGAGATAAGCTAGATGCAATATGTTGAGTGAGGGGCACATTAAAAGTGTAGGTTAGAAGGTGGTTGTCACACAGAGAGAAAACAAGGCCAAGGGTATTGCCGGCTATGTTTGTATGAGAGTTGGTCCATTGAGTAAGGCCAAAGCAGGAGGTGACAGATACAAGTCTAGTTGCTGTTGAGTTAACCCTCCCATTCCACAGCACAACATGATGGAAGAGAGAGTATTTTGGAGATCAAACAAGGTTTTACCACACACAGGTTGATTGAAGATAGTATGCCATGCATCAAGTTTTTTACAATCATTTCTTTGGGTCTCCATTTTCCTCTGTCTGTTTTAGCTCTGCAGCAGAAAATTGCACTTAGTCACTCTCCAGTGCAGCATAGATAGAGCATGTAGTAATGGCTAAGCAGCTGCACATGCTTAGTGGTGGTTTAGGACTTGAATCAGTGTTTTTATTCACATTAGGAGTGCAGAACACATTATCAAATAATGAATTGAGATATGTATTGGAACTTTGGAACTCTTTTTTTCTATTCATTGAACCTAGGCACAAAAATAAATGCTTAGTTTTTTTGTACTGGCAAGGTATGTTTGCAGATAGCATTAAATAAAATAATGCAAATAATAACGTCCCGGGGCAGTACTAGATAGACATACCCAAGTCATCTAGCGCTATGAAGTTTTTTTCGTCAAAATCTTGGTATTAACCATTTTCAAAAATTTCCACTACTATGTGTTTCCATGGAAACACTCGGCTCCCAAAGATTCCTCATATGCTGGCATACCGTTCATAGCAACACAAAATATTAAACAAATATATTCCTTGCAAACACTACATATAAATGTTAATATGTTTTTCATAATTTAATCTATAAGTGTCCACAGGGAGGTGAGAGAACTATAAACAGATTTTGTCTTTTTATTCTGCTTGTATGTAATCTATTCATAAAGCACAAACAGCATATAAAAAGAAAATATAATAATGATTGCATTACAGTCTCATTATTTAATAACCTTCTCGATGTAATGACATTTTCAGCTGTTTCGATACATATATTATGGTCCCATATGAATTGCTTTTTGTCTGTGAGCTAACACTTGTAAGTTCTATACAAAGGCTTGCTTTGAACATTTAACAGGATTCATTATGGTATGCCTGCTTAACAGTGTGTGCGAGTCTCTTGGGGTAGCAGGCTCAGAGCATCTCTTGCTTGCCTGACAACTCAAAGGAAATCCAAAGACACTCCCCTTAGCAAAAGGAATAGAGTTTCCATAGAAACCAAAGAAGAGGCCAATAGAGCAGAGTCTTTTATCTATACGCCCTGTGGTTGCAGAATTAGACATGAGACTGATGTCAGGATCTGCAGCAGCTAGTTTCTTGATGTGGTATATTTCCTTTTTGACTGGTGTTGAATGATTGGCATTCAGCAATTCGGGGGCCAAGTTCTGTAGTGGGGCAGTCACCATAGAAACCAATGGAATGACCCTGCAAATTGCTCCATTCTTATGCACATCATTCGCTGTACATAAATAATCTCTCCCTGTGTGTTTATAAAACAATCATTATCATGTATCATATATGTGCATGCTATCTATGAGTTTCAATCAGGAGTCTGATTAGTAAATATGAGAACTAGAGATGTCGCGAACATAAAATCTTCCGTTCGCGAACGGCGAACGCGAACTTCTGCAAATGTTCGCGAACGGGCGAACCGGGCGAACCGCCATAGACTTCAATAGGCAGGCGAATTTTAAAACCCACAGGGACTCTTTCTGGCCACAATAGTGATGGAAAAGTTGTTTCAAGGGGACTAACACCTGGACTGTGGCATGCCGGAGGGGGATCCATGGCAAAACTCCCATGGAAAATTACATGGTTGATGCAGAGTCTGGTTTTAATCCATAAAGGGCATAAATCACCTAACATACCTAAATTGTTTGGAATAATGTGCTTTAAAACATCAGGTATGATGTTGTATCGATCAGGTAGTGTAAGGGTTATGCCCGCTTCATAGTGACAGACCAAACTCCCCGTTTAACGCACCGCAAACAACCGCAAACAGTCCATTTGCACAACCGCAAACTCCCCATTTGCACAAGGTTGGATACCAAGCTAGCCATGTCCCGTTCCTTGTCCTCACTGATGTCATTGAAGGTCTCTTCCTCCACCCAGCCACGTACAACACCAAGGGTCCCCGAAAGGTGACAACAAGCCCCCTGGGACGCCTGCTGTGTTTGGTCTTCCACCTCCTCAAAGCCACCTTCCTCCTCTGACTCTTCTTCTTCAAACTCCTCTCGCTGCGTTGTCTCTCTCTGCGTTATTATAAGGTGTGTTAAGTAGTACTATTCCTATCAGTTTAATCCCTGTTATGTCCCCTATCAGGGGACGTGAATATGGTATTGATTTTAGGAACCGGGAGATGGAAAAAGATGCTTGGTCAGTCCTCCTACTTCAAATTTGGGGCACTGCGCGTGCAATCTAATGTGCCACCAGATAGGAGTGGTGTGTTAAGTAGTACTATTCTTATCAGTTTAATCCCTGTTACGTCCCCCTCATCAGGCCTTTTTTAGTCGAATGTATCGCCCACTGTCAGTCCCTTCGGGATCCATCCCATATTCATCTTGATAAAGGTGAGGTAATCTAGACTTTTTTGACCTAGGCGACTTCTCTTCTCAGTGACAATACCTCTTGCTGCACTGAAGGTCTTTTCTGACAGGACACTTGAAGCGGGGCAGGCCAGAAGTTCTATTGCAAATTGGGATAGCTCAGGCCACAGGTCAAGCCTGCACACCCAGTAGTCAAGGGGTTCATCGCTCCTCAGAGTGTCGATATCTGCAGTTAAGGCGAGGTAGTCTGCTACCTGTCGGTCGAGTCGTTCTCTGAGGGTGGACCCTGAAGGGCTGTGGCGATGCGTAGGACTTAAAAAGCTCTGCATGTCCTCCATCAACAACACGTCTTTAAAGTGTCCTGTCCTTGCCGGCGTGGTCGTAAGAGGAGGAGGATTACTTTCACCTCTTCCCCTGTTAGATTCCCGTTGTGCTGTGACATCACCCTTATACGCTGTGTAAAGCATACATTTTAATTTATTTTGAAACTGCTGCATCCTTTCCGACTTGTTGTAATTTGGTAACATTTCAGGCACTTTCTGCTTATACTGGGGGTCTAGTAGCGTGGACACCAAGTACAGGTCGTTCTCCTTCAGCCTTTTTATACAAGGGTCCCTCAACAGGCACGACAGCATGAAAGACCCCATTTGCACAAGGTTGGATGCCGAGCTACTCATGTCACGTTCCTCGTCCTCAGTGATCTCACTGAAGGTATGTTCTTCCCCCCAGCCACGTACAACACCACGGGTACCAAATAGGTGACAATGAGCACCCTGGGATGCCTGTTGTGGTTGGTCTTCCTCCACCTACTCAAAGCCACATTCCTCCTCTGACTCCTCTTCCTCACAATCCTCTTCCAGCGTTGCCGCAGGTCCAGCAAGCGATGCTGATAAGGCTGTTTCTGGTGGTGATGGGGACCACAACTCTTCCTCTTCCTCTTCACGCTCATCTACGGCCTGATCCAGCACTCTTCGCAGGGCACGCTCCAGGAAGAAAACAAATGGTATGATGTCGCTGATGATGCCTTCGGTGCGACTGACTAGGTTTGTCACCACCTCAAAAGGATGCATGAGCCTACAGGCATTGCGCATGAGCGTCCAGTAACGTGGCAAAAAAATTCCCAGCTCCGCAGAGGCTGTCCTAGCACCCCGGTCATACAAATAGTCGTTAACAGCTTTTTCTTGTTGGAGCAGGTGGTCGAACATTAGGAGTGTTCAATTCCAACGTGTCGGTCTGTCGCAAATCAAGCGCCTCACTGGCATGTTGTTTCGTCGCTGGATATCTGAAAAATGCGCCATGGCCGTGTAGGAACGCCTGAAATGGCCACACACCTTCCTGGCCTGCTTCAGGACGTCCTGTAAGCCTGTGTACTTATGCACAAAGCGTTGTACGATCAGCTACACACATGTGCAATGCACGGCACATGAGTCAACTTGCCCAAATTCAATGCCGCCAACAAATTTCTTCCGTTGTCACAAACCACATTGGCGATCTCCAGTTGGTGTGGAGTCAGCCACTGATCCACCTGTGCATTCAGGGCGGACAGGAGTGCTGGTCCGGTGTGACTCTCTGATTTCAGGCAAGTCAACCCCAAGACGGCGTGACACTGCAGTATCCGGGATGTGGAATAGTACCTGGGGAGCTGGGGGGGTGCCGTTGATGTGGAGCAAGACGCAGCAGCAGAAGAGGACTCAGCCGAGGAGGTTATGGAAGAGGATGGAGTAGGAGGAGTAGAGGAGGTGGCAGCAGGCCTGCCTGCAAGTCGTGGCTGTGTCACCAACTCCTCTGCAGAGCCACGCATTCTATGCTTGGCAGCCATCAGCAGGTTTACCCAATGCGCAGTGTATGTGATATACCTGCCCTGACCATGCTTTGCAGACCAGGTATCAGTGGTCAGATGGACCCTTGCCCCAACACTGTGTGCCAGACATGCCATTACTTCCTTTTGCACAATTGTGTACAGGTTGGGGATTGCCTTTTGTGCAAAGAAATTTCGGCCGGGTACCTTCCACTGCGGTGTCCCAATAGCTAAAAATTTTTGGAACGCCTCAGACTCCACCAGCTTGTATGGTAAAAGCTGGCGGGCTAAGAGTTCAGACAAGCCAGCTGTCAGATGCCGGGCAAGGTGGTGACTTTGTGACATTGGCTTCTAACGCTCAAACATGTCCTTGAAAGACACCTGACTGTGGGCAGATGAACAGGAACTGCTCAAGGTGAGAGACGGAGTGGCGGATGGTTGAGAGGGGGCAAGGAGGACAGCAGTGGTTGACGTGGCTGAAGATGCTGGACCAGGAGGAGGATGGCGGCTTTGAGTTTGTGTGCTGCTTGTACTCATGTGTTGATCCCATAGGCGTTTTTGATGTGCGATCATGTGCCTTCTCAAAGCAGTTGTACCTAGGTGGGTGGTGGACTTCCCACGACTCAGTTTCTTTTGGCACCGGTTGCAAATGGCATCGCTGTTGTCAGAGGCAGACACACAGAAAAATGCCACACTGCTGAGCTCTGCAATAACAGCATTCTGGTGGTGGCAACAGCATGCGTTGATTGGTGTGCTGTCTGGCTGACCCCGGGTGCCGATGCATGCTGTCTGACTGTGCCACTAGCTCCTTGCGACGACCTCCCCCTGCTTCCAACTCGTCTCCTCCTCCTCTCTGTCTCCCCATCTGAACTTTCCCCCTGTTCTTCTCTTCTAGCGGGCACCCACGTGACATCCACGGACGCATCGTCATCATCAACCGCTTCACTTGTATCTGACAACTCAGCAAAGGAAGCAGCAGCGGGTACAACATCATCATCATCATCACACCATACGTCCATGTGTGTAATGCTGCCTGACTGAGACATATCCCTGTTATCTACATCCTCTGGCAATAATGGTTGCGCATCACTCTTTTCTTCCAACTGATGTGTAAATAACTCCTCTGACAGATCAAGTGAAGCGGCTGTGGTGCTAGTGTTGATGGTGGCGGCAGGCGGGCGAGTGGTAACTTGAGAGGTGCCCGAAACTAAGCTGGAGGAGGATGGTGCCTCAAGGTTCCGAGCGGAAGCCTTAGAAGATTGGGTGTCCTGTGTTAGCCAGTCAACTATGTCCTCAGAACTTTTCGAGTTCAGGGTACGTGGCCTCTGAACACTGGGCATTATTCTAGGGCCAAAGGGAATCACAGCACCACGACCACGACGGCCCCTGCGGGGTGGCCTGCCTCTGCCTGTCATTTTTTTTTCGATTAGTGGTACTATGCATGCAAGCTACTGTAACAACAGATATGAGTGGCAGAAGTTGGCAAAGTAGACGCTGTAGGCCTGACACACACGCTTGCAGACAACTAACTGCTATTCAATCTATTACAGTCAAAATTGTATATTTTTTTTTAAATGTACACTACTGTTACACCAGATACAGAGGCGGCTCTAGACTTTTTGAGGCCTTAGGCGAAAATCAAATATGAGGCCCCCGCCACGCGCGCTAAAAGTAAAAAATAAGCAGCCGATATTAAAATTAACTGTATAAATTGCATATTTTAAGGCAAACATTAATAAACCTCATGATCTCACTATTCACAAACTTATTTTTGTTATTAAATTATTCTACAAAATACCTATACACAAACATTGGGTATAGATAAAAGGTTCGTGGCTGACTACTTAGTTATTCTTGTTGATGTCTCCTAAAACTGAAATAAAGTTGTCAACAGTGTATTAAAAGAACACTACAGTATCAGGAGCACAAATGTGTATTCCTGACCCTATCGTGTTTAACTATTTAGCCCCCACCCCCCAATGTAGTAAAAACGTACCTAATTTCTAGAGCTGCACAAGTCCGCCAGCGCCGGATCCGCCCGATTGGCTAACATAATCTAAACTGATGATCTCAGTCAATCACAATGCTTTCCCATAGGAAAGCATCGGATTGGCTGAGATCTTCAATTTTGATGTCAGCCAAGGAGTCAATACTATACTATAATACTATACTGTAATTATAACATATTACATATTATCATAATATTATTGTTAATATTAACATATTAACAATTAATATATTATTAAAGGGACACTCCAGACACCCAGAAGACTTCTGCTCATTGGAGTGGTCTGGGTGCCAACTCCCACTACTCTTAACCCTGCAAGTGTAATTATTGCAATTTTTTATAAAATGCAATAATTCCCTTGCAGGGTTAACTCCACCTCTAGTGGCTGTCTACTAGACAGCCACTAGAGGTCACTTCCTCCTTCATAGCACAGATTATCTGTGCTAGAGCGTCGCTGGACGTCCTCACGCTGTGTGAGGACCTCCAGCGTCGCTCATTTCCTCATAGGAAAGCATTTAATTTTTTTTCAATGCTTTCCTATGGGGAGCGCTAATGCGCAAGCACATTAGGTCTCCTCGGCCGGTGGGCGGGATCAGTCTCGCCCACCGGCCGACGGAGACAGTAGGAGGAGCGGCGCGGAGGAGGAGACAGTGACGAGGGACATCGTCACTGCCTCAGGTAAGTGACTGAAGGGGTTTTCACCCCTTCAGTAACCGGGTATTGGGGGGTGGGAGGGAGAGGGTACCTCCAGTGCCAGGAAAACTGATTGTTTTCCTGGCACTGGAGTTTTCCTTTAATTATAATAATTAATATAATAATTATGATAATATATTATAATTATAGCAAATAATATAATTATTATATTATTAATAATATTTAATATTGTTTAGTAATATTGTCATGATATACCACCATTATTCTGTGGAAAGATGGGGGGGTACAGCTCTCCTTCCCTTTTCTTTATTTTCCTTTGCTCTCCTTCCCTTCCCCTTTAATTTATTTTCAATGTGCTCTCTTTCCCTTCAATTTATTTTCCATGTGCTCTCCTTCCCTTCCCCTTTAACTTATTTTCCTCTGTTCTCCTTCCCTTCCCCTTTAATTTATTTTCCATGTGCTCTCTTTCCCTTCAATTTATTTTCCATGTGCTCTTTCCCTTCCCCTTTAATTTATTTTCCATGTGCTCTTTCCCTTCCCCTTTAATTTATTTTCCTTTGCTCTCCTTCCCTTCCCCTTTAATTTATTTTATTTTGCTCTCCTTCCCTTCCCCTTTAATTTATTTTCCTTTGCTCTCCTTCCTTTCCCCTTTAATTTAATTTATTTTGCTCTCCTTCCCTTCCCCTTTAATTTATTTTCCTTTGCTCTCCTTCCCTCCCCCTTTAATTTATTTTCTTTTGCTCTCCTTCCCTTCCCCTTTAATTTATTTTCCTTTGCTCTCCTTCCCTTCCCCTTTAATTTATTTTCTTTTGCTCTCCTTCCCTTCCCCTTTAATGTATTTTCCTTTGCTCTCCTTCCCTTCCCCTTTAATTTATTTTCCTTTGCTCTCCTTCCCGTCCCCTTTAATTTATTTTCTTTTGCTCTCCTTCCCCTTTAATTTATTTTAATTTGTTCTCCTTCCCTTCCCCTTTAATTTATTTTCTTTTGCTCTCCTTCCCTTCCCCTTTAATTTATTTTCTTTTGCTCTCCTTCCATTCCCCTTTAATTTATTTTCTTTTGCTCTCCTTCCCTTCCCCTTTAATTTATTTTCTTTTGCTCTCCTTCCCTTCCCCTTTAATTTATTTTCTTTTGCCCTCCTTCCCTTCCCCTTTAATTTATTTTAATTTGCTCTCCTTCCCATCCCCTTTAATTTATTTTCCTTTGCTCTCCTTACCTTTTTCTCTCTTCTCTTCTGCTCTCCTGAGTCCTTCCGTTATCTCCGTTTTCTCTCTTCTCCTCTGCTCTCTTTTCTTCAGCAGCAGCTACTCTTCTCTCTTCTTCTTGGTACCGCAGGCGGGGGAATGCAGTGACGGGTTATGTTGTGACGATGTTGCGTCGTGACGTCATCGGCATCGCGGATTGGCTGATTACCAGGAAGTGTGCAGGAGGAGGGGAGGGGACTCACTCCTGCACGGGGAAACCCATGTGAGAGGGTTTCATCTTGTAATAGCGCCGGCGCCGCGGCAATCTTGATGCGGCTGCCGGCTGGCATTAAAATATTTAATAATATAAATTTTTTTACTGGGAAAGAAAGTCCTGCAGCGGCTCTCTAATTACATGGTTTAGGCGGCCGCGAGGCCCCTTCTAGCGCGAGGCCTTAGGCGGCTGCCTAAACCGCCTAATTAGAGAGCCTCCTCTGACCAGATATGAGTTGCACTGGTGTGACACTGTGCCCTGGCAGGCCCTGAAACGCACACGTGTGAAGGAAACTGACTGCTATTATTTCACAGTCAAATTTCTAGGTTTTTTTTAATGTACACTACTGTTACACCAGATATGAGTTGCACTGGTGTGACACTGTGCCCTGGCAGGCCCTGAAACGCACACGCGTGAAGGAAACTGACTGCTATTATTTCACAGTCAAAAAAGTGTTGTTGTTTTTAAATGTACACTACTGTTACACCAGATATGAGTTTCACTGGTGTGACACTGTGCCCTGGCAGGCCCTGAAACGCAAACGTGTGAAGGAAACTGACTGCTATTATATTACAGTCAAAAAAGTTTAGTTTTTTTTCTAAATGCAAGCTATTGTGACACCAGATATGAGTGGTGGCACTGGGCAAGTGGGCACAGTATACGCTGTGAGCCTGACACACACGCTGGCAGGCAGGCAACTGCAATTAGATTACACAGGAAAAAAAAAAGCAGACTGATGTTCTATCCCTAAAAAGGGCTTTTTGGGGTGCTGTTCTTACAGCAGAGATCAGATGAGTCCTTCAGGACTGTAGTGGACACTGAATACACTAGCCTAGCTATCGATTTCCCTATTAAATCAGCAGCAGCTACACTGTCCCTCCTCTCACTAAGAATGCAGCTTCCGAATGAATCTAAAATGGATGCTGTCCAGGAGGTGGGAGGGTCTGGGAGGGAGGGTCTGCTGCTGATTGGCTGGAATGTGTCTGCTGACTGTGAGGTACAGGGTCAAAGTTTACTCAATGATGACAAATAGGGGGCGGACCGAACATCGCATATGTTCGCCCGCCGTGGCGAACGCGAACAAGCTATGTTCGCCAGGAACTATTCGCCAGCTAACTATTCGGGACATCTCTAATGAGAACGTTTCTACTTAAAAAGGACTGAATAAATACAGAGAGGCGTGTAGCATTTACCTCTTCCTTAGTTTTATAATCCCAAGAGTAAAATACTTGCATGTTTACTCAAAGGTTGTTTCTGAATAGCTTATAGTGAACGAAGCAGAGAAAAAAAAGTACAGCTTTACCTCAGAAATGCTTTATAAACTATCCCTATACTGTTCAATATGTTATTTCCTTTATCTTTGGAATAATAAGATTCTTTACAATGAATATGAATTACAATAAATGAGAAGGGGCTAACTCTAAACCTGATGTCTCCTTGAAAATACACTTGGAGTGCTACTCCCAAAAGATATATTATCCACCACTAAAACATGTTGCCATTTTTGCCCTAATATCTGATGTATGACGTTTTAAACTATATACTGTAATATAGGTTTTAAAGCAGCTCTGACACACTGCACCTCCCCAAAATTAACATTTTTAATACACTTTCCCTGGAAAAAGTAGGCTTATTTTTAAACTTAAATTTGTATAGAGGAGTGCTTCACAAATATGAAAATATATCCAAACTGTGAAAAACATCCCTTTTCAAATTCCCAATCTACTATTAAAGTGCAAGAGTGCCACAGCAAAATCAGCAAGTCATGGAAAATCTAAAATAAAGACTTCAGTAACCAAACATGGTTCATCTTTAACAAGTTTTTTTATAAGGTTGTTATACCAAATCAAGGTATGTTTTTATTCAAGAACTGTCAGGATCGGGACAGGGATCCAACACGCAGAGTACAAACAGTAGCCAGATACGTATACCGGACCTTAGAATGGCCGGACTAACGTAAGTAGTACAGTAAAGAATGGTCAAAGACAAGCCGAGGTCGAGGGTAACAGAAGACAGGTAAGCGAGAGACAAGCCGAATCAAGGGTAACAGAGATAAGCAGAGTAAGGTAAACAAGCCGGGTCAAAACCAAAAGGGATAATAGAATACACAAGCACTGAGTGACTAGAACAAGCTAGAACCACGACAGGGCAATGAGCTAATGAAAGAAGCTCTGTTAAATACCCTGTTCAGAGCAGTAACCACGCCTCCGAGGCTTCCTGATTGGTCCTGCAGCAATTGAGTGACAGGTCGTTCCGGAGGAGTGTCCTGATGACAACTTCCTGCCTAGATGCTGTAAAAGGCAGTCACTCCCTCGCGGCCGGCCTTGCATGACCGGATAGACCGTGGGGAAGGGAGCCATCAGGCCGTCTGGAAGGAGGAACAGCTAAGTCTCTACCTCTTTCGGAGGTAGAGACCACAGGTACCCTGACAGTACCCCCCCTCTCAGATACGCCCACCGGGCGGAATACACCAGGGCGAGAAGGGCATCGAGAGTGAAACGCCCTGCGGAGACGGGGAGCATGCACCTCCTCCTGAGGTACCCAACTTCTCTCCTCAGGACCATAACACTTCCAATCGACCAGATATTGCAGTTTCCCCCGGGAGATTCGAGAATCAACGATGGAATTGACCTCATACTCCTCCTGACCCTCCACCTGAACTGAGCGGGGAGGGGCGATCGTGGAGGAGAACCTGTTACATATTAATGGTTTTAGCAAGGAAACATGAAATGAATTAGGAATGCGTAAGGCATTAGGCAACGCTAAACGATACGCAACTGGGTTAATTTGAGACAGTACCCTGTAAGGTCCAATATATCGAGGAGCAAACTTCATGGACGGCACTTTTAACCGAATGTTTCTAGTACTTAACCATACTCTATCGCCTGGAACAAACACCGGTGCTGCCCTTCTACGTTTGTCAGCGTGTTTTTTAACCAGCGTAGAATTGTGCAGAAGGATTTGTCGAGTTTGATCCCACAACTCTCTTAAATTGGCAACATGAACATCCACCGACGGTATCCCTTGAGAAGAAGACTCCGAAGGAAGGATGGAAGGATGAAAGCCATAATTCAAGAAAAAAGGGCTAGAATGCGTAGAATCACAAATGAGATTGTTATGTGCAAACTCCGCCCAAGGAATCAAACCGACCCAATCATCCTGGTGTTCTGAAACGAAACAACGTAAATATTGTTCAACTTTTTGGTTAGTGCGTTCAGCAGCTCCATTGGACTGAGGATGATAGGCAGAGGAGAAATTCAATTTGATGCCTAGTTGGGAGCAGAATGATCTCCAAAAACGGGAAACAAATTGGGAGCCTCTGTCAGAGACAATCTGGGAAGGTATCCCATGCAAACGGAAAATCTCCCTGGCGAATATCTCCGCTAATTCGGGCGAAGATGGGAGTTTAGGTAAGGGAATGAAGTGAGCCATTTTAGTAAATCTGTCTACCACAGTGAGGATGACAGTCTGCTTTTTAGAGATAGGCAAATCAACAATGAAGTCCATTGCCAGGCAGGACCAAGGCTTTTCAGGAACCTCTAAAGGGTGTAGAAATCCGCATGGAAGCGAATGGGGTAGCTTGGTCTTGGTACAAACTTCACATGCCCCGATGAATTCTTTAATATCCTTGCGTAAGTCAGGCCACCAAAAATCTTTAGAGACCAGCGCATAAGTCTTGCGGATGCCAGGATGCCCAGCCACCTTACTGTTATGGAGACAGCGTAGCACCTCCAGTTGGAGAGCGGCAGGAACGAAGTGTCGATCCCCAGGGGTCTGTTTAGGTGCCAAATGCTGAAACTTCATGATCTCAGAAAGCAATGGAGAGTGAATCCTGAGATTCGTGTTCGCGATGATATTCCCCTTAGGAACTATGGAGGACAGAAGTGGTTCAGTTATAGTGGATGGTTCATATTGACGAGACAATGCATCGGCTTTAGAGTTCTTAGAACCAGGTCTATACGTAAGTACAAAATTAAAGTGAGTGAGGAACAAGGCCCAGCGAGCCTGCCTGGCGGACAAGCGCTTCGCCTCCCCAATATAAGACAAGTTCTTATGATCCGTTAGAATAGTAACAGGGTGTAGTGTCCCTTCCAGTAAATGTCTCCACTCCTTTAAAGCCTTAATGACCGCTAACAATTCCCTCTCCCCGATGTCATATCTGCTCTCAGGCCCAGAAATTTTTTTAGAGAAGAAACCACAAGGGTGTAACGGTTTATCCACCCCTAACCTTTGAGACAGAACAGCCCCAACTCCTGTCTCAGAAGCATCGACCTCGAGCAAGAAAGGCGTATCAGGATGAACTAGAATGGGAGCTGAGGCAAAAAGTTCCTTGAGAGTCTTAAAAGCACCAAGAGCTTCCTCAGACCAGAACTTAGTATCAGCCCCTTGTTTGGTCATATTGGTAATAGGCGCAATGATAGAGGAGTAACCCTTAATGAAGCGCCTATAGTAGTTGGAAAACCCAATAAACCTTTGGATAGCCTTGAGTCCTTTGGGCAAAGGCCAGTCTAAAATAGATTGGAGTTTACCAGGATCCATTTTAAAACCTTCCCCAGAAATCACGTACCCCAGGAAGTCTACCTGAGCCTGATCAAAACTGCCCTTCTCCAATTTGCAGTATAGACCATGTTGCAGAAGTTTGTGTAACACCTTTCTGACCTGTCTATGGTGAGTCTCAATCTCCTTAGAGTGTATTAGTATGTCGTCCAGGTAAACAATAACACAATCCTGCTGAAACTCCCTAAGTACCTCATTAATCAAATCTTGAAATACTGCAGGAGCATTGCATAGTCCAAATGGCATAACAGTGTATTCGTAATGGCCATACCGGGTATTGAATGCCGTCATCCACTCGTGACCTTGCTGGATTCTCACCAAATTGTAAGCCCCTCTGAGATCTAACTTGGTGAAGATTTTGGAGCCCTTAAGACGATCAAATAACTCGGTAATCAGTGGGATAGGATAGGCATTTCTGACAGTTATTTTATTCAAGCCTCGGTAATCGATACAAGGTCTCAGCGTGCCATCCTTTTTCTTAATGAAAAAGAACCCAGCCCCGGCCGGAGAAGAAGACCTCCTAATGAATCCCTTTTCTAAATTCTCCCGAATATACTCCTCTAGAACCAAGTTTTCCTGAACAGACAAGGGATATACATGACCCCTCGGAGGCATAGTCCCGGGTAGAAGCTTAATTTTACAATCAAATGACCTGTGGGGCGGTAAAGAATCGGCATTCTTCTTGTCAAATACTGCCTTTAAGTCCAGGTAAAGGTCTGGTATCTGTCCTTCTGTGGACTGAGTAGGATTCTCCGGTATGTTAATGTTAGCTAATGGAGAAACCTTGCCTAAACACCTCTCCTGGCAGCCCTGGCCCCACGAGAGTATCTCCCCTAACTCCCAATCGATAATAGGGTTATGTTTCTTCAACCATGGGTACCCCAGAACTATGGGAACGGAAGGGGACAAAATCAGCAAAAGAGATAAATTCTCCACGTGTAGGATACCAACATTTAAATTAATGGGTACGGTCTCACGAAAGATAACAGGATCTAGTAGTGGTCTACCATCTATGGCCTCAACGGCCAAGGGTGTCTCCCTTAGCTGGGATGGGAAATTGTTTTTAATAGCAAAGGCTTGGTCTATAAAATTCTCAGCAGCACCGGAATCTATCAAAGCCATAGCCCTGACTACTTCCTTCTCCCAAGTTAAGGAAACTGGTAGCAGAAGCCTGTGATCTTTATAATTAGGAGTAGAGGACAAAATAGAAACACCCAAGGCCTGTCCTCTAGAGAGACTTAGGTGCGAGCGTTTCCTGGACGGTTAGAACAGTTCGAGAGTAAATGCCCTTTGGCTCCACAATACATACACAGACCCTCTCTTCTCCTGTACTGTCTTTCCTCCTCAGAGAGGCGGGTATACCCTATCTGCCTCGGTTCAGGAAGCAAAGATACTGTGGAGTCAGGAGTTGGAAAAGCGGGGGCTAACCTAAAAGAAGGTCTCCGATTCCTCTCTCGAGTGTTCTGTCTCTCTCTTAAACGTTCATCTATCCGAGAGATGAACGAAATTAAGTCCTCTAAATTCTCAGGGAGTTCTCTAGTAGCAACCTCATCAAGGATTACATCTGATAGGCCATTCAAAAATACATCCATATATGCCTGCTCATTCCACTTGACTTCTGACGCCAGAGACCTGAACTCTAGTGCATAATCCACAAGTGTTCGGTTCTCCTGTCTCAGGCGCAACAGTAATCTGGCTGCATTCACCTTTCTACCTGGAGGGTCAAATGTTCTTCTAAAAGCAGCTACAAATGCATTATAGTTATACACCAATGGGTTTTCGTTTTCCCATAATGGGTTGGCCCATCTCAGAGCCTTCTCAATAAGTAGGGTGATAATAAATCCTACCTTAGCCCTATCTGTAGGATAGGAGCGAGGTTGCAATTCAAAGTGGAT
This sequence comes from Pelobates fuscus, assembly GCF_036172605.1. Taxonomy (NCBI): domain Eukaryota; kingdom Metazoa; phylum Chordata; class Amphibia; order Anura; family Pelobatidae; genus Pelobates; species Pelobates fuscus. The sequence goes on from NC_086317.1 coordinate 258,885,301, forward strand.
ACTAATTTGATTTAAAAAACCACGACACTTCTCAGGAGCCCCGCCATAGTGTACTGGGGGGGTAATGCGAGAAGAAGCACCCACTGTGGCTACCTCTAGACCTGAACCGACAGGAGAAATAGGGGTATTATGTATCTCCTCTGGTGGGTTATTGGCACGAGATAAAAGTGCCTGTAGCGCAAGCGCCATCTGATCCATTCTATGATCCATGGCTTCAAACCTAGGATCAGGAGAAGCAAGCTGACTGTTTGTACTTGCAGGATCCATTGGCCCTGTCGTAATGTCAGGATCGGGACAGGGATCCAACACGCAGAGTACAAACAGTAGCCAGATACGTATACCGGACCTTAGAATGGCCGGACTAACGTAAGTAGTACAGTAAAGAATGGTCAAAGACAAGCTGAGGTCGAGGGTAACAGAAGACAGGTAAGCAAGAGACAAGCCGAATCAAGGGTAACAGAGATAAGCAGAGTAAGGTAAACAAGCCGGGTCAAAACCAAAAGGGATAATAGAATACACAAGCACTGAGTGACTAGAACAAGCTAGAACCACGACAGGGCAATGAGCTAATGAAAGAAGCTCTGTTAAATACCCTGTTCAGAGCAGTAACCACGCCTCCGAGGCTTCCTGATTGGTCCTGCAGCAATTGAGTGACAGGTCGTTCCGGAGGAGTGTCCTGATGACAACTTCCTGCCTAGATGCTGTAAAAGGCAGTCACTCCCTCGCGGCCGGCCTTGCATGACCGGATAGACCGTGGGGAAGGGAGCCATCAGGCCGTCTGGAAGGAGGAACAGCTAAGTCTCTACCTCTTTCGAAGGTAGAGACCACAGGTACCCTGACAAGAACACGGGGAGCTACACGTGGGAAGAGATGTGTCTAAAATAGACACTGAAACACTGAAAACATATGAGCCAATATTAAGACTCTAGTGCACGTTAGTGAAACCACCATCTATTTATTACGATAACATTATTCCTTCAGTGTTGCACTATATATTTCTTTCTCTTTTTTCTTCTACTTATATACCTCTCGTCCACCCACAAATGGGGAGTGTTTGCCGTTGATCACTGGGAAGAGGGATTGAGTCACCCTTGATTGACTACACTGCATATTATCCAGAGCCATCTTTTGGGCTCTGGAGAATGTGATTGGACATATTAAGGTATTCATATTTGTTATACATATTATAGTTCTATACCGTATGCATTTTTTGTTTTAATTTTTAACCATGGACCATCTTCAAGGATCTACAGTATCCTAGGGTATTATACTCACAAGTTGCTATTTTGCAATTATTTAAGAGATTTCTGTATGCACATTTTGCACATTTATAAGATGTATTATGTCTATGGATTAGAGTACATTGTTATATGCATGAATTCCTTGTATGATTGATTTGTATGCACTAGAACATTTTGTTAGATCTATACGTTTTTAATTGATTAAGTTCAACATATTTATTTATTTGATTGGCACTTTTTCATAGGAATTTGTGGATTTCCATGAGTTGCTGATTTTGCTGTGGTACTCTTGCACTTTAATGGTAGATTGGGAATTTGAAGAAGGGATGTTTTTCGCAGTTTGAATATAGTTTAAGATTTGTGAAGTGCTCCACTGATTATACGAGTTTTGGTTGTCTTTTAGGTATAGGTGGATAAATTAATTCATATTGTTTTTTTTAGATTTTTGAAGAAGCGCACACTTTCTTTTTTTTATCGTATTATATTTTTTAATTCCCTTGTTGCTCAGTATGTTTAATCTAGAATTTTTTTTTAGATACTGAAATTGAAAGAGCTGTGCCATCCATACGAGATCTTTGTGAAATATAATTGTCTTACAAGATTTTGGGCCCACACATCCATAATAAAAGTTTGCATTAATTATGAAGCAGAATAAAAAAGGGAAAGACAGATCATGGAAAAGAGATGGATATCACCTACAAATAACAGGGGACCCAAATAGGACAATGACAAATGATGAAGAAATTAGGTCAAAAGCCACTAAGATACAAAAAGCTAGGGAACAGACTGATGGAGAAACAGAAGTTAAATAAAAGTTAATGTAGACAGGGCCTGCACTACCCTAAGGTGGCACAGACGGCCGACCTAGGGTGCACTGGCCCTGGGGGTGCAAGATCCAGCTGACTGGCAGGAGGGGAGCGTCCAGTACAGCTCTCCCCTTCTATCGGTCTCTGTGTGTCTTCTCACCTTCCTCCTGTAGCGTGGCCGAATGCAGATCAGGGAAAAGGAACTTCCCTAATCTCTATCCCGGTCTCACAGAAAGTGGTCACTGAGAGCGCAGAACTGGTCCGCGCTCGGCCACGCTACAGGAGGAAGGTAGGGAGACACATTAGGCAGCAAAAGGGTAAAACATGGAGAGAGAGAGGGAGAACGGGGTAATACATGGGGGTGGGGTAGAAATAAGGCAGATTGGGGGGACTGGGAGAATGAGACAGATGGTGGGCTGGGGGAATGAGACAGATTGGGGGTGAGCTGGTGGAATGAGACACATTAGGGAGGAGCTGGGGGAATGAGACACATTGTGGGGAACTGGGGGAATGAGATAGATTGGGGGCTGGGGGAATGAGTCACATTGGGTGGGAGCTGGGTGAATAAGACTCATGGGACTGGGGGAATGAGACAGATTGGGTGGGAAGCTGGGGTAAACTAGGGCAATGAGAAATATTGGGGTGAGCTGGGGGAATGAGACACATGGTGGCTGGGGGAGGAAATTAGACACATGGAGGGGCAAGATATGTTTGCAGATAGCATTAAATAAAATAATGCAAATAATAACATCCCGGGGCAGTACTAGATAGACCTACCCAAGTCACCAAGCGCTATGAAGATTTTCTTAGTCAAAATCTTGGTATTAACAATTTTCAGAAATTTGCACTACCAGGGGCTGGAGTAAATGAGTCACATGGCGGGGTTGTGGCAGGGACACAAAGAGAAATAGAGAGACTGGGGGAGAAGGAGACAAGGTGCTGGGGAAGGAGACACAGAGGGGCTTGGAAGGGAAGAAAGAAACACACAAAAGGCCTAGGGAGAAAAAGAGACATCCATCGGGGCTGGGGGGTACAAAAAGACACAGAGGGGCTGGGTAAGGGGAAAAAGAGATAGACATGGGTTGGGCAAGTGGGAGTAGAGACAGATATTGGCTGGTGGGGACAAAGACACACAGAGGGGCTGTGGGGAGAAAAAAAGACAGAGGGAATGGGGATGGAGTGAAAGAGATACACAAAAAGGGAGTAATAAATTCAAGGGGTGAATTTAGGGACACACAGGTAAAGATGCATTTTTTAGGGGTAACAGGTGGGGGGGAGGGGGGAATGCATCTCCACATGTGTAGCCAGTACAGCCTTACTCATGCAAAGCTTTATATGACTAAGGCTGTACAGGCTGTACAGGCTGAAACGTGGCATTTGTGTTGTATCATGTGAGCACCAATAAACTTAATCATTATGCACCTACATTGTAAAGCCTGTAAATTGTATTCTGATAAATTGAAAAAGAAACAGAGCATAACTTGGCAAAAACATGGTATAGGTGATTTTCAGTGTTTTGAATCATTGAACAAAGGTGCAATTTCCAGAGAACTGATGGTTCCCCTTTAACATACTGGTGCTCTTTCTATTCTAGGTTTCAGGAAACCAATTGTAAAAGATTAACACTATGGTATAGGTTAATTTAGGTACTGCAGAAAATGTAGCCCATGGAGCAGCGCAGCTAAGGGGAATGGGCCTTGACATTGCTAGGAGACAGGCATAGAATAAGGGTATGTGTGAGTTGGCTATGTGGATATGTGGGGTGGGCTTTTGGGTAAGGAGAGTATACATAAGGGGCCATTTTAGATTAGGGGCCACCTTACTTAATCCTCACTTACCTGTTGTTGTCCCACTCTCCCTCCCTTTTTTCAGAGGATAGCTCCAGCCTGGTCACGTAGGTGGGGGATGGATACAAAAGTTGGGAAGTAGGTCAGTTGTTCATAGGTATGTTAGTTTTAGTTTACTAAGAACAGTTACGTTTGGAATGGTATTGGTAGGTTCGAGCTTGTCGGTAGCTCCGAACCTGGTGTGTGTAGATTGTATCTTGGTATACCCCTACATTGTGAAATCTGGAAAATCATGCCCACAGTGGTAATAGTTTACGTTTTATGTTCATTGATTTAGATGTTATAGTTGGTATCAATAATTGTTATGTGGGTCATTGTCGGGGTAGTTATGTTAAAGGTATGGGGGTTAATAGTATTATGTATTGTGTTGACAATGACCTTATAATTGTACATGTTCATTTTTATATCATTAAAGCTGTGATATTAATTTTAGCAATACAAGGTGTCTGAGTTTTTTGGGGGTATGGGGTTAATTCAGGGGCTTGCTGTAGATAGGGACATGGGAGTGGCAAAGTTAGGCATCTCTAGTGAAATGGTCCATTCATGCTCATTTTTGGTGGCAGGTGCAGAATTTTCTGACATAAGTATTTGATACAGATAATCAAGACAATATCTTCCTTCATTATATCAGAACCCCAATGCCTAAAAACAACATCAACAAAAATCAAGTTTAATGCATCTGCTTCACATGGCCACAAATATGTCTGAACACTCACAGTTCTCAGTTTAAGAGTAAAACACATGGAAAACATTTAAAATTAAATCTCCCATAATTTGCTGTGCTAGATTTGCCATCTACTTGCCGTAATTCCTGAGTGGCAATTCGTTTAAGCAAGATATGTAGGAAAGCACATAGAACTATTTGTGGATAGAGGATTGGTTTGTTTCATTTTTTTTTTCCTGTTTTTATCTTTGTACCCTTTCGCTGTTGTTGTTTACCATTTTCATTTTTTTTTAAACTTAAAGAACATTTGAAAATAACAACAAAAGAACATCCAAAAGAACTCTAAAGTACATTACATTTTAATAATTCCCTGATTTCAAAATGAGGAATGTAAAATTTGTAGGAATAGAACAAATACAATCATATGATAAAAACATTATCCCAGAGAGAAACCTTTTGTATTCAGGGATTGAAATAGGAACTTAAGATCTGGTTAATAATTTTTCATCCTTTTTCCATTTCTCGACAGCACATTTTCCCAGACTCCTTTATGTTACTTGGTATTTGGTTGCACTTTTATTTGTATTTTTTTTAAATTATTTTTCATGGATTCATGTATAATTAAAAAAAATATACATTGCTCAACCACAATATTAAAACCATTGAGGTGAAGTGAGTAACATAGATTAGATTGTTACAATTGCACCTGTCAAGGGGTGGGGTATATAAGGCAGCAAGTGAACAGTCAGTTTCTGAATTTCATATGTTGGAAGCAGAAAAAATAGGCAAGCGAAAAAATCTGAGTGACTTTGACAAGGGTCAAACAGTGATGGTTAGATGACTGGGTCAGAGCATCTCTAAACAGCAAGTCTTGTGAGGTGTTTCCGGTGTGCAGTGTATAGTACCTACCAAAAGTGATGCGAGCAAGGACAACCATTTAACAGGCGTTTGGTTAACTCATTGATGCATATGGGGAGTAAAGGCTAGCCCATCAGGTCCGATCACACAGAGGGGCTACTGTAGCTCAAATTGCTGCAAAACAGCCATTATAGAAAGGTGTCAGAATACATAGTGCATCACAGTTTGTTGCAAATGGGGCTGCCTATCCACAGACTGGTCAGAGTGGCCATGATAGCCCCTGTCCACTACCAAAAGCGCCTTCCATGGGGAGGTGAGCATCAGAACTGGACCACAAAGCAATAGAAGAAGGATGAATCATGATGATGAATCATGTTTTTTAGATCAGGTGGATGGCCACATCATGCATGTGGCGGCAGGATGCACTATGGGAAGAAGGTAGGCCAGCAGAAGCACTATTGTGCTCTTGGAAATGTTCTGCTGGGAAATCTTGAGTCCTGCCCAGGAATTGTTTGGGTAACATGACAAAGGGATTAATGTGATTCCTTGGCCTCCAAATTCCTAGATCATAATCTGATTCAGCATCTGTGGGATATACTGTAACAAATCCAATCTTTGGAAGCCCCACCTCACAACTTGTAGGAGTTAAAGGAACTGCTTCTAATGTATTGGTGCCAGATACTAGAGGACACATTCAGAGATCTGTGCCTCGATGCATCAGAGCAGTTTTGGCAGCATGAGGGGGACCTACACGATATTTTAGGCAGGTGATTTTAATGTTGAGGCCTATCAGTGTATTTATTGTTCAAAATATTAATAATTGTCCCCTTGTTTTGCCTTCTTGTTTTTTGTAATCTTTGTTTATCATTTTATTATATGTTGAAGCATCATATTTGATTGAGAAGTTTTCTTTCTATAATCTGGGTTAATGTATCAAGAAACACTCACTTAAGGAATGGAATGACAGTACCACCGTAGTAGTTATGAACTATGAAAGATGTTTTTCCACAACTGGTGACACAACTATGAATTATGTTCTGGAGAAATGACATGGGCTACTAAAAGAAACAAGAGCATTCTGACTATTTCCATTGTATATTTCTTATAGCATATATCTGTCATTGATATCTGGGGGATTTGGGGAGACTGAAAAAAAAGGTATTCCACTAAATATTTTGGCAATGAACATCATCTGCTTATCGAATGTTGAGACGGAGAGAGGGTACAGAAAAGAAAATGGGGATGGGGTAAAGGTACAAAATAGAACACAATGGTGTACATACAGCATATAGTAGTAAAGATAAAGTCACAATATGACAGACATTGCAAGCGTCACAAATTACTTCTGATTACAAGGATTAGTGAGTTGAGCCAATTGTCCAGTTATGCACAATAGTTAGAGTACCGTACAATGACTAATTCTGCATAGCAGACATTACCAGGAGCTAAACCTCTTCACCCGCAGTCCTCAAGCCTCTATGTATCCACAGTCTCCAAATCTCTGTTTTTTTTTACTTTAGGGGAATGTAAATTTACATAATTAAGCATTATTATTATTAACTTTATTCCTGCTAAGCTAGGTATAACTGAAGATTTACAGTGTGAGGTATAGCTGCCATCAAAATATGGATAGCCAAAGCTTTAGCTGGATGAAAAGTGGTGTCTGGAAAATGAAGGCACAAAAATATATTGGGGTCAAAACTGATGCTCTTGTCGCAGTATTCCAGTAATAATTTATGTACATTTTGCCAAAATTCTGTGCGATCTGAGCATATGTTGCAGGAATCTACCGCCCACTTAGCTCCCCTGTGCATTCCTTATCTGACATAGCACATCTCCTTAGTGAAACACAAAAAGTGAACTGTTGGTCTTTGGAGAGTTTAATATTGATTGGATGAATCCTAAAAACAATAGTTCTTGCTCGCTGTTTAAGACTTTGCAACTAACGCAATTAATTTCTTCCCCAACTTGCATAAACATTAAAAGCCATAACCATACCCTGCTTGATTGGATTCTCTCCACTTCTCCTGATAGAATCCAGGAGGCCGGTGTTCTCCATAACAGTTTCAGTGATCACTGCTTAGTGTACTGCGTGAGCAAAATAAAGGCTACTAAATCCTCTTTCAAGATTAAAATCACCAGGTCCTCCAAAAAATTTAATCTTGAATCCTTTTTAAATGATCTCAAGAACATACCATGGCACCGATTAAACATTATCCCAGATCTAGACTTGCAGTTGAACTCTTTCAGTCTGAACTCCTACAAGTTTGGAATTTGCATGCCCCGCTGCGTAAGGTGAGAGTTAAAGGGGCACATATGAACTGGATCACAGCTGACCTCATCCAAATGTACTAGTTTCGGGATTCATTGTGGTCAAAGTTCAAGTGTACTGGCTCTATGAACAATCACTGTGCATATAGAAAATGGCAAAATATATGCACAAAACAAACAAAATTGGCCAAGGCCCAATATTTCTGTGAAAATCTGAACAATAACCTATCAAACCCTAGAAACTTTTGGAAAGTCATAAGTAAATTACAAACTCCCCCAATCCACTCCCAAACCCCCACTGTCAAAGTGGATAACCAAACCCTGCAACTTCCCTTAGATGTAGCAAATGCCTTTTTGTCAGATGCTCCACTACCCTAATTGCCACGCTAATAAATGACACGCATCCTGAAACTACAAATGTGGATCAGGCCCCACTAAATTTGCAAAGACTCAATATAGACACATTCATTTTTAGACCTGTACCTATTAGTGTCATTAAAAAACACCTTAAAAATCTAAAAATGAAAAACCAGTCTGGACCTGATCAAATCTCAGCAATGCTGTTGAAGCTCAGTGCCCCGGCAATTGCTAAACCTGTCACAACCCTAATTAATGAATCCTTGGTGTCTGGATACATACCCAAACTTTGGAAGACTGCAGGTTTTCGCCTGAATCACTCCACTACAACTGCTCTCTTAAAAGTTTACAATGACATCCAAACTGGCATGGAACAAGGAGACCTAACTGGAGCTATTGTCTTTGATTTTTGCAAAGGCCTTTGACACGGTAGACCACGACATTCTACTGCACAAACTCAAAAACTCAGGTATTGGTGATTGTCCGCTAACCTGGTTTCAACTGTATGTATCGGATCACTCGCAATATGTGTCCATTTCTGACAGCGACTTTCTCCCACTCCAGTCACGTGTGGTGTTCCCCAAGGTTCCATCATCGGCCCCCTACTATTTACATTATTTAGAAATGATCTGCCTAATGTCTGCAAATCCTCAAATGTACACATGTACGCTGACGATACAGTGATCTATGCGAGCAAATCCGATCTACCGCAGCTTGAGGTTGTGCTCCAAGACCAGTTCACAGAGGTAGAAAAGTGGATAACAAAAAAACAAACCCTTCCTAAACACTGACAAAGCTGCCACAATGATCTTTGGAACAGTACCTAAATTACACAATTCCCACCTATCCATCAAAACTAATTCAAAAAGCACACTGACGCAGTCCACTCTTTCAAATACTTGGGTATGTTGTCAGACCCCAATCTATCTTTTGGCCTCCACATAGAAAAACTTGCATCCAAACTTTATCCAGAACTAGGTGCCCTGTACAGAAACAAATCCTGCCTAAGCCCTACAGTGAAAGAAAAGAGTGTACAGTAAATGCTGATGCCAATCATTGATTATGGGGATTTATTAGATGCACCTGCACCGCAATCCCATATTAATAAACGCAATACATTGTATAACTCGTTCTGCCGATTTGCGCTACAATGTAATTACAGGACCCACCATTGTGACATGCTAAAAGAACTAAACTGGCTGTCGCTGGAATCCAGACGTACCCTTTATCTTTCCAACCTTGTGTTTACCTGAGCAGAATGCTCTCCTCGGCTGTTCCCACCTGCTATAACCTCCGATCCAGTACCAGCACTTTATTTAGTCTACCTCAATACAAAAAGAAAGCGGCCGATCCTCCTTTTCCTACAGAGCGCAGCAATTACTTTGCTGCAGAAGGATTTAGATAGACTGGGGGACTGGGCACTCAATGGCAGATGAAATTTAATGTTGAAAAATGCAAAGTTATGCACTTCGGCGTAAAGAATACACAAGCAACGTATACCCTTAATGGAAGCGAATTAGGGATAACAACACACGAAAAGGACTTGGGAATTGTTATAGACAACAAACTATGCAACAATGTGCAATGTCAATCAGCAGTGGCCAAGGCCAGTAAGGTATTGTCATGCATGAAAAAGGGCATTCATTCTCGGGACGAGAATATCATTTTGCCTCTCTATAAATCACTGGTAAGACCACATATTGAATATGCTGTGCAATTTTGGGCACCTGTTCTAAAGAAGGATATCATGGCACTAGAAAAAGTGCAGAGGCGGGCTACAAAATTAATAAAAGGAATGGAACATATCAGCTATGAAGAAAGGTTAACAAATTTAAACCTATTTAGTTTAGAAAAACGTCGCCTGAGAGGGGATATGATAACATTATACAAATATATTCGGGGCCAATACAAACCATTGTGTGGAAATCTATTCACAAACCGGACTTTACATAGGACACGAGGCCATGCGTTTAGACTGGAAGAAAGAAGATTTCGTCTAAGGCAAAGGAAAGGTTTTTTTTACTGTAAGAACAATCAGGATGTGGAATTCTCTGCCTGAAGAAGTGGTTTTATCAGAGTCCATACAGATGTTCAAACAGCTACTAGATGCATACTTGCAAAGACAGAATATTCAAGGATATAATCTTTCAATGTAGGGTAATAACTGCTTGATTCAAGGATAAATCTGACTGCCATTCTGGGGTCAAGAAGGAATTTTTTGTCCTAGCTTGTTGCAAAATTGTGCTTCAAACTGGGTTTTTTTCTTTTTTCTTTTTTTTTTTTTTTTTTTTTTTTTTTTTTTCTTTTGGATCAACAGCAAAAAACAGGTGTGAGGAAGGCTGAACTTGATGGACGCAAGTCTCTTTTCAGCTATCTAACTATGTAACTATGTAATTATGGAACGACCTCCTGCACACTTTAAAATCTTCCCCAAGCCTAAGATTCCTCTCTACACACCTCAAAACAGAATGCACGTGTTATGGTTGATTTTATATTTCCTACCTGTTCTATGTTAAATATTGTATATATTGTGTATTAATATTGTGTTTGTATTTTATCGTACCCTAATGTATTAATGCAATGTTTTGTGGACCCAGGATATACTTGAAAACAAGAGAAATCTCAATGTATCTTTCCTGGTAAAATATTTTATAAATAAAATATGTGCATATAAGGGTCTAACTGGTGTCCACACCTTCAACAGAGCAGGGATGCATTGGGATATGCTTTGTGTAATCTATGTGCCTCCACTAGAGTGTAACACCAGGATTCCCCTTTAAGGCAATTATGCAAGCCCTCCATTGGAAGTTCAAATGAACGTTTCTTCTCCCATTTAGCCATAAAACCAAACTTTGTGTGATAGGGCAACTCTGCCTTGTTATCACATGGCACAGTGATCGTGATCTGGGCTTAGGAGGAGATTGCCAACACCAAGCCAACAGTCTTCCCCTTGGGGATTGTTTTGTATAATCTGGTGTCCACTTGTATAAAAGTATTTAGGCAAGATACGTTTTAGTTGTACATAGAGGAAAATACAATTTGGAGGTAAGGGAAATCTTTCATGCAGTATGGGGAAGGGAACAATTTGCAGACGATCTACTATTTGTGAGATATGTGTCATGCCTCTCTCCTGCCAAGCCCCAAATGGGAAAGATTCAATGACCGCTATTAGTGCCAATAGAAGGGCACATGGAAGAAACTTCCCAGGAACCACCCATTTGGACCAAAGGGAGTCCCAAGTGTCCAACATATTAGCTAAACATGAATTAGAGGTGAACAATACCCTTACGGAAAGTTCTGGGAATCCGAAGCACCCTCAGTGCTGAATAGATATGTCAAATAATTTGTTTGCCAATCAAAATTAAAGTACAGGATGAGAGTGTGGGCCAGGCTATGTGGAACGTTGATCAGTGGTGTATTTTGGTCTTGTGCTATCTTAGGCATGACTAAACTTGGGCACCCCTTAATCTAAATTTGCCTTCCCATTCCACCGCTTCCTGTTTAAGACCCACCCTTCCTCTTTTGGCTGCACCTTTTCCGCTTAGAACTCCACCTCTTCATATCCTATTCTTTTAAGCACACACTCTCACTGACCCATACAAGTACTCATTGGCACACAAACTGTTTAACTAATACAGACTTTCACTGACAGAACATGCCATCACTGATACAGATATACTGACATACACACAGTCCGTAACCAACACACACTTTCAATGACACTCACACTGACACAACAACTCACTGACAGAAACACACTCTCAGATACATATACACTCAGTGACAGAGACACACTCTTACTGATTTAAAACACACTGACAGACATACATTCACTGACAGACACATTGATATACACGCACTCACCGACAGACACACACTGACATTCATACACACACTCAATGACAAATACACAGATGTCACTGACACCGATTTTTACTGATAAGACACTTACCGACAGACACACAGTCACTGACAGACACACACACACTGACAGGCACATACACTCAATGATAGAAACACACTGACAGTTACACAAACGTTACTGACAGACACAAACTCTCAGTGATTTGTCACACACTCACAGACACACACACATTCACTGAGAGACACACACATGCAATGACAGACACACACTCACTGTGGCGGAACAGACCTCGCCACGTGTCCTTCTGACTATGGCCCTGGGATATAGGGCATTTGAAAACACTATTTGTGCCCTGTGATAAAACTGGAGATTGTGCACAAATATGACCATTGTCCATATTTTTTATGATTCCCTTTGTTTGTTGCACTGTTCTCCATGTGTTTCATCTGTTGGTTCGGCTGGATAGACTACCAGACAAACTGTGGAGTTACTGGGTGGCCACCATTTCATGTATCTGTCAGGGTACCTGAAGTCTCTACCTCCGAGAGAGGTAGAGACTTAGACGTTCATCCGTCCGGACGGGCTGTTTCCTCTGTTCCTCGCGGTCCATCCGGTCACGTAAACGCCGGCCGCGAGGGACTCACTTCCTTTTCTAGCAGGACGTCCGGAAACCGACGTCATGACGCCAACCCGGAACGACCTGTCACTCAATCCTTCAGAGACTAATCAGGACTCGTCGGAGGCATGTCTACCCTTCCGAGCCAGGGTATTTAAACTTGCTTCTCCCATTTGCTCATTGCCCTGTCGTGGTTCTAGTCTGCCTAGTCACACAGTGCTCTTGTATTTCTGTTATCCCTTTGGTTCTGACCCGGCTTGTTTGACTTACTCTGTTTATCTCTGTTACCCTTGACCCGGCTTGTTCCTCGCTTACCTGTCTTCTCGTTCCCTCGACCTCGGCTTGTCTTTGACTATTCTCTATATTCTCCGTACGTTAGTCCGGCCATTCTAAGGTCCGGTATACGTATCCTGTACCTGTTTGTACTCTGCGTGTTGGATCCCTGTCCCGATCCTGACAGTATCAGAGGCACATGGTGAGAACAATGGATGAAGCACATGGTGAGAACAATGGATGGCGGCCATTGTAACTCACAGACAATGTTTTGACTTTTCTACACGGTGCCATCTCGCCGGTATTTGGTGCACAAAGACATCGTTCAGTAGTTTTAAACTACAGAACAGGGGACACATTTAACAGTAATTATGTTTCATATAACCTGTATATGTTCTGCGGAATCTGCATTAAACCATATCTTCCAAACTACTGAACGGATCTCGGTGAATTTTGGATATCTGGTTCACCCAGATCCCCCGGTTCCGAGGATATATGGTGTTATTGCATGTTTTGGGGGCCCTGTGATAGGTTTTATAATACTGTATTTTCCTGCCTGTGATAATTAAGTTAGTCTATTGTGCTGAGATAATTGTATCAAAGGCAGAAGGGAGGATTTCTGATTTAATGAATGGAAGTGTTAGCTGTGTTGTAATGTGTTGATTGGTTGTTCTTCAAAACCCTGCGGGCAGTACTATGTTTGTAGAATGTGAATAAAAGAGGCTGTATGTGCCAGTACAGTCAGTTCTTCTTGACCCTCAACACGTAGTCTTGTCTCGTGATTGGAGGGGACAGCTATACTCACACTGGGGATTGCTATGCTCTGCATACTCCCTTGAGCTTTAATCACTTAGCTCTTTTAAGAGCTTGTTCCTGATACGCTCTCCTGGAGGAGAGGTCTTCCCCACACGGTCCCGGAGGACAGAAGCTGATCCAGGGTGGACAGAAGACGGCGAGACTCCAGTTAAGCTACGGTGATTGTGGAGTCTGCGGTGGTTGTGGTGTCCAGTGCAGTGCTAGTGGTCCTCGGCGCAGGCTAGGAAGCGTCCATCAACGGAAGGTACTCGGTCGGAGTTCGGGGAGTTCGTTACACTCACTAACAGACACATACACATTCTCTCATACACTCACAAATTATTGTAATTTTTTTTTTACTTTATGTCCACTAAGCTTCACTATCTGTGGGAGCTCCCCATGACAGACAGAAACCGAGGAATGCCGGGCTGTCCAAACAAATGTTTGGGGGTGGCATATTTTACTGCCTCCTGGATAGTGTTGTCCATGGCAAATACATTGCTGACATTGATAGGCATAACTTGCCTAACTCTTGTTTAGTTTATATTATGAAATAGCCCCATATTGGGAGAAACGGGACAGTAAATTTGACAATGATGTTAAAGGAGCAGTTAAGGTCAGCAACACATCATCTACAAAAAATGAGGTGGTTTCCATTTTCCGGAATCTTTCTTCAGGCAAGGTCAGCAGCGTGAGTGTGATGGAGCTTGTGGGGCAGGGCTTGCGTGCGGGAGGAGGGGCCTAAATGTGGGGGCGGAACAAAGAGGCACCGAATTGCTAGGAATTCAGAAGCGAGCCTCACAGTGCTTCCTCCGGCACCCTGGAAGCCTAAATGACCACAGCAGCCCCCAGCACCTCCCTCTTTCTTTCCTTCGGACTGACACAAGCTGTCACAGTCCAAGGGAAAATTATTTAAAAGGCACATTAGGGTTACTGCCGACCCCAGGTGCTGTGACCCACTGGGAAATTTCCTGGTATCCCAGTGGGCCAGTCCAACCCTGCCTGTGGAGATGGGGCAAGTTTAAAATCCCAGGATGGGGGCAAGTGAACCCCCTCTTGGCCCCCCTGCAGATGCGCATGCACCTAAGATAACCTCCCTAAATCTGTTGGCAAGTATGGTGACAAAAAAATTATAATAATACTCAATCTGGTGGTCTTGTGAACTATAAAAGGAGAGCAAAGTATAAGGGTCATTGATAATATAGAATTGAAGTAGTATCTGCCTTCTCTGTCACTTTTTTACACCAAGGTAAAATGCCACATCTTTGCTGATGAGAATAGAGACAACTTGCTTTTTAGCTCCATAACGTGTGATATTCAATCAGGAATTATCTAGATTTGAAGCTGGGATTAACTATCCATTTGAAGTGCACGCCTGGAAAAAGGCTATATTTGACTTGGCTGTTTTAGCTTTGTTTAATACCAAGCTCAATTCATGGGGGGGTGTTTAACCCTTTAGCATTTAAAGTCATTAATGTAATGACTCTGGCACTTCTGTCATGGAAAACATGAGTATGATGTAAGCATGATGTCCCCATCCTCACCCTGCAAGGTCAACATTGCTAGCACAAGGTCTGCCATACTACCCAACAAACTTACACATATGTATAGAATACACCAAATAAAAAGGACAATATTGTTGTAAAGTTAGAGCAGATCCAAACAAAGTTAGTATGAATCCGGCTCCTGTCATTATTTAAAGAAGCGAGCACTGGAGCTTCTACAGTTCCAAGATACCTAAGAATCAATTGGGTGGGCAAGGTCAGACTGAAACTTAGCAGCCTGGTTCTAATCACTAAAATATATTCTTCAAAAACCTAGGGAAATTAACTATTTAGGTTCCATTGTTTTTTTTTCCAATTATTTATTAACCAACTTATTGAGGCGACATAGCCCAACATTAGCTATATTATTATTATTATTATTGCCATTTATATAGCTTTAACAGATTCTGTAGCTCTTTACAATATTATGAGTGTGGGGGGGGGAGGGATTTACTTACAGGATGTAAACTTACAGGCATGTTAGGTTGAAGAGTACCTTGCTCAAGCTAGCTTATAGTCTATAAGAAGGGTGGTATAAACACAATAGGACAGGAAAAAAGCTATCAAGCAAGATCTGAGTGAAGCATAGTTCCAGTGATCATCAGTCAGTGTGGTTTAATATAAGAACAGTGACTGAGTCACACCACACAAAAACAAAAGTTTTAGACTTTAGAAAAACAGACTTTTCTAAAATTAGAATATGTGTAAAGGAGTCATTGTCAGACTGGAGCAACTTAAATGGAGTACAAAATAAATGGGATTATTTAAAAGCTGCACTACTGAAGGCAACAGAAAATTGCATTAGGCTTGTCAGTAAAAGCAAAAAATTCAAGAAACCACTGTGGTACTCCGCAGATGTGGCCAAAATAGTAAAAAACAAAAGGTTAGCATTTAGTAATTATAAAAAAAACCAGAGTGAGGAAGACAGAATGACCTATAAGATTAGGCAGAAAGAGGCTAAGCAAGTTATAAGAGCTTCCAAATCACACACAGAAGAGAAAATAGCACAGTCAGTAAAAAAGGGGACAAAACATTTTTTAGATACATAAATGAGAAAAGAAAAGTAAAACAAGGATTAGTTAGATTAAAAACAAAAGAAGGAAGGTATGTAGATGAGGATAAAGGTCTAGCTGACTGCCTCAATGAATATTTTTGTATACAGCTGAAAATGAAGGAAAGGGACCTCTGTTAAAAAAAAAGGATAAATGAGTCATTTATTACACGTGAGTTTACAGAGGAAGAGGTTCTATTTCAACTGTCAAAAGTAAAGACAAATAAGTCAATGGGACCTGATGGAATACACCCAAAGCTATTAAAAGAGCTTAGTGGTGTACTAGCAAAACCATTAACAGATTTATTTAACCAATCATTGTTAACAGGAGTAGTCCCAGAAGATTGGAAGTTAGCGAATGTTGTACCCATTCACAAGAAAGGCAATAGGGAGGAGTCGGGCAACTATAGGCCAGTAAGCCTTACTTCAGTAGTGGGGAAAGTGATGGAAACCATGTTAAAGGATAGGATTGTTGAACATCTAAAAACACATGGATTTCAAGATCAGAGACAACATGGGTTTACTTCAGGGAGATCATGCCAAACTAATCTTATTGATTTTTTTGATTGGGTAACTAAAATTATAGATCAGGGTGGTGCAGTAGACATTGCTTACCTAGATTTCAGTAAGGCTTTTGACACTGTTGCACATAGAAGGCTTATCAATAAACTGCAATCTTTGAGTTTGGATTCCAATATTGTTGAATGGGTAAGGCAGTGGCTGAGTGACAGGCAACAGAGGGTTGTAGTCAATGGAGTATATTCGAAGCTTGGGCTTGTCACCAGTGGGGTACCTCAGGGATCTGTACTTGGACCCATTCTCTTTAATATTTTTATTAGTGATATTGCAGAAGGTCTTGATGGTAAGGTGTGTCTTTTTGCGGATGATACTAAGATATGTAACAGGGTTGATGTTCCAGGAGGCATAAGCCAAATGGCAAATGATTTAGGTAAACTAGAAAAATGGTCAGAGTTGTGGCAACTGACATTTAATGTGGATAAGTGCAAGATAATGCATCTTGGACGTAAAAACCCAAGGGCAGAGTACAGAATATTTGATAGAGTCCTAACCTCAACATCTGAGGAAAGGGATTTAGGGGTGATTATTTCTGAGGACTTAAAGGTAGGCAGACAATGTAATAGCAGTAGAAAGAGGGAAGTGCTCATGCCATTGTACAGAACACTGGTGAGACCTCACTTGGAGTACTGTACACAGTACTGGAGACCATATCTTCAGAAGGATATTGATACCTTAGAGATAGTTCAAAGAAGGGCTACTAAACTGGTTCATGGATTGCAGGATAAAACTTACCAGGAAAGGTTAAAGGATCTTAACATGTATAGCTTGGTGGAAAGACGAGACAGGGGGGATATATAAAGGAGGAGACTATATTTAAAAGAAGAAAAACTACCACAACCAGAGGACATAGTCTAAAATTAGAAGGACAAAGGTTTAAAAATAATATCAGGAAGTATTACTTTACTGAGAGGGTAGTGGATGCATGGAATAGCCTTCCAGCTGAAGTGGTAGAGGTTAACACAGTAAAGGAGTTTAAGCATGCGTGGGATAGGCATAAGGCTATCCTAATTATAAGATAATGCCAGGGACTAATGAAAGTATTTAGAAAACTGGGCAGACTAGATGGGCCGAATGGTTCTTATCTGCCGTCACATTCTATGTTTCTATGTTTCTATGCATAGCTGGAGGAGAGAGTAAAGTGCTGCCCTTTAGGAGAGAGCAAGAGACAGGTATGTAAGGTAGAGGTAACTCTGGGAAGTTATATGCTTTCCTAAAGAGATGGATTTTAAGGCACTTTTTAAAGGATTGAAGACTAGGGGAGAGTCTGATCGCGGTGTGGTACTTTAGCAAAACTTCATTTGGAACACAACTGCAGATAAATAATACATTTGATACTGTCACTTTAAGAAAGTATAATTTATTAAAATAAAGTAATTTCACTTTAGCAATCTTCTGTCGCAATATTATTTTAAAATAATAAAACATAAGCAAAATTAAATCCTGCTTGGAATTGCTTTAACAGAGATTCCATTCATTAGAAATAAATAAACAAGGTGACTCCTTATCCTTAATCAGAAAAATATAATACAGTCCATTAGATATCAATTAAGGAACAGGAGGCAAGCAGTGACACTCTAAGGCCTAGATCAAAAAGGAAAAGAGTACTTAACCTCTGCAATGGTGAAGCAGTAGGGATGTGCATGGGGAACAAATTTGGTTTGGCATTCCGAAATTCGGCACTTCGGCACTTCAACACTTGTTGTTTCAAGGGGACTAACACCTGGACTGTGGCATGCCGGAGGGGGATCCATGGCAAAACTCCCATGGAAAATTACATAGTTGATGCAGAGTCTGGTTTTAATCCATAAAGGGCATAAATCACCTAACATTCCTAAATTGTTTGGAATAACGTGCTTTAAAACATCAGGTATGATGTTGTATCGATTAGGTAGTGTAAGGGTTATGACCGCTTCACAGTGACAGACCAAACTCCCCGTTTAACGCACCGCAAACAACCGCAAACAGTCCATTTGCATAACCGCAAACTCCCCATTTGCACAAGGTTGGATACCAAGCTAGCCATGTCCCGTTCCTTGTCCTCACTGATGTAATTGAAGGTCTCTTCCTCCACCCAGCCACGTACAACACCAAGGGTCCCCGAAAGGTGACAACAAGCCCCCTGTATTTTTTTTTTTAAATGCAAGCTATTGTGACACCAGATATGAGTGGTGGCACTGGGCAAGTGGGCACAGTATACGCTGTGAGCCTGACACACACGCTGGCAGGCAGGCAACTGCAATTAGATTACACAGAAAAAAAAAAAAAAGCAGACTGAGGTTCTAGCCCTAAAAAGGGCTTTTTGGGGTGCTGTCCTTACAGCAGAGATCAGATGAGTCCTTCAGGACTGTAGTGGACACTAAATACACTAGCCTAGCTATCGATTTCCCTATTAAATCAGCAGCAGCTACACTGTCCCTCCTCTCACTAAGAATGCAGCTTCCGGGGGGCGGGCCTAGCTGTCATGGAGGAAAGACGCACTTTGCTGTCATGGAGGAAAGACTCACTTTAAGCAGCTATGAACAAGCGAATTTCACCCCAGAAGGGGATGACCCAGCAATGTTGCTCCTACCTGACCGACCCGACATGCTTAATAGTGGTCAACAACTCGACACAATCTTACTTACCTCCGCGTGGCAAGTGTGGCCTGGTGCTCACCAGGCGGGCGAAGCGGACGATCTCCCGATCCTGGGATTCCCAGGAGCAGCTACTTCCCGGCAGGAGCTCAGTTACTCCCCCCCCTTGGACCGGAGGGGGTTATCCCGGTCCACCCCTGAGAGGCTGTCTGGAGCTAATGGACGCACAGAGCACAGCCGCCCAGGCTGACATACTCATCTGCGACTCTCCCAATATGGCGGCAGCCGCGTGTCCTCCTGGTACCAGCAAAGCATGGCAGGATATTGAGTCTAAGCTGGACAGACTCTGTAATCAATTTTGGAAGCAAATAACAAGCAGGAAGCCCCAACAAGCTCCACCACAGCCCCAACAAGCTCCACCACAGCGAAGCAGTCCCCATTAAAAATCCACCAATCCAAAAGGCGTCGAAGACGGGACCGGAGGCACAAACAGAAATTAAGAGCCTGCCCCACGTCAAGCACTCGCCTCCACCTTAAGCCACTACAATCCCGCACCGGACGTGAGCACCACCGGGACAGATCCGACCACCCGACAAAACAAGCTTCCACCACCTCAAGCCGCGAACCCAGCACTCAGCCAGAGACTTGCCTTTGTTGTTCCAGGTATCAGGGACTCCCAGGTTCTGCACCTGGCGCCCAGAAGGGATCGGATGAGCACAAGCAGTAAACAGCAGCCTGCAAAGCATGTCCCACTATAGCCGATCCTCCACACCATGCCTTTGATCACATGAACTGCTCTCTGCACATTAACTAATCGTAAAGTAGCAAGCGTTTAAACATGTCATTATTTCACCTCCTAAAGAGTTTATTGTCGTAGTTCCTTACATGCCTTTACCTTAACCGTTCATGTATTATGCTATTCACTAGTCTCATCTCATGGGGCGACTCACACTTGATTTATAACTAGTGATGGAGCTGCTGATATAAATACACAGTTGATAACGTGCAAGCTACACCCTAAACATGACAGCCATCTTTCACAACAATGTACTGCTAAATACTCATACCCTCAGTGCAACTAGCCATGATATACGCAAGTTCAGCCTAGCATGCTTAAATATAACACACTTCTGTCTAAAAAAAATAAATCCAAAATAAAAAGAATGCAGCTTCAGAATTAATCTAAATTGTATGCTGTCTAGGAGGTGGGAAGGTCTGGGAGGGAGGGCCTGCTGCTGAGTGGCTGGAATGTGTCTGCTGTCTGTAAGGGACAGGGTCAAAGTTTACTCAATGATGACGAATAGGGGGCGAACCGAACATCGCATAGGTTCGCCATCCGTGGCGAACGCGAACATGCTATGTTCGCCAGGAATTATTCGCCCGCAAATCGTTCGGGACATCACTAATGAATGTGTGTTACTTGATTGTTGTAAGTGTTGCAAATGCTTACAGCTGAATCCTGGCTATGTTTGTATACTTTTTATTTATTTATTTATTATTTTATATTACTTCTCGTTAGGTCGGGAAACAGAAGTAGTTGAGAGTCCTCGAATGTTAGAGGGGTTTTCCCTCGGGTTGCTGCTAAGACCGCAGTCTTGTCCTGATAGGATTGAAATCTCACAATAATATCGGCTGTGGCGGTGGGGGGTGCGTTGGTCGGCTCGGGCAGGCGGAACAGTCCATGCATTTTAAGCAGTTTTGCCTGTTTTGGTTGCATTAGCGTTGCTATCAGGCGCCTCATATAGTGTGGGAGGTCTGCTAGCCCTATATCATCCGGCACCCCTCTAACCTTTAAGTTGAGTCTCCTTCTGTGGTCCTCCAAGGCCTCCACCCTCTCTGCTGTGCCCATTTGTTGTTTCTGGAGGTCGGACATTCTGTGTTCCAGGGTGGTTAAACGTGTGTCTTGGGAGGTAGCTTTGGTTTCCAAGTGGGTGAGCCTCGTGGTGGCCCCCTCCATTGCCTCCTTGAAGTGAGCTCGGTCTGCCGCCAGGTCTTGTCTGAGCTCCATAAACATTTTCGTTAGTAGGGCTGCAGTGACAGGTTCTTCTGCCTGGGAGGTTTTGATTGTGTGCCCTGTGGGCTGGCTGAGCGATGCGCCTGCTTCTGGGTCTGGGTAAAAATCTCCAGATGAATCTGAGTACCCGTCGTCTCCCAGCGCCATTTTCCCCCATGCGGCCTTCTGCGAGTTCCGCAGGAGTTCGCCGATATCGTGGCTGAGCGGCGTTTTGTCCGGTCGTGGTTTTTTATTTTTCTTGCCCATGTTCTTTGCCACGATCTGTGGGTCGGATTTGGGAAAGATAGGTGCCTGATTTCCACCGTTAATTCGGGATTTTGCTCGTTTTGGCACGGAGCGATGCACTATGCGTCCGTGCTGATCTGCAGCTAGCTCCGCCCCCCTGTATACTTTTTATTTAAAATTGTATACAGTGTAACATTCTTCATTCTTCCACTGGGTAAGTATATTAGGCAATACTGTGCTTCGGAACTTCGGCACTTTGACACATCGGAACTTCGGCAACTTCTGAACTTCGACACTTCAGAACTTCGGAAATTTGGCAATATCGGGACTTCGGCAATTCGGCAATTCAGCTATTCGGACACTCGGAAGTACCCGAATGTCCGAATGGCCCGAAATTTGACCGAATTCACATTTGGACCGAAACGAATTGCACATGTCTATGAAGCAGCATTTACTTTACTCCTGGTACTGTATGCCATTATTTTGTAACCCTCTTTCCGGAAGTGAAATTTAACGGTTATGGGGATGTTCCATTGCCATAGCAAGCTGTCTCTTTTCTCCGAGTCTGCAGAATGTTGTAAATTCCACTGTGGGACAGAACTACCTTCGCTGGGAACCCCCACTTGTAGGCTATGTTAGCTTCTCTCAGAACATGGGTGATTATGCCAAATGCCTTTTTATCCATAGTAGTAATAGAGAGGTCTACAAAAATCTGGAGCAGGAAGGATCTGCAAGGGGCAGCAAGGAACAGGAAGGGTCTGCAATGAGAAGGAAGGGTCTGCAAAGAGCAGAAAGAGACAGAAGGAGCACAAAGGTAAAGGAGCAGAAAGAATCAGAAGGAGCACAAAGGTACGGTAGGAGAAGGAGCAGAAAGGGATCAGAAAGAGAAAGGAGCAGAAGGGGAGGCAAAATAAGCAGAAAGAAGCAGAAAGATAAAGGAGCAGAAGGAGCCAAGGAGGAGAGAAGAAAGTGTCAGAAGAAAAAGAAGACTGCGTCAAATGAAGGAGAAGAAAAGGAGATTGGAGCAGGAAGGACAAGTGAAGTGAATCCTCCCTTTATTCTGGACACCACATCATAAGGCTTTGGTACCTGGGCTTGGCAGGGAAACTTTGGACCTTCTCATTTCCCCAGGTAAAAAAAAAATATCAGTGTGAATGTGTTCACTTTTATTTACTGAGTGTCAGGAAGCACGGAGTGCTGCTAGGCAGGGGTGTCGCTGATTGGCTAGAGCGGTAAGCTGGCACTGTAAGCCAATCAGTAGCTCCCCATTCATAAAAAAGTAAACCATTTTTATGAACCGGGAACTAGCGATTAGCTTAGAGTGTCAACTGACCACTCTAGCCAATCTGCAGCACCCATGCCTGATGTCAATCTGCACTTCCTGACATTCCGTTTCAGAAGCCGAATACTACTGAGCGATCTGGAGGTCTTGAGGTGGAGGAAGCCTCTGAGGTGAAACCATTTGAGAGTGGTTTAACCCCATAAAGGAAAGAGAGCACCCAGGGGCCTCCTGGCATCATAGCATTTTCATTTAGATTAAGTTGTTATGGTGACCAGAATGTTCCTTTAATTTGCTTAAAGGGACACTATAGTGTCGGGAATACAAACATGTATTCCTGACACCATAGTTGTTAAAACGCTATTCACCTTGGCTTTATGTGATAATGATTATGCCCCTTCCCTTTCATGACACTGTCAAAAAGGGACCAAGTCATGACAATTATGCCCCCCCTGGAAAAAGTCCTGCAGACGCCCATGCAGGTGTCTGATCCATCTTAGCACAGCCTGGTTGTGAAGGACATCTGTGTTAGTTGCAGCGTTTGTGCTGCCTCTTTTTTGCCTTTTTCGAAAACTTTGTTGGTCATCTCACTCACAGGCACTGACCTAGAGCTAGCACCTTTAGAAAAAACAGATACTTCTTGCTTCTGACACGTTTAATAGCAACCAGCATGGAGAGCTGTCAGTTTACAGATCGGAAACAAAGAAAAAAATAGCCTCAGAGTAAATGTCTTGAGTCTTAAAGGAACAGGTGGGGAGGGGGTAACCCTCAGAGATATTGTAATGGTTTAGAAAAGGGGGAAAGCAAGTAACCTGTTCCTGTTACCTTTATTGGGTTAATTCCAGGACAAAACGAAAAAGAAAAGAAAAGAAAAATGCTTTCTTGATCTATAGGGGACACCTATACAAGATAAGCCACAACAATGATTGCCTGACTCAACAAGAAGTCAATAACGGCAATCCAATATTAAATTGGGAAAAATAATTTAATCAAGGAAAATAACAAAATACTTTATTATACAATAGGGGACACCTATCCAAGGTAAGCCCTAGCAGTGGTTGCCTAACTAGATAACAGATTACTAGCGGCAAACCAATGTAGAGTTAAAAGGGGGAAAAACAGTATGAATCAATAGATGAGTTTGACACTCCTGTGGTACACATATGTATCGAAAAATTAATGATAAGATACAGTGTGAGAGATCCCACAGAGGCAAGCTCAATCTATTGTAGCGATAAAACAAGTGTCAATTTGACAGTATCTCGTTATGTTTAACTCGCATAAGTGTGTTGTGTTAGTCTCATGAAATGCTGTATCAGTATAATGGCGGTAACAGATGATAACAGCTAATCTCGTGTCATGATAACACATGTCATCAGAAGAAACGATGTCTAAAATCTTTCTGTGCAAACCTGGGCACAGAATATCGGGTGGATCCTGTGCTGTGGCTGATGCTGCAGCGAGACTCGCACTAACGTGAGGAACAAGGGAAAACTTAAAACACCTACACCACCTAATCCTGTTATGAAATCGTCAGAGGGGTATAAGAACCCTAAGTACAGGAGAAGTAGGAAGGGTGCCTTCGTGGGCACTCAATATAGGATAGATAGGAAAAGGTAGACAATTAGTATAGATGTAAATAAATCCCTCGCTAGCAGGGATAGATGATCCCGGTATATTCGTCAGATAAAGCTATTTACAAATTCATGTCAAAAAAGGTCTACATGTATCACCTCGGCGGAAGATCGCCGCCTAAGTTCCCAGCCCGTGGAAATTATGCACAAGGGCAAGGGGGTGTCCGAGGACACAGTAGTAGAACCTAATTATTCGGTAGATTCCCGGTGTATGCGCCCCGACGCGCGTTTCACCTAGCTTAAAGGTTCATCAGGGGGAACTGGTTGACGGGCTGCTGGGGTTTAAATAGCCCGCCCTTGAGTCTGATTGGTTGCATCAGACTCAAGGGATAAGGGTTGATACGGTGGCCGAATTGGCTCGAAATTGATGATGCAGATGTGGCTATAGTCTAGTAAAGTTAGTTCTGACCCTTAATCACAAGAGGGTTAATGTATATGAGAGTCTGGTAAGTGTCAAATAGACTCAAATATCGGAGGGAGAGGATTTGCATAGAGGAAGGAAAGAACCAACTTATAAGATACCCATACTTCTAATAACAATGTAGCAGATCATCCACTGACAATGTTAGGGAAAAGATCCATGCTTACACAAAAGTAACTTTTGTTATTGAGGTAATGGGTTCATTTGATACAGTGCTGAAATTCAAAGATCATAAATATAAATAGTAGTGTAAAGTATGTACAGTGTAAAAAATATATACAAGGATGGCTAATATATTCATATAGTAGGTAATGTGACCTATTTACAGGTCTGCTCAATTAACCCTTTGATGATGAAGAAAATGTATTTATGTATGAATGGAGTATAATTAAACTCCTCATTAAGACCTGAGGGAGCCAAGGTCTTGAACGAAAAAAATCCATTGTGACTCCTTTCTAAGCAAGACTTTATTAAAGTCACCCTTTCTGGGATTGGGTAGCAGTTTCTCAATTGCCTGGAATTTAAGATTGTCTGTATTCCCATCATGAAAGTTGAGGATATGTCTTGCAACCGGGGTTGGGGTGATGGTGTTTTTGACCGATGTTATATGTTGCAGAATCCTGCGTTTGAATTGCTGGAAAGTTTTGCCAATATATTGGCTGCCGCAACTGCAGGTGATCACATAGATCAATCGTGTTGAACTGCAGTTGACCAAAGCGTTGGTTTCGACTCTAATTTTGGTTTGAGTTGACGTAGTAAACTTTGAGGGCAAAATATATTGGCAAGGTAAGCTGGGGCTTACCCTGGATAGGTGTCCCCTATTGTATAATAAAGTATTTTGTTATTTTCCTTGATTAAATTATTTTTCCCAACTTAATATTGGATTGCCGTTATTGACGTCTTGTTGAGTCAGGCAATCATTGTTGTGGCTTATCTTGTATAGGTGTCCCCTATAGATCAAGAAAGCATTTTTCTTTTCTTTTCTTTTTCGTTTTGTCTTGGAATTAACCCAATAAAGGTAACAGGAACAGGTTCCTTGCTTTCCCCCTTTTCTAAACCATTACAATATCTCTGAGGGTTACCCCCTCCCCACCTGTTCCTTTAAGACTCAAGACATTTACTCTGAGGCTATTTTTTTCTTTGTTTACTTTCCTAGGTTTTAATACCTTACCCAGCCTCTCCAAGCGATTATAGGACACCAGTTACCATCGTCCACCATTTTCTTTTTCAAACCTTTTTATAGTGCTAATTAATGACAGACCTCCTAGACAGATTGGTTGACCCTACTCTAGGTCAGGAGGAGATTACGAATGTTTTCTCAATTAACCCACTATCATCACATGATGGAATCAATAGCAATATTAATACCGCCTTCTTTGAGATCCAAAAATCCTATCAGGATCAAATAAGGAGCTTTTGGGAACTCACAAGCCTCAAACAATATTTGGAACAAAAATTGGTTCCCAGAGGATTGCGCCCGGATATCTTGTTGCCGGCTAAAATCCAAACTGAGGAGCAGCTCAGTGAATGGAACTCCATTCTACTGGGCTGCTCCTTTAAAGGACCATTCTAGGCACCCAGACCACTTCAGCTTAATGAGGTGGTCTGGGTGCCAGGTCCTTCTAGGGTTAACCCATTTTTTCATAAACATAGCAGTTTCAGAGAAACTGCTATGTTTATGAATGGGTTAAGCCTTCCCCCTATGTCCTCTAGTGGCTGTCTCACTGACAGCCGCTAGAGGCGCTTGCGTGATTCTCACTGTGAAAATCACAGTGAGAGCACGCAAGCGTCCATAGGAAAGCATTATGAATGCTTTCCTATGTGACCGGCTGAATGCGCGCGCAGCTCTTGCCGCGCGTGCGCATTCAGCCGACGGGGAGGAGAAGAGGCGGATCGGAGGAGGAGAGCAGGAGGAGAGCTCTCCGCCCAGCGCTGGAAAAAGGTAAGATTTAACCCCTTTCCCCTTTCCAGAGCCGGGCGGGAGGGGGTCCCTGAGGGTGGGGGCACCCTCAGGGCACTCTAGTGCCAGGAAAACGAGTATGCTTTCCTGGCACTAGAGTGGTCCTTTAAGTTAATGGATTTTCTGGTCAAATTGGAATCCACGAATTTCGATGTGGTTAACACTAAACTAAAACAAGACATCACCTCGATTAAAAAACATAAAACTGACGACTTATATGTTCAGATGGAAACAGAGCTACAACAAAACATCAATAACTTTAGGTACCATCTGAAGGTCAAAAAACACACAAAATTCCAAAGGGACTTTAAGGATTTCAAATACGGAAAAATCTTTAGACAAACTAATACATACCCGAGACGTAAGAATCCCAATAGAGGCTCCTCCTCCGGAGAAACTGATTGGTCAGATCAAGACCAAACACCCCAATATAGGCGCAGAATCCCATCTAAACACAACACTGAACGTACAAGAGACTTGAGTTTTCAATCTAACTCTAATAAGAGTATTTTGAAAAATCCAGAGAAGACTTAGCATTCCTGGACATACCAATAATTACAGAAACTAATAACTCACAAACTACAACTACTACTCTATCCAATCCTTTTTTAGAACAGGACCAGCCTCGTCAACAACGAGGTCGATTGAGAGACAGAGATCGGTGGGCCTACAAATATCAGAGCCGAACCCAGAGGTCATAACCCCTAACAAAATAATCAATCTGTCTGATTTACAACTATCCACCCACCACATCACTTTGTTAAGTAGAGGCTTGTCATTTGTACCGACCCCCTCCTGCAACAAATTCAATTGTTAACTTTGTTAACTTGTTCGGCAGGAAACTGGCCCTTAATATCATGCATGCTAAAAAAGATCAAACAGCAGCCAATGAATTGGGCCTTTCCAGAAAAGATTACGAACTCTCTAAGATCTTGGACAGCCTGCTGGATGAAAATGACCTCTCTAGACCCTTGACAGACTGCAAACCTCCAAGTTATTTTACTCCGAATTTTGTAGATACCCCACATGTTGATCTTTTTGTCCAATTGTCAGTAAAAGAGTTGGAAAACATGGACAACAAGATTGTAGAGACCAGAAATCTAAGCTACCATGAACGAGAAGCATTAAAACATCTCCAACAACAAAGTGATGTGATACTCAAATCAGCCGATAAGGGGGGTAACATTGTACTCATGAACCGCCCTGAGTACATAGATATGTGCATGGCACACCTAAATGACAAATCACATTATAGGACTCTCCCCTCGGATCCTACCAGCAATTTTGTAAGTGAACTTGACATTCTACTCCATGACGCCTTGGACCAGCGGGTGATTAGCAAGGATGAATTCAGATTCCTACTACCCCATAAAAACCCTACGATTGCAACATTTTATTGCCTTCCGAAGGTTCATAAGGGCACAAGACCTCCCCCTGGCAGACCCATTGTGTCTGGGAATAACTGCCTCACAGAATCATTAAGTAAATTTCTGGATAAAATCTTGCACCCTATAGTGCTGCCATTACCATCGTACCTCCAAGACACCAAGTCTACCCTGGTTATGTTACAAAACATGACAGTGCCACCTTATACACAACTAGCAAGTCTGGATGTGGTGGCATTGTATACAAACATCTCCCATGATATGGGGATCAGGGCAGTCAAATCCTTTTTAGACAACACACAATACAATGAAAAACAGAAACTTTTCATTTTGGCTACCTTGCAGTTTATTTTGACACATAACTACTTCACGTTCAACGATTGCTATTACCTACAGACCTCTGGCACTGCCATGGGGACAGCCTGTGCACCCACGTATGCGAATCTCTTTCTGGGATGGTGGGAGCAACATGTCGTCATGACACCTAGATTTAGCCGCTTTCAAGCCTTCATCTTAAGCTGGCATAGATACATTGACGACATGTTGCTCCTTTGGACAGGTTCTATCCCCATGTTCGAGGACTTTGTTCAGGCTCTGAATGAAAATGACATCAACCTAAAATTGACACATGTGATAGATGAGCATGAATTGGTATTCCTGGACCTGAAAATTCTGCTGGAACAGGATGGAACAATTCATACAGAATTATTTAGAAAAGCAACGGCAACAAACAGCCTGCTACACTGGGAGAGTCATCACCCGTACAGACTCAAAGCCTCCATTCCCTATAGTCAGTACCTTAGAGCCAGGAGAAATTGTTCCATTGATCAAACATTCTACAACGAATGCAAGATACTGAAAACCCGATTCAGGGAACTAGGGTACCCCAACCGTGTCCTAAAACGCGCCTTTCACAGGGTATGCGGTATTGACAGAAAGGTTGGCCTCCTCTCCTCAAGACCTAAGGAAAGCGGAAAGGCCCCCGTTGCATTGCAACATTTGACCAGGGCTGGGAACCTATGTCACAAGTCCTCAGAAAAAACTGGCCAATACTTCTGTATAACCCTGACCTCCAACATGTTTTACCTGAGTATCCATCCTTAACTGCACGGAGACCATCTAGCTTACAAGACTATCTTGTTCACAGCCATCTGGCATCTCCCTCTGCTCCATTGAACTGGCTATCCAACACCAAGGGAACCTATAAGTGTGGGCATTGTAAGGCCTGCCAATATATTTTGCCCTCAAAGTTTACTACGTCAACTCAAACCAAAATTAGAGTCGAAACCAACGCTTTGGTCAACTGCAGTTCAACACGATTGATCTATGTGATCACCTGCAGTTGCGGCAGCCAATATATTGGCAAAACTTTCCAGCAATTCAAACGCAGGATTCTGCAACATATAACATCGGTCAAAAACACCATCGCCCCAACCCCGGTTGCAAGACATATCCTCAACTTTCATGATGGGAATACAGACAATCTTAAATTCCAGGCAATTGAGAAACTGCTACCCAATCCCAGAACTGGTGACTTTAATAAAGTCTTGCTTAGAAAGGAGTCACAATGGATTTTTTTCGTTCAAGACCTTGGCTCCCACAGGTCTTAATGAGGAGTTTAATTATACTCCATTCATACATAAATAAATTTTCTTCATCATCAAAGGGTTAATTGAGCAGACCTGTAAATAGGTCACATTACCTACTATATGAATATATTAGCCATCCTTGTATATATTTTTTACACTGTACATACTTTACACTACTATTTATATTTATGATCTTTGAATTTCAGCACTGTATCAAATGAACCCATTACCTCAATAACAAAAGTTACTTTTGTGTAAGCATGGATCTTTTCCCTAACATTGTCAGTGGATGATCTGCTACATTGTTATTAGAAGTATGGGTATCTTATAAGTTGGTTCTTTCCTTCCTCTATGCAAATCCTCTCCCTCCGATATTTGAGTCTATTTGACACTTACCAGACTCTCATATACATTAACCCTCTTGTGATTAAGGGTCAGAACTAACTTTACTAGACTATAGCCACATCTGTATCATCAATTTTGAGCCAATTCGGCCACCGTATCAACCCTTATCCCTTGAGTCTGATGCAACCAATCAGACTCAAGGGCGGGCTATTTAAACCCCAGCAGCCCGTCAACCAGTTCCCCCTGACGAACCTTTAAGCTAGGTGAAACGCGCGTCGGGGCGCATACACCGGGAATCTACCGAATAATTAGGTTCTACTACTGTGTCCTCGGACACCCCCTTGCCCTTGTGCATAATTTCCACGGGCTGGGAACTTAGGCGGCGATCTTCCGCCGAGGTGATACACGTAGACCTTTTTTGACATGAATTTGTAAATAGCTTTATCTGACGAATATACCGGGATCATCTATCCCTGCTAGCGAGGGATTTATTTACATCTATACTAATTGTCTACCTTTTCCTATCTATCCTATATTGAGTGCCCACGAAGGCACCCTTCCTACTTCTCCTGTACTTAGGGTTCTTATACCCCTCTGACGATTTCATAACAGGATTAGGTGGTGTAGGTGTTTTAAGTTTTCCCTTGTTCCTCACGTTAGTGCGAGTCTCGCTGCAGCATAAGCCACAGCACAGGATCCACCCGATATTCTGTGCCCAGGTTTGCACAGAAAGATTTTAGACATCGTTTCTTCTGATGACATGTGTTATCATGACACGAGATTAGCGGTTATCATCTGTTACCGCCATTATACTGATACAGCATTTCATGAGACTAACACAACACACTAATGCGAGTTAAACATAACGAGATACTGTCAAATTGACACTTGTTTTATCGCTACAATAGATTGAGCTTGCCTCTGTGGGATCTCTCACACTGTATCTTATCATTAATTTTTCGATACATATGTGTACCACAGGAGTGTCAAACTCATCTATTGATTCATACTGTTTTTCCCCCTTTTAACTCTACATTGGTTTGCCGCTAGTAATCTGTTATCTAGTTAGGCAACCACTGCTGGGGCTTACCTTGGATAGGTGTCTCCTATTGTATAATAAAGTATTTTGTTATTTTCCTTGATTAAATTATTTTTCCCAACTTAATATTGGATTGCCGTTATTGACTTCTTGTTGAGTCAGGCAATCATTGTTGTGGCTTATCTTGTATAGGTGTCCCCTATAGATCAAGAAAGCATTTTTCTTTTCTTTTCTTTTTCGTTTTGTCCTGGAATTAACCCAATAAAGGTAACAGGAACAGGTTCCTTGCTTTCCCCCTTTTCTAAAAAAGTTTACAGATCGGTCTCCTTAAGTGGTTAGCCAAGCCCCCCCAAAGGTATTCCATTTTTGGTACCTATGTGCATGGCTCATTTGCTATTTTAATATTCCATCAATCTACAATATTACACCATTATAAATTGTTCTGATTTTCATTATAGGTGTGCTATATATTGCACTAAGTAAAATATATGGAATAAAATAACAATATATGGAATAGAATTACATCATAAGATGTGGTTTATGAAGAAAAGCTCTAGAGGGATTTGTCTTTCTTTGAGGAACTGGTTAAAGCTATAAATTACATTTTGGAAGTCTGCTATATGCAGACTATGTACAGACTGGAAATGATATAGATAAAGAGATAAAGATCTTCCTTGTCAGCAAAGATTCTAAAAATATTTATTCCAAGTATTGAGCATGCTCCATAATTTATACTACATTCTTGGACAAAATAGAGGTTAAATTGGCTTGATAAGGTGGGCATAATAAAGTGTGGCTTATTTACCTTGTGTTTCATAGCCCCCCATGTAAATTTATAGTGGGTAAAGTAGATTTATTATGGGCATGATATTAAAGGGGCCTCTAAGTAACATAACCGCTACAGTTTTGCAGTAAAGATCATGCTGCTCAACGCGTCCTGGTGCCACCCCCAGTTAATGTCAAACAGTTCAGCAATTGTTTGATATGAACTGACTGCCCCTTCAGTGTCAAAGTCGATACCAATGACAATTTCTTCCAACCTGCATAGCAATGAATTGCTTAGAGCCCCAGGTTTACTGTTCCCCAGCACTCTCAGCCAATCCATGCTGTGAAATTTGATGTGGCCGTACACCATGATCATTTGTTTTTGTCAGAGTAAACACTCTTTTTTTTATCCCATTGCAGCCTCTGAAATCCTATGGCCCAAAACAGGTCTCAAATACCACCAGTGAGAGTAATAAATAATGTTATCATTTAATATTGAATAATATAAAGTAGTATTATTTTTTTAAGAGATATTATTATTACATTTTTGTAGATTTGTAATGAGAAACTGACTGTCTTAATTTAGCCAAAAATGATTACATGGCAATAATTGCTTGCATTATTGGTTGCTAACAGAATCAACAATCATACTAGAAAAAAAAAACAGTTTTAAGGCTAAATAGTACTAAGGCTTTAATTGAAGCATTCAGTCCTTTTTTTTTTTTCTGCTATGATTTACGCTAGAAACCAAGAATGCAGAAAAAAAATGCACATGTGGGCTTGTTAATGATCTGATCTTCTCTGTTGGGAAGGTAGCTGTAGTGATCTCAAGCAATTAGCTGTCTGGTTGCTAAGCAACTGTGTCTGCTGTTCTCGGTAAAGAAATGAGAGTGCCCCTTCCCGATATAAGTCACTTACCAAAAATCAGTCTCTCCCTTCCTCTTTGCTTGTGTAAGCTGCAAGCAGATATTCCTCAGACTTCATTCATTAGGACACAAATGCCTTAAAGCTACGTAGCTGCCAAAAAGGATCTCAAAATGGAATCTAAAAACCCATTAAGAGAAAATAATGCATATTAAGTTATTCGATATAGATGTTTAGCTGGGGTCCAATCTTTATCAATAAAATATGCATCATGATATGCCCTAACCATTAAGGCCTTTAAACAGAACACCTTCACTGTAAACTAATTTAAAGGAAAGTATTCACTTTAAGAAGTGATGATCATATTTATTTGCTTAAATTATCATATAAGGCTACAATCTGACCTGTTTTTGTTTGTTCCAGTATTGGAGACTATTGCGATTCTATTCACACAGCCTAAAATGTCTCAAATGTTCACTATAAAAAAACATATACCATCTATACATACATTACAAAACAGAAAATAAACCAGAGTCTATGTGATGGTTCATATTGGCGGTAACCAGGTATCATGCACACGGCCCTACCATGTATTACTATGGCTTTACTAATACCTTCTTGAAGTGACATTCTGAGCATGCTTGCCTGTCCCGTTGCATCAACCACTGCTTGGAGCCCTCACTATTCACAGACAACAGTTCTTCTGCTCCTCCTAATGCATTCTTCTGCTTTATTCTTAAGTGTGGAAGCATACATCAAGCCCCCAAGTAGGGCAACATTCACATCTGGTCTAAGTCCTCTGTCCATCTCAAAGAGTAGCAACTCTAGATGCTGCTGATCTGTTTATACTAAGCTGTATTGACTAATTAGAGAGAGAGATTGTTCAGTCCATAGGCAAAGATAGGTCCAAAGTGGAGATACAGTCACAGTTAGCATTGTTGTCAACAATGTTAAGAAATATCTACAGGTCCACTTCAGGAGTTAAATCGGATCTGTCATTTCTTCAGGTCTGGCCCCTTAGCCAGTTCCCCTCCCCCAAGAATTCCAGGCCCAAGTTCAAAGCAACTTACCTTTTTCAATGTTGTGCCAGTCCTACTGGGTCATCTCTCTTTGAGTTCCTATGATAGCAGTGACAGGAATTCCACACTTTGCCATTTCTTGATAGTGCATATCAAATGATGTACATGCCCAAGGTCTTCAATGGATCACTGTTGACTTTTTTGATTGCATGCATGTCAAAACACAGTGGCAGTGACAAAACACTGGAAGAAGATTAGTACAGCAAATTGACTACAGCTCCACAATGTCAACTTTCAGGTCATATTATAAGGAAAAGAAGTCCCTACTATTCCTTATGTATGATGTTAAAAAAAAAAGAAAAAAAGAAAGAAACAAGGCATCTAGCTTGTAACATGACAATTTTTTTTTAAAAAGGGACAGATTTACTATAAAGGAACAAGCATGTTTTCCTAACACTATAGTACTGGAGTAGTAGATTAGGTCCCGAGCTGCCCTCAGAGTGGATTTAAAGGGTATTTAAACGTTTACCATCACCGCGCCGGTTTTGCTGTGGCTGGCTCCGTCTACTTGTTGATAAGTTTTGCTCCCAGGCTGTGAATTGTTGTAACACTGGTCGGCAGTCAGATGTCCTCAGTATAAAGGGGAAGATGAAAACAGACTATAGTGCTCTCTGTGTGTAATGAACTGAATAAAAAAGAAAGGATAAAATATACTCACAAACAGAGCAAATACAGATATTGCTCAATCCTATAAGGCTTGGGTGGTATAATCCCCACCGAGGATGTTCCTGTGAGAATCTTCAGGATAAAATTCCAGGATACAAAGTATATTTTCAAAAAAAGTTCAGTTCATTACATACAGAGAGCACTATAGTCTATTTTTATCTTCCCCTTATACTAAGGACATCTGACTGCCAACCAGTGTTACAACAATTCACAGCCTGGGAACAAAACTTATCAAGAAGCACCTGGATCTACCATTATATCCACAGACGGGGATTGTTCCGTCCATTCGTATCAATCTGGAGCTGAACATAAGCTCCAGAAAATTGATCTGAGAACAATTCTACAGGCGCTGTCTCCCCGCACTCTTTTCTGCAATCCAACTACACCACAAGAAAGAAGAGACTCTGGTTAGGGAAGACCAAGCTGCCCCACATACGAAGCACAGGTGCCACAATTCCATCCCCTTACTATTCCACATTCCATTGGTGATTCCTTCCTTTCCACATTTTTGCATGCCTTTTTAGAACTGAGCACTTTGATCTATATCCCACATTGTGTCTTTTATGTCTTATTATGTAAATGTGTCCATCATCATTGCTGGTAAGTTTCTGCAGAGATTCTTCAGTTTTACTGGAAACACTGTTTTAAAGAATCTCAGACCAGAAATATTACAGTTCCATACTGGGAGCTCAGGGATCCTAATTCATGCACCATAGATGGGTGTGTTCAATCACTGCACCATCCCTTCACAAGATAAATATATGTTATTTACACTATATATATTTTGATGTCTAATAAATAGATAGCATTTTACTATGATGTTGATTTTATATGTACTGATCTCTTGCAAGAACATATTGACTTATATTTTTTATTTTGTCAAATCAAACATATTGGATTTTTTATTTTGTCAAATCAAACATATTGGAGGAATACATTTTTACAAATTCAGGTGGACCGAATTTGAAGTCAATCCTGTATAGGAAACTTTCAGTAGCAGCTGGAGAATCTAAATCCTAAATACATCTGCATTCATCTGGAAGCTGCGTTGCTCAGTTTTATGAGTATGATGAGAGTGAGTATATAGACATGAGTTTAGTCACTGAATACCACTGGATAGTTTTAACTATTCTATCAATCCATATGGACCATTGTGAGTAAACCCAATAGACACTGAAGAAGTAAATGAAAACATGAATACCTAAACACAAAGCTAAGTAGTACAAATATGTAAAATATATGATCCCCTGACATCTACTTTACATTGGATTTCAGAGATAGCAATAAACCATCATACTACAGAATGTGAACTAAATGCTACATTCACGGAATCTGTAAAAACATGAATCACTTGTCTTTCGTTGATCTTTAACCTAATGTGTTTTCATCTCCTGTAGCATTTAAGAGAGCTGGCCATAGCTATCCACTTTGCCTCTGGGATTAATATACAGAAATTAGTTTTACAAAAGGAGTATAGAGCTCACTGCTGTTTTGCAGGCTATCTGTATGAGCTAAAGTAGATAAACTACACCCTAAAACCTTCTTTCAATGGGACAAAGAGGTATGAAAGTTCCAAAGACCTTTTAGTGCGCATTTACTCTTACACTCTCACTACAGCTCTCTGTTTTATAACTAGACCCTTTATGAAGCCATTGGAATAATATCATGTTGTCAATCATCTTATAGATAATATAAAATAAGACACTCTTTGTAATGCTATTGCATTTATTAAAAATGGATATTAGAATATTAGAATAGTTATGGTTTGGCTCCTCAGCTTAAAGGCCTTTTGATGTGGTACATGTTTACTAAACTGAGTTCCAACTAAATTTTCTGCTGCTTAATTATAAGAGATATATTTGTTTATTGGAGTGTCACTGTATTATGTCATCTGCCAAAATAAAAACATAAGGGGCTATTGCACGAATTGCTTGAATTTTCTGAATAGAACAATATATCTAATCTCTTGGAAGCTAATAGAGAGGCATGACTGAAGGTAAAGAGCTTCACCTAAATGTAGCCTGAGCTAATATCCTTCCAGACATGACTATACTATTTTAGCGATTCTCTCTTTCAATGATTTGTGATTCTCTCTGAAAAGACATTCATTCAATAAGCAGTGACTTGTGTAAAAAACAACCTGATAAAACATTAAACTGGTACAGCTTCACAAATTTACCTAAATTAAAGAGAGATTATTTTTCCAACGCTGCAATTTTTTCTTAAAGAAGCACTCTAAAGTCAGAAATACAAACATGTATTTCTAACAATACAATTAGCTTTTTACTATTTAGATTTAGGGCCTACCGTAAATACTAAAATAACAAAGTTTTAATTACTTCTACTCCCACAGTCTGCTGCCCCTCCACTGGCTGAAATCATCAGTGACAATAATCTCAACCAATTCAATGCTTCTGCCTCATGAAGCATTGGGGGCTACCACACATGCACAGCAGTTTGTATATGAAGCATTCCATGTTTTCATGCAGACTGAGAAATGTGGAACGTTGGTCCTGCAAAGCTTACAGGAAAGCAATATGAAGCTCCTTTAGTGGCAGTGTAGAGGTAGCATTAGGAGGCAGTGCTTGCATTTAAGAGACTCCAGTGACAGTCTGTTTGCAACAGAACCTCTACATTGAGCTGTAGTGGTTCTGGTGCTTAGTGTCCAGTTGACTTTTTCATGTCACTGCTACAAAACCTTTTTTAGTGATTAATCCTCAAATTAATTAGTACCAGATGAAACCTTTGTGGATTTTTAATGTTTGAGCATACATTATTACCTGCCAACATATGCATGTGTACGGGGTGTGTTTTGTAGGCTTTGCTGTTGCACAAGCCAGTAGGGAGGTCAAAATATCTCATAATTTATATAATAATATCATTTCTAAAAAATAATTCCTAATTTTGGGATGATATGGTTTTTAAGTTCAATGATCTATCACCTTCACGCAGCACCACGCGATCCCTGCAGCATCACATATTCCAGATATGCCCTTTGATGCACTACACACATCCCAATGTGTCCGGATGTCATACATGAAGCGAAACGCTCAAGCTCAGCCTCCTATATATTTAAAGTGACATAGCGGCTTTTAATGGCATGTCATTTTCTCATGACATCACTAATACTTGTAACCAATCACTACACATTATAGGGTATTTAACTTCCTGGTTGTTCCTAGTTAATTGTCCTGTCTTTGTTTCTGTATACTCAAGAGTGCATCAAAGAAAAAATAAATGCATGTAAGTCATTAAAAAAAAATAGAACTCCAGCAGGAATGCACCCCTCAATTTACCAGTGTGTAAGAATACAGCTTAATAAATGTAATTTCATACAGAATAGCAATATTGAGGTAACAAAAGCCAAAATAACTGCATTTGGTTTTTCTCATGATTAGCTAAACTGGTTTTCTAATCACCCAGAATCTGAGTTTAATAAATAAATCTGACTTGCTAGCCATTAGCAATGAGAAAATGTACATTACATTCTATTGCAGAGATAAGCAACCTTCAGCACCCCAGATGTTGTGCACTATACCTCTCTTGATGCCTTGCTAGCATTATGGTTTTAAGAGCATTATGGGAGATGTAGTCCATATTATCTGGAGTGCCAAAGGTTGCTTGAAAGGGGTGGTTGTCACAGTACATTATTGACATAGCACACCACATACATTTCACTTGATACTTAATTTCACTGTATTATTAGGAGAATTATTTTTGCCTATTAGATTTCACTTGAGATACCGTTTCTCTAGCTCAACTGTATTTTCTACAGGAGAATTCTATTCCCTTTTAGATTTCAGTTAAAATGAGCGTCCTAGTTATCACGTAACAACGTTCAGTACAGGATTTTGATTTCACCGGTGAGAATATCACGTGACCTCTGTTCTTGCCAGTAATACTCACATGAGATATTGTGGGTTGAATTATGATGTGTTTTTTGGTGTGTGCTTTAAATCTTTGAGAATGTTTTACTTTATTGAAGACTAGGCGTAGGATTTATGGTGTATATATTTCCTTTTTTCGTTCATATGAGGCTTAGTCCATCTAATAAGTACAAATTTGTGATGCAAGTTACAATATCTCACAAAAGTGAGTACACCCCTCACATTTTTGTAAATATTTTATTATATCTTTTCACGTGAACACTAAAGAAATTACACTCTGCTACAATGTAAAGTAGTAAGTGTACAGCCTGTATAACAGTGTAAATTTGCTGTCCCCTCAAAATAAGTTAACACACAGCCATTAATGTCTAAACTGTTGGCAACAAAAGTGAGAACACCCCTAAGTGGAAATGTCCAAATTGGTCCCAAAGTGTCAATATTTTGGTGGCCGAATATTTACAAGCACTGCCTTAACCCTCATGGGCATGGAGTTCACCAGAGGTTCACAGGTTGCCACTGGAGTCCTCTTCCACTTCTCCATGATGACATCACAGAGCTGGTGGATGTTAGAGACCGTGCGCTCCCCCACCTTCCGTTTGAGGATGCCCCACAAATGCTCAATAGGGTTTAGGTCTGGACACATCCTTGGCCAGTCCATCACCTTTAAAATCAGCTTCTTTAGCAAGGCAGTGGTCGTCTTGGAGGTGTGTTTGGGGTCGTTATTAGTGATGTACCGAACTGTTCGCTGGCGAATAGTTCCCGGCGAACATAGCGTGTTCGCGTTTGCCGCCGCGGGCGAACACATGCGCGGTTCGATCCGCCCCCTATTCATCATCATTGAGCAAACTTTGACCCTGTGCCTCACGGTCAGCAGACACATTCCAGCAAATTAGCAGCAGACCCTCCCTTCCAGTCCCTCCCACCTCCCTCCCAGCATCCATTTTAGATTCATTCTGAAGCTGCATTCTTAGTGAGAGGAGGGAAAGTGTAGCTGCTGCTCATTAGATAGGGAAATTGATAGCTAGGCTAGGGTATTCAGTGTCCACTACAGTCCTGAAGGACTCATCTGATCTCTGCTGTAAGGACAGCACCCCAAAAAGCCCTTTTTAAGCTAATAGCAGTCAGTGTCCTTAAAGCGGGTGTCAGGCCTTCAGCGTGTGCTCTTCCAACCTCAGCAAGTGTAATTTGCCACTCATATCTGGTGTCTGTATAGCGTGCTTTTACAAAGAAAAAAAGTTTTTCAGTGTAAGCTAATAGCAGTCAGTGTCTTTCAAGCCGGTGTCAGGCCTTCAGCGTGTGCTCTGCCAACCTCAGCAAGTGTACTTTGCCACTCATATCTGGTGTCTGTATAGCGTGCTTTTACAAAGAAAAAACTTTTTTCACTGTTATAGATTGAATAGCAGTTAGTTGTCTTCAAGCGGGTGTGTCAGGCCTACAGCGTGTACTCTGCAGACCTCTGCCAGTGCACATTGCCACTCATATCTGGTGTCACAATAGCGTGCATTTAAAACCACTGTTATAGATTGAATAGCAGTTAGTTGTCTGCAAGCGTCAGAAAGTCACCCCCTTGCCCGGCGTCTGACACCTGGCTTGTCTGAACTATTAGCCCACCAGCTTTTACCATACAAGCTGGTGGAGTCTGAGGCATTCAAAAAATTTGTAGCTATTGGGACACCGCAGTGGAAGGTACCC
This sequence comes from Pelobates fuscus, assembly GCF_036172605.1. NCBI lineage: Eukaryota > Metazoa > Chordata > Amphibia > Anura > Pelobatidae > Pelobates > Pelobates fuscus. The sequence goes on from NC_086317.1 coordinate 258,925,485, forward strand.
GGCCAAAATTTCTTTGCACAAAAGGCAATCCCCAACCTGTACTCGACTGTGCAAAAGGAAGTAATGGCATGTCTGGCACACAGTGTTGGGGCAAGGGTCCATCTGACCACTGATTCCTGGTCTGCAAAGCATGGTCAGGGCAGGTATATCACCTACACTGCGCATTGGGTAAACCTGCTGACGGTTGCCAAGCATGGAATGTGTGGCTCCGCAGAGGAGTTGGTGACACCGCCACGACTTGCAGGCAGGCCTGCTGCCACCTCCTCTACCCCTCCTACTCCATCCTCTTCCATAACCTCCTTGGCTGAGTCCTCTTCTGCTGCTGCGTCTTGCTCCACATCAATGGCACCCCCCCAGCTCCCCAGGTACTATTCCACATCCCTATTCTGCTCTGTGTCAGTTTGTATCAGGGATCCTTAGGATAGGTGTCAATCCATATCTGCCAAGTGACCCTACGTAGGGGGAACAGTCCCTATTCTGCTCTGTGTCAGTGTGTATCAGGGGCTTTGAGGACAGGTGTCAATCCATACCTGCCAAGTGACCCTTTGTAGGGGGAACAGTCTCTATTCTGCTCTGTGTCAGTGTGTTTCAGGGATCCTTAGGATAGGTGTCAATCCATACCTGCCAAGTGACCCTATCTAGGGGGAACAGTCCCTGTTCTGCTCTGTGTCAGTGTGTATCAGGGGCTTTGAGGACAGGTGTCAATCCATATCTGCCAAGTGACCCTATGTAGGGGCAACAGTCTCTATTCTGCTCTGTGTCAGTGTGTTTCAGGGATCCTTAGGATAGGTGTCAATCCATACCTGCCAAGTGACCCTATCTAGGGGGAACAGTCTCTATTCTGCTCTGTGTCAGTGTGTTTCAGGGATCCTTAGGATAGGTGTCAATCCATACCTGCCAAGTGACCCTATCTAGGGGGAACAGTCCCTGTTCTGCTCTGTGTCAGTGTGTATCAGGGGCTTTGAGGACAGGTGTCAATCCATATCTGCCAAGTGACCCTACGTAGGGGGAACAGTCCCTATTCTGCTCTGTGTCAGTGTGTATCAGGGGCTTTGAGGACAGGTGTCAATCCATACCTGCCAAGTGACCCTTTGTAGGGGGAACAGTCTCTATTCTGCTCTGTGTCAGTGTGTTTCAGGGATCCTTAGGATAGGTGTCAATCCATACCTGCCAAGTGACCCTATCTAGGGGGAACAGTCCCTGTTCTGCTCTGTGTCAGTGTGTATCAGGGGCTTTGAGGACAGGTGTCAATCCATATCTGCCAAGTGACCCTATGTAGGGGCAACAGTCTCTATTCTGCTCTGTGTCAGTGTGTTTCAGGGATCCTTAGGATAGGTGTCAATCCATACCTGCCAAGTGACCCTATCTAGGGGGAACAGTCCCTGTTCTGCTCTGTGTCAGTGTGTATCAGGGGCTTTGAGGACAGGTGTCAATCCATATCTGCCAAGTGACCCTATGTAGGGGTAACAGTCTCTATTCTGCTCTGTGTCAGTGTAGAAATATAAACAGTATATATATGTGTATGATACCTTAGAGTGAATAACAATGGTATCTAAATATACTTATACTTATCTGATAAAATCAAGAACAGCCTCTCAAGGTCGTGGCCCAGTCCCGACCTTTTACAACATATACAAAGGCAAAGGAGAAATGAGATACGGCTGTTTACAATCTAAAATAGGAACAGAAAAAGATACATAGTGTAATACAGTAAAACACAAAAATGATGCGCCAAGATAATGTTGCACTCACGAGATTGAAGTGAATAATGCGCCTGAACAGGTGCCTGCCCCAATACGTTTGGGCGGCTGGGTGTCTCCACTTTCCACTGGAACTCCAAGCGGACCAAGAAATGGACTGAGACTTCAGTAGAGGTAAGTAAAATAAATATGCAGATTTATTGTAGAAAAGAGGCTACAAATAATAGCCGTATTCAATAAAAGTATAAATGCAAGAGAGGTCCTACGCGTTTCGTTCCTATACAAAGGAACTTCCTCAGGGACCGAGATTCAAATAAAATCAATCAATACATAAAAAAATGCATACAATACTATCCCCCCAAAGAGTCTCTTTAAATAGGCTAAGCCTATAGTTCATTGGTGGATCCGGTGAGAGTTACCGTTGATTGTAGATCCTGTTCAGTTGCAGAGTATTCATCAGACCTGTTCAGGTGTAGAGAGGTGTTCCAACATTCGATTTCGGCGCCAAACGGAAAAACCGGAAACCGGAAGTAGTATTCCGTTCTCACTTCCGCGTTCCATTGCCCTGTGCGTTCCAACTCAGAGATGAAAAGTGGTTAAGCATATCGCCACCTAGAGGTCGCCTAGGGCATAGCAGTTTTGAAACATATGCAGAAAACAAGCACATTATAAAGAATGTCTTCCTAATAAAGATGCTAATCATAGTGCAATTACTTAGATCCATATAACTAAAACCCTAAAAATAATCAGTGTATACTTAATTTTCTACTGTTACAATTAAATGTATAACAGTCACATTTAAACTCTTTGATGATTAGATTATAAGTGTATTGCTAATAGTGAAAAACTTTTCAATAGCATTTTGATCATATGCGATCAATAAATTTAATGAAACATTCTATAGCTCAAATGATCATATTATATATAGGTGCTAAACTAAATAATAATTAATAATGTCACACTTAAAGGCAACCAGGAAGTGCATATACAATGTGTAGAATAATTATCAGTATCAACGTCCTAATATAAACTATGTTGATAAGTTCATTATAAATATAAACCAGTGTTACATAACTTTATTTATTTTGTGCTCGTATAGATTCATGTAGTACATATGTTATAAAAAACGGATCTTAATATCCATAAAGATTCCTTACATAATGTATCTTAATAATTATAATAGTATCCAATGTTTGATTATCTTTTATAAAACTGTTCCTTATTTATTTAAGTGAATTTGTCTCACATATTCCAAATGTCCTGACCTTTGTCATAAAGGAAAGGAGCATATAGAAAAAAGGAAGGGGAAAATAAACAAAAAAAGGGGGAGGAAGAAGGAGGAAGGGGAATCCTTCCCATGAGGGCACTATCACGGGGTCACCAACGGAAGATAATTATATTAATCAAGGAAGCATATGAGGTCAATATCATGATTGAGTCCCTTTGGATGGAGGGTCTGGAGTTTGTGTATCCAGTATGTCTCGCGTTGTGATAGATGTGTGATAGATCCTTATGATAGGTGTCAATCCATATCTGCCAAGTTACCCTATGTAGGGGAACAGTCTCTATTCTGCTCTGTGTCAGTATGTATCATGGTCTCTGAGGACAGGTGTCAATCCATATCTGCCAAGTGACCCTATGTAGGGGGAACAGTCCCTATTCTGTTCTGTGTGAGGAGGAGGAACGGGAAATGAGTAGCTCGGCATCCAACCTTGTGCAAATGGGGTCTTTCATGCTGTCGTGCCTGTTGAGGGACCCTCATATAAGGCTGAAGGAGAACGACCTGTACTGGGTGTCCACGCTACTAGACCCCCGGTATAAGCAGACAGTGGCGGAAATGTTACCGAATTACAAGTCGGAAAGGATGCAGCATTTGCAAAATAAATTAAAAAGTATGCTTTACACAGCGTATAGGGGTGAAGTCACAGCACAACAGGAATCTAACAGGGGAAGAGGTGAAAGTCATCCTCCTCCTCCCACGACCACGCCATATCTGCCATGTGACCCTATGTAGGGGGAACCGTCTCTATTCTGCTCTGTGTCAGTGTGTATCATGGTCTCTGAGGACAGGTGTCAATCCATACCTGCCAAGTGACCCTATGTAGGGGGAACAGTCCCTATTCTGCTCTGTGTCAGTGTGTATCAGGGTCTCTGAGGACAGGTGTCAATCCATATGTCAAGGTGTCAATATGTCATATGTCAGGTGTCAATCCATATCCATTGTGATTTAGGAATGTTAGGTGATTCCTGCCCTTTATGGATTAAAACCAGACTCTGCATCAACTGTGTAATTTTCCATGGGAGTTTTGCCATGGATCCCCCTCCGGCATGCCACAGTCCAGGTGTTAGTCCCCTTGAAACAACTTTTCCATCACTTTTGTGGCCAGAAAGAGTCCCTGTGGGTTTTAAAATTTGCTTGCCCATTGAAGTCAATGGCGGTTCGCCCGGTTTGCCGGTTCGCGAACGTTTGCGGAAGTTCCCGTTCGCCGTTCGCGAACCGAAAATTTCGTGTTCGCGACATCACTAGTCGTTATCATATTTGAATACTGTCCTGCAGCCCAGTCTCCGAAGGGAGGGGATCATGCTCTGCTTCAGTATGTCACACTACATGTTGGCATTCATGGTTCCCTCAATGAACTGTAGCTCTTCAGTGCCAGCAGCACTCATGCAGGCCCAGACCATGACTCTCCCACCACCATGCTTGACTTTAGGCAAGACACACTTGTCTTTGTACTCCTCACCTGGTTGCCGCCACACACGCTGGACACCATCTGAACCAAATAAGTTTGTCTTGGTCTCATTAGAACCACAGGATTCCAGTCATGTCTTAAGCAAACTGTTTGCGGGCTTTCTTGTGCATCATCTTTGGAAGAAGCTTTCTTCTGGGATGACAGCCATGCAGACTAATTTGATGCAGTGTGCGGCGTATGGTCTAAGACAGTCTCTGATGCCTGGCCGTGGTGTGGGCCCTCTAGAAGCTGCAGCCCTATTTGTACTGACAACCATTCTCGCTACTCACAGATCACAACCCGTTGGTGTGGCTGAACCGGATGTCAGGAGACAATGCCAGGCTGCTGCGCTGGAGTTTGGCGCTGCAGCCTTTTGACTTTACCATCCACTACCGCCCTGGGAAGCAAAATGGCAACGCCGACGGGTTATCCAGACAAACAATTTGAAAAGTGATCTGTGAGTACTGCTCCGGACATCCCCAAGCCGATCCGTTGGGATCAGACTGTGTATGCCGGCTTGGTTCTGGGGGTGCATTGTGGCAAACCTAGCCACCTACAGAATGTCCTTGTATGTATCTTGCTATTACTGCATTGCTATTTCTATCTGTGGCAAAACCACACTTAAAGTGTAACCTCCCCTGAATGTAATATGATGTAAAGTGTATCCCTGTGTACTGCTTGGTATCTCCTAAGGTGGGAGATGGCTATTTGTAACCCAACCTCCTCCTGCCTGGGACTATTGTGTGGAATGCAGACCCCCTGTGGAGGTCTGTGCTTAAAGGAAGCTGTAATCATTAAAGAGTGTGAGATGCCAGTGTTTTAACATCCAAGCTATGTGTTGTCTAGGGTTTGGGAGAAAAGGATTTTAACTACGCTACCTGCATTTTACCTACATTTTACCTGCTTCATCCTGTCTACCAGCGGAGATACCATGGATAATACCACTACTCCGCTACACCCATCTGGCACTCACACGTCTACTGCAAGAGAGGAGAATACCCTACAAATGAAGCTTCCCCCTCAGCCTTCAAGCACGGAAAGACAATGTCTGGCGCACCATGAGATGGCCAAACGTTGTCCCCGGATTCCTGCGAGCATGAAACCTCCCAGCTGTATCGGTACCGAACTGGATATTAGACAGCTCACTGCCTTGACCTAACCTACAGGCTGATGCCAATGCAACATGCCAAAACAGCCGACCGAGCAGCTCACCCCCAATGCAGAGGTGGATCCAACGACCCAGAGGAGTAGAGACGGCACAGACCTGCAGACCCGAGCACTGGTATTCCCCAACGACCCGCGCCTCCATTCCGCCTAGTTGACGCAGCCCAGAGGAAGCCTACGAACCATCACAGCTAGGTACTGCCGACATGCCTTTTTGGGTCTATAGCTGGGCCTACTACTTTGGGTGGAACGGGTGAGGGGGGTTAGACTGGATCCTGGCCTGCAGCCAAGTTCAGGGAGACTGGGGAACCCAGGCCACGACCAAGTCCTCATTGAGCCCTTGTTCGGACTGTTCCTTCCCCTGGTTGCCCAACCACACTCCCAATAGCATTGACATACACTCCTGGACGGAGGCCTGAAACGTGCAGCCACCTCCCTACCAAAGAACACCCATAGGGATTTCCCCCCAGCTTACTTGGCCTGATAAGTACAAAGGGTGCCACTTTGGGGTCAAGACCTCACCCGGGACACGGGGGGGGGGGACTTACAGGGACTATACCACACCAGCACATGTCGGGGGAGATGGTTGGATGACAGGGTGGGGCACAGACTCAAAAACAGTTGGGTGGGGAAGGGTTTGAATGTACACCTGTTGGAAATGTTTTTGTTGTTACTACTACATAACCTGCTCGTCACTGCCACATTGATGGCCTTTCCCTGTATATATCCCCAATTATGCCCCCGATGGCCCACCCCCTGTCCAGGTTGACAGACTAACTGAACACCTAGCTCAGACACTTCCTGGCCCTATTACATCCCGAGCGCACATCACGAACGGTCCATACAGCCTCAGTTACAATATGCAGATGGCAATAAAACCCTCACCCTAGTTATCAGGTAGGATTGACAAGGATGACCCAGAGACAGCCTCTGACCTTGAAATCACTCCTGGTCCCGGGGTCTACCCCCTACATATCCACAGACATGCCTGGTTCAAGCAAAGAAAAAAGCTTCCCCTGACAGAGTCCCATCTAAGGTGCTTTCCTACATCCTAGCCTATCTCGTAGGAAGCCATGACCCTCCCATGTGGACTGGATAGCAGCGGTAGCCCGCTAGACCCCTACAAACCAGACACAACAGGTTCCCTAGTTCCCTCGCAACTGACCCCCCCTGTACATTTGGTCAGAGTTTGAGTGTAGGGTGACCTCTACTAGTGGATTTCAAACCAACCAATCAGAGTGCTGTGACAGGTAAAATGTAGAGACTTACCTGTCAGTCTCTTCATTTACCTGTCAGAGCACTCTGATTGGATGGCTTAAACCCACCAATCAGAGTGCTCTGAGCCTAATTGCAGGGCGGGGCAAGGCTTTATAAGCCTTCCCCACCCTGCAGAGCTCAGTCTGCGCGGAGCCCTCCATGGGTGAAGAAGGATTATTTTTTTTGGCGCTCGTTTTTTTTAGTTTTTTTTAATTGCGTCGGTTATTATGTTTTTTTATTTGGCCTTTTTTGGGGCTGAAAAAATAAGATTTTAGAAGAAAGAAAACATCGAATGGTAAGTTATTTCTTTTTTTTTTACAGGTTCTTAGTTAAAGGTCCCCCCTTCATTATTTTTAGGGTGAGGGGGGTAGGTAGGAGGATCATTTTTTTTTGAGGGGGGAGGGGGTGACTAGGGGTTTGGGGACCCCTAGTCACCTGGGGGGAATTTTTTTTAGGGCCCCCATCCACCGCTCAGGGGTGGGGGCAGGGGGGAGGACAATAGGTCCCCCCTACTGGTATTTAGGGCCCCCACCCACCGCTCAGGGGTGGGGGCCAGGGGGGAGGACATTAGGTCCCCCCCTTTATTAGTATATAGGGCCCCCACCCACCACTCAGGGGTGGGGGCCAGGGGGAGGACATTAGGTCCCCCCCTTTATTAGTATTTAGGGCCCCCACCCGCCGCTCAGGGGTGGGGGCTCGGGAAGTGGGACCTTTTTTTTTTTTTTTTTTTACAGTGAGCCGCCACAGGCTGCTCACTGTTTAATAGACATGCCCCTACTCGCGGTATAGCGAGTAGGCGCATATTTTACTAATACTAAGTAATCTTTACTTAGTATTAGTAAATTTGGCTGAAAGACCAATTTAGGTCTTTCAGCCTTTTAGTAGATAGCTCCCTAATGCCATGGGAATTAGGGAGTTATCTACTTATTCATTCCTGTCATTACATTGACTGGCCAGGTAACTTACATTTTATATGAATGTATGTTACTTGGTTGTTGTAAGTGTTGCAAATGCTTACAGCTGAATCCTGGCTATGTTTGTATACTTTTTATTTAAAATTGTATACAATGTAACATTTTTCTTCTTTCACTGGGTAAGTATATTAGTACTTAGGCAATACTGTGCTTTGGAACATCGGCACTTCGGCGCTTTGACACTTCGGCACTTCAACAATTTGGACATTCGGAAGTACCCGAATGTCCGAATTGCCCGAAATTCGTCTGAATTCATATTCGGACCGAAACGAATTGCACATGTCTAACAAACACTTATCCAATAATTTACAGACAATGTCAACCCTGAAGTGACCCCCCTGATGGTGAATTCACCAAACATACGACAGACTTAACACGCAATGTCACGAACGCACCTTATTTCAAGAGTGTGCGTGACATAGTTGTGGTGGCGAAAGGGTTAAAGTTCACCATTTGTCTGCACTTGACCGGACATAATGACAAAATCCCCCTTAACACCATCCACACTATTTTAACACTGCCACCACCAAGACAATTTATAAATGGAGTACCTTGGTCCCCCATGTAAATCAATAATAAAAATCCACCAAATATTACTTAGCACAATATCTATGTAATTGCAAAATACTAATTAGTCTCTTCAGGTAACGTGGTTCTTAACAAGACAAAGGCAGAAATAAATGTTTATTATGAGCAAAAAATTATCACAGTGCATACAAAAATACATGATAAATTATTTACACCAACAACAGATAAAAATAAAAAGGATAAAATAGTCCTAATTACTCACTTAGGTTTTCAAAGTAAAACCTCTGCCCAAGCAAGTACACCTACACCCCTCCAAATCATTGGATATATATACCCTGTGGATTATCAAGTCTTGCCTAGGGGTGGAATTAAGGCGTAGCTATAGAAATAATAAGTGACCACCTCCCTTGTTCCAGACCAACGTCAATCCAAATGGAAACCTTTGGCTCTATCTTCTCTTATGTATCTACCACAGAAATAATAATTGCATCTATGAATTTGTTATTATTTTCCCATCCCATAGACACGTCGCACGCCCCACCCACGATCAAATAGGATGGACATCACAATTCCTGCCACCCGGTTGATAAAGCTTTTGAATGAGGCAGTTGTCTCATACTGATGCATGGACTTTTAATCAGATCTCAGGCAGGTAGGCTAAAGCTATTAGGGGAAAGGAAAAATAACGTAATAACCTGGGCAGGTGCAAGGAGTTTCCACTGCTGCTGGGTTCCGCTCTGCTACTTCTAAAACAGCTTCCTGATTATTTTTCCTGTGGGCAATGTAACCCCACTAACTGGTGCTGTGAGCCAATGATGGCCCCTGAACAGTGAGGCTAAGAGCATGCCTCCACTCATGGACAGCAGGCTCTGCTGGCCATATGACAACTCAATGGTATTCCCCTGAAATTCCTTCTTAGAGCAGACTAGGCATGTGCAAACTCTGCTAAAACAGGAGAGATTTAAAAAAAAAAATTACTATTTTTTTTTTGTCTAGTATTACTTAAAGGAACACTATAATGCCAGGAGAACAAACTCGTTTTCCTCGCACTATACGGTTAATAGGTCCCCTACCTCCCTCAGAGCCCCCTTCCCACTGGGCTGAAGGGGTTAAAATCCCTTGCGCCACTTACCTTGATCCAGCTCCCTCTCCTCCCCCAGTCGACATCAGCTCCGAATGCGCATGCATGGCAAGAGCCGTGCGCGCATTCAAACCGCCCATAGGAAAGCATTACTCAATGTTCTGTCAATAGGTCAGGGTGCCTATAGTGGTCATTTAAGAAAGCTCCTCCAGACAGTCACCAATCGGGGGGAAGAACCCTGAAAAAGCACAACCTATTATAGAATTAAAGAAACACAGTTTTTTGTATTAACAAATACTTTGGCAATGCCTGGAATATGTGAATGGGCTCCACCTGATCACATTACGGAGTTCCTCCAGTACTGGCTGAGGTGTCCCCTTGATAGGGATGTGAAAAACAAGTTGCCCATGTCCTACACTTCCCAACAAGGTGATGACTACTCCTGAATTTGACCCCCCCAAAGGAAAAAAACTTAGTGGTCCTCTACTAATTTCAATAATATATAAAAGCTGTCGGTCGAGGGATCTGCCCTGAGCACCCCTACTGATAAAATGCCACTGGTAATAGCACTGTTTCATTGCAATTGGAATTATCAGAGGATTAAAATCTATTTATATTTAAACCATTTTATAACAATATTCCACTGTTTTATATTTTTCTTATTATGTGTAATCTGTACAATTTATTTAATCAATAATGATTTCAAAGTGAGATTGTAGTAAACATCTGAAAATATTCTGATATAGCAGATTACCGATGACTGCAGTCTCCTTGTTTCTAACAATATTTTCCTCCTGCTAATTCATATCACACCAGCTTTTAATCAAAGCACTTGTTCGGTATCCCTTGATTAAAGTGGATAATTAGTAAGATGCTGGGCATTTTATAAGAATAAGATTTCACCACAGTATAAACCCAAGACAAAAGGACTCTCCTGGCACTGTGATTTCTAGCATTCACAGCATCACTTGCAACCCCCTATGAGACGGCTGACATGGTGTGTGAGCATAACTGATAATACCTGATCCGTCAGTTTGTACCACCCATTGTGTCCAACCCCCAATTACAGAGAGCTTTATTTTACCAGCAGATTAAACATCAAAGCCAACATGTTTTATACAATGCTTGGTAACACACAAGGCAACATTGTGATATATAATGTAAGATGTTTGTGCCTGTTATGAGAAAAAGTCTTTGCAAGGAAAAATATTGCAGTTTATACAAGCATTTGATTACACACATTCTGATAAAGCTTTTATGTTATTCAATGTACTTTAAAACTGACATTTTAGTTGGGATTCCAACCATGTATTTTAATGTTCTGTCTGGTAAAATGATATGATATTCAAAAGAAATCTGAACAGAAACTACTAAATGGAGTCAGGATAACTCCTCACAAATATGTGGGGGGTCCCTCCTCCATAAACGAGAACTTCTAAACGAATTAAGTATCCATAAATATGGTATAAGCCTTTGGTATAGACAAAAAATAAAGCGGGATGGGAAGACCGCCCACTTAAAGTGTGCGGACTTCTACTCCACCAAAAGAAGGACCTTTAAAAGTAAAAATTCGTAAGTGGTATAAACCTTTATTAAAGCCGAATATTAGGATATTAAAATATAAAGAGCCTAACTAGAACAGTAGGTTCTATGTGAAAAAAACAAAACCCAAACAAATGTGACATCGTGAATAAACAGAGTGATAACACACCTTTAAAATTCTGGGTAGAGTAGTCTCAAAGGCCACTTCAAGTATTAAGAGGATTTTAATAGCTATTATAATCATTCTCAGATTTGAGGAATTGAATAATTCAGTTGATCAATACCTCCAGAGTATCAAGGTACAAATAATTAGTGGCTGTAGTGTATAGAGGTTGTAAGAAGTTGAACCAAAACTAAGGAATAAACTGAATATGGTCAGACAGACAAATCAACAATAAACAGTGATATACACTGTATCACGTTTGAAGTGATACCTAACTTCCAGTAAAACTGAGTCTGTTAGCCACCGCACTCTAATGGATACATAGTTGTCCTAATTAGATAGTGTTGCTAAGTGGACTTTATACACAGTTTACAAAGTATAGGTATTCTTGTCCATCCCTTAATTAGACCATATTAATCAAAGTGTTCACTATGGCGTGAACCCTGTGTGTGGTTCAAAAGAAATCTGCCAAAGAATGGTCAGATATGGCAATTGGAACATGGCTTAGCCCCAGAAAGACACCATAAACCAAAAAGCTTTACAATCATAGAAAAAGGATATTTAGAGGTGAAGAAGGTCGTGGTAGAATGAGCATACAATGTATGAGCAACTATTATGAACAATGGATGTATATATATATATATATATATATATATATATATATATATATATATATATATATATATAACCAACCTTTTTATTAATAATGAATTTAATATTGTCTCTTTTACAAATATTATGGAAGTAGTGCCAGAAATATCACTGATGCTGGCTGTGTGGCAGGACAAAGGAGAATACACTATTTAAATAAAGTATTGGGGCACCTGACTATTACACCAACAGGGACTTTTATGACATTGCATTCTAAATAATTGACGTTAACATGTAGTTGGTCCCCTGTTTGTAGCTATAACAGCTTCCACTCTTCTTGTAAGGCTTTCCACAAGATTTTGGGGGTTTTGCGGGAAGTCCCAAAATGGCACCGACATCCCCGATGGGCTCGGAGAATCCGGCCCTGGAGAGAATTGGGGACGAGCTGAGGAGCCTGACAGCCTCTATGGTCACCAAGGCTGACCTCCAGACCCTCACCACCACCATCCAGGACACACTGAGAGCGGAGGTGGCGGGGATTCGCTCGGAGGTCGCCTCACAAGCAGGCCGCATCCCCACGGTGGAGGAGGCAACAGAGGCCCTCACCGAGAGGCTTACGACAGCGGACACAGCGGTGGCACGACAGGGAGATATGCTCCTGGCCGTGAGGAGACACCTCAAGGATCTGGATAACAGAAGCCAGAGGTGTAACATCTGCATCCGCGGGGTGCCAGAGTCCAAAGAGGCAGAGAATGCTGAAGAGGTATTCACAGACCTATTCCAGACCCTCCTGCAGCCAGCTACTCATCAGCCCATTAAGTTCGAGAGGGCCCACAGAGCCCTGCAGCCGCGAGCACTGGAAGACAGACCGAGAGACCTCACATGCTGCCTGCACTCCTTTCCGGTAAAAGACGCCATCATGTAGAAGGCCAGCGAGCGACCTACATGGCCCTACAGAGGAGCACAGGTATCACTCTTTAATGACCTTTCTCCCATAACATTAGAGGCCCGGCGGGCACTCCGTCCAGTGACTGCAGCACTAAGTCCCCCTCAGTTGCTGGTTGAGTTTGTGGGCCACATTGAAGGCGTGGGTAATAGATTGAGAACCTCTGGCCTATAATGTGCCAGTGAAGGTTACCCTCAGTGCTAGAGCACCAACAACATGCTGTCACAAAGTCATTGGAAGCATATTACTCGCCAGTAGATCATCAGTAATATGCTTACATGGTGGGCAGACCAGACCCTCTCCCCGCTGGCTCTTTCAGCTGTTACTAGATAAGTTGGCATCCTATCAGTATGTGAGACTCCCATAATTAAGGGTAGCATATTAGAGACTTAGCTACATGGCACGGGTAGTTACTAAGCTATCTACTAAACATCTGAAAAAACAAAAATAAGAAATATCCTTTTTCTTAAATTTGCTCTTTCAATAGCTTAGTAGATAAGTTCCAAATTTAGCGGCCTTCATTATGGCAATTCCACATTAAGATACCAAATTAGCGAGCTATCTACGTCACAGCTAAAAGACTAAAATTAAGAAAAAAGGCCCTTCCTTAGTAGCTAAATCTCTAAATGGCTATTCTACTGAAAAAAATGGAGCAGAGATGATTTGTTTCGATTTGCTTTTTTTCCTTTTTGGTTTGTTTTGAGTTGATTTGGACGCTTCCACTAGCTAATTCCCAAAGTTGGCACCATTCTGATGAGCCCACAAGGGTTCAACTGTGCAGTCCATGATTAAGCACTTGATGCACAGCCAGATATTCAACATGATCCTGCCGCACTTCCTAATATAGGGGTATTCAAAAAAGTTATGTTCTCCAACACAGACTTGTGATAGTTACAGGGGGTATAACAACCGACACTGAAGTAGCTTGGCAAGGCATTATACTACAAATCTTCTTTTTAATAATAGGCAGCTACTTTTTTGCCTATGTATAACAGTAAGCCATTGCAAAGGGAGACAACAGAAATGTGGGACTGAAATCTGAAAGTGCTAATAAATGATTATGCTTATCTGCATATTTTGCAAGAAATCTGGGAGATCTGTGGAAATACATGGGACTGTTCGCTAAACACCTAATTTGCTTAAGAAAATTCAGCTGGCTGCCTTCGGTTCAATTCACCAGCATTCGATTAGAAACATTTGTCTGTAGTTCACTTCAACATCCACAAGGAAAACTACCTGAGCTGAATAAATCTCTACTATTTTCAAATGGGTATCATTGCAGCAGTGAGATCCATCTGAAAATAGCTCGGCTGGATTGCAACTAAATAGCCGTCAGATGTAACCGAATCAGTCCCTGCGATAAGAAAAAAGGTGCTGCTAATCAGTATAGATTAGTCTAGTGCAGGGGTAGGCAACCTTTTAGCAGCACTGTGCCAATATAAGATTGTGATGTCCCGTAGCGTGCCGGTCCTATTTTTTTTAATTGAGGTGTGTATGCTGCCGTATTCTGCTTGTGTTATTTTTACTGTAATTGCTTTGTATCGTTGTATTTGTGCGTAATATGCAGGGCCTTCTTTAATATTGACTGTTCCTTGGGCAAAGCATTTGCTTGGGGCCCCCTGGACCCTGTCCCCCCTCCCCAGGCGTGCAATCACATCCTCCACCTCAACACAGTGGCAGACCTAAAGTAGAGAGGTGCAAGAATTTTATTGGGCCTCCCTGTTGCACGGGTGATTAAAAGGTAGATCCCCATCTGTCGTGCAACTCCAGAAATGCATTGACAGCTGGGGCTCTACCATTAACCCATGTTTCCAGGTCTGTATTAAGCACTAAGCAGTTTTTGTGTGTTTGAATGTAAACAGGTTTTTGTATGGAATATGTTTGTGTGTGGTGTTGGCATGATTGCAAGCATGTATTTGTGTAATGTTGGTTTTTGAATGCAGGGGTGTATTTACATATGATTTTGGTGTGTAACACAGATGTGTTTGTACGTAGTGTTGAAATTTGAATGCAGGGGTGTATTTGTGTGTAGTGTTAGTGTGTGAATGCTGAGATGTATGCACATATACACGCACACAGAGATATATACACACTGAAACACACACACACACAGATTCACAGACATACTGACACACACAGACATACTGATACACACACACACAGATATACTGACACAGATTTACTGACAGACACACACACACACACACAGACATACTGACACACATACACACACAGATATACTGACACACAAACATACTGACACACACACACACAGACATACTAACACACACTGACAGACATACACACACACGCACACACACAGATATACTGACACACACAAAATGTACACTTTAAAAACCTGCTGGTGGCAGAAGGTGTTGGGAGTTGGGGTCTGGCTCTCTCGGCCAGCCCCCCCCCCACTCTGCCTACACTTCTTTCCCGCGCGCTCCTCTCTTTGTGGGTGGAAGTGATGCGTATCCGTCACTTCCTCCCAGCCTGCTGCCAAAAAGCAAGGGACCCGCTCGCGCTGTTAAGCGCCTCAGCGCGACCGGGCCCCTGCTGACAGAAGCCCACCGGGTGGCCCTTTGTGCACGGGCCACCCAGTGGGCCTCCTTAGTGTGCGGATTACCAGCCAGGTGTTAGAAATAGTTGAGGCCAGCGGGGCTCACTGTGCAGCTGCCCAGTTTGCCCCGCATTAAAGACGGCCCTGCGTATATTAGCTATTATATTGTATATGTTCATGAGTAGTTTATGGATTGTGTATGATACATATGAATGTGAGTTGTGTATGGGGGCTGCTTGTGGAATTGTGTGCATGTATGTGGATTGTTAGTGGTGTTGCATTTGTGCGGATTATGTGTATGTTTGTGTGTGGGCTGTCCGTATTATTTGTATTAGGGGAGGGTTATTCTGCATTTCTGTGTATATCTACCAGTGTGGGTGTCTTCCCTGGGGTCCAGTGGGGACCAGGCCGGCCAGGTACATGTCAAGGACAGGAGCTGCAACTGCGAGCTGTTCTACTATTGTGTGGATTCCCATTCACAAGTGCTGGGAGGAAGGGATCTGAGATCACTTCCTCTACGTGCTGCAATGCATAAATTGAGGATTGTCATTCACCACCTTTTCGGATTAGCAGATACCTGAAGTTTTACTGGGACTCCTGATAGGCCAGAGCCTGTTTGTCTCTAGCAGCCTTGAGTGCCGTGCAAAGACACCTCGAGTGCCGTGCATGGCACTAGTGCCGTAGGTTGCCTACCCCTGGTCTAGTGTTTAGTTTAGTAAATAAGCTTGCCTACATTATTATGCTGAATATGCACAAAGGAAAACTACCAGTCCTTAAGGACCAAACTTCTGGAATAAAAGGGAATCATGACATGTCACACATGTCATGTGTCCTTAAAGGGACACTCCAGGCACCCAGACCACTTCTGCTCATTGGAGTGGTCTGGGTGCCAACTCCCACTACCCTTAACCCTGCAAGTGTAATTATTGCAGTTTTTCATAAACTGCAATATTTACATTGCAGGCTTAACTCCACCTCTAGTGGCTGTCTATTAGACAGCCACTAGAGGTCACTTCCTGGGTTCTAGCACAGGTTTCCTGTGCTAGAGCGTCGCTGGACGTCCTCACGCTGTGTGAGGACCTCCAGCGTCGCTCAAAACCCCATAGGAAAGCATTGAAATGATTTTTCAATGCTTTCCTATGGGGAAACGTAATGCGCATGCGCGTTAGGTCTCCTCGGCCGGTGAGCGAGATTAGTCTCGCCCACCGGCCGACGTAATCACTAGGAGGAGCGTCGCGGAGGCGGAGACAGCGGCGAGGGACATCGCCGCTGTCCCAGGTAAGTGACTGAAGGGGCATTGGTGGGTGGGAGGGAGAGGGACCCTCCAGTGCCAGAAAAACGGATCGTTTTTCTGGCACTGGAGTTTCCCTTTAAGGGGTTAAACAAATAGAAATAGTAGAAAAATCATATCTCCCTTTAATATATTCAAAAGGAGTAATGCTTAATGCCAACTAAACCTGAATTATTAGACAATTTTTGTTAGTAATTAAAAGCACTCATCGTTAAACCATGCATTTTCAGCCTATTACTGCTTCTGACATTTGCTATACTATCTGATTTTATACAGACAATGGTAAGAGAGATGCTGGCAGCGTGAGTGATCCTATGTACTGTGTGATAAACATTTAGGGAACATGCTGATCTTATCAGAATATATTTGGTCCAAATATGCGTGTCTGCTCCTGTCTCTTATCAGACAGATTTTGTTGTTGGCTAAGTCTCTGGTGTGATTCTTTGTTTGCCGTCTATACTCGTTCTTTCTCTCTCCCAGACTAGTGCGCACATCTTTACTAGACAGTGTCTGCTCAGGTCTGCAAATGAACGCAGAAGCTGAATACAAAATGAATCTCTCTGGCAATTCAGACCCATCTTCCTAACGGTTTTCATTTCTGTAAACTGCTGCGTCACAATACATTTGTTTGTTTTTTCCCCTATTTTTCAGCTTCTTAGTTTAGTAGCATAATAACAAAAAGAAGAATATGAAGGTATTTAGCTGAGTGGTTTATTCGCCATGTGTCTTTTTCTCAAGTATATCCAGAAATCTGCTATTTATTATTATGTAACTTAAAAGGATACTCCAGGTACCTACACATGAATAAGTGGCTCTGTGATTATTTTTCCCCTTTACTGATTAATTATACAGTAATTAGCATCCTCCCTCCATTCCTGGCTCTGCCATGTGCCCCATTCAGACATAAATGATGACCCCCTATCCCACCAGATCTTAATCTCCTGGCACTGCCATCTTCATTCCTCAGTTCGTAACGTCTTTTTTCTAGCTTAATGTGCTTTTTTGTGGGAGTGTGCTTGAATTCTTGCTCAAGCTCACATCATCATTGTTCACCTGCTCTCCATGGCCATCTCATTCTTTTCCATTCCTTATTAAGGCATGGTTTATCTTCATTTTTATTTCTTCTCTTCGCCTTTATCTATCTTCTCCTCGCTGATACTGGACTACTGAACTGCTAATATGGCAATAGTTTCACATACGCAAATAAAGGACAACAGAAACACAGTGCAAGAAAATGACACAAGAACAATGAAAAACTGTGAGAGGATTGCAGGGAGATAGACAAGAGTTTTGAGTGACAAATTATGGTTAAATTACATTGATAGAGGAAGAGGAAGCGCCATTAAACTATAAAAGGTGTAAAAGAAAACAATGTATATAAAAAAAAAAGCAAAAAAAAATGTGGGTTGTTGAGGACTCAAAAAATTTTTATCGAAGAGCGGGCGCTAATGCGCATATGCAGCAAGTGTGGCGCGCGCATTTCCTATAGGAAAATAGCTGACGGTGGATGTCCCCTTGCAGAGCGTGAGGACGCCCAGTGTCAGTAACTGGACCAAAAGTCTGTTAACAGCCAGGAAGCACCTTTCATGGCTATCTGGTAGACAGCCACTGCAGGCAGTATTAGTGCTGCAATGTAAACATTGCAGTTTCTCAATATTTCCCAGACCACTTCAATGAATAAACCATCCTTCTGTGCCCTCTTTTCAGACCTGAATTGTTTTCTGTTGTGCCCAAATATACATGTTTTCATGACGTGACAATGATTAGCTGTCACTTTCTGGGGATTTTCAGCAAATTAAGACATGAATTGATAGTAATCTTTCTTTTTTTATTTGTCAATTATTGATTTTGCTTTAACCTCGAGTGTACTTTTCATGGAAAACAGCATGGGCTAGACCTATTTACCAAAATGATCTTACAAAAAATGATCTTACAAAAGTGTGTTTAAGACTCCCAAAGTGTGCAACACCTCCAGCTGGTCTAAGAACGTGTACTCTGATCGGAATGATAAGAGGTATCCCTGGATGTTTTGAGAACCTCCTGGAAGACTTGAGAGTCCTGTCTGTAAATCTTTGGGAAGTTGTTCTTCTAGATGGAGCCCTCCACAAAGTCTGTATTAGAGTCTTCATAAAATGAATCATTATCTGAGATTGACCAATTGAGACTTAGCACACTGATTACAATGTCTGGGCTATGCAGGTATATGCAAATGTTTACAAACATGCAAATTCAGATACTGTGCACAATGTTCATAGAACAATGAAAATACCAGATAATGTCAAAGACAGTGATATGGTCAGATAGAAATTCCTTTAGAAGTGGGATGGCTGCCTTAGACCTTTTGTCCCATAAATGTTACAAAGTGTTAGTGTTCATACCAAACTAATCAAATTGTGAAAAATGTACCAGACACTAGTTTTTCAGCTGTATAGATTTATTAACACGGTTAAGAGAAAGGCCCATCACATATTAATGTTTCTGGGGGGTTTTAAACATGGAGTGCTACTATGGATCCAGATTGCAGTCAGATCCTTTTAATTTCTTCTTTTCATTTATATTTTATTACTATAGTATTTTTCTAATACAATTTTTTTGACAACATCAGCTGCCATAATTTCCTATGTCATTATGTTTAATACATCTAACTACCTCTGCTGTTAAAAACACATCTCAAATCTTGCAATATCTCCAATTGAGCTCCACCAAATCATCCAAATATTTGCATTACTTATGAGTAAAATTACCATAATACTATAGCTGACACTCAATAATCAACCTCTGTTTTTAGAGCAGGGGCACTAAACTCTTGGCATCTCAACTTCAGAGTTAAAGCTAGCACCATCATTATCAACAGCTATGTTGGTACTGCTCCATGAAAATTATAGATTCTATTTAAAAAAATCAATCGTGTTTGCAACAAAATGACTAAAGCAAGAGGAATGTGTTGCCATCAGCAGCAAGCTAAATAATTTATTAAACTCTGCCATAGTGTATTCATGTCCACCGTAATTAATCATTTATTTATACTTTGGTTCTTAGTTTAACCAGAGGGGTGTCAGTTTTTGTTTACTGATTGTGGTCCTGTGAGAGTCTCATATTTATGTTATCAATATATATATATGGAATGAAGGAACAATGTCTTATTTCAGTCTCAAATTCTCAGTATAAAGTGGCAGATGCTATGGGCAAAATACATCCCAACTGCCCCTTTCTTACACATATGCCACAAGAGGAGAAATAATAACTTTCCTAAAGTTGCTCCTAAACTTTAGGATGCAGATTAGGATGCTGAATTATTAAAGAGTGACGCTGATCTTGATGTACTGTTCACAGAATTGTTTTTTTTTTTATCATCTACTTAATATCACACATCTAAATATGTAGCCTTCAATGCTACATCCGTGAAATATATGGACTGGATCTATGGACCCAGGAAGAGGTGCTTCCTGGGTCACTGCTGCACAGTGTACAAAGCTGACGTTCAGTGTCTCCACACTCTGCATGGAGATGCTAAACTTTCCCAATAGAGATGCATTTGTTCAATGTATCTCTATGAGGAGATTCTGACTGGCCAGGGAGGCGTTTGGCTCTGCCCTGGTCTGCTTCCTTGGCTGAGATCATCAGCATTGACAATCTTAGCCAATCCAATGCTTTCCTATGGGGGAGCATTGTGATTTGTTGAGATCATCAATTCTGATGATATTAGCCAAGGACGTATCAGGGGCGGATCCAGAAATAAGACACGTTTTCTAGTTATTTAAGGGTGGAAAAGAGGGCAGGAGGCATGTTTTTTTAACACTATAGAGTTAGGAATACATGTTTTTGTTTCTGACCCTATAGTGTTCCTTCAACAATACACTAGCATTTCCAATATTTCCAATTAAGTACCCTAATATCAAGTGTCAACCTTTCGTTCAAATAAAACCTCTAATATCAATATTTTCTATAAAATAATATTAACGTTTTATTAGAAAGTTTCTTGAAGCACATTAGGTATGACAGTGACTACCATTTGCAATTGTTAAATAATACTTCAAAAGGGCAAAATTATTCCTATTAAGCATAACTGTACGCATAGGTAGGGAAAATTTGTTATAATGATGGTAAATATAAAAAGAAATGTAATACATATGTCCATTTCTTTTATCAAATTCTAATAATGGGATGTAGCACTTGGATTGACCGCTGGATTGAAACGTGTCTGCATTTATACTGTGCTGGAAGCATACAGTGATAAAATTTTATTTAGCATATTTTCTAAATATGCAAAATAAAATAGTTTTTTTTCATATTTTTAAATGCAAGTAAAGCCTGATATTTTTTATTTCCTGAATCTTTGTCATTTGGAAGTGGAGCATAAGAGGTTATGCTAGCCTATATATAAGTCCAAACACTGCGCTTTATCATGTGAGTGGTTATGATTGGCTTTTTCTTTTTGCCTTATATTTTATAGTATTACACTATATATGTTTTTGGGTTCACTTAGCCAAAATCTCAACTAAGCAGATTTCATTAATGCATGTGTGACCTTGATCATCAGAAGTAGTGTATTACAATTGGCTTTTGATTGTTGAGGGTTTTTTTTGTTATCTACTAAACGGCAATGCTTTACATTGACCGGTTAAAACAAAAGGACCACTGTAGCCAGACAACTTAATTGAGATGCATTGGTCTGGGTACCTTGAATGGTCCTTTAAATGTAAAGTTTTTGTGTGAGACTATAATGAGGAATATTAAGTAAACTCAAGAGGGGATATTCCTGACTCCCTTATCACCCTTTTATCAAACCACTGAGTAGAGACATTTACAGAGCTATGCACTAAAATAAGAATTGTCAAAATTTTGATCAAAATGGCTAAATTGGAAGCACAGCTGAGTTGGCGAATTTTTCAAATTTGACTACTTTGTAATTCACTTAGAATATCCGACAATTCTTGCTTAAATAAATAACTGTTATAGAGAGAGGCCAGACATATCAGTTAGCTAGATTCTCTTACTGGAGTAAATATTTACTGAGCAATACCTCCATTACAGCAATACTTCCATTACAGCCTAAGGGAAAATTGAGCAGACCGTTCGTTTGCGATAAGAATATACCCAATTGTCTCTACAGTTGAAAATTACAGCTTGTGTAACACTGTCCATCCAATGAACCCAGGTAAAAAGGGGTTACACACAGAATACATATTTTTTTTGTATGTGGCTTGTATTTATACCTCAAAGAGAACAATAGGTCTATTGGTAATGTGCATCTTTAGAAAGAGGAAAGCATAGTTGAGAACAATAACTGGATACTGCAGCTTTTTTACCAATCCTCTGCCTGCTGATGGAATAATTGTATCACAACTGCAGTTGTTGCCATGGAAAATAAAGAATGCTGAGATCTTCAGCGCATGTCCTTGAGAGGCAAACCCAGCTGGGAGAAGAAGTTAACTCTTTCAATACATTTCAGAGAGCAGTAAATTAAATGTAGTTAAATATAATCACTGTTTGAATTTTGCTGATCTCATACAGGTATATTTGAAAATTATGTTATTGGAGAGAAAATGATTTTCCTGTTCAGTGCTACTAATGAAAATCTTTAATGAAAATGGCCTCCAACAATTTAGCAATGAAAATATGTGTTACAGTTCCATGTGCCTCTTTAAAGCTTTTCTTGATCCTATCCTTGAACTTGCTGTTCCTCTAAGATGAATAGCTTTATTGACACAGTGCCCCCAGGGTAAAATTGTCTCTGTGTAGAGATTAATATGATCAATAAAGACATAGACAAAATTATCACCCATTCAGAGTGTATACAGTAGATAAGAGCTGTATAGAAGATCTGAATAACCTCTAATACAGTGCCTTGCACACGTATTCACCCCCTCTTGGCATTTTTCATGTTTTGTTGCCTCACAACCTGGAATTAAAATGGATTGTTTGAGGATTTGCATCATTTAATTTACAGAACATGCCCACAACTTTGAAGATTTTTTTTTTGTGAAGCAAACAACAAATAGGACAAAATAACAGAAAAGGTCAATGTGCATAACTATTCGATCTATTAGATTGCACACATGTGGACATCATTTCACTTATGATGTGACTTCTGAATGAAATTGGTTGCACATGCCAATTTTCTGTTTTCTATTTCTACAAAATAGTTTTATGTATATATTTTTCTAATTTCACTTCACCAACTAAAAAAATCAGATTAATAAAACATTGAACTTAAGGCTGTAATGTAACAAAACAGGTAAAAAGTCAAGGGGGGGGGGAGAGGGGATACTTTTGCAAGGCAGTGTATCTCTTTGAATCAAAAGGTGTAATACAACCCTTAACGTCATGAGGGAAGGGAAGTTCAGCCCAGGTCTAATAGGTCAAATGCCTCTTTGTTAAGTGGTGCACACCAACACTCCTTGAAGTATGTAATTCACCTAATTTTACATCCGTACAGCATGCCCTTGCCCTAAAGATAAAAGCCCAGCTAGATTAGTAGAATAATAATTACCATGGCTCAAAAGAATCACCTTTATGAGCCTACAATACCCAAATAAACATCTACATCAGCCAGATAAAAAACAAACAAAAAAACAACACACTAAAAATATAAGTACAATACCTTAGTCTAACTATAAATCTCAGCTCCCTATCTAGACAGACAGGATACAAAAATAAATGTGTGATATACATATATATCAGTAGAAAAGCATAGTGTAAGGTGCTTAAAGTGTAGTGAGAGACACATAAGTCTGACGTGTGTTTCGGTGCTCGAAAGCGCCTTCATCAGAGGCATAACGCATTTAAAAATTCAGATAACCCCTCCTACCTCACTACCCCGCCAATAGGGAACTGGGGGCTTAAATGGAAACTCCTACTCCATATCAAAGCCGCTCCAGCTGGCACTACCTCTTTACCAGTTGGGACATACCACTTAATGTGACTTTTGGTTCCTATACTTGAAGTATTCTGTCTTGTATAGGGTTAAGCCATTGACACTTCTGGTAGTGTCAAACTGGCCATAGACACCTGGTTCGACCATGCTAAACCTGTGGTACCTATCTTTGTTCTATTGTTCAAGTATGTGTAATATTAATAAGTTGAAGGGTTAGGAGAAAGGTAAAAATAAAATAAAAAATGTAGGTGTGATATAAAAAAATTCTCTTTGGAGTGTGCCTTGTCCCAAAAAATTTGGGAATCAGTGGTTAATATTATAGGCTAGTATGAGTAGCAAGGTTTCTAGCCACCTCTATTACTATTGGGACATTATTATCAATAGGAATAAAGTGTTGTATTCTTTGTTACTTTATGTAGGAGGAGGCACTCTTTTGTCAATTCTATAGTATGATCAGGATGTTACCAATTAAAAGAATGAGTAGAAGAAATAAATACCAGTAATACCATTATTTGTGTTTAGAGAATTAAGTATGAATCCCTAGTTGTGCTTTTGCTCATTTTCTCAATGTTTGCATTGTAGAAAATATATTTTAGTGCTAATCTATTTATTGTTTTTGTATGCATCATATCTGATGATTTCAAAACTTATGCACACCACTCTCACATGCAAAACAGAAATAATCTCATTTGGAAAAATTCAAAAAGGACAGGGGTGTCCAGCAGGGGAGAGTACGGCACTATGGGGCAGTGAAAATGTTGATTACCAAGTACAATGTGAACAATGCCAGACAGGTGGCTCCATTGAGAAGCAGCCACCCAACATAAAAAAGCCTGTGCTTCTAGTGTAGAATATGACCGAGTGTCTTCCAGGCAACGTTTGCTCTGTTTCTTCTCTCATTACCTCTATTCTGAGAAGTCATTGAATACACTTAGAGAATACACTCATTATCTCCCTTCCACATTTGTTTGGAGCCTAGACATTACACTTCTTGCCATCTGTATTACTTTTTCTTCTTAGCATATATATATATATATATATATATATATATATATATGTACAAGCATATACTTAGCATATATATATATATATATATATATATATGTATATATGTATAGGCCATTTGTGAAGTCCCTTGTGATTGAAGAGCTTGGGATTGCACACCAGCTGCCACAGGAGTACACACCGTTGTGCAGAAAAAGCAAAGATGTCTCACTGAGTAAACTGGTTCCCCACTCACAACTTATTATTTATTCAGCCCCTGACGAAGGTGTTGTTACACACCGAAACGCGCGTCGGGCGATAAGCTCGTTGTTATTTTCTTCACTTTGCACTTATGCACTTAATGCACTTAAGAATACTTATTTGCACCATGGGTTTCTAGACCCATTCTTTATCATTTTTTCAGTGCTAAATCCTAGCGAGCAAGCTCAAGCTGTTTAGGCAGGTGGCTTCTTTAGATACCCAGATTCAGACTGAGTTTAGAACACCCTAGAAGGTGTTTTCAGGAGACTAAGGACTAGCATAGAGGTTTTTCTAGAAGAAGATTTATATATATTTTTATTTTATTATTTCTTTCTTATTTTCACTACTACATTCCTCTACTAGCCCAGTACTTGGCAATAACTCACTCTAGACACTACAGGATTGTTTGCTATATTGAGATAGAGAGCAAACGATTTCTCCTCTCAAGCAACAATTACTGGGTTTTCCGTATCCCCTGCCTACAGCTATATATGGATATAGGGATAAGCTTGTGTCTCTCTGTTATCTATTAAAGATTCAATAAAGATTTATCATTACTATTAGTATAACAAAAGACACTACATTGAGGCAACACTCTTGCTTTCTTATCATCATTATACAATTTTGATTTTTTAAGGGCACCATATTGAGGCAATACTCCTGTTCCCTTATTATCATTATATAATTTTGAATTTTGATTTTTTCTTTTCCCTGTAACATCCACGCTACACTCCCTAGGACATGTAGGCAAATTTTTATTGTTACTTTAAGTGTCATTGTTGTTTCATTGCCAGCATAGGAATACCCCTTAGGGGATTTTTTCCTTTTTCTTCGCTATTTTTGTTCATTTATTTATTTTAAACATTGAAAGATTATTTGTATTTTAGCAAAAAAATAGAAAAGAAGCATTATGCAGAAGAATGTTGCATCATGGATATATTAAGTTAGAGAACTGGTTACAGTCAATAATATATTAGGATGGTGGATATATAAAAGATTGATGCTGGGTGGTAACAGACGCCTGGGGGCCCACATGCGGGTTTGGCACCTGTAATGTTATTCTTGCTCTTATTGTGACGGCGTGACATCACATGTGGCTTCTCAGCACTTCCGATTGGTAATGGACGGCGGGACTTCACATTATTGATTGGTAAGTGTAATTTTATATTGACTATTTAAATACATTTTGCACACACATTCAGTGATCTTGAAAAAGACCTGGCAGGGTCGAAACGTCGATCTATCAACTGTATGTAACTCTGATACAATATATCACATTTTTCTAATTTAAGACCTGTAAGTGCCTCCTGGATCTCTGCATTGTATATTTTGGACGCACTGGGAGTTGCACCAAGGCAAGTTTTTTTTGTATATTTTCTTTAAAGGAGAGTGCCAAGACATCACAATTTTGTGTGTGTGTGTGTGTGTATATATATATATATATTTGTGTAAGGGGCAAATAGCCGTATATGGAGTAAGGATCCAGCATAAGCGTAGGAAAATATAAAGGGAGCAAGTCGGTTGTGCCCACCAAGGAGTAAGAAAGTGAAGTAAATGGAAAGAAAAGAGAAAGTGTTGAAATGAAGAGTGGGTGGGAGGGTGATTCTGATGCTGACCTCAAGCGACATGAGTCAGGTAATATATAGGGGAGTGAATTAATTTAAGCCCCTTCCACAAATACAGGCCAAACGGCCTTAATACTTGTGTAAGGGGCAAATAGCCGTATATGGAGTAAGGATCCAGCATAAGCGTAGGAAAGTATAAAGGGAGCAAGTCGGTTGTGGTGTGCCGAGACCGACGATACGGTAGGCCTGTAAATAAAGAGGGCAAAAATGAATAATCAAAGATTTAATACAGTCAACAAATATATACAAATTAACCAGACATTTTCTTAAATGCATTACAGTATTTAATTCCTGGAAGGATTTTGAAGGTAGGAATCTAGGACCGAAAGTGAACACCATTTGTTGTGGGTAGGATAGTATGTTATCTCTACTGTTGGTGTGTGTTGACTCGTTTCGGAATGTGGTAGAGCCAATAGGTAATGATATATGTGTTTACGTACGTGGGATCGTTGAAGACAATGATCTGTCTGAGTGGTGGTGATGGTAGTGGATTCTCTGGCCTGAGAAAGGCATAGAAGGCAATGTGCATGGCTGGTAATGGCCGACTTGGTAGTATAATTGAATGGTTGTAGATCTAATAGGTCAGATAAGGATGGAAAAGTTGAATGGCTATTGGTAATCTCTGAGAGGAACGTGGGGGAATGGATTCCTGAAAACCACTGAGTATATTCTTGTCTGGTATGATAGCATGAAGTTATGGTAGTTTTGGCCATAGGTTATCCTGTGTTGTTGAATGCCTGTAAAATATATAATTAATGGTGTGTGACATAGTTTAAGTTTAAGGTGGCAAAAAGAAACAAAACCTAGGAGAAATGTTATGACACAAGTTGAGCTATGTAGTGTTCCAATGAGATTCTTTAAGCCAGGTGAAAAGCTGTGTTATGCGTTCAACAAGTATGGGACAAACGTGCTAGGTGGGCTAGTGCATGCTATGCTGCATGAGTATGTCTAATCCATGATTTTGTCTCTGGAACGAAAGAGTGGCCGTGACTGTATAGGCGGCTGTAACATGCCTGGAATATAAATGAGACAATTGTCGGCAGGGATGTATACCCCCGCCTGGTACATGAAAGTAAAAGAAATGTGATAAGTGGCCAACCAAGTGAGTTCCCTAGAAATACCATGACCTTATGGATGATAAGTGGCGTTTGTTGATGATATAACATGTGCTTAATTGTCTGAGTAACAACGGATTGATGACCCTGACCATGATTTACCCCATGCCACAGCAGCTGCTACAATGGGGTAGATCCCCCAAAGGGGTTGAGGTGATGGAAAAATTTCCAAACCTGGATGCCATGGCCAACAGCTCCAAAGCAATCGTTCCCAGTAGATCGCTGCCAAACCCATGGTAGACGCCGTGTCTGACCATCTGGTTGGAGAAGTGTCATACAATCCTGGAAGGAACATGCTTTTACCATGCCAAGTGGTTAAGAAATCCCCCCCCCCCCCCCCCCCATGTGCAGGTCTGCTGTTGCTGGGGTGTCTAGGGACATCCTTTGATCATCATGTTGGAAGTATGGAAAAAAGGGGAAAGTACTCAGGATGTGAAAGCGTGGTCTTGTGGTATGACTGGCATGGCAAAATTAAGGAACCAGGTAGGGATTGTAGTTCCTTGCAGTTGTAAGTACTAAGCAGGAGGTAGTGATTGATGTAGTTGAGAATGTTCCCTATTTGTCTTGTGGTAACTTGCGTGTATGGATGCCGACTCAAGTCGTATGCCCAGTAATGTGATGATAGTGTCTGGGCCTTCTGTTTCTTATGGGGTAGGGATGCCCAAGTGGTCAACCAGACTAAGCTGCCGTGAGGCTTCTAGATAGTGTATGACTGTAAGGCCTCTGGATATGTTATCATAACCAGCACAGAGTATCTGCGAATATCGATAGTAGGCTAATCTGTAGCCCGAAAGTTGAGCGGGGAAAGGATTGCCCATTTTATGCCATGTAAGTGCCAGTGTGTAGGGTAGATGGTAGCCGTTTACTGCGTTGATGATATTGGTCTTACTTAACCAAGCTTCAACCCATGCTTGAATGATAGCTGTAAAGGTAGATCAATGGTGTTGTATAGTAAGGAAACTCCTCGAAGGGTATGAGGGAGTTGAGACTTGGGGTAGCGGAGGTGTGTGGTGCCAATAAGTCTATGGTTAGTCTTTGTTTAAGGGAAGATTTCCTTGTGACAATACCAATGTGTTTTTGTTTGGTGCCATGCTGTAAATGGTGGAGATTGGAAACCCCAAGTAAAGACCCCTCTGCAAATCTTGGCTATGAGTATGTTTACAGCCAATAGTGCTGTTGTGCTGACTGTAAGTGAGGGCATGCTATATTCCTTGAAGGTGTATTTATGATACCTGTATGGGAGCCCTTTGAAGCTCCAGAGCGTTAGTAAATCTACTACAAGTCTGGAAGGGTGATGAGTCAGTAGTGTTGAAAATTCATTGGTGTGTACAGATGGTGAGTACGTTATTTGTAAGTTGTATTAGGACACATGATTTGTCATGTGCCCTGAACCATTTGAACTTATATGCAACAGTCTATATGCAATGCAATTACTCATATCAATTGTATCTGGTAGTTCAGAGGTGCTGGTACCTGGAGCCTGAGAGTGCTCGTCCATTTGTTTGGGACAAAATCCCTTCTGTATGGGTACCTGCGCAAATAAACATCTCTACATATTCCAAATGCCAACCAAGGGATGGTCAGTTCCCGATTTACCTGGAATCCCTGGATCTGACCATCACAGATACATCATCATACATATATATATATGCCTTGTTTCCCCAATGTGCTGTGATCATACGTGCAGGGTTAACGTCTTGTGTGTCATGAATTTATTGTACCAGGTAACCGAGTTTTGGTTGGTGCTGGATGTACAGTAGCGTGAGGCCCAGCCTTGTGAGGGCTGTGGTGACCAACTCGAGATTGCCAGTCTGTCATAATTTTTTTGGCTCATGAGTTAATGAGTGAGGCTAGCATGGCCTGGGTGTCACCTGAGTTGGTGTAGCTGGGCCTTCCCCTGCCTCCGTGTTGTCCGTTGATGTATGGAGGAGTTTGAATAACTCTGCTTTCCTTGCTGTGGCAGGGTAGGGGATTTGTCACCTCCTTAGGTCAGTGGTAATGTGTGGGATCGTCCAGGATCTGATTGCTGCTGGACTAGCAACTCCTCTGCTTGAAGGTGTATCAATTCTAGCTGGGGTGCTAGGAAGAGGTGATTCTTCACCATCTTTTTGAGAAATACTTAAATAACAATAAAGATTGCAATTATTATTTGTACCCAGGGTCTTGTACTGGCTTGCTAGCTAAGCCGTAAGGCGAAACGATCAGGCTTGGTGTTTTCTGGTGACTGGTGAGGCCCTGCTAGTTGCCAAGTGGCTTGAGAGGCTCTATCTATGCTTGGCGCGAGGAGATTTTGTGTGGCCACCGAACGTTGTGGCAGGATGTTGACCTCTCGGTGACAGTAACCAGAAAATAGGAAGGGGAGTGACAGGTGAGGCCCTCTCTATGATACAATGCGAGGCGGCTAGCTCATGAGTGGCCCGAGGGGTGTATGCCTCCGAGTGTGAGGTGGGGTGTTAGCCTTGCGGGACCACTAACCGAAGCATAATGCAGAGAAAAAAGGGGTAATACCTATTGGGCACTAGAATCCTAATTGCCAGTACGCTATTACTATTCCAGGGAAGGTAAGAGATGGATAACTACGTGAGCAGGTGTATGTACCTGGTAGTATGGTATTGAACCTGACAATCCGTATAGGTTTTTAGTAGCAACTGTAACCTGAATGGATAAAACCATATGGCATAAGGAAATATGGCATAGACCAAGCTTATCTTAATCCGTACAATATATGTGAAAAGTAAAGAGCCGTGATGTGTAAATATTAAACATCGTAGCCATACTGGTTAAATATCTATCAATCTTAACCCATTAAGTGCTATATGTACAAGTGAAAAAGTGGTCTGTCCCCACCTTGTATGTTGTATGTCCCCTTGCTAGGGGAAAGTCTGTTGTGTGAGCAGCGTGCGGTGAAAAATGTATGTGAACTATATTACCAGTTACGTATATACAGATGCGTCTGCTACTGTGAAATATATGTATTTATACCAGATGTTAATATACTACTTGCTATGTGAATTGTTGTATGTCTTATTGAATGATAGGGGTCAGTGAACATGGTGTTGCAAAATGCAAGTGCACTGGAGATCTGCCGAGTGCCCTATAGGTGGCAGTGTAGTTGGATACTGATTGGTATGTGAAATGTTGTTTGTCTGTTGACCTATAGGGGTCAGTGTTTTGGTGTTTGTAAAACCCCATGAAAATTGTCAATGTACTTGACAGACCTGTAGGTGGCAGGTCATATACAATTTACCAGCCAAGGGGGGCGTGTCCGACGGCCGACGAAGATGGCTGTGTGAACGAGCTGCTCCTCGTGGCCCCAGCATATACCGCTTCAACTAAGCGCACCCCACACGCACTCACCTCAACATGGGGCGCACTAAAAGGCAGTCAGAGCCCCAGGGTACCCCGAGACCAACGGGATCCGGGGCAGAGCCCTCTATCCGCTCCTTCCTCGTCACTCCACGAGACTTTGCGTCCCAGCCGGAAATGGAGGCCGCAACTGAGACCGCGACTCCCGCCGGATTTTCCCCGGCTTCATCAGCCTCCCCAGAGACACAGGGCACGCTAGACGGGGACCTGCGCGCCCTCCTGCCCAATTTACTAACCAAGGCAGACCTGGACGCCCTCTCCGACCGCCTCAGCAGAGTCATAAGGGAGGAACTGGCCCAGGTAAGGGCAGATGTAGCCTCACTAGACACACGCCTTACTGTCACAGAGACTGAAACTGGCACCCTCCGGTCTGATGCAGACCTCGCCCGCACCTCCATTACCAACTGTGAATCCAGCTTGGCCCACCTGACCACCTGGGTAGATGATCTGGACAATAGGGGCCGCAGACTCAATCTAAGAGTGCGGGGGGTGAAGGAGGGGGGCCCGACAGAGAACCTGCCAGAGCTCCTACGCACAGTGTTTAGCCATGCCCTGGGGGGACAACAAATTCACAGACTGGGCCTGGTCAGAGCCCACCGCGCTCTGCGCGCACCTCCTGCGCCCGGTGAACAGCCACGGGACATTGTCTGCTGCCTTGACAACTTTGCCATGAAGGAAGATATACTGCGCGGCGCACGCCGCATGAACACAATCCGCATAGATAACCAGCATATATCCATATACCAGGATCTCTCCCGCTACACCCTGCAGGCAAGAAAGGCTCTCAGACCAATCACCATGGCGCTTCAAGCAGCAGGTGTTCCCTACAGATGGGGATACCCCTTCTCGCTATCCGCACGCAGAGGATCAGACCTCCACGTCATAAGGTCCCCGACAGATGTCCCGGGATTCCAGCGCTCCCTTGGGCTCCCGCAGGTGCAGGTTCCGAACTGGCTGACCCACCAATTCATACGCCAAGCTACAGGCCCTCCACCACCACCACCGAGCAGAGATCAAGGCAGGAACAGGCCCCAACGTGACCGCCCATGGCACCCGGACCCAACAGGGCCCGAGGAATAAACACCGCAGCAGCCCTATCACGACAAGAGGTGACGAAGCACCAACGCGACCATCCATCACTCCATGAACTTGTGAGTACTTTCCATTGACTGGGGACATTGTCCAGACACACGCTACACCACAGGGGGGGAAATGGCATGCACCTTGGGAGGGGGGCACGTGGGGGACCGGGACACAGTCGCACATGGAAGCTAAACCTACACAGGGACACAAACGCCACTACGGGCGGAAAAAAGACTTCGGGCCTTCAGAAACAGTGAACATTGCAAGAGGCCTAGAAAAACTGACCTCAAAGGCACCAAGGGCCATCCAGGACGCTTCACAAATATGAGACATAACTGCTATAATTTGGCGGGAAGAGGGGGGTGAAGGGGATGTTATTCACTGCACAGACACGCGACCCCAACAGACATACGACCCTAAGGGAGGGACGGGGGAGGGGAGGGGGGAAAAAACAAGGGGGAAAAAAAAAATGGGGGGGGGGAAGGGAAAAAAAAAAAAAAAGAGAGGGGCAAAATGACACGGCAATAAAGATAACGACACGTAAAGGGGGGAGAGGGGGGAGGAGAAAGAGGGGTAAAAAAAAAAAAGGGGGGGGAAATAATAATAAAGGAGAAAAAGAAAACAAAAAAACAATTAAAAAAAAAAAAAAAAAAAAAAAAAAAAGGGGGGGGGGAGAAAACAGGACAACATGGGGAAAAAAGAGAGAAATGGGGGAAAAAAAAGGGTGGGGAAGGGGACAAGGGAGAGAGGGAAGGAGAACACATAAGGCGTTCCCCACGCACGAAAGGGGGGAAGGTAAAGGGAGGGGAGGGGGGAGGGACGCACAGGTCGCTAAGGCGAGAGGGTGGGAACGTATAGACAGCTCTGACACATCGGGCGGGGGAAAAATAGGACGAATATGAAGACAGGGGATAGGATCAAAGGGAATACACAACCACAGACACCACAACGCGACCAGGCACCCCGGAGCAGACGTGAGGTGGAAAACACATGACTGGAACAGGCGCAGACACCTCCACCCTTAGGGTTTAATGCACAGGCGTATGACCCGAATGTAACTAACAGCACTGCACGGTGAAGCTCACCAACGCGACACACGCACCGCTCCACCTATAGGACCACCAGACCCACGCCCACAGCCCCCCCCCCACGGAGACATGAACCCAATCCCGCAGCGACCCACGGAATACTCGCACTCACACCCACACCCCGCAACCCACACAATGGAATACGACCAAGGGAAGATCGGAGACATGGAACACACAAAACAGGCTGGACACAGATGACATGGCGCATAACATGCCCCACGACCCACACACATAGGGGTAGCTTACCCAGACAGATAAAAGGGCCTACACGAGCCACACCACCACACTATCAGTCAAACACTGGTCATTGCCTCGGACGGCTAGACAGACGGTTGTACCCTATACCCGACGATATTCAAGGCCGACGGAGACCATCCCCCCCGTCGACCAGAAACCGGTACGGGATACCCAAACCCCCCACAGGGTAAGGACTAGAAGCACTCCCACTTAGGCAGAGTGCCCACTGTCCAGGAGTGGGCCCGGGCCTCAGCTCCACTGAGCCTTTGGTCCTCACTACCAGGACATTAGTCCACTTACCAGATCTAATACTAGGTCACATTAGGACCAACACCGACACGCCACAGTGCACACACACATACACACCCCTTTTATTTCTTCTTCTCCCTCACCCTCTTCTTTCACTTCCTCCCCCCCTTGCCTACCCCCTCACACCCCGATCCCTCCCCACCCACCGCTGTGGGTGTCACAGATGGCCGCCCAAGGGACGCAAGCCCCGAGGACTGCCCGCTACATCAAGGAAAATCTGAACGTCATTTCGTACAACGTCCGAGGCCTCAACATACGGGAAAAACGCTCCCGACTCTTACGAGATCTGAAACGATACCACACATCCGTAGCGTTCATCCAAGAGACGCACTTCCAGGAGAACCGTACACCATCCCTAAGAGACCGCAACTACCCACAAGGACTCTTCAGCAACAACCCACTGCGCCGCACACTGGGCGTCGGTATCCTGTTCTCCAGGGGGACCCCATTCGTTGAATCAGACACACTTCGCTGCCCTCATGGCAGATACATCTTTGCGAAGGGGACCATACACGGCCAGACATACACCTTTGCGAATATTTATGCGCCAAATGCTAACCAATACAGATTTCTCCGAACGACGCTGACCACCCTGATGGGATTCACGGAGGGCACAATGATTATAGGCGGAGATTTCAACCTACCGCTCCATCACCAAGACACTTCGGCAAACTCCGCTCAACAGGCACCCAACAGGCACGCGCGAACGATACAGCTCCTACACCACCACCAACTCACGGATTGCTGGAGAGCACTGAACCCCACTGCAAGGGACTACACATTTTATTCCACGACTCACGCCACCTACACCAGGCTGGACTACTTCCTCCTGCCATACCACCATCTACCCCTCCTCGTAGAAGCAGAAATTCTGCCCATGACATGGTCAGACCACAACCCCATTCGGATAGGACTCAAGTCACCCCTGTTTCGACCTCGCCAGGTCTCTTGGCGCCTCAATGAATCGATCCTTGCAGACCCAATCCTGGTCACAACGACAAAACAAACTATCCAAGACTACTTTCGCAACAACGAAACCGAAGACACGACGCCCCTGATGTGCTGGGAGGCACACAAAGCAGTACTCCGTGGACATTTTATTGCGCACTGCTCGACACGGAAAAAGGCACACAACAAACAAATACAAGACCTCAACAAGGACATAGCGGACCTGGAATACCACCACAAACGGACAATGGACCCGTCCACATACCGCGATCTGATTCTCAAGCGAACCCAGCTCACCAAACACCTGAACCGAGCAATTCAACGCTCCTTCCAACAATTCCAACATCTGGTATATGAACACGGAAACAAATGCAGCAGACTCCTAGCAAACCTGCTGAAACAGCGCAGAAATCACCTATATATCCCCAAGATTAAAAACACTGACCAACAAATGTGCCATCTCCCGGACCAGATCGCAGCGGCGTTCACCCAATACTACGAAGACCTCTACAATCTACAAGGTGACGCACAGGCTAACAGGGAACCCCGCAAGACAGAGGCCATTCATGCATATCTTGAAGCAGCCGGACTGAAACAGTTATCTACCCCAAACCGGGATGACTTGGAGGCCCCTATAACAGTAGAAGAACTGGCGTACGCGATCAAAAAAGCAAAGACAGGGAAAGCACCAGGGCCAGACGGACTGCCGCTACAATACTATAAAACCTTCCTACCAGACCTCCTGCCGAAACTACATTCAGCTCTGAACTCATTTCTAGACGGCACTACCCCCTCAGCCCCATTCACGGCAGCAAACATCACCCTCCTCCCGAAAGAGGGTAAAGACCTGACATCCTGCGCAAGCTACCGCCCGATATCGGTCCTGGATGTGGATGTCAAACTCTTGGCGAGCGTGCTGGCCAACCGATTGGCACCACTACTCCCGGACCTGGTCCACCCAGACCAGACTGGGTTCATCCCCGGAAGAGAGGTCCGAGACAACACCATACGGGCACTGAACCTGATCTCCGTAGCAGCGCAATCTGACCAACAGACCCTGATCCTCTCCACGGATGCCGAAAAGGCTTTTGATAGGGTGGACTGGGAATTCCTCTTCGAAACCCTCCGGAGCCTGGGCATCGGCCCCAAATACATACAATGGGTAGAGGCGCTCTACAGTTCACCGACAGCTAGACTCCGCATCAACGGGGCCCTCACAGACCCGTTCTACATCCGCAACGGAACACGCCAAGGGTGCCCCTTATCCCCCCTGCTCTTTGCACTAACCCTGGAGCCATTCCTTAACAACATTAGAGGCAACGAGGCGATCCATGGACTCCGTATAGGCCGATCACACCACAAAGTCCTGGCATACGCGGATGACCTGCTCTTCATTGTACAACAACCGGCCACGACAATCCACACGATCATAACTGAATTCGAAAAATACGTCAAGGTCTCCAACTTACGCATCAACTACAGCAAATCAGAAATCTTAAACCTTAATGTTAGACACACCCAAACGCAGACGCTCAGACACCGCTTTCCCTTCCGCTGGTGCACCACCAAGATGAGATACCTAGGGGTCTGGCTCACACCAGACCCAGCGGATCTCTACCAACACAATTACCTACCACTTCTCAAAACCGCGCAGGCCGAACTTCAGGCCTGGAATACCTACTACATGTCGTGGCTAGGCCGCATCAACGCGGTGAAGATGACCCTACTCCCTAAATTCCTCTTCATCTTCCAGACGATACCAATCGCAGCGCCGAAGAGCTTTTTCACATCCATCCAAGCGGCAGTCCGTCACTTCATCTGGAAGGGCAGGGCCCCCCGAATAGCCCACTCCCAGTTAACACTCCCTAAAATCAAAGGGGGACTGGCTCTTCCCGACTTCAGGAAGTATTACACTGCGACCCACCTCACCCGAATCATCGGCTGGTCGACAGCACCAAGAGATAAGCTATGGGTTCGACTTGAAGCAG
This sequence comes from Pelobates fuscus, assembly GCF_036172605.1. Lineage (NCBI taxonomy): Eukaryota > Metazoa > Chordata > Amphibia > Anura > Pelobatidae > Pelobates > Pelobates fuscus. The sequence continues at coordinate 258,961,895 of NC_086317.1, forward strand.
ATAGCTCCGACTGCGACCTCCGAGCCCTACCGTGGATCACCCCAGAAGCGAGCCGACGCACCACGCACGCGAACCCATTTGTGAAAGCCACCCTCCGCATTTGGCACCAAAACGGCCCCAAATACTACCTCACAACACACCCGAGCCCTCTACTCCCACTCAGGAGAAACCCAGAGTTCCCGGCGGGAGACATGGGGCCCACCCTGAGACCGCGGACCGACACCACAATACCCCGAATGATGGACGTACTCACGCCCCCTTGCTCTATAAAACCACTTGCGGACCTGTTTCCGGACCAAAGGCATACCTTCCTCCACACTATAGCAAGGGAACAACTGCAGAGATATGCACGCTCGATCCCCCAACGACCGAGCCTCACGCGGGATTGTACAGAGTTTGAGTCCATGTGCCTGTTGGAGGCACCCCCCCTGAGAGCGATCTCCCAGATCTACACCACACTGACGACTGGACGATACCTACTGGCGCCACCGTGCATTAGGCGTTGGGAAGAAGACCTAGACGTAACGCTCACGGACGCAGACTGGGATAAGATCATAACACTCACCCAGAAGACCCCAGGGTCAGCGAGGCTCCAAGAAAATTCGTATAAAGTCTTCACGAGATGGTACATCACCCCAACGAATCTACATGCTAGAGACAGCACGAAACCAAACACATGCTGGCGATGCGGAAAGGAGCCGGGATCGTTCCTCCACCTATGGTGGGACTGCTCCCTCATCCGTCCGTTCTGGGAAGCGGTGGGCCGAGTACTTCACGAAACCACAGACGAAAACATCCCAGTGGCACCGGCACCATTTCTACTACACCATACCACAACACCCACACCGGCATACAAACGATCAGTGATACCGAGGCTCCTCAATGCAGCGAAAGCAACAGTCCCAATCTTCTGGAGACAACCATGCACCCCCTCACTCAAGCGCTGGGTGGAGGAGGTGGAAGACACCCGGAGATTCGAGGACCTAAAGGCAACAACTACAAACGCCAAAGAAAAATACCGTACAAGATGGTTCTACTGGCTAAGACACATCGCCTCGGATGACTTTGTGACGCTCTTGAATACATCTGAACACTGAGAGGAACACATGGGCAACAGGTGGGGGGTGGCCATCTGGGGCACCGGCGGAGTGGAGATGCCCAGAACAGAGATGGGAGACACACAGAGACCGGCTGACTAAGATACCCGCTTGCCGCCAAGCCGCCCCTCCCCCCCCCCCTTTTTTTTTTTTTTTTTTTTTCTCTTCTTCTTCTTCTTCCTCTCTCCTCCTCTTCCCCTCGTCCTCTTCCCCACCCTCCCGTCCTCCCCACACACATACCGGACTCACACCAAACACGACCACAACCCGTAGAGGGAGGCACACAGACATACAAACATAAACCAGATCCCAACTAACAACATAACCTACAATTTTAACCAAAGCACAACCCCATGCACTGCCTACGAGCATACCAAGACTCAGAACAGACGCTACGGACTGAGCCACAAACACGCTCCCACTATCCCAAGCTATATAGAACGGTTGAAACCGCTAACACCGGAACAACAGTCAGCATAGACCGCCTAGACACAAGAAACGATATACTAACATACTGGCCGCACCTGCTGACTAGCCGGGTACAATTTCAAACCAGATACACAACGTGCGATACCTCTGGCAGGCGCCAAAACCACTGAAGGCGACATATAGGCCGGGACCACGTAGGGGACAAGCACACATAATCACAACAAACTAACCAACCCAAGATTACTACAAGTATCGTCTAGCACTAAGCCGCTCCGCTAGCTAGCTACCACAAGGCACCCACCCAAACCAGCTAACATGAGGCGACTATCCAAACCAGAGGACAAAAAAAACAACAAAAAAAAAAAAAAACGATATACACAAACCAGTTAACACAAGACAACTGCGCAAACCAACTAACACAAAACAACTACGCAAACCAATTAAAACAGGACAACCACACAGACAAATATTACTTTGGGCTATACCCACCTAGTTAATGTATCTTGAAGTGCGCACCTACTTAATTAAACTAAATACGCATGTTCAATATTCTTGTTTCAAAGTTACCGCCTCTGCGTAGGCGACCGTATGCTTTTACAATACTGCGTTTGAATTCCACAAACAGAATGTGATGACAATAAAACCGATTTAAAACAAAGCCACGTACCGTGAACGAAAATGTTAAGCTAAACTGTCCTCTGCGCAGGCAACCAAATGTCTACACTGTTTTAAACCAATGCTTAAGCCCCTGCGTGGGCAATCACTTGCTTCTCTATTTTAAAAGTCAGTTTGATACATGCATTTATATTGTGAAAACAATAAAAACATTTAAAACAATTTACCAGCCAATATAAATTACACATAAGATTGTTTTAAACATAACCATAAATTAAACTCCAGCATGGGCTCAACTTCAGGTTTAATTCACAATAATTTACATTTCACATCAAGACCAACAGTGGTTCTATTGACATGTGAAGACAGTTTTGCTGTTGACCAGTAGGGGTCAGAAATGCTGATTGTATGGTAAAAAAAAAAAAAAACTTTAACCCCTTAAGGACCAAACTTCTGGAATAAAAGGGAATCATGACATGTCACACATGTCATGTGTCCTTAAGGGGTTGTAAACGCACAAAACGTGTGTGTTGTACAATAGTAAATGTATGAACTAGTTCCCGTTTGGTAGAAAATTGCACGAACCGTGAGCCTGGTATGTCAGGGAAACAAAACGAAACGAGCAGTGAGATTCGAAATGCACGCACAGAATTGGCTAGTATGTTTAGGCAATTGAAACAGAATGTGTTCCCGTTGGGGAGTATGCTAATGCTCGAAATGAGCCAGTGACAGATATAAAGAAGTGAGTTTAAACTAATGATATGCATGAACATGCAATGGTTTTAGAACAGACTTAGACAAAATGCAGCCGTAAAGTGAGGACCTGAACCTTGCATGGTGCCGTGGGACTGATGCCTGGCGTAACGGGTAGGTCGACTTACGGTTTGTGAGTCACTTGGACACCATCCACGGCGATGGATTGAAGAAAGAAAGTGGTAGGCCGGAAAGGTTTTCACAGCTCAGCTTAGAAAACCTCATGGAGTAATCAGGTAAAATGGTGTCTGGATGACCCGGAAGTGGAATTCATTCTGATGCTGACCTCAAGCGATATGAGTCAGGTAAGGGGTGTCCCTTATATAGGGGAGTGAATTAATGTAAGCCAAACGGCCTTAATACATATATATATATATATATTTATATTTATTTGTGTTAGGTGCTTATGATAGTACAGTGTGAAATACCATAAATAAATGTAGGATAATAAAAGAGCCAAGTCGGTTGTGGTGTGCCGGAACCGACAATGAGGTAGGCCTGAGAAAGAAGAGGGCCTACACAGGAAAAGAAAAATAGAAAGAAATAAATGTTAAAATGTGGTGTGGTGGGAGGGTCATTCAACGCTGACCTCGAACGGTAAGGAGCAGGGTAAGGGAAGTGCCTTAAGTAGGCTAGGAGTGGAACACCAGCACCTCCCACAAATCCAGGCAAAATTGCCTTAAAACTTGTGTTAGGTGCTTATGATAGTACAGTGTGAAATACCATAAATAAATGTAGGATAATAAAAGAGCAAGTCGGTTGTGGTGTGCCGGAACCGACGATGAGGTAGGCCTGAGAAAGAAGAGGGCAAAAATTAAGTAATCAAATTTATTACAAACAACCAATACAGATACATTTATCAACCATACATGTTTTTGAAAGCATCCCTTAATTCTTGTACTGGGTTCGGTATGTATCGTGAGTAAGTGGATGACTTCCAGCGCCCCAGTGTTTTTATAACATGAGCTGGGATGTTGACACTGGAGGCTGTGGACGCTGCTCCTATACGAAAGGAGTGCCCTGAGTAGTTGGCTGCGTTGAGGCCCAGTTGAGTGAGCAATGACCTGATGTAGGTCATGAAGGTTGTGGTGGTGAGTATGAACCTTGTAGCTGTAGTAATGGTTGTGAGAGCAGTATATTATATGATGCTGTTTGTATGCATCAAGAACCCTGACGGGACACCATCTGTTGTGCGTGGGATAGTATGGAATGTTTACGGGTATGTGCTGACTGGTTTTAGAGTGAGGTAAAGTCAGAATGTAATGATCCATGTGTTTTGTTAAGTGGGAATAGAGGAGGATAGGAGTAGATTGGGTTGTGGTGGTTGTAGTGAACTCTCTAGGTCTTAGAAATCCATAAAAAGCTATGTATATTGCTGTTTTGATGATAGAATTTGTATTGGTGTCAAACGGTTTTAAGTCAAGCAGGTTAGACAATGCTTTGAAGATATGGTTATTAGTGATGTCCCGAACGGTTCACTGGCGAATAGTTCCTGGCGAACATATGCGATGTTCGGTCCGCCCCCTATTAGTCATCATTGAGTAAACTTTGACCCTGTACCTCACAGTCAGCAGACACATTCCAGCCAATCAGCAGCAGACCCTCCCTCCCAGACCCTCCCACCTCCTAGACAGCATACAATTTAGATTAATTCTGAAGCTGCATTCTTTTTTTTTGTGTGTTTGTGTTTATTATACATTATCCTCCATAGCCAGTAACCTGTGTTTATTATACATTATCCCCCACAGCCAGTAACCTGTGTTTATTATACATTATCCCCCACAGCCAGTAACCTGTGTTTATTATACATTATCCTCCCCATAGCCAGTAACCTGTGTTTATTATACATTATCCTCCCCATAGCCAGTAACCTGTGTTTATTATACATTATCCTCCCCATAGCCAGTAACCTGTGTTTATTATACATTATCCTCCCATAGCCAGTAACCTGTGTTTATTATACATTATCCTCCCATAGCCAGTAACCTGTGTTTATTATACATTATCCCCCCATAGCCAGTAACCTGTGTTTATTATACATTATCCTCCCATAGCCAGTAACCTGTGTTTATTATACATTTTCCCCCCATAGTCAGTAACCCGTGTTTACTATACATTATCCCCCCATAGCCAGTAACCCGTGTTTATTATACATTATCCCTCCCATAGCCAGTAACCTGTGTTTATTATACATTATCCCCCCATAGCCAGTAACCTGTGTTTATTATACATTATCCCTCCCATATCCAGTAACCTGTGTTTATTATACATTATCCTCCCATAGCCAGTAACCTGTGCTTATTATACATTATCCTCCCCATAGCCAGTAACCTGTGTTTATTATACATTAACCCCCCCATAGCCAGTAACCTGTGTTTATTATACATTATCCTCCCATAGCCAGTAACCTGTGTTTATTATACATTATCCTCCCATAGCCAGTAACCTGTGTTTATTATACATTAACCCCCCCATAGCCAGTAACCTGTGTTTATTATACATTATCCCCCCATAGCCAGTAACCTGTGTTTATTATACATTATCCCCCCCATAGCCAGTAACCTGTGTTTATTATACATTATCCCCCATAGTCATTTATCGTTGGACCTAGGCAGCATGATGTCTGAGGCCGGCCCAGAGAGTGAGTGAGTGAGTGAATAATATAATATATATGTGCAGAAACATATTAGTAATATATGTACAGTTAGCCGCGAGGCAAACAAGGCATTTGCCTTGGGCGGCATTTTCCAGGGGGCGGCAAAAAAAGCCACCCCAAACGCCCAGGGCAAATGCCTGGTTAGCCTTGCGGCTAACTGACATGCCGGCCGGCCGGGCCTGCTGTCTGCTGGGCGGGCGGCCAGCGAGGGAGCACATCAAATTCCGGCTCCCAGCCACACTCTGAGGCGCGCAAGGGAGCTAAGCAGAGTGCTCAGAGTAAGTGCTCCCTCACCAGCCGCCCGCCAGCACTGCCCAGCAGCCACTGGACCACCAGGGAGAAAGATAACCCCCCCCTCCAGCATTCCCAAAGGTAAGGAGGCTGGGGGGGTTAAATAAAAAAAAAGTGTTAAATATTTGAGTGAGTGTGTGTGTATGTCTGTTAGTGTGTCTGTGTGTATGTCTGTTAGTGTGTGTGTCTGTTAGTGTGTCTGTGTGTGTTAGTGTGTGTGTCTGTTAGACTGTGTGTGTGTGTATGTGCTAGTGAGTGTGAATGTGTCTGTTAGTGTGTGTGTGTTTCTGTTAGCGAGTGTGTGTTTCTGTTAGATAGTGTATGCGTATCTGTCAGTGAATGTGTGTGTGTGTATTTAGAATGCGGGACAGGGGGAAGGGTTGGGTGGGGGTGGCGCGGGCGGGGGGGGGGGGGGGGAGAAGGGTTGGGTGGTGGTTTCGTGGGCGGAAGGGGGCGCCTGAGTTTTGTCCTGCCTAGGGCAGCACAAAACCAGGATACACCACTGTATATGTAAATCGGGTTCATGCAAAGAGGGTGAAAAGGTATAAAAGAAAAACACACTTATTGCATCAAATTTACAAAGCCAAACTTTTAAAAGCTTTCCTCATTTCTTTCTCGGGATGAGGAATATATCGGTTGTAGCCTGAGGATTTCCATCTGCCCAATCTTTTAATTATATGCACTGGAGTGTCAGTTTTGAAGGAGACTGAAGCAGCCCCTATTCTAAATGAAAGACCCGAGACATGGATACAACCCAACCTTAGGAGTAGTGTTCTAATGTAGAAGATGAATTTAGCCGTAGTCAGAGGGATTCAGTGAGAATAGTGGTGAAATGTGTGTGGCATGACTGAGTGTTGGTAAGTAAGAGTCAAGTATTTTAACTGGGCACTAGTTCTAGGTGGGATAAAGTGGTATAGCGGATGGATGAGTAGTTTGGTTCATTTTAGAGGTTTCTAGAGAAAGTGTATAGTGATCATGATTTTTAGCGATATCCAATATTTTTAAGGTGGTCTCAAACAAACATAAAATGCTATATAAAAGTTGTGGGCATATCGAATTGTCGTGTACAGTAAATCAGAGAGGGCTCCGAATATCGAACCATCGATCGGTAACCTGGATGAAGTAGGGGGTCTATCTGTTTTATTAAATACGCGGTAATATGATTTTAATGGGATAGGACGTTAGGAAAGGTGTGTGATTGGGATAAGTGTGTTATATTTGAGCATACTAGGCTGAACGTGCGTATATCATGGCTAGTTGCACTGAGGGTATGAGTATATAGCAGTACATTGTTGTGAAAGATGGCTGTCATGTTTAGGGTGTAGCTTGCACGTTATCAACTGTGTATTTATATCAGCAGCTCCACCACTAGTTATAAATCAAATGTGAGTCGCCCCATGAGATGAGACTAGTGAATAACATAATACATGAACGGTTAAGGTAAAGGCATGTAAGTAACTACGACAATAAACTCTTTAGGAGGTGAAATAATGACATGTTTAAACGCTTGCTACTTCACGATTAGTTAATGTGCAGAGAGCAGTTCATGTGATCAAAGGCATGGTGTGGAGGATTGGCTATAGTGGGACATGCTTGGCAGGCTGCTGTTTACTGCTTGTGCTCATCCGATCCCTTCTGGGCGCCAGGTGCAGACCCTGGGAGTCCCTGATACCTGGAACAGCAAAGGCAAGTCTCTGGCTGAGTGCCGGGTTCGCGGCTTGAGGTGGTGGAAGCTTGTTTTGTCGGGTGGTCGGATCTGTCCCGGTGCTGCTTCACGTCCGGTGCGGGATTGTGGTGGCTTAAGGTGGAGGAGAGTGCTTGACGTGGGGCAGGCTCTGCATTTCTGTTTGTGCCTCCGGTCCCGTCTTCGACGCCTTTTGCGTTGGTGGATTTTAATGGGGACTGCTTTGCTTAGCTGTGGTGGAGCTTGTTGGGGCTGTGGTGGAGCTTGTTGGGGCTTCCTGCTTGTTATTTGCTTCCAAAATTGATTACAGAGTCTGTCCAGCTTAGACTCAATATCCTGCCATGCTTTGCTGGTACCAGGAGGACACGCGGCTGCCGCCATATTGGGAGAGTCGCAGATGAGTATGTCAGCCTGGGCGGCTGTGCTCTGTGCGTCCATTAGCTCCAGACAGCCTCTCAGGGGTGGACCGGGATAACCCCCACCGGTCCGAGGGGGGGGGGGGGGGGGTAACAGAGCTCCTGCCGGGAAGTAGCTGCTCCTGGGCATCCCAGGATCGGGAGATCAGCTGCCTCTCCCGCCCTGTGAGCACCAGGCCACACTTGCCACGCGGAGGTAAGAAAGACTCGCGTTGGTGACCGCTATTAAGCATGTCGGGTCGGTCAGGTAGGAGCAACATTGCTGGGTCATCCCCTTCTGGGGTGAAATTCTCTTGTTGATAGCTGCTTAAAGTGAGATATTGAGGGAGCTCACACGAAGTGCGTCTTTCCGCCCCGCTCCCCGGAAGCTGCATTCTTAGTGAGAGGAGGGACAGTGTAGCTGCTGCTGATTTAATAGGGAAATCGATAGCTAGGCTAGTGTATTCAGTGTCCACTACAGTCCTGAAAGACTCATCTGATCTCTGCTGTAAGGACATCACCCCCAAAAGCCCTTTTTAGGGCTAGAACATCAGTCTGCTTGCTTTCTTTTTTTTTTTGTGTAATCTAATTGCAGTTGCCTGCCTGCCTGCCTGCCTGCCAGCGTGTGTGTCAGGCTCACAGCGTATACTGTGCCCACTTGCCCAGTGCCACCACTCATATCTGGTGTCACAATAGCTTGTATTTAAAAAAAACACACAAACTTTTTTGACTGTAATATAATAGCAGTCAGTTTCCTTCACACGTGTGCGTTTCAGGGCCTGCCAGGGCACAGTGTCACACCAGTGCAACTCATATCTGGTGTAACAGTAGTGTACATTAAAAAAAAAAAAATACAGGGGGCTTGTTGTCACCTTTCGGGGACCCTTGGTGTTGTACGTGGCTGGGTGGAGGAAGAGACCTTCAATGACATCAGTGAGGACAAGGAACGGGACATGGCTAGCTTGGTATCCAACCTTGTGCAAATGGGGAGTTTGCGGTTGTGCAAATGGACTGTTTGCGGTTGTTTGCGGTGCGTTAAACGGGGAGTTTGGTCTGTCACTGTGAAGCGGCATAACCCTTACACTACCTGATCGATACAACATCATACCTGACTGGGTAAAGGGGGGTGAATTTTTTTTTTACTTTTTTAAAACGTTATTAAAACCTTTTTAAAGTTTTTTTTACAACTTTTTTTAACGTTAACTCCTAGCTAGTTATTCCCCACTATATTCCCCACTAACTTCCACCCACCCCAGCTAGCTAAATATATATAATTTAAAAAATATTTAAATTAATTAATAAAATAAATGTAACCCCTGAGGGTTAAAAATAAATAAATAATGTAACCCTCAGGGGTTTAAAAACAAATAATTCAGATGACAGTAAAATGTAGTCCCTGCCAATTGATCACTGTAGTCAGTGATCATTTGGCAAGGAAGGGGTTCTTTTTATTAAAGCAGGGGAAAGGGAGGTGGGATTTAACGTTATTTTATTTTTTACACAGGGTGACGAGGATCATCACTGATCCATCTCCTGCACTTCACACTGGACACGGAAAAGCAGGAAGGCGGATCGTGAGTCCCTGCAGCACATGTGTTCGCTCTGACAGCCTGTCAGAGCCATCACTGCTGCAATGACAGCGTGATCGGGTGCTCCAGGTCTGCCTCGGTATTCGAGGCAGACCGGATGAGCGTTAACCCCGTGATCACGGCGATCTGGGCTTAACCTTAGTAAATGACGGATATTTTCCGTCAAGGGTCCTTAACGCAAGGACAAGCTTGATGGAAAATTTCCATCTTTGGTCAGGAAGGGGTTAACGCACAGTTAAGTTCTTATGTCTTGCTCCGTTCACCTTTATTACCAACAAACATACACAGTTCTAACAGGATAAATACAAGTTCTGTCTTGGCACCCAACAATGAGAATATGTGTGCCTTTACGGGCCCATTTGCAATTTGGAATGCCACATGCCATGGTTGCCCCTTCATCCTTCCTTTTTAACCCATTGCAGCAACTGTACAATTGAACCCGGATTAACAGGGAGTGGAGACAGCAGATGTTAAAGGACCACTCTAGGCACCCAGACCACTTCAGCTTAATGAAGTGGTCTGGGTGCCAGGTCCTTCTAGGGTTAACCCATTTTTTCATAAACATAGCAGTTTCAGAGAAACTGCTATGTTTGTGAATGGGTAAAGCCTTCCCCTATTTCCTCTAGTGGCTGTCTCATTGACAGCCGATAGAGGCGCTTGCGTGATTCTCACTGTGAAAATCACAGTGAGAGCACGCAAGCGTCCATAGGAAAGCATTATGAATGCTTTCCTATGTGACCGGCTGAATGCGCGCGCAGCTCTTGCCCCTCGTGCGCATTCAGCCGATGGGGAGGAGAAGAGGAGGATCGGAGGAGGAGAGCTCTCCGCCCACCGCTGGAAAAAGGTAAGTTTTAAACACTTTCCCCTTTCCAGAGCCGGGCGGGAGGGGGTCACTGAGGGTGGGGGAACCCTCAGGGCACTCTAGTGCCAGGAAAACAAGTATGTTTTCCTGGCACTGGAGTGGTCCTTTAATCATAGGACAGCAGCTTATGCTGATGACCTAATGTGTTTTGTCACAAACCCTGAAACCTCCCTCTTACATATCATGACAGCATATACAGAATACAGTTAACTATCAAATTTAAAAATCAGTTATAGTAAATGGATGGTTCTAAATGTGGATCTACAAGGCTGGGATTTTTCTGGCGACGGAGGTGACCACATCAGAAGTTTTGCCAGCTGACCCTGCCAATGAAGGACAGAGGACTCGCCCTCCCTGATGAGTCGGCAGTGAGGGAGCCGCTGTCTATTCTCTATGGATCCCACCAACCACAGGTATGGGAAATTGGGGGCTCATGCAGGCCACACTTCAGTTATTGTACGGTAATGTCATAAAACAGTCATTATTTCTCTCACAACTACTCTCCCAGATACATAATGCAGAGTTTCAAAAAGGTACTGAACCGAAGGAAATCTGCCAGTCAGGCAACCAATTCCATGTATTCAACTTTACTTTCTTTTACTAGGATGAAACCCCATGGAGTCAATGGTCGCAGGGGCACGTATGCCCTACTTTCAAATTTTACGTTATCAACAGTTGCATGCAATCTAAAACAACCCTGGCTGATAAGAGACCTAACTATATTTAAACAGGCATGTATGGATCCTATCCCCACAGAACATGGCATCTCTTATCTGTATTCCTTGCTTAAATTCCAACGCCTCACCACCCTTCATGGGCCATTAGGAGATGTTCAGTGGTGAAACCCTTACCATGACAAAATCGTAAAAAAAAAAAAAAATCTGAACTTACCATTATTCAATTTCCATTAAAAAAAAATTGGCATTGTGCATAATCAGCAGGCACGCTAATACAGAATAGATTTGGTGGGATGTGGTGGGAATGCCTGCTAGTGAAACATTTCTGATGTAAAGTAGATAATATGATCAAGATGTTTTTGGATACCCTTTTGCCGTTTAAGCCAAATTCTATAATACTGCACCAAACCACTGTGCCAATGTCTTTATATTCATTTTATATTAATTACTGTCTATTTATTTTGAAATTCTTTAATTTTGTGTGCATGGATAATACTTTACAACTCGTCTCACATTGCCACAACAGCAGTTGTCAGAGCTTCTGTAAACATATAAAAACAAAATGGCTTGAATATTGTTGCACATTTTATATCAAATGTAGAAATAGTGAAAGTAATTGCTTTGTCGGCCTAGGGATTAAACGTTTCACTTCGAACATCGATGCTATATGTCCACAGATTTGACACAAACAAAATAAAGATTTAACCAAGGGAACACAGAGTGATAACTGTTAAACTGTGTGGGGGTGATTCGGTCAGGCTATGGCGGATATGTCCTCTTAAGGGATAGGAGCGAGGGTTTGCGTACCCCTTGCGAACCAAGGTTGTTGTGGTTGCGGTCTTTTTATTAATTAGATGTTAAACAAATTACCCCTCTGTTTTAAAAAACAGCCAGTTGACCCTGCAATGTGGACTTGATTTGCTCAGATGTCAGAGCTTTGTGCTTTTGATGAGTTGCAGTATGAGGCTATGGACAAACTTCATGTTTACAAGTCCATCTGAACCCACTGGCTTTTGACAACTAGAACTGCTGACCTTCAAACACTGCTGTTATTTTTAGGATGCCCTGCAGAGTCTACCTTGCACATTGCCCCAGCCGATTTCTCCCTTCTTCTCTCCTCCCAATCCCCCCTCCAATTCTGAAATCAAGTTATATGCTCCACAAAGAAATATGGAGCATAGTTTATGCTTGGTGTTTCAATTAATCATTTCATCATGATTTGGTTCTACATGACCATGTATTTTTTGCACTCCGTGTCCGAATAAGCACTTTAATGTTGCATATTTTTCCAACTAATTATAGCTTTGTATCTTATTGCATGGGAAACTTGTGTGGCTTATTTTATCTTTAACCCCTTAACTACCAAGCACTGTGCAAAAATCAAAAAACAATTTCAGCATGCATCGATAGCAAAGTATAAGTCAAGTTTTTCAGCACATTTTTTTGTGCTGAAAAACCCCCACTCGACTTATACTTGAGTCACTGTCTGTATTATGGCAACTTACATTGCCATTATACAGACCAGGACCGCCAGGCTCATTACAAGCCCGGCGGTCCTGTTGGGGGCCGGCAGGAAGCCTTTACTTACCTTTCCTGCAGCTCCTGTCAGCTCCGTGGACCACCAGGGATTAAGATAACTGGTCAGGAAGGGGGGGGGGGGGGGGGGCAAAAAAAAAAAATATTAAATAAAATAAAAAAATATTTAAATAAAAATGCCCTTCCCCCACCCAGTTCACACACACACACTACACACACACACACACACAGTGTGTGTGTTTGTATGAGTGTGTTTGTATGAGAGAGTGTGTGTGTATATATAATTATAAAAATCACAGAATTTCATAGCCCCAAGTTTTACCCTCGACTTATCCACGAGGCATAGCATATTTCACAAATGTTGGTCACAAAACTGCACTCAACTTATATACCGTATATACTCGTGTATATCTAATAAAGAAATAACAGGCAAGGAAATAATGATTAAGTCAATATACATATATTGTATAGTTATATGTGGTAACATTACCATGACTTTGTCCATAAGTTGTTGTACCTGGCACCAGGACATTAACAGCAGATCCTTTGAGTCCTGCAAGTTGCGAGGTGGGGCCTCCAAGGATCGGATTATTTGTTCCAGCATATTTCACAGATGCTCAATCAGATATGGGAAATTTTGGCGGCTAAGGCAACACCTTCAACTCTTTGTCATGTTCCTCAAAATATTCCTGATCAATCTCTGCTGTGTGTCAGGGTACATTAGCCTGCTGAAAGAGGTCACTGCATCAGGGAACACAATTGTTGCGACAGGGTGTACATTGTCTGCAACAATTTCTTGGTAGGTGGTACATGTCCAAGTAACATCCACATGAATGTCAGGATACAAAGTTTCCAAGCAGAACATTACCCAGAGTATAGCGCTGCCGCTGCTGGCCTGCCTTCTTCCATTAGTGCTTCCTGCTGCCCAGATAAGGGACGCACACATACCTTGTCATCCATCTAATCTAAAAGAAAATGTGATTCATCAGACCAGGTAACCTTCTGCCACTGCTCCACAGTCCAGTTTTGATGCTCACATCCCCATTGAAGGCACTTTCGATAGTGTAGATAAATTCAAGAATTTTACAATTATCATGACGGAAAGTCATGATTTTATTAAAGACACGGAGGCGAGTATTATGCTGCACTCTTTCTTTATTTCCCTCAGCAGCAAAGAAACATTATTGAAAAAAAAAACATTAAAACAGGTCTGCCTTCCAACAGGCAATGTCCGCCTAGCAACATGATCATCCAATCAGTGCCATCCTTTCCCTATAGCTGGCTGAGTGTTGATGACCATTTCCTCTTTCTTTCTTGCGACTCCCGAAGAAACTCAAACTCGGAACAGGAAACCAGAGTAAACCAAACGATTTGTAACAAAGCACGTGATTCCAAGAGGTCTTTTAGCCAGGTCACGCTAAAGAAACAAGAGAAATATGGTAATTTCTTGAAAATTATGGGTTGTCCGCATATATATAGGTCTAAATGTCTGCAAGAACAGTGATAACTTTTCATATCAGTAGTAAGAGGCAACTACCAACCTGAGGACAACAATGGCAATAAAGTCCCATCATTATATAGTGCTCTAGAGCGATGTAGATATGTGATATCATCCCTACCGTCAAGTTGAACTTACCTTGGAAATCTTTTCTCTGAAAACTTACCTCGACCCACCACTGAGCCGTCCGAGGGTGGGTGGGTGGGATAATACTCGCCTCCGTGTCTTTAATAAAATCATGACTTTCCGTCATGATAATTGTAAAATCCTTGAATTTTATTAAAGACCCGGAGGCTCCTATTATGCTATTTCAAAGCTGTGATATCACGGCTTCTGCGAAATGCTGGATTGGTTTGAAATAGAAATTACGGAAAGTAGATTCTGCGGACCAATCAGCCGCCTTCAGTATATCTTCCAAGCGACAACCCGCCATGGAGGCTTTGGAGGCCATGGCACCGCGAACTGAATGAGGAGAGAATATGGAGGTATCAATACCTGCCAAGGACATGAGCCATTTGACCCAGCGGGCCAAGGTAGGAGAGGATACCGGAGCGTGCGGTTTACGGAAGGAGATGAAGAGTTGGGGGTTCGACTCAATCCGGAGGGATGCAGTACGAGCTTCGTACGCCCTAAGACATGCTACTGGGCAGAGGAGTGGTGTCGCGGGGAACGCTGGATACAGGACCGATCTGGAGGACGATTTCGTCCTTCGTGAGATGTCAAAGACGACTCCTTCTGGGGTGAAGGATCGGGCATTGACATCGAGAGCTCGAACGTCTGACACTCTTTTGCATGAGACTAGACATAACAGCATAACTAGTTTAGCTGAGATTTGTTTTAAGGATAGAGACTCGTTGTCTGGCCACCTAGTCAGGAAAGTTAGTACCAGGGAGACGTCCCATAGGGAGGAATAGCGAGGTAAGGGTGGCCTTGCGAAGCGGATGCCTCTTAGGAGGCGACATACTAAGGGATGTCGTCCTATTGGAACCCCGTCAATGCCGGTATGGCCGGCTGAGATAGCTGATCGGTAGAGGTTTACCGTTCTGTATGCTTTCCCGTTATCATAGAGGGAGGTCAAGAATTGCAGGACAGTTGTCACAGGAGTTGATAGGGGATCCACACCCCGTGCCACGCACCAACCATCCCATGTGCGCCAAGCAGACTTGTAAGACTGTCTCGTGCCGGGTGCCCATGCGCCCTCGAGAAGTCGTAGAGTCGATTGCGAAACTCCCTCGATTGACCAGGGTCCCCGGAAATCAGCCATGCCATGAGGCGGAGGAGGCCCTGAAGTATCAGGGGGTGGGGATTCCCTTCGGGGTCCCGGAGGAGAGATTGGGTGTCCGGGAGGAGACGTGGAGGGTCTATGGCCATCTCCAGCAGAGGAGGAAACCAAGGTTGTGCCGGCCATAGGGGGGTTATTAGAACCATGTCGCCCAAGTGGCGCCGTAGGTGGAGGAGGCAACGAGGGATAAGGGCAAATGGAGGGAATGCATAGTTCCTGGTTGTTGACCAGTCTTGTGAGAATGCATTCGTAGCCGCTGCCGTGGGGTCTGGCCTCCAACTGAAGAAGGTCGGAAGTTGGGAGTTCAAGCGAGAGGCAAATAAGTCTATTGCCAGAGGACCCCACAGATCCCAAATGCGTTGGAAGATTTGGGGATCGAGGTGCCAGTCGCTGGAGTCCCGCAGGTGACGGAAGTACCAATCTGCCGTAGTGTTGCATGACCCTGGCAAATATTCCGCCTTGACCGTCATGTTGTGTTGCAGACAGAACTGCCAAAAATCTCGAGCCAAATTCGCTAGAACTTTGGATCTTGTGCCACCGAGGTGGTTGATATAACGGACAGCCGATATGTTGTCCATCTTCAGTAGGATTGAACACTGGGACAGTGTCGGGGAGAGGCTGCGAATCGCAAAGGATCCTGCTAGGAGTTCCAAGCAATTTATGTGGAGCCTGGATTCCGCTTCTGACCAGCGTCCGCCTGTGGAGGTATCTCCGCAGCGTGCGCCCCAACCGTAAGAACTCGCGTCCGATTCGATGACTATATCTGGGGCTGAGCCGAAGATGGCTCTGCCGTTCCACGCCTCCATGTGTAGGAGCCACCATTGGAGTTCTTTCTTCGCTTCCGCGTCTAGAGTCAGAGTATCCTCGTATGAGGCACCGCCTCTGAGGTGTGACGCTTGTAAGCGTTGTAGGGCTCTGTAATGAAGGGGGCCCGGAAATATGGCCTGTATGGAGGCCGCTAGAAGCCCAATCACTCTGGCCAGGTGTTTGAGCGATATTTGAGGAAAGGTAAGCACACGTCTTATCTCTTTCTTGATATTTCTCATCTTGGAGGTTGGTAAATGCAATGTTTGCGTTTCTGAGTCCACCAAGAGTCCTAGGAACTCTATTTGTTGAGTGGGGGCCAGGATGGACTTTTCCCAATTGATTATGAAGCCCAAATTCTGTAGCAAGGTTGTGGTCCAACCGAGGTGAGTATGGAGTAATGGTATTGACTGGGATAGCAGCAGGATGTCGTCTAAGTATATGATTAGACGAATCCCCCGACTGCGTAGGAGCGCGATAACGGGCTTCATGAGCTTGGTGAAACACCAAGGTGCGGAAGAGAGACCGAAGGGAAGGCAGCGGAACCGCCATTTTCTTCCCTGCCATATGAATTGCAGGAAGTTTTGGTGTGCTTGCGCAATGGGTACTGTAAGATAAGCGTCTCTTAGGTCGAGTTTGACCATCCAGTCCGCTGGTTGGAGCAAATCCCGTAGGCAATGGATGCCTTCCATCTTGAAGTGATGGTAGGCTACGTAGGTGTTTAAATGTTTGAGGTTGATAACTGGGCGGGATCTGCCCCCTTTTTTGGGGACAATGAATAAATTGCTCACAAATCCCGGGGTATACATGGGGATTTCTTGGATAGCACCCTTGAGTGCCAAGTCTTGAATTTCCTCGGAAACAAGGGTCGTGTCTATTTGGGAAAAAGCAATCTCCCTGGGTGGGGAGAGCTGAGTGGGCAGGGATACAAAATCTATGAGATATCCTTGGACTGCCCTGAGAATCCAAACATCTGATGTAATTAGGGCCCATACATGGGAAAAATGTGTGAGTCTGCCCCCTATCAATACATGTGAAGAAAATTGAGAAGGGTAGCTTACCGTAAGGACGTCTTCCGGAAGGAGCGCCTCGTGCACCTCTCGACAACCAAGGTCTACCTCGTTGGGGGAAGAAGGTTGGAGCGGGCCTCTGGTCGTGGAAGGGGGTTCTCCCCATATAGGAGCCTCGGTTCGGGCGCGAACCTCTACTGAGTCTGCCGGACAGACGGCCCCTTGCTCTGCCGGCCCCACCAAAAACCTTTGGGTGGAACACCCTTTTTAGATTAGTTTGTGCCTTGTCCAAGGCTGTGAATGTCTGGACATAAGAGCCCAGGTCTTTTACAAAAGATTCTCCAAAAAGATACCCTTTTGCTTGGGCTCCTGGCTCAGTAATGGCCATATTTACCAGTTTGGGTTCTATTTTAATTAGGATAGATTTCCTGCGCTCAGTAGCCAGGGCCGTATTGGCATTGCCTATAAGGCATATCACTCTTTGAATCCAACCTCTAATAGTGAGGCGATCTAAGGCTTCGTCGTGCGCCAAGGATTCCTCTACGGCTTCGAAAATTTTGGTTGCCGGACCCAAAATATCCAAGACTTTATCTTGACAATTATAGAGGGAGAAGTCTCAAAGAAAGAGGAAATGGTCATCAACACTCAGCCAGCTATAGGGAAAGGATGGCACTGATTGGATGATCATGTTGCTAGGCGGACATTGCCTGTTGGAAGGCAGACCTGTTTTAATGTTTTTTTTTTCAATAATGTTTCTTTGCTGCTGAGGGAAATAAAGAAAGAGTGCAGCATAATAGGAGCCTCCGGGTCTTTAATAAAATCATGAGCACTCTAACCTGTCTGCAGTTATGAAGCAAAACAGAGATGCACTGTGTGTTCTGACAACTTTCTATCAAGGCCAGCATTAAGTTTTTCAGCAATTTTAGCTACAGTAACTCTAGAGTTTGTGTGATCAGACAAGCTAGCCTTCACTCACTAGGTGCATCAAAGGATCCTTGGGCACCCATGACCCTTAACTTCGGTTAACCAGTTGTCTTTCCTTGTCCCATTTTGTCAAAAAACAACTGGTTTCACAGAGATGTAATTTACCTTAAATAATTGTATCTCAATCTCTAAATTGAACTTTAATCACATACAGGAGGCTTTTGTAGGTTCTAGCAAGCTATTAACATAGCAGGGGATAAGAAAATCTTAATTAAACAAAACTTGCAATAAAGGAAGCCTAAATAGGGCTCTCTTTACAGGAGGTGTTTATGGAAGGCTGTGCAAGTCACATGCAGGGAGGTGTGACTAGGGTTCATAAACAAAGGGATGTAAATCCTAAATGGCAGAGGCTTGAGCAGTGAGGCTGCAGGGGCATGTTCTATACACCAAAACTGCTTCATTAAGCTAAAGTTGTTCAGGTGACTATAGTGTCCCTTTAATGCATCTCGGATGAAAATTAAAATATATATAAAATAAAAATGCCCCAAGTGTCATTTCTTAATTGTGTGGGAAATCCTTGGTCTGTTCAAATTTTTACAACTTATCAGTTTTTGATGCTAAATAACGCAACCAAAAATGATCAAGGGCTGGGAATGGAAAAATATTAATTTGTTGACAGCCCATAATGAATAACTGTCTGGTATAGAGAAGCACACCTGCATACGTTTTTTTTGTAGCCATACATCTATATTTGACATTCTAAACAAACTCATGAACTGATTCAAGGTTTCCAGACTCTGATCTCACTGCCTGTCTTAATCTGTTCCTGCTGAGACTGCTGGCTAGAGGGGTCTATTATATTAATTAATGGAGACCGCTGATAAAGGTCTTTACTCTTGTTTGTTGACAGATGGGAATTTTTTTTATATTTTTGATCGGATCTGAACTGCTTTGTCCTGAATCTGTGTTTTGAAAGCCTCTCAGGCCAGCAACACTTTCAATTTTTTCGAAATTTGTCTGTTTGTCTGAAGAAATGCCTTTTTTACATTGAGGTTATCGACAAATTTAGTAATTGCACAGTCTTGTGCAATTCCGATTTTTGAGTCTAGATCTTCTTGTTCTTTGTTTCACACATGAAAAATATCTAATTGAAGTTGCCTCATTAGGACTCTTTCCCGTTTTACAACTAGGATGGTGGCATAACAAGTTAATTGCCTGCCTTGTAGAGAAATTTGGTTCTCTTTGTAACTGAAACAACTTTTATATTTTTCCTTTTTTTGCAGAGAAAAGTTGCGTATTTGCTAGACTGAATCTATATCCGCACCCAAAACTGCAACTCCAGAAATATGTGATTTCCAATCCATGTGTGGTCCTGTAACAGGCACAGTTAACGGAATTTTTTTGATTAGTTACAAGTCTTGTTTTTAGGTACCAGTTATCCATAGTTTCAAAACCACTCCTTGCTTTTTTTTTGTGCTATCGAATGGCAGGTCTTGGCTTCCAATATTGTTGCACAACAGACATTTTCTCCATAACAGAGATTGGTCCATGCAGATAGACCTATTTATGATTTTAAGTTACCATGAATCCCTTTTCTTGAAGAATGTGAGTTACTGTCAACCTTGGCTTCATTCACAATTTTTGATATTTTATACAGCTGTTGACTCTTGAGATCCAAAACCAGGTAAAATTATATGTCTGGTTTTTCTATCAGAAAGGGTCTGGCGTATACATTTTGAAATTCAATGTAGCTGGAAGTTGTTCTTGAAAGTTTTTTGTAACTAAAATTGTTTATTTTCTTAAAATATGGTATCTAGAACCTGTGTGTTCTGTGTGGTGTAGACCCATTTAAAGAATTCTTGCCGTCTGCCTCCCACCTTTCTTCTGGCATCAGAACGTTCTACACTTGCCATTTCCTGGAGATGTATGATCTGAATTTGTTTTCAGGTGGTTTCCAAAAGGAAGAAACCTGCAACCAAAAGCCTAATAATGAATATATACATTTTAATGTTTAACCACAATGGCCACTCAGACAAACATGGCTCCACAGCCTGTAACTAGACACTCTGTGTAGCCAGTTATCAGCAGTATACTTCAGTGTGTGGCTGCCTGAAAAACTCAGTGAATATGTATTCCCAACACTAGAATGCTAAAATGGTTGTTTAGGTGACTGACCTCCGATCACAAAAAAAAAAAAAATATAAAATGATTTTACTCACGCTTTCTCCCCAGCCACATCGGTCTTGCTGTGACTGCCCCCACCTCCATGGTGAATATCAGATTCCGAGGGGAGCCAAATGCGCATGCGCAGCCAGAGGCACACACATTCAAACCGGCTTTGACACTGGACTCCGTGAGGACGTCCAGTGTCCAATAAGTGCGATTTACTTTATGTAAATCACGGAAGCGGCCTCCATTGACTGTCAGGGAGACCGCCACTAGCGTCTGGATTAACCCTGCAGTGTAAATATAGTTTCAGAGAAACTGCTATGTTTTCAGCTGCAGGGTTAAAACTAGGGGGACCTGGCATCCAGACCACTTCATTGAGCTGAAGTGGTCTGGGTGCCTATAATGGTCCTTTAAGCTGTAGTGCAGGCTTCCCCAAACTCCAGCCCTCCAGATGCTGCTGAACTACAACTACCATGATTCTCAGCCCATTTAATTCATAGAATCATGGGAGTTGTAGTTCAGCAACATCTAAAGGGCCAGATTTTGGGGAAGCCTGATGTAGTTGCTCTGGGAACTATGATATCCCTTTAAGGTTTAATTGTAAACGCAACCATTTTTCATGCAACCCGTATTTCACTGCCAGCATAGGTGTGGCTACGGCTGCATAAACAAACAAAAAGTAAGATGGCAGAAAATTGAGCATTGAAGACTTCTGGGGCATAATCTATACATTAAAACTGTTTCCTTAAGCTAAAGTTGTATGCTGCTTAGAGTGTAACTACATTTTTGCAGAGGTGGTAAACATTACTCCCTTTTCCACTTAATGTGCAAATACACATAATTTTTCTGTACTGACACTACAGTAGCTACCTCTTGGAATCTTGGAGTGGAGATCTATATTCACCTTCACATACAATACATTTTCATATATAAATTAAAAAAAAAGATACATAAGGAACTAAAAGCCATGCAAGTGCATTTGTGTGCCTGCTAATGCAAACAAACAGTAAATCCTAAAACAGGAACTGAAAAAACGTTTCAATATGTGAAAATACTTTTGGATTAAACATTACACTAGAGAAAACTTGATTTATAAGACTTCCTGCCCCCCTGGTATTTTCTCCCACTAGTGTCAGAAATTCACAGCCCAATATTCAAGGCACACCAACAGTCCAGGATTTCTCATTTCCATGAAGACAAAGTCATACCTGGATCATTGGTGCACCACTAAACATCAGACCTATCAGAGTGGAGATGAAGAAAACTTTTTTTTTTTTTTTAAATTATACACACAAAAGACAATCATAAATGTGCATACCTAGATTTAAGATTTTTTTTTACTTTATTGTGCAAAAAAAGTTCAAAAAGATCGATGTTTCGACCTCAAAAAGGTCCTTCTAAAGATCAAAACGCTTCTGATCTTGAGAAAGACCTTTTTGAGGTCGAAACGTCGATCTTTTTGAACAATAAAGTTAAAAAAAAAAAATCTTAAATCTAGGTGTGCCCATTTATGATTTTTTTTTTTTAGACATATCCATCGCGGGTTTGCACCCTGGTCATAGCATATAATACTACCTGAGGGAAGAGTGCCAAACCTACTTTTTGTACGAGATAGATATAGATATATTTATTTAAAAAAAAAAAAAAAACTGATAAAACTTGTATCTTGGAATACCTTTTTTATTGGACTAACAATCTTTTTCATGGCAACCTTCCGGGAGAACCCAGGAAGAAAAAAACCCAAAAAGGGATGTCTTATATAAAGACCGCCCAGAGGGTAAATACCCAGTCCAATCTCAACAGTAGTGTAGTTGCCAAAAAATAAAAAAGCCTTTATTGAAATCTATTAAAAACCTGGGTTATCAGTGATGGACAGAATAATATAGGGATAAATATGTATGGTAGGAACAGGGCTAGTCAAGAGCCTAATAGCCAAAAGGAACCCTCACAAAAAACAGAGGGGATAGAAGGCAATATGTACCCCCATACATAACTCAGGTAACAAAGCAGTAGGAGAGAACAGGGAAAGGGAGAAACACACACTGCCAACCAAACAGTAGTGCTATACTAATACCCAACCCCCCCTTCGGGAGAACCCCCCCTTCTCAAGTCTGAAGCATTTCTGAGCAAGACATATAGAATTCAAAGGTGAATTGTGATACAGGGGTTAAAGAGACATGATTGCAGATAAGACACAGATTTTATAGAAAATGGACATTCTTGCAGAGGGTCGTAAATATCTCTCAAGATCAGAGTGAGGGAGGAGAGGGAGGAAAAAAAAAACATGCAGAAGATGGTTATATATATATATATATATATATATATATATATATATATATATATATATACACACACACACACACACACACACAAATATAAATCTATATACGCAAACACAAACATACATGCACATGAACTCATATACACAAACAAATGCAGAGTCATCTTCATCTTTCAGATCTTTAGAAAGACTTACGACCCTCTGCAAGAATGTGGTCTATTTTCCATCAAACCTGTGTCTTATCTGCACTCATGTCGCTTTAAACCCTGTATCACAACTGAACTTGGAATTCTGTGTGTCGTCTTGCTCAGAAATGCTTCAGACTTGAGAGAGGGAGGTTCTGCCAAAAGCTTGTAATTTAAAAAAAATAAAAAAATTACAAAATACGTTTATCAGTTTTTCACCTCTACATCACGATAGATAGAGATATGCGAAGAATGGCCCTTTGCAACATGTGGGCAGAAGGGTATTCTTTAAAACAAAACACTGACATCTGTCAGCAAAGCACAAGATAAGGACAATAGGCATCTCATTTAAAACTGGACAAATTAAAAATAATTTTGGTCAGACATTGCAATTACCATAATAGTATGCAGAAGACATAGCCAGAAGGCAATCTAATGATGTAAAGTAAAGTTTTTCTTGAATCCCTTCTAGTCACTTTAAAACCAGCAGACCATAAGCGGAATACCAACAAACACATACACGGCCATGGGCATCTATTCACAGTAATAAGAATTCTATTAAATCTACATAAACCAAATGTCAAGTTTCCAGTTTTTTTTTTTGTTTGTTTTTTTGAATCTTTAAAAAGAATTAAAGGTTGTACTGTGGTCAAAAGGTATACAACTGTTTTAAATGAGAAGCACACAATAAAGTAGACAGTTGAACCATGAAGCAAACCCTTTTCAATGCCCTTTGTTTGTGTTTAAATAATTTGCTTTTTATAGCAGTCATAAGGCCACTAATTTAGAACTGGGAAACCCAGGTTTGAATTCCAGTCAGACCAGCTCACCAGTAAGAGATCCTAGGCAAGACAACTCAAGATATAGATCTGCCTACTTCAAAAACCCATCTGTGGAATATGTTGACGCTATATAAATGGCAATACTGGGCAGATTAAGAAACCAGAGTCTTTGCCCCTACATAAAATTATTAAATAGTATGTTGATCGTCAAAACTTTTGCAGATTTAGGTTTTGCTTAGCACCATCACAACAATAACATAACTAACTTCAATGTATGGTGTAGAAAGTGGCTTGGAGATGGGCAAATGTTGTATGCCAGATGCCTGTGTGCACAAACAAACATACTGTAGACTCATAGGACCAACCTTTTATTTTTTTAGTGCCTCAAAAAAGTCGGCAGAATGTTCAGTGCTGGCTGCTTGATATCAAGGTTGTCCAGCTTATGCATAGGCTGCATGAACACCACACACAACTTGAACTGAAAACTAGCTCAACCCCGCAGGAGATGGCAAATTCTGTCCCAAAGCTCTGCTGATTAGATAAATCTGTTAAGTGTTATATATTAAAAAAAAAAAAAAAAAAAACCCTTACACATTTAGAAACCTGGCATAGAAGTGTGTGTCACTTCCCAAACCTGTGTTAACATAATAGTATGGCACATGTGCAGAGCTAAACTAGCTACAGGATGGATAATAAAAATTTCTGATTTCATTTAATACAATTTTTTTGAGGAATAGCCAAGATACCTTTTAGTCCAAAAGGTTATTCAGCATGAAATATGGATTAGTTAAGTAGCGTAAGGCTTTATATTATTGCAATAGTTACACTTTTGGTAAATTAATTCCATTAACACAAATTAATTGAACTATGCCGGCAAAGATAACGTGCACAATATATAATTTGTTGGTACTAAATGAATGCCAATAAAATAATTATCTACATATAGATCAGTTTTAGATTGAGGGGTTGAAACCTTTCATTCTTGAAGTTTAAACATGCAGTTTTGCCAAATTTTTAAATACAACATTTTACTCAAGACAAGATCCTTGCTTTTCAAATAGCCTCTAGCATAACCTGAAAATGTCATGAACTGTGTTTACAGATGACTGAACTTGACTAATAAAATGAAACAAATGCACAGCCATAGGACTGAAGTGACAGAAAATTTTGTGATAGACACTTGTTTGCACTACAACCTTGGTTCAATTTAAACATTAGGTCGATTCACAAATTCTTTTAAAGACCAGACAAATGCTCATAAGCAGCACCCACATCAGATCTGTAAGTTTATTTGCTCAATGTGCGACAGTTACATAATGAATCACATTCATGATATTCCATCACTGAGGAAAAACTGCTAAAAATTGTCCGTGTACTAAATAAAATTGTGTACTGAAACACGGAGAAAATAATAAAATAAATGTTTTTTTTTTTTTTCAAATAAAACCCTGATTTTTTTTTAAATGAACAAAATAAAATAAATCCACTGATCAGACCTTAAATAATTCACTGCATTACTATGACAAAGAAGCACAAACATAGGCTTATTAAAAACAGTACTTTTCCTAAACATTAATTAGAATTTCACCATGACTAACACCAGACATTGAGGTTAGGCTAAAACTGGTGTTTACTTCCCCTCCCACTCCCCAACTTTAACCTGCCTCACCCCCCCCCCTTTTTTTTTTTTTTAAATCAGTTTCCCCCCCCCCCCCCCCATTTTTTTTTATTTTTGTTTTAATTTTATTTTTTTTTATTTGAAGAGCAAAATGATATATTTGCATGTCACAACAGCAACATCCATAGCATACCAATCAACTATTACAACCTGGTTTAAACAAGGTCAACCCCATTCTTCTCTTTCCAATGGAGAAATCTGTTTTTGCTTTTTAAAAATAAAGGCAATATAATTGAAGACTAATTGGCTTGCCATAGGCATACATAACATCTACTGTATAATTTAATTTCAAGCTACATTATAGAAATACAACACTAGCATGCACAATATTGTATTGATTAAAGCAGCGGTAGTCATTTCATTGAAAAAACTGTTATATATGCAAGTGCAATTAAAAACAATATTTATACTGAGGAAAAAAAAAAAAAAAAAGCTGCTTAGAACCTATTTCTCAATCCTAGCATTTGGAGTCCTCTTAAAATATCTTAAAAGTTTCCAGCAGCCAATAAAATAGCTCATGTAATTCCAGTAAATTACTTCTAAACTGGACACGTGAATACAACAGTGATTATTGGATAAGGAAAGCGGAACATAACTTGTAGAATGATTAATTTAGTTTTGCAGAAACTGCCATTATATATTACCAATTATATTCAAAAATAAAATATATGAATTAGTCTGCACAATTGTTACAATAAACTAGAAATACATTTAAAAATGGAGAACTCAAATTTAATTAGCAGAAGTCTTCCTTAAAATGGCCTGTAGTCACCTATGGCTCAGGAGGGGGGAGAAAAATTAAACAAAACCAAAAACACCTCCTATTCTTTTAAGAATTTCTAAACTAGAACGTTTAGAAAACTGGGTTGTAAATAAGTCTATCAGGATAATGTGTCAAGCAGGATTTGTTTTAATGGAGATAGCAATTTAAATTCATATCACAGCTGCACACAAATGTGAAAATATATTTTTAAGCAATGATGTAGCAATCCCTTTCTTTTGGGATGTAGATATGATTTAATAAATGTTCATATCTACAGGTTTTGTTACTAGGTGACACTTTCTCACTAATGTCAATGAACTCATGGGAGCATTATTAAAATTACACTGCGCACAATCGTACAAATCTTATGATAAATATTTGCAATGTTTGGACAAGTTATTATAATAACCCAAAAGGTAATCTTTGTTTAAAAAAAAAATAAAAAAAAAAAAAAAAAAAAAATACATATTTGATCCTAAATAACCTTGACAAGCTCTGTGTAAAGTAGTAAGAAGTCATAAAATGAACAGCAATAATGCGTTTTGTACTCATCTGGCAGTTAATCATATTAGATTGCAACAAGACTTTTTTTGAGAATTCAAAGAACAGCCATAAAATGTAATGGAAAAATATTCCAACATTACACTCTAAATTCAAGTTTTACCCTTTTCTGGTGTATGCACATTACTATATGTATCCACACATACACATATAAACACTTTAAACAAGGGTTAGAGAAAGCTGTATAGAATGTGAATATTAGTGAGAAAAACTGTACCATTTAAATAGTAAAATACCTAACCTTAATACTGTTCTTTCAATGAAGAAACTGATGCAAAAAAGGCAGAGTGCAGAAAGCCCACAGCAGCAACATATTATATAAATATGATAGCATGTAGGGCAAGACGTGCATATAGCCAACAAATAAATATAAAATAAATTACTGGAACCACAAAACTATTAAAAAAACAAAAAGCCATTCCGTTCAAGTTATTCCTACTCATAAAATTCTTTCTAAATATTCTAGCGATAACTTAAAAATTTAAACAGCTCCACTTGTATTAACTACAGAACAGTCCATGTGCCAGTGTGAGGCTGCCATTCCAATACCAGCACAGCCAGTCTAACTTCCACTCGTGGTGTTTTGGCAAAATGTCGAAGAGGCAATCAAAGACAGGTGGTAGGGTCTTCCCTGGGGAGGTTGTCCCTTCCTTACCCTCCCCCACCCTCAACCCCCCACTTGTGGGAAAAAAAATAAAGACTGCGGTAGTAGCATCAGCGTGCGGCTGCCAGTCCACTAAAGTCTTAATTGTTGCCTTCTCCACCATCATCATCCTGTTGATCACTTGTCCACAGCGTTAGGTTGTCACGCAGAAGTTGCATGATGAGGGTTGAGTCTTTGTAGGAGTCCTCATTCAGGGTATCCAGCTCTGCAATGGCATCATCAAAAGCAGTTTTGGCAAGGTGGCAAGCCTGCTCAGGAGCATTTTGGATCTCATAGTAGAACACAGAATAGTTAAGAGCCAGACCCAGCCTGATGGGATGAGTTGGCTGCATATGCTCTTTGCTTATCTCATGAGCTTCACTATATGCTTTCTCTGAAGATTCAACAACTGTTGCTCTCTTCTCACCAGTGGCTACCTCTGCTAGGTATCTGTAATAGTCTCCTTTCATCTTCAAGTAGAAAACTTTGCTTTCATACTGTGTTTCACTGCAATTCTTGATAAGGAAGTTATCTAAAAGGCTTAGAACATCTTGACAAACAGCTTCCAGCTCTTTTTCTATTTTTTCACGGTAAGCCCTTACCATTTCAATCTTTTTTTCATTGCCATCAGCAGAGGTCTTCTGCTCAATGCTGCTAATCACCCTCCAAGAAGAACGACGTGCACCAACAACATTCTTATAGGCAACAGACAATAAATTCCTCTCTTCATTCGAAAGTGGCTCATTCAATTCAGTTACCTGGGGAACAAGAAAAATATTATTTAGGATTCTAAAATACACATAAGATACATATGCTTAATATCAAAATATTTAAATTAATGCACTTAAAGTGAAATATAGAACTGCTCACTTGAACACACACAAATGCACAAAACAGTCAGTTCATATAATTCAATTCAAGTGGTTATACATTAGCCACACTGTGCATTGTATAATACAAAAACTCTTTGGTGCATCTATCGGCTTACACTTACTACATAGTAGTGGACATTATTAACCTACTTATTTGCTATGCTTAGATGACTGGATCCACCTAGCTTCTCTTTCAGGGGTAGATCATATGCAGCACAGACTCTCAGGGGACCCAGGCAAGTTCTTAAAATATATTGACAAGTTACACTAGGGCAATGCCAGGGTACTCCTCGAACCATAACCACTACAGTTGGCTGGAGTGGATATGGTACAGGGCTGTGTGCCTTTAAGAACATTCCTTTTTAAAGAGGTCCTCTAAGCTTGTGGGCACGGGCCTCTGGTTAAATAGTCTAGGGCTAGGCGGTTTGATAAAACCCAGCGGTCACACATCTGCAGCCAACCATTCTTTTCAACCTCACTAACATTGCAGTTATTACACATGTACATTATAAAGTGTGTCTAAAACTGGATGGCAGATGTGAGCTAAGAGAACAGGGAGCCAGTATGCCCATCTAGGTTGGATATTAAAGCTTTTTTTCACTGGACAAGCAGAAGATGCCTGGCAACATCAGGTCATGTAAAAAAATTCATAGACATTTTTAACAAAGCAAATTATGGGTCATTCCGGATAGCTTATTACCAAAACAAGTCCCTATTTCTATTTTTGTTTTTTTGTTTTTAAAAAATAGGACACTAGGCACCAAAACCAGTACAGCATAATGTGGTTGTCTTGCTGACTAGATGTTTGGTCCTTAAGAGGTTAAGGATGCATATTGCGGAAAGCTTACTTTTTTATTTTAAAATGGACACTATAGATACACAACAGTACGCTGTCCCTGTCCCCATTAGTCCTGCAATGTAAATCATTGCAGTTTTAGAGAAACTGCAATCTTTAAATTGCAGCATTAAGCCAGCCTCTAGTGGTCCCTCTGCTTGAGGACATTCAACATCAGTAAAAATCCCCAAAGGAAAGCATGGAGTGAAAGCGTTGGGTGAAGTCTGAGGAGGTGAAGCGCCAATGAAGATCGGCGTTTCAATCAGTTAAGTGAATAAAGTGTCACAATACAACTACAATAGTCCGCACACAGGGTTGACTCCCTATAGTTCATAGAAAAAAAAAATAAACACAGGATATGGAAAGTATGAAAAAAGGACAAACAAATGGCATTAGATTGAAATGGCAGCACTCATAGGTACTCGGGGGTTCAAGCAGGCATAATATATTTTACAGATGACATGTCTCCAAAAATAGCATAGATATCCAAGCTTTGTAAAAAAAATAGGACAGATAAATGAGAATAATAAATTGTCGCAATACCAGCTACTGCCAGACAAGGGAGAGACCACCCACACCACTACCTGAAAAACAAGTGATGCAAGTACCCAGGATGCGTTTCGCACCTCCCTGGTGAAAGCATATTTGATCCTGTAACTTTCAAAAACTCTATAAAACCTGTACATGGGGTGTACTGCTATACTCGGGAGACTGGACAAATTAACAAGAAGACCATGACATTCCTTACAACAATGTAGACACTCTACCTAAATCCTCCTGTAAAAGAGACGGAACGACTAGAAGATTATACGCAACAAGTGAACTCATGAAGACTCAGGAGATTAAGGATCCACCATGCAGTGCCCTAACGTCAATAAGAACCTATTCAACACTTCCAGTAGGAAATCCTCTCTTCCAAAAGTGTTTTCAGGATCGGAAGAACCCCAAACTTGAAAGTCATCTCCAAGGTCGAAAACTGACTCGTGTTTGGCCAGTACGGAAAGATTGGCAGAACCACTGCTCTGTCCGTTACCTCTATGAAGTCTTGGGAACAGTCTATAGGAGAGAAAAAATGTAAGCCCGGAGAAATACCCTTAGATAGGTAGTTCACGTTGAATAGTTGGTCTTTCTGTCCTTTACAGCGAGGCAAACCTGAGAATCCTCATGTTCTCCCTCTTTGCCATAAAGTCTATCCGGGCAAAATCACTCTGTAGACAGTGAACATGATCGGATCTATTTTTCTTAGGACCAAGAACGCTGGCACATAAGAGAATTTAGACGAGCGACTCAGCCTGTGGTGAAAATTACTCCTTCTATAGGCAAAAAGGACAGCTTCTGCTTTTTTCAAAGAGAGTCTAGGAGACAGAAATCCAAGATTTCCACACTTTGACCCAGAAGGGAGAATTTTCCACCGTAGCGGCTAAATCCGATTTTGCCCAGTTGACTGCAGGACTTGACTTACATCCCAGCAATCTCATTCCCTGTCCTTGTGGAGGAATTTTCACTTAATTAGTAATTGGACCTTTCCTTTATGAGAGCAGTAGATGCAGAGGAAACGTTTTAAGTTTAACACGAACCTTAAAAAAAAACAAAAAAAACACTTGTGTCCTGGAGAAGAAGAAAATACTTTAGTCTCCGTATCCAACCGTGTTGCTGTAGCGCTCTGCTGGCTACCCGAACATACTTAAAAGGGCAAATGTCCCAATTAGCAATAAGTAGCCAAACTCCCAAGTAGGGAATGCCTCTTTCCCTAAAATATGCTGTTATGGGAGCGTTTTGAAGAGCAATGAAATCTCTACAATCCACGTATTATGGCGTATTTTCAGAAAACTTTTTGAGGGGACACAATAGGGATATGTGGGAATATATCTGATCTATATACACCA
The DNA here is from genome assembly GCF_036172605.1 of Pelobates fuscus. NCBI lineage: Eukaryota > Metazoa > Chordata > Amphibia > Anura > Pelobatidae > Pelobates > Pelobates fuscus. The sequence goes on from NC_086317.1 coordinate 258,992,652, forward strand.
TGACATTCCTTTCTGCAGAATCAGTTACAGAAGCTTCAATTCTGAACCTCAGGAGAGGAACCAATTAATTTAAATTTATAACCGGTTTAAAGGAGTGATCAGAGATTGATAACCAGGAGATTCCTGAGGAACCCAACGAACTTCGTGGTTCACAGAGCCATATCTCAAACTCCTTGAATCCAACAGGAACACTGTTTCTGTAAATAGAGTATCAGATGTTTGGAAGATTATGGATTAGGCAGATTTGAAAAGAGCAAGCAATGCCCTCTTTAACTAGATCAAGCAACCAGTGATTGCAAGTAGGTTCCACTTAAAAGCCAGGAAAGAGACATTAAGATAAATGCATCCTGGGAATGTTAAGTGACTCCATCGAATGGTACTCCAGTCATCTACCTCAAAGGGATGAAGGGCCGAGTCAACCCTGCAGGGGAAATAAACGTGTGAACCCTCAAGAGTTGAACATGGTCTAAACCCACTGAGCTATCCACACTTAGTAAAGAAATATATTGATTTTTTAGAGCAGATACCGATAATCTGAACTTTCAGGCCAATAGCATGCCGATATTCTGTACATTTACCATTTTGAAAAAAATAAACAAATTCTAAAGGTAAATGCACAAAATACACATGCCACATGTAGTGGATGAAGTGTGTATACAATGCAGTGTGTGTGTGTAGTGTGGATATACAATGCAGTGTGTGTGTGTGTGTGTGTGTGTGTAGTGTGGATATACAATGCAGTGTGTGTGTGTGTGTGTGTGTGTGTGTGTAGTGTGGATATACAATGCAGTGTGTGTGTGTGTGTGTGTGTGTGTGTGTAGTGTGGATATACAATGCAGTGTGTAACGGACCGTTTCAGCATATGAGGGGTTAAATCCGTTTAGGCGATAATCCCCTTTTCTAGAGACAGGCACAGCTACTGCAGAACATCAGAACTCACGAGTTGGATACGAAATAACACTCCGAACTGGAACAGCTGAACAAGAAAAGCATACAATCGGCTTACACTCTTGGCAGTCAGCTTACAATCCAATCCCCCCCAAGAACGAGACGACACTTCATTTTGAGGGTTAAGCAGGAACTATAGACTGGGACACCCAGACTGGCTTTTATTTCCAACTCACACATACAGGCCACACCCAGGGGGAGGCATAAAAGAACCAATGACATAGATGTTACCTCCCACACATCCCCTCCCCTTAGTGTGACACATAATCCCATTATGCATACAGAGTAAAATATACTTTTACACAACTTTCATAACTTTAAAACCATACATCACATTCACATAAAAATACATATCCACAATCAATCCATTCAGGGGAACAACATATTAAAAAATGGCATGAATCCGACCAGGGGTTTAAAAGTTACTAAAAGTATCTTTTGGGCCCTTGCTTGCAGCATGGCACAATCTGGCCCAAACAGAAGTAAAACATCCCCCACAATGCATCCCGGCTTCCTCCCTTCTGCCCTGGAGATAATTGGAGAAGTAATCCAATTATCTAGGACTAGAGTCAGACTCCATTAACCACATGGTTGCAAAAAGACAGTAAAAGACATAAAATTACATACTGATACATTTAACACATAAAACACACATTTCTACATATCCCCAGTTTAACTGAACACAAATACCTACATAATATTTAAGACAGTATTACTGTGATATGTTACAAAGTCTTAAAGGGACATTAGTCCCAAAATGTCCACCGCTGATTTTAAAGGGCTAGTAGCAGCAATATAAATTATACATGCCCAAATATAGTCTTTAAAGTGCAATATGTCCAGGGGCCATAGTCGCAGGGTGGGAGGCTAGCAGCCAGGCTTCTCCAGCCCACAGTGGCGAAGTTGGTTTCGCCACAATTCTCCCCTTTACCAATTAGACTAACAGGGTATCTGACCTCCTGCCGGTCAGTGCCCTGGTTAGTCCAGCAACCCACCCACAGAACAGAAGTAGTAGAGCAGCCCACCCATAATAAACAGTTACTACACCTGGGTGAGGGAGAATTTTGTCCAAGTTCAGGTGTCTCCCCACGGCTGTGGGAGAGACTGATATGCTGTCTTGGTGGGTTGCTGAGGGGGCAGAGACCAGCGGTACTCTGTCCTGTTGCCAGCACTACCACGGGAGTAGTCTGGTGGGAGCCTGGCTGCTGGAGACCGACTGTCTCCCCTTTAGGTATATCGCTCTGTGGCTGGGGGACAGGACCGACCGTCCCTACCCCTGGGGCTGTAAGTGCAGAGACTACGGTCCCATCTGCCCAGATGTGGGGCTTAACATCTCCCCTTGGTGGGTTAGGCTGCCGCTGGAGAGAGGGTGTAACAAGCTCCTCTCTCTGGACGGTAAACTGCCGCTGGGGAGGGGGGTTAGCAGGCTCCTCTCCCTGCCACTCTCTCTGCTGGTGGAAAGGGGGACCAGCTGTCTCCCCTTTCATTCTCTTGTCCGGCTGCTGGGGTGCGAGACTGACTGTCTCTGCTCCCTGCAGGACACACTGCCGCTGGGGAGGATGGACGACACCATCAGCTCCCTGGGATAGACACTGCCGCTGGGGAGGATGGACGACACCATCAGCTCCCTGGGGCACACACTGCCGCTGGGGAGGGAGGACGCTGCTCTCCTCTCCCTTCGCTTCACACTGCCTTCTTGGCATCTCACTTTGCTGCTGGGGGGCAGGAACAACAACCTCTGCCCCCTGTAACTCAGCCTGCCGCTGGGGAGGAAGGACGGCACCTTCGGCTCCCTGGGACACACACGGCTGCTGGGGAGGATGGGCGACACCATCAGCTCCCTGGGGCACACACTGCCGCTGGGGAGGGAGGACGCTGCTCTCCTCTCCCTTCACTTCACACTGCCTTCTTGGCATATCACTTTGCTGCTGGGGGGCAGGAACAACAACCTCTGCCCCCTGTAACTCAGCCTGCCGCTGGGGAGGGAGGACTGCACCTTCGGCTCCCTTGGACACACACGGCTGCTGGGGAGGATGGACGACACCATCAGCTCCCTGGGGCACACATTGCCGCTGGGGAGGGAGGACGCTGCTCTCCTCTCCCTTCACTTCCCACTGCCTTCTTGGCATATCACTTTGCTGCTGGGGGGCAGGAACAACAACCTCTGCCCCCTGTAACTCAGCCTGCCGCTGGGGAGGAAGGACTGCACCTTCGGCTCCCTTGGACACACACGGCTGCTGGGGAGGATGGACGACACCATCAGCTCCCTGGGGCACACATTGCCGCTGGGGAGGGAGGACGCTGCTCTCCTCTCCCTTCACTTCACACTGCCTTCTTGGCATCTCACTTTGCTGCTGGGGGGCAGGAACAACAACCTCTGCCCCCTGTAACTCAGCCTGCCGCTGAGGAGGAAGGACTGCACCTTCGGCTCCCTTGGACACACACGGCTGCTGGGGAGGATGGACGACACCATCAGCTCCCTGGGCCACACATTGCCGCTGGGGAGGGAGGTCTGCAAACCCCCTGGCCCACTCTGATTCCCGCGGCAAGAACTCTCGCACTGCTTTCTTCACACACTGTATTAGCTCCTCTGAGAGGTTGGGTCCGCATATAGCCAGCACCGCGGTGACCTCTCTGTCATACGCCTCTTGAGTGTAGCTGGGTGCCATGCTTGCTCTGCTGCAGTTGGTTCCTTGTAGATAGGGGCGCTGTACGGGTACTGGCGTTGCCCTCACTTTGTAATCCAGGAATGGTGTTGTCTGTAGCTGTCCCTCTGGTTGTAGGAACGATCCCGCCGCTTGCCACCAATTGTAACGGACCGTTTCAGCATATGAGGGGTTAAATCCGTTTAGGCGATAATCCCCTTTTCTAGAGACAGGCACAGCTACTGCAGAACATCAGAACTCACGAGTTGGATACGAAATAACACTCCGAACTGGAACAGCTGAACAAGAAAAGCATACAATCGGCTTACACTCTTGGCAGTCAGCTTACAATCCAATCCCCCCCAAGAACGAGACGACACTTCATTTTGAGGGTTAAGCAGGAACTATAGACTGGGACACCCAGACTGGCTTTTATTTCCAACTCACATATACAGGCCACACCCAGGGGGAGGCATAAAAGAACCAATGACATAGATGTTACCTCCCACACATCCCCTCCCCTTAGTGTGACACATAATCCCATTATGCATACAGAGTAAAATATACTTTTACACAACTTTCATAACTTTAAAACCATACATCACATTCACATAAAAATACATATCCACAATCAATCCATTCAGGGGAACAACATATTAAAAAATGGCATGAATCCGACCAGGGGTTTAAAAGTTACTAAAAGTATCTTTTGGGCCCTTGCTTGCAGCATGGCACAATCTGGCCCAAACAGAAGTAAAACATCCCCCACAATGCATCCCGGCTTCCTCCCTTCTGCCCTGGAGATAATTGGAGAAGTAATCCAATTATCTAGGACTAGAGTCAGACTCCATTAACCACATGGTTGCAAAAAGACAGTAAAAGACATAAAATTACATACTGATACATTTAACACATAAAACACACATTTCTACATATCCCCAGTTTAACTGAACACAAATACCTACATAATATTTAAGACAGTATTACTGTGATATGTTACAAAGTCTTAAAGGGACATTAGTCCCAAAATGTCCACCGCTGATTTTAAAGGGCTAGTAGCAGCAATATAAATTATACATGCCCAAATATAGTCTTTAAAGTGCAATATGTCCAGGGGCCATAGTCGCAGGGCAGGAGGCTAGCAGCCAGGCTTCTCCAGCCCACAGTGGCGAAGTTGGTTTCGCCACACAGTGTGTGTGTGTGTGTGTGTGTGTGTAGTGTGGATATACAATGCAGTGTGTGTGTGTGTGTGTGTGTGTGTGTAGTGTGGATATACAATGCAGTGTGTGTGTGTGTGTGTGTGTGTGTAGTGTGGATATACAATGCAGTGTGTGTGTGTGTGTGTGTGTGTGTGTAGTGTGGATATACAATGCAGTGTGTGTGTGTGTGTGTGTGTGTGTGTAGTGTGGATATACAATGCAGTGTGTGTGTGTGTGTGTGTGTGTGTAGTGTGGATATACAATGCAGTGTGTGTGTGTGTGTGTGTGTGTGTGTGTGTGTGTGGATATACAATGCAGTGTGTGTGTGTGTGTGTGTGTGTGTAGTGTGGATATACAATGCAGTGTGTGTGTGTGTGTGTGTGTGTGTAGTGTGGATATACAATGCAGTGTGTGTGTGTGTGTGTGTGTGTGTAGTGTGGATATACAATGCAGTGTGTGTGTGTGTGTGTGTGTGTGTAGTGTGGATATACAATGCAGTGTGTGTGTGTGTGTGTGTGTGTGTAGTGTGGATATACAATGCAGTGTGTGTGTGTGTGTGTGTGTGTGTAGTGTGGATATACAATGCAGTGTGTGTGTGTGTGTGTGTGTGTGTGTAGTGTGGATATACAATGCAGTGTGTGTGTGTGTGTGTGTGTGTGTGTAGTGTGGATATACAATGCAGTGTGTGTGTGTGTGTGTGTAGTGTGGATATACAATGCAGTGTGTGTGTGTGTGTGTGTGTGTAGTGTGGATATACAATGCAGTGTGTGTGTGTGTGTAGTGTGGATATACAATGCAGTGTGTGTGTGTGTAGTGTGGATATACAATGCAGTGTGTGTGTGTGTGTAGTGTGGATATACAATGCAGTGTGTGTGTGTGTGTGTGTGTGTGTAGTGTGGATATACAATGCAGTGTGTGTGTGTGTGTGTGTGTGTAGTGTGGATATACAATGCAGTGTGTGTGTGTGTGTGTGTAGTGTGGATATACAATGCAGTGTGTGTGTGTGTGTGTGTGTAGTGTGGATATACAATGCAGTGTGTGTGTGTGTGTAGTGTGGATATACAATGCAGTGTGTGTGTGTGTGTAGTGTGGATATACAATGCAGTGTGTGTGTGTGTGTAGTGTGGATATACAATGCAGTGTGTGTGTGTGTGTGTAGTGTGGATATACAATGCAGTGTGTGTGTGTGTGTAGTGTGGATATACAATGCAGTGTGTGTGTGTGTGTAGTGTGTGTGTAGTGTGGATATACAATGCAGTGTGTGTGTGTGTGTGTGTGTGTGTGTAGTGTGGATATACAATGCAGTGTGTGTGTGTGTGTGTGTGTGTGTAGTGTGGATATACAATGCAGTGTGTGTGTGTGTGTGTGTGTGTGTAGTGTGGATATACAATGCAGTGTGTGTGTGTGTGTGTGTGTGTGTGTGTGTGTGTGGATATACAATGCAGTGTGTGTGTGTGTGTGTGTGTGTGTAGTGTGGATATACAATGCAGTGTGTGTGTGTGTGTGTGTGTGTGTAGTGTGGATATACAATGCAGTGTGTGTGTGTGTGTGTGTGTGTGTAGTGTGGATATACAATGCAGTGTGTGTGTGTGTGTGTGTGTGTGTAGTGTGGATATACAATGCAGTGTGTGTGTGTGTGTGTGTGTGTGTAGTGTGGATATACAATGCAGTGTGTGTGTGTGTGTGTGTGTGTGTGTGTGGATATACAATGCAGTGTGTGTGTGTGTGTGTGTGTAGTGTGGATATACAATGCAGTGTGTGTGTGTGTGTGTGTGTGTGTGTAGTGTGGATATACAATGCAGTGTGTGTGTGTGTGTGTGTAGTGTGGATATACAATGCAGTGTGTGTGTGTGTGTGTGTGTGTAGTGTGGATATACAATGCAGTGTGTGTGTGTGTGTAGTGTGGATATACAATGCAGTGTGTGTGTGTGTAGTGTGGATATACAATGCAGTGTGTGTGTGTGTGTAGTGTGGATATACAATGCAGTGTGTGTGTGTGTGTGTGTGTGTGTAGTGTGGATATACAATGCAGTGTGTGTGTGTGTGTGTGTGTGTAGTGTGGATATACAATGCAGTGTGTGTGTGTGTGTGTGTAGTGTGGATATACAATGCAGTGTGTGTGTGTGTGTGTGTGTAGTGTGGATATACAATGCAGTGTGTGTGTGTGTGTAGTGTGGATATACAATGCAGTGTGTGTGTGTGTGTAGTGTGGATATACAATGCAGTGTGTGTGTGTGTGTAGTGTGGATATACAATGCAGTGTGTGTGTGTGTGTGTAGTGTGGATATACAATGCAGTGTGTGTGTGTGTGTAGTGTGGATATACAATGCAGTGTGTGTGTGTGTGTAGTGTGGATATACAATGCAGTGTGTGTGTGTGTGTGTGTGTGTAGTGTGGATATACAATGCAGTGTGTGTGTGTGTGTGTGTGTAGTGTGGATATACAATGCAGTGTGTGTGTGTGTGTGTGTGTGTGTGTAGTGTGGATATACAATGCAGTGTGTGTGTGTGTGTGTGTGTGTAGTGTGGATATACAATGCAGTGTGTGTGTGTGTGTGTGTAGTGTGGATATACAATGCAGTGTGTGTGTGTGTGTGTGTAGTGTGGATATACAATGCAGTGTGTGTGTGTGTGTGTGTAGTGTGGATATACAATGCAGTGTGTGTGTGTGTGTGTGTAGTGTGGATATACAATGCAGTGTGTGTGTGTGTGTGTGTGTGTGTGTAGTGTGGATATACAATGCAGTGTGTGTGTGTGTGTGTGTAGTGTGGATATACAATGCAGTGTGTGTGTGTGTGTGTGTGTGTGTGTAGTGTGGATATACAATGCAGTGTGTGTGTGTGTGTGTGTGTAGTGTGGATATACAATGCAGTGTGTGTGTGTGTGTGTAGTGTGGATATACAATGCAGTGTGTGTGTGTGTAGTGTGGATATACAATGCAGTGTGTGTGTGTGTGTGTGTAGTGTGGATATACAATGCAGTGTGTGTGTGTGTGTGTGTGTAGTGTGGATATACAATGCAGTGTGTGTGTGTGTGTGTGTGTGTGTGTGTAGTGTGGATATACAATGCAGTGTGTGTGTGTGTGTAGTGTGGATATACAATGCAGTGTGTGTGTGTGTGTGTAGTGTGGATATACAATGCAGTGTGTGTGTGTGTGTAGTGTGGATATACAATGCAGTGTGTGTGTGTGTGTGTGTGTGTAGTGTGGATATACAATGCAGTGTGTGTGTGTGTGTGTGTGTGTAGTGTGGATATACAATGCAGTGTGTGTGTGTGTGTGTGTGTAGTGTGGATATACAATGCAGTGTGTGTGTGTGTGTGTGTGTAGTGTGGATATACAATGCAGTGTGTGTGTGTGTGTGTGTGTAGTGTGGATATACAATGCAGTGTGTGTGTGTGTGTGTGTGTAGTGTGGATATACAATGCAGTGTGTGTGTGTGTGTGTGTAGTGTGGATATACAATGCAGTGTGTGTGTGTGTGTGTGTAGTGTGGATATACAATGCAGTGTGTGTGTGTGTGTGTGTAGTGTGGATATACAATGCAGTGTGTGTGTGTGTGTAGTGTGGACATACAATGCAGTGTGTGTGTGTGTGTGTGTGTGTAGTGTGGATATACAATGCAGTGTGTGTGTGTGTGTGTGTGTGTAGTGTGGATATACAATGCAGTGTGTGTGTGTGTGTGTGTGTGTAGTGTGGATATACAATGCAGTGTGTGTGTGTGTGTGTGTGTGTAGTGTGGATATACAATGCAGGGTGTGTGTGTGTGTGTGTAGTGTGGATATACAATGCAGGGTGTGTGTGTGTGTAGTGTGGATATACAATGCAGGGTGTGTGTGTGTGTAGTGTGGATATACAATGCAGGGTGTGTGTGTGTGTAGTGTGGATATACAATGCAGGGTGTGTGTGTGTGTGTGTGTAGTGTGGATATACAATGCAGGGTGTGTGTGTGTGTGTGTAGTGTGGATATACAATGCAGGGTGTGTGTGTGTGTGTGTAGTGTGGATATACAATGCAGGGTGTGTGTGTGTGTGTAGTGTGGATATACAATGCAGGGTGTGTGTGTGTGTGTAGTGTGGATATACAATGCAGTGTGTGTGTGTGTAGTGTGGATATACAATGCAGTGTGTGTGTGTGTAGTGTGGATATACAATGCAGTGTGTGTGTAGTGTGGATATACAATGCAGTGTGTGTGTGTGTGTGTGTGTGTGTAGTGTGGATATACAATGCAGTGTGTGTGTGTGTGTGTGTGTGTAGTGTGGATATACAATGCAGTGTGTGTGTGTGTGTGTGTGTGTAGTGTGGATATACAATGCAGTGTGTGTGTGTGTGTGTAGTGTGGATATACAATGCAGTGTGTGTGTGTGTGTAGTGTGGATATACAATGCAGTGTGTGTGTGTGTGTAGTGTGGATATACAATGCAGTGTGTGTGTGTGTGTAGTGTGGATATACAATGCAGTGTGTGTGTGTAGTGTGGATATACAATGCAGTGTGTGTGTGTAGTGTGGATATACAATGCAGTGTGTGTGTGTGTGTGTAGTGTGGATATACAATGCAGTGTGTGTGTGTGTGTGTAGTGTGGATATACAATGCAGTGTGTGTGTGTGTGTGTGTGTGTGTGGATATACAATGCAGTGTGTGTGTGTGTGTGTAGATATACAATGCAGTGTGTGTGTGTGTGTAGATATACAATGCAGTGTGTGTGTGTGTGTGTGTGTGTGTGTGTGTGGATATACAATGCAGTGTGTGTGTGTGTGTGTGTGTGTGTGTGTGTGTAGTGTGGATATACAATGCAGTGTGTGTGTGTGTGTGTGTGTAGTGTGGATATACAATGCAGTGTGTGTGTGTGTGTGTGTGTGTGTGTAGTGTGGATATACAATGCAGTGTGTGTGTGTGTGTGTGTGTGTGTGTAGTGTGGATATACAATGCAGTGTGTGTGTGTGTGTGTGTGTGTGTAGTGTGGATATACAATGCAGTGTGTGTGTGTGTGTGTGTGTGTGTGTGTAGTGTGGATATACAATGCAGTGTGTGTGTGTGTGTGTGTGTGTGTGTGTAGTGTGGATATACAATGCAGTGTGTGTGTGTGTGTGTGTAGTGTGGATATACAATGCAGTGTGTGTGTGTGTGTGTGTGTAGTGTGGATATACAATGCAGTGTGTGTGTGTGTGTGTGTGTGTAGTGTGGATATACAATGCAGTGTGTGTGTGTGTGTGGTGTGGATATACAATGCAGTGTGTGTGTGTGTGTGGTGTGGATATACAATGCAGTGTGTGTGTGTGTGTGTGTGTGTGTGTGTGTGTGTATACAATGCAGTGTGTGTGTGTAGTGTGGATATACAATGCAGTGTGTGTGTGTGTGTGTGTGTAGTGTGGATATACAATGCAGTGTGTGTGTGTGTGTGTGTGTGTAGTGTGGATATACAATGGAGTGTGTGTGTAGTGTGGATATACAATGCAGTGTGTGTGTGTGTAGTGTGGATATACAATGCAGTGTGTGTGTGTGTAGTGTGGATATACAATGCAGTGTGTGTGTGTGTGTGTAGTGTGGATATACAATGCAGTGTGTGTGTGTGTGTGTAGTGTGGATATACAATGCAGTGTGTGTGTGTGTAGTGTGGATATACAATGCAGTGTGTGTAGTGTGGATATACAATGCAGTGTGTGTGTGTGTGTGTAGTGTGGATATACAATGCAGTGTGTGTGTGTGTGTGGATATACAATGCAGTGTGTGTGTGTGTGTGTGTGTGTGGATATACAATGCAGTGTGTGTGTAGTGTGGATATACAATGCAGTGTGTGTGTAGTGTGGATATACAATGCAGTGTGTGTGTAGTGTGGATATACAATGCAGTGTGTGTGTATTGTGGATATACAATGCAGTGTGTGTGTATTGTGGATATACAATGCAGTGTGTGTGTATTGTGGATATACAATGCAGTGTGTGTGTGTATTGTGGATATACAATGCAGTGTGTGTGTGTGTATTGTGGATATACAATGCAGTGTGTGTGTGTATTGTGGATATACAATGCAGTGTGTGTGTGTATTGTGGATATACAATGCAGTGTGTGTGTGTATTGTGGATATACAATGCAGTGTGTGTGTGTAGTGTGGATATACAATGCAGTGTGTGTGTGTAGTGTGGATATACAATGCAGTGTGTGTGTAGTGTGGATATACACTGCAGTGTGTGTAGTGTGTATACACTGCAGTGTGTGTGTTTGTGTGTAGTGTGTATACACTGCAGTGTGTGTGTTTGTGTGTAGTGTGTATACACTGCAGTGTGTGTGTTTGTGTGTATACACTGCAGTGTGTGTTTGTGTGTAGTGTGTATACACTGCAGTGTGTGTTTGTGTGTAGTGTGTATACACTGCAGTGTGTGTTTGTGTAGTGTGCATACACTGCAGTGTGTGTTTGTGTAGTGTGTATACACTGCAGTGTGTGTTTGTGTAGTGTGTATACACTGCAGTGTGTGCATATAATGCAGTGTGTATATAATGCAGTGTGTGTTTGTGTAGTGATGTAATTTGTGTAAAATGGGGGGGCATTTTTTTTATTCAATTATTTAAAAAAAAAAAATTAAAATGTTTTTTTTTTTGTTTAGTCCCCCCTCCCTGCTTCTTACTAGAGGGGGGGCAGATCTAGTTGGGATTCCTAATCTAGCAGCTCCTCCAGCTCTTCAGTGTAAATCTCGCGGCCCTTAGTGCCGCGCGGAGTGTTGCCATGGTGACCCACTCGCACTGGGGAGCTTGGAGGAGCTGCAAGTAAGGTAAGAAACAGCTTCCTGCGCCACTCGTTTTCCTGGCACTATAGTGCCCTGAGGGTGCCCCCACCCGCTGGGCTCTGGGATGAGGAAAGGGTTAAAACTTACCTTTATTCCAGCACCGGGCGGGGAGCTCTCCTCCTCCTCTCCGCCTCCGATCCTCCCTTTTGGCTGAATGCGCATGCGCGGCAAGAGCTGCGCGCGCATTCAGCCTGTCTCATAGAAAAGCATTTACAATGCTTCCCTATGGACGCTTGCGTGCTCTCACTGTGATTTTCACAGTGAGAATCACACAAGCGCCTCTAGCGGCTGTCAGTGAGACAGCCACTAGAGGATTTGGAGGCTGGATTAACCCTATTATAAACATAGCAGTTTCTCTGAAACTGCTATGTTTATAAAAAAAAAAAAAAAAAAGGGTTAATCCTAGAGGGACCTGGCACCCAGACCACTTCATTAAGCTGAAGTGGTCTGGGTGCCTAGAGTGGTCCTTTAACCTTTCCTTGTCAGTTTTATGCTGCAATCCATGAACCAGCTTAGTAACCCTTCTCTAAACTCTCTCTAAAGTATCAATATCCTTCTGAAGATACATTCTCCAGTACTGCGTACAATAAGTGAGGTCTCATCAGTGTTCTGTACAATGGCATGAGCACTTCCCTCTTTCTACTGCCAATACCTCTTCCTATGGAACCAAGCATTCTGCTAGCATTTCCTGCTGCTCTATTACATGGTCTGCCTACCTTTAAAGGGACACTATAGTCACCTGAACAACTACAGCTTAATGTATTTGTTCAGGTGAGATCTATAGCTCCCTGCAGGCAATCTAATGTAAACACTGTATTTTCAGAGAAAATACAGTGTTTACATTTATTGATAGGAATACCTCCAGTGGCCGTCACTCAGACGGCCACCAGAGGGACTTCCTATCATGCAGGGGCCTAAAAAGGCCCTGTACACATCAGACGTTTGAAAATACGTCTGACGTGTGCAGGAGAGAGAAGGCACTGTGTGCGCGCCTTCTCTCTCCAGCCTGTCAGAGAGGAGAGGGGGCGGGCAAAGACCGCGAGCTGAGCTTAACTATAGTGGTCCTTTAAGGAAGACTGCATGAGTCACAAGCAGAGGTGTGTGGGTAGAGCTGCATAATCAGAAACAAAAGTAATTTAAAGTGTGTCACCTCAAACTTGCATTTCTCCTATTGTCTCTTCTCTTCCTAAATGCTCCGGTCTTCATTTTTTATGTATTTCTCTATAAAAGCATATGACAAAGTAGGGACTAGTTTGTTTCATGCATTTCCTACAATTTACTTCCTTTATCAAGTGCAGGAAAAAAAAAAAAGATAAGACAATAGTAGTCTCATGTTTTAAAGAAAGATCAGAAATTAGTAAAAGATTCTAAAAGAGGAAACAATAGGAGAAAGTTAAAGCCTGAGGTGACAAAGCAAATACGGCTGTTTTCCTGGCACCATAGAATCCTACAGAGCCCCTCTCCCTTGGCGCTCCTCCCGCACGGACATCAGCCAGAGGTGGAGACCAAATGTGTATGAGCGCCAATGGCCTCGCTCGCATTAGGATTTATTATTCAATGCTTTCCTATGGGGAAAAATCTGAAGGTTCTCATGCAGAGCGTGAGGACGTGCAGCGTCAGATAATGGACAAAAGGTCCATTTACAACCAGGAAGCCCTCTAATGGCTGTCTGGTAGACAGTCAGTAGAGATGGAATTATTGCATGGTTAAGGGACGTGGGGCATTGCACCCAGACCACTTCAATGAGTTGAAGTTTTCTGGGTGCCTACAGTGTCCCTCTAACTCCTAAGTAACAGAATTTAGCAGTTAGACAGCAAGAGCATCATCTTTATACAACAAAACAGCTTCTTTGGGCTAAAGTAGTTTTGGTGCCTATATAGTGTCCCTTTAGGATATTCTTCACCCTCCTACTAGATAGAAGGAATTCTAATGGGAGAACAGCAAATCCATAAGACATCTTATTGCGGGTGAGTGGACACAATCATACAACTAAACAAGGATTTAACATCTAGTGCTACAAAGCCAAATTGAAGTGAAAGTCTTTTAAATATAGAAAGAAGTACAGGAAGGGATAAGTTAAATAAACAAATCCGCTAGCAGACCTAGAATCCTTGAGAGAAAGCTCTATCCTCAATAGGTTAAAATGCCTTGGTAAATTAAGAGCGAGAAAGAAGAAACTATAATTTTATTATTCCCTAATGAGGCAAATAACTAAATAAAATATACATAAACTAGTGTAGAAAAACCTAATCATGTGAAAAAAAAAAAAAAGAAGGAATTCAAATAGGACCAACCTTTTGTAACAATTTATCCAAGTAGTTACAGACAGACTGCTATTTAGTATAATGTTGCAAATCGTTGCAACAAATTTGCATGTCTGTGTCGGACATTAAACTGGATCTTACTATAAGGGGTATATAAATTAGTGCTTGATTGTGGGCAGGAAAAAAAAAAATCTCAATAGTTAGGTCATAAATGACTTGAGATCAAGATCTCCTAATTGCCCATATGTACCATAGGGGAGAATAGAAAAATAGATGTTTACAAGCTACGGGATATTTGAGGAGATACAAAGCAGCAGAACACCAGACTGAAAAGTAAATCGGGAAGCAAGCTATAGTAAATTCAAAGTAGATCAATTCTTCCACCGATTACAACATCCCAGCAAGAAACAGTGTCATGAACGGATATCTGCATATAGCAGTGTAGGATAAGCTTAAAAGAGTACCACACTCGGTGACATAAATCGCTGTGGATAACTTTATACATGTATAGTTAAATATGGTGAGGGAAGAGGTCTCATGATATGTAAAACTGTTGCCAAATCTGTCAGAGACCCAAAATAACAGCCGTAGTGTTAAGGTTTCAACTAGGCAACACAAACAGCCACAACAGAATACACTCCCCCCTCAGCAAAATGAAAGCAGATATACTGCTCAATAGTACAGCGAATGTAGTTAGAGAGTGGTTAGAGAGTAAGTCCAAGTGCTAACAACTAGAGGTAAATAAGCCTCAAATCAATCCTTGCTGTTATAATGCTAAAGGAGATTTGGGGTATAGGATTTCCCTATGTTGACCGTGCGGTTAATTTACGAAGGCATCTCAAGGATAGAGCATTCTCTCAAGGATACTAGGTCTGCTAGTGGATTTGTTTATTTAATTTATAACTTGCAGTCCTCCTTTCTATATTTATTTTTTGGCTATGCCCTAAGTATCTCACAACCACTGCAACACTGGTGGAAAGGTTTTCCCTCGCTCACCACTGTTGCACTTTTCTCTGAAAGTCTTTTAAACGTTTTGACTGCACTTTATCACTGGAACTTACCATCACTCTCCGTGCATGCGCATTACATCCCTCAGGCGGGTGACAGAGGATGCAGATCACAGAAGGAAATTGGCACTCTAATTGGGTAAGAGCCTAAAGGGTTTTCCCTTTATGCAGGGGAGGAGGACCAGAGAGTGCTCTAGTGTTAGGAACTCAAAACACTAGAGAGTCCATTTAAGAGCACCAGAACTTGTTTCCACCTTAATCCATGTATTGATACTCTTTGCAAATGCAAACAGTGCGCTGGCTCACTAAATGCTTTCATTCTGGTTTGACAGGAATAATCATGAAGGTACTAGGATCACCATTTTCTAAATCATTTAACTGCTTGAGATCTACATATTTCGCAATACATTTCACAGATCTCAAAATCTGTCACTCAGATGTTGATTGCCTAAAACTCCCAGAATTCTCTGAATGCATTACCATAGAATTGTGGGAGTTGAAGGACAGCAAACTCTAGGGCACCAGAATCTGAAATTCCTGACATACATTTTCAACGAAGAGAGAAAAGCCGTCCCCAGTGGCTTGAGATGGAAGCAAATAAAATTCTCCCAGATTTAATTAAATACTTACTGGGGCTGCCTCCTTAGCGCCCACGATTGGCAGAGATGTTTCCCTCTAGGAATCTTTTATAAAAGGAAATCCAGCCCAATGCCACTTGGTCCAGAGCTATGCCCCTGACAGCATTACGTTATGCCTTGCCTGATTTGGATGTTGAATATTGGCTTTCCTATTTAATTTCCCACATTAATGATTTTCAACCAATAACTTGTTCTTACCTTTTAATCAATTTAGAGAGAAAGTTGGCCTAAGCATTTTTGATGCCCCCATGCACAACATCTATTAAAGAACATTTTGGTGTTTCTGACCGTGGTCCGAATGAGAAGAAATTGGAAATGTCAAAATTAGAAAAAAGTCCATTTGTCGGACTCTGGCCGAAACGTACCATCTCTCTCGGTTACATTGTTTTTGCAGGTAAAATAAGTCCCAAGTTGGACTATATGTTGAAATGGGAGAGTGGACTGGGTGGGGTATACACTATAAAGGAGTGGCATGACTTCCGTCTCACTCTGAAAGGCATTACACGTGTTAATCGTCTGGATTCTCATCATAAATCATCTAAGCTTTCTAAATTACACCTTGGTACCACAAATACATTTTGGAGAGGCTGTGACCTAATATGGACTTTATCTCAGATTTTCTGGTCATGCCGTAAGATTGTCCAATATTGGAAAGATATCCTTCCATTAATCATTAGTATTACAGAATTCAATGTGGTTTTATCTCGAAGTCTCTGTCTATTTAAAAAAAAATTCCTTGCTTATTTACCACATTTTAAAAGAATTATGCTGGGTTACCTTCTGGTGTCAGCTACATCAATGATTCCAAATTATTAGAAAATCACCTGTTACACCATCGGTAAATGAAGTTCTCTTAATGATTTTTGAGAACAAGAAAAAAGAAAAAAATATTACACGACTAGAGGGGCAGGAAAAACCTGACCCAAGAATGGACTAAAACTTTCCACCCTTTTAAACCATGGATGAAGGAACACATTAGGTCCCCCAAAAACCTAGTGGACAACCCCATCTCAAGTCACCTTATGGAATGAACAAGTACCATAAGACAGGTTATCTACAATACAAAAATCACAATAGAAAGACATAGGGCAATATTGCAAAACAAAAAAAAATATTAAAATTGGAATTTGGAGAAAATAAATTTACTTGCAAACCCAAATTGATTGTAGGTATATCAATGCCACCAAAAGAAGTCTTGATAGCGGTATCAGGACTTGGAGAACATCAAATCATAAAAGAGGAAAGAAAATACTGCAGAGCACACTTACAAAATACATGTGATAAAAGGCATATCACATTCTGTCAGGGGAAAGAGTGAATTCCACTATTGGATCCAGATAGGTCATAGAATTCAACTCCAACTGCAGATAGTGAAGTCCATACAGATGGGGATTTAAAAAAAAAAAAAGTGCTAAAGAAACTAAACACTAAAGTATAGCCCTACGCGTTTCGTTCAGTATAGCGTGAACTTCCTCAGGGAAGTGAGAACAAGTAGTCCTTTCCTCGTGCTGGCATATTTGTAAGAAGTCTGTGGTCTGCTTTTTAAATAGCCGAGGGCGTTGACGCGGGTTGCCTGAAAGCCAATCCGCGTGTGATGTCATCAAGTTTCCGGATTTGTGGTTCATGGAATGTCTACCAGATCTGTTGCCCAGGACCTCCACATCCAGCATCTTCACCTCCAAGAACATCTGAGACCGGCCACCTGGACAGCTGCTGCAACAAATCGGTTTGCATAACCAAAGAATTTCTGCACAAACTGTCAGAAACCGTCTCAGGAAGCTCATCTGCATGCTTGTCATCCTCAGACTTTTGACCTGACTGAGCAAATGCTCACATTCGATGGTGTCTGGCACTTTGGAGAGGTGTTCTCTTCACAGATGAATCCTGGATTTCACTGTACAGGGCAAATAGCTGGTATGGCGTTGTGTGGGTGAGCGGTTTGTTGATGTCAATGTTGTGGATCGAGTGATCCATGGTGGCGATGAGGTTATGGTATGGGTAGACATGTTATGGACCACGAACACAGGTGCATTTTGAATGCACAGAGATACTGTGACGAGAGGCACATTGTTGTGCCATTCATCTACGACCATCACCTCATGTTGCAGCATGATAATGCACGGCACCATGTTGCAAGGATATGTACACAATTCCTGGAAGCGGAAAAAAAATCTCAGTTCTTGCATGGCCAGCATAGTCACCGAATAAGAATGTTTGGGATGCTCTGGATCGGCGTATACGACAGCGTGTTCCAGGTCCTGCCAATATCCAGCAACTTCGCACAGCCATTGAAGAGGAGTGGACCAACATTTCACAGGCCACAATCAACAACCTGATCATCTCTATGCGAAGGAGAGGTGTTACACTGCATGAGGCAAATGGTGGTCACACAAGATACTGACTGGATTTCGGAACCACCCCCCTCCGCACATCCACAATACAGTAAAACTGCATATTTTAGAGTGGCCTTTTATCGTGGACAGCCTAAGACACACCTTTGCAATAATCATGCTGTCTAATCATATCGATATGCCACACCTGTGAGGTGAATGGATGTCAGCAAAAGAGAAGTGCTCACTAACAGATTTGTGAATATTTGAGAGATTATAGGCTTTTTGTGTACATAGAAAAAGTCTTAGAACTTTGAGTTCAGTTCATGAAAAATGGGGGCAAAAACAAGTGTTGCGTTTATAATTTTGTTCAGTGTATTTTGATCCAGCCCTTTTGCATGACTGCGTTTTTTTGGTTCTTTGTTTTACTTTCTTTGTAACCATAATCAGGGTTGCAGTTTGTAGTAGGGGAGGGGGTAGGTAATTGTTATGGACTCCTATTTTCCCTTTTAAATCCCATATTTGCCCTTTAAGTAGGGTTTGGTCTAATTATTAAGGTGGGGTGGCAAATTAACACTATACACCTGCCCTCCTGTTCCTTATAATCAGACTCCACTAATATATCAGTTTACTTCCATTATATCTATAATTGTATCTACCCATACCATTTATTCACCTTTTTGAATATCTCTAATTTTGAATCTAAATGCAAAGCTTTATTCTTCCAATCCCCATAGGCTGCTGCTATTTAATTGGATACATTTTAGCCTTCAACTTGGAATAACATTTTATTACTAAACAGCTATCCTACTTGGGTTGATCAAGAATTAGTATTTTCTCACGCTTGCTGTGATAGATATATATATGCCAGATAGGCAGACCCCCTAAGGTTTCTCCTTTTTAATATTACACTTTCACAAGTCACTTGTATTTCACTTTGCCTTGTATCTTCACTATTATGTAGACAGGCCCTTAAAATACCAATACATTTTATATTTTAATTTTTTTTTTTGTTTCTTAACAATTATATTGTGTTATGCATCTATGTGGGTAATTTAACTTTTTTTTGAGAATAGTTACCCATAGTCTTTTTACTTGGGACCCGAAGTAAAATGAAATAAAAACAGAATAGAACAGAGAAAAGCAGTATGTCAAAGGGGATTTTTTTTTCACTTTTTTTTTTTTTTTTTTAACAGCCCCCTTTAAAGGACCACTCTAGTGCCAGGAAAGCATACTCATTTTCCTGGCACTAGAGTGCCCTGAGGGTGCCCCCACCCTCAGGGACCCCCTCTTGCCCGGCTCTGGAAAGGGGTTAAATCTTACCTTTTTCCAGCGCTGGGCGGAGAGATCTCCTCCTGCTCTCCTCCTCTTCTCCTCCCCGTCGGCTGGCTGCGCGCGCATTCAGCCGGTCACATAGGAAAGCATTCATAATGCTTTCCTATGGACGCTGGCGTGCTCTCACTGTGAAAATCACAGTGAGAAGCACGCAAGCGCCTCTAGCGGCTGTCAATGAGACAGCCACTAGAGGACATAGGGGGAAGGCTTAACCCATTCATAAACATAGCAGTTTCTCTGAAACTGCTAGGTTTATGAAAAAATGGGTTAACCCTAGAAGGACCTGGCACCCAGACCACCTCATTAAGCTGAAGTGGTCTGGGTGCCTAGAGTGGTCCTTTAAGGACTGAGCCAAATGTACATGTTGTGATCAAAACAAAACCTAGAATTTGACTGTCTGTTCAACTATAATTCACCTCTTTCATATTAATTGTACCCACACTTGTTATATATCATTTTATTCAGGGGAAACAGGGCTTTCATTTATTTAAGATCAAATATTTAGCTATGAAACAATTTAATTTGAATAAAATATTTTTTAAAAATGGAAAAATTAACCGATTTTTTAATTTTTTTAGTTCTACATGACATTTTAACTGTAGGTCAATACGGTTTGCTTTTACTGCAATTAAATACACATACTTGTATTCAGCGATGTCTCATGTGTAAAACAGTATCCTCTATGTACAAGTTTTATGGTGTTTTGGGAAGTTACAGGGTCAAATATAGCATGTTAAATTTTTAATTTTTTTCACATTGAAACTCACCAGATTGGTTACATTGCCTTTGAGAGCATGTGGTAGCCCAGGAATGAGAATTACCCCTATGATGGCATTCCATTTGCATTAGTAGACAACCCAAGGTATTGCATATGGGGTATGTCCACAGTCTTTTAGTAACCACTTTGTCACAAACACTGGACAAAGTTAGCGTTAATATTTGTTTTTGGGTGACAGATCTAAAAAACACTAATTTGAACCCCCATTTTGTCCAGTGTTTGTGACTAAGTGGCTTGTAAAAAACAAACTAGCTATGACTTAGCAGCATTAGCCACAATTCTGAAGATTCAAAGTAATACCATAAATGCTTAAAGTAATGAGGTGTTTCTAAACAAAGTGTGCAACTAACCTGCTAACAAATACAAATTGGCAATATATTGGCAGAAAATAGCAAAGTGGGCAGGTTTATTTTACTTTTCCTTCTAGTTTAAGGTTGTCAGATGAGAAACATTAAAGATAAATGGTACAATCTGGAATGAGTTTTTTTTCTGTTTTAACTGAATAAAAGCCCACCGGAAAATCACTACATAAATCAGTGGAAATCTGCAGTTGCTGTATCAGTTATAAAAAAAAACAATTAAAATTGGATGGGTGGAGTGAGTGATGATGGTTATGTGCAGGCAAGCCTCTGTCCAAAGGTCACTCCTGACCTTGTAACTTACGTAAAAACCCCAAAGTAAAGATAAAATCGATACAAAACAACTGGGCGCCACACACAATCACTTATACCAGCTTGTCTCAGAATAAAGAGGAAACAGAAAGACAAAAGAGAAAAATATATAGATGGATATTAACACAAAAATGCAATCAATAATAGAAAGCCTGGATAGCGCTATATATCACAATATAAAGTGCACATCTGCAAGTGCAAAAAAAGTTGTTTAAGTAAATGGAAGTATAAAGTGCTAAAGGTGCAAAAGCCACTGAACATCAACTATCCCTTCACAACATCCAAATTCATAGCTTGGAATGATAAAATGCACAGATCTTCAGAATAAGTGCAAAGACTGCTTATACCAAATTTAGGGTTCTTCACAGCAGGGCTCAACGCGTTTTGCCGATCATTCGACTTCCTCAGGAAATTCTCTTTATCATTCTGCACTTTATCCCATACGGTGTATATGAGATGCGTGCTGTGAAGGGATTGTTGGTGTCAGTGGCTTTGCATATAGTCACTTTGAGCTCCTTTTCCACCCTGACTCACTAATTTTGTGCAGTTATCTTGCACTTTATTCCAAGCTGTGAATTTTGTATGTTGTGAAATGACTGTTGAGGTCAGTGGCTTTTGTAAGCCACCTTTAGCACTTTATATTTCCCTTTAAACAGCTTTTTTTTGCACTTGCAGATGTGCACTTTATATTGTGATATATAAGCTGCTAGCCAGAAGGGTTCAGATCTTATCCAGACTTTCTATTACGGATTGCATTTTTGTGTTACTATCCATCTATTTTTTAACTATCTTAATAAATTGTAATTTTTGTTTTGCTCTTTTGTCTTTACGTTTCCGCTTTACTCTGAGACAAGCTGAGATAGATATATATTAGTGATTGTGGCGCCCTGTTATTTTGAATAGATTTTATCTTTACGTTGCAGTATCCGTTATGCCTGTAAATTACTATTGCAAAGCAGTACATGCATTGGGAAGTGAGAAAAAAATAAATAAAATAAAAGTGTATTGCTTCACTTTAAGTACATTTTCCATTTACATACAGGCATACCCCACTTTTGTACACAATGGGACCAGAGCATAAATGTAAAATGAAAATGTACTTACAGTGAAGCAATACCTTTTTGTTCCCTTCCCAATGCATTTACTGCATTGCAATAGTTACAGGCATAACTGATACTACAACTACAGATTTCCAGTGGGCTTTTACTCCGTTAAAACAAACGGTAAAAAGAAAACTCTCATTCCAGATTGTACCATTTATCTTTCATGTTTTACTCATCTGACAACTAGGAGGCAAAGTAAAATAAAACCTGCCCACTGGGCCATTTTCTGTCAATACAGTTGCAATTTGTATTTGTTAGCAGCTTAGTTTCACACTTTGTTTAGAAAAACCTCTTCATCACTTTAAGCATTTATGGATTAACTTTGAATCCTCATAATTTTGGCTAAGCCATAGTTATAGAAAATGGCAGGGTAAACCCTTTCACTGGATAGCGCTGATTGCAGAATATGGACAATGTATGGGGCAGAAAAAGTATATGTTCAGCTAGGAGTAGACATTATAAATTTAAGATGATTAACCTGTGCCATGTCAGAAGGTGTGAAAAGTTCTTGCCCCAAAGACACTGAACTGCTCCAGGCGAGAATAGAACCTTCCATTTCCTGTTCACTCGCGCCGGAATGTCTGTGCTTGCGAGTGTATGTAAAGCGGGGTATGCCTGCGATCACATGGCCCAGGAAGGCCGGAACGGCAGCGGGGGACTGCCTGGCATGGCTGTTAAAGGGAAACTCCAGTGCCAGAAAAACGATCCGTTTCCCCCTCCCTCCCACCCCCCAATCCCCGGTTACTGAAGGGGTGAAAACCCCTTCAGTCACTTACCTGGGACAGCGGCGATGTCCCTCGCCGCTGTCTCCGCCTCCGCGACGCTCCTCCCAGTGATTGCGTCGGCCGGTGGGCGAGACTGATCTCGCCCACCGGCCGAGGAGACGTAATGCGCATGCGCGGAAATGCCGCGCATGCGCATTACGTCTCCCCATAGGAAAGCATTGAAAAATCATTTCAATGCTTTCCTATGGGGTTTTGAGCGACGCTGGAGGTCCTCACACAGCGTGAGGACGTCCAGCGACGCTCTAGCACAGGTTTCCTGTGCTAGAACCCAGGAAGTGACCTCTAGTGGCTGTCTAGTAGACAGCCACTAGAGGTGGAGTTAACCCTGCAATGTAATTATTGCAGTTTATAAAAAACTGCAATAATTACAGCTGCAGGGTTAAGGGTAGTGGGAGTTGGCACCCAGACCACTCCAATGAGCAGAAGTGGTCTGGGTGCCTAGAGTGTCCCTTTAAGTCCCCCCCACTGCGATCGCCGGCAACCAGGTAAGTACAAAGGACGGCGGTGACATGCTATGCTGCCTGCCGTCCTTAAGGGGTTAAAGGAACACTAGTGTTAAAACCACCATCTAGCCCCCCCTTGCCTCTCTAAATATAGTAAAAACACACTTTTATTCAAGTCTGCAGCTCCTGTCTCTGCCCTGCCTGTTGACATCTGAAGTGGTGGTCTGAGCCAATCACAATGCTTCCCATAGGATTAGCTAAGACAACCAAGGAGGTAGATCAGGGGCAGAGCCAGCACAAGTCGAACACACCCCTGGCCAATCAGTATCTCCTCATATATGAATTGCATCAACGCATCTCTTTTAGGCAAGTTCAGTGTGCTTGAAGAGACACTGGAGGTGGAGACACTGAATAACAGTGCTGCACAGTGTGGTGACTAGAGGATTCCTTTTAAATAAAAAAATAAAATAAAAACAGGCCTATCATTTTTATTTGAGAAACTTAAAAATTTAATTTCGGGGCGGAGCCTGGCACTGAACCGGACCGGACGCCATTTCTCCCAGTTCCGAAAATGAAATACACAATCTAAGGGTTATCTCGGTGACAAGCTACCATCCGACCCTGCAAACACCACATACAGCCTGGGGACACCCCGCTGAACCCACAGATGCCCTTCCAGTACTCCCCGAAGCACCTAGAGGCAAAACGCAGGACCAGGGCCTATCACAAGCCCTCATACCGCGACCTCGAGTATCTCTGGGGCAGGGATCCTGAGGGAAACGCAGCAGAGCTGTGGTCGACTCATACAGCACCTGCCAATACACCCATGGGGCACAGAAACCAGAAACCTACACCCGGTAATGCACCAGAACAGAGGGACATCGGAGCTATGCTCCAGCTGCAAACCTCAGCCAAGATGGCGGCCGAGAATACCCATCTTCACCAGGGTCTCCCCACACTGCTGCTCCTGCAACATCCCAGCTACAGAGCCCAGCGGAGGACACACAGCAACAGCCCACAGCATCAGCAGGTAGCACTGATCCTGCAACCAAACAGGACCTCCAAATCCTATACACCATGCTACAGGACAT
The DNA here is from genome assembly GCF_036172605.1 of Pelobates fuscus. Taxonomy (NCBI): domain Eukaryota; kingdom Metazoa; phylum Chordata; class Amphibia; order Anura; family Pelobatidae; genus Pelobates; species Pelobates fuscus. The sequence continues at coordinate 259,016,667 of NC_086317.1, forward strand.
TCAAAGCCTACTCGCTGCTGACCTGCCCATCCTAAAATCCTCCATGCAACAACTCACAGGCAGACTGGAGGCAACTGAAGCAGATATTAAAGAGCTCCGCCAAGACACCTCCACCATGCAGGCATCTATACTCCAACTACAAACAGCCCAACAGGCTCTTTCACTACAGGTGGCAGCGCAGGAGGACAGGTACCGCCGCAACCACGTAAAGACATCCCGGTCACCGTCCCTCAAGAGGAACTGCCACACTACGTGAGAAGGCTGCTGCTAGCCACAGTGCTGCCACCCGCTACAGAAAAAAAAAAAAAAAAAATCATCGCTGGGATGTATAGCCTACCGACGCCCACCACAACCACCTCCACAACACCGGGTGACGTCATACTCCGACACTCACACTACCGACATCCTAACGCAGAAACCGCTAGATCTAACTCAAGACCTGTACATGGTCCCAAGCTTGCTCACACATAAAGCCAGGTCTACTAACGGTGGTTTTACTTATCAATATCTACTAAAGCATGTTACACCATTATATTAGTTACGCTCTTTTATAGCTGCCAGTCTATGTCATGATCTTAAGCAATTACATCTTGAAAACATGTCTCTGTATATCTAGATTTCCTATCCACTGGCAAGCTGTAAACAGTTCATCGTTTCATTACCCAGATTGAATCTTTGAACCTTGTAATCATAGTCAGTGCGTAGCCTATGGCAGTATACTTTCTACTTTTCTCTCTCCTCAAGCACTGAATACTACCCATCGTTAATATTTTCTTTTCCTTTAAAAAAAAAAAGCGCAGCAATCTCAACGTGTCTAATATTATTTCTTATGACACTTTGTACTGCTCTCCATTGACATGTTTATGTGTACCTATAAACTTAACAATGCACTACCAAAATAAAGAATAAAAAAAAAAGTAATTTCACTTTATTTTTTTGTATCTCAATTATTAGAGGGAAAATAAAAATAGGAGCAAAGTTGAATATGTAGGGCTTCAATGTATTTCTTTCTGCTTAAATGGTTTCCACGACATTTTGCTTTAATTTACATAAAACAGTAAAAATTCTGATTGAATGGGTATAATTATGCCTTTGACCTTCCTAGGCTTGCAGTAATAAGCAAGGTTTATAGTCTACTTGTAGCAATTTCAAGCCCTGTATAAAGGGATATATATTGGCCTTTCAGCTCTACCATTTTTTACAATTCCTGAATACAGTCTAGTTTATCAATATAGGTTTGTTTTATTTGAAAGAATTTAGGAAATTAACATCAGATATGTCAATCTGGCTTCAGTCTACTACAAAGCCATCACACCCATAATCTTTCACATTCCAATAGAATAGGATTAGGTTGTGTAAATCCATACATACACACTATCTAATGCTATAGGAATGAGAAGAAATATTGTTGTGATGGCCTTGAAATAGACAGTTGAAAACAAATGTAGGTTGAAGTCTCACAACAAGTCTCTGATGTTGAGCATTTCCTAAATTTAAAAAAAAAATAAAAAATATATATATATATATATATATATATATATATATATATATATATATATATATATATATACACACACACACTGCACTGTAAGTAGGAATTATGGAAAGTGGTAGAACTTGCAGGCCAATTTAGAACAATCACTGTTTTTCTGATGGATGATCTCAAGTACTGGTGTGAAAAACCTAGCTGCATAACAAAAATCTGCAATAAAGTTACCAAAATTTTATTATAGGTCTAACTTGCAATCAGGCTCAGAATTTAAATTTGTACTACTTACAAACAAAACATGTGGAAGCCATATTCTGCTGCCAGAATTAGAGTTACAAGAAATGTACAGAATAATTTTCACCTCCAAAAGCACCACTGTTTTATCTAAAAAGCTGGATATTTCACAAAAATTAAATGAAAAATACTTTGAAAGTATTAAGCATTGCAAGGGAACAATTCATATATACATGCCCCTGTTGACACAAATATGTTTTTCTATATTAGTTGCATAATAAAAAATAAAAAATAAAGGCCAGGTTTTTAATAGGTGAAATCTAAAAATGAAAAGGTATTAATCTCTGCATTATCTTGGATAGTTGCCATGCATGCTGCCTGTATCAACCACATGGGTGCAATGCAGATTTAGTCTCCATCTGACATCATGGGTTGCTATGGAAACAAGTGAGGTAACATCTCCATCTGAACTGGGTGAGGGCAGAAAAGGACAAAGTCTCACACAACAATCTGCAAAAGCATTCAGTGTGTGCCTACTCCAAGCTTACAATATGTCCAATACCAACCCTGAACACTTATTGAAAATGAGTGTATATTTGTTAGGTGTACTAAACAATCATAAAAATAACCTTATGTGCAAATAAAGTGCAAGAAAACAAGGTTTCATTAAATTAAAAAAAAAGTGTATGAATGTGGTAGATCTTGTTCAAGTTAAACTTCTCAAATCATAACATATGTATTGGCTATATTCTCAAACTTGAGCAAATGTAGCACTGCATAAATAAATAACGAATGATTGTTTTAGAGAACATACATACTTTTTTTGGTAAGAGGCTGCTTTATACTACACAATAAAACAATATTACATTTAATATTTCATAATTGAGAAGAGCTTTAACAAATTATACAAGGACTGCCCGGAATATAAAAAAAAAAAAAAACCACAAACGGTTTAGTAAAAAATATAAAATAAATCAGAACATTCTGCAATCAGCATCTCACAGATGTCATGATAGTTAACAGAACAGTTGCCAAAATGGTGCATACAGGTGTGTGTTACCAATACTGAGAGAGTGATGGGACATTCAGTTTTCATCTGCACAAACCATGGATTAAAAAAAAAAAAAAACTGAAAAGAAAAGTTTTTTGTATCCATCTATATAATTTTTTTTTTTTTTTTTTAAATGCCTTTTTCTGATTTCCCCTCCCTTCTCAATCCAGACCAGCCTCTTCTCTGCAATATGACAAATGCAGAATCTTCTCGAAGGGTTGGTACTGCCTCCCACCATTGCTTTGTCTCTACAGGATCGTAGGCTATTTTTCCTTCTAAAAGCCCCCATACACAATACATTTTAAATCATATTTAGGTTACATGACATGAAAAGCTGAGGTTAGTTGGTCGGAAAAAATGGTTACACACAATTAAAGATGCTTTCACAGGTAGTGTCTGCATGTACCCGATCCAAGGAAAACAAATTGGGGTGGGGGAGCAAATCTACAATTAGAGAATAGATGACAAACGTAATTTCTGTGAAACGTATACCGCTTGTCACACATTCAGGGAGACATATCTGATCTTGGCTGGCTGCATAACATAATAGGCAAATCCACTTGTGTTCATTTTGAGTTAAATAATATAGGTACTTTGCAACATTTAAAATAAGGTTCATAATGTGTCGTTCAATTAAATGACTAGTAGAGCTCACACCAGCAGGAAGCACCATAGGATAGAACGATTCAGGTGTTCAGTTAGTTATATGATAAGTTACAATGTATCCGCCCTCCTATCACGGCCAGGGTTGCAGAAAGATACGGCAGAGGTTTTCACAGGGTAAATCTTTATCTGAGCTCACCACATCTGCTCACACTGGGTCCTACAAGGGGCCTACACACCTACCTAATGGGACCTACCATAACCATTCCGAATAAAAAGCTCTGCATAGGGTGGACGGAAAAACTACTGTAGGTATGCTGGATAGAAATTCACATGTACACATGGGAAATCATATATATATATTGCATTAGTACAGAAAAAGATAGGTCTCCACATCTGTCTCAAACGTGCTCTCTATTCAGTGTAGGACTATCATACTGTAAGATGAATTAGTGCAGTGTTAGACATGTGATGAGCACTGCAAGGGCTGCACTGGAGGCAGACAGTCTGTCCGCACCGTGTAGATCGCACTGTACGGACCCCATGGCGGTCGGTACCGGGGGGTGTCAGTCAGTGTTGGCTGTGGGGGAGCCTGGCGGTCGGTACCGGGGGGTGTCAGTCAGTGTTGGCTGTGGGGGAGCCTGGCGGTCGGTACCGGGGGTGTCAGTCAGTCAGTGCGTGCTGGCTGTGGGGGAGCCTGGCGGTCGGTACCGGGGGTGTCAGTCAGTCAGTCCGTCCGTGCTGGCTGTGGGGGAGCCAAGCTCCGTGCAGGACGTGTAACCCGAGTCGGCCGCTGACACAGTACGATTCACACACGGTGCCAGCGGTTACAGTCCGGGGTCTGGCAGTCGGACCCTGCCCTCCCTTGCTCCCCCTGACCGGGACTTACGGCTTTCATAGCGGCCGCCATGTCGTCATATCTCTCGGCTTGCTCGGCCAGTCGGGCTTTCTGCACGAGCTGCTCGCGGTCCACCATGTTGCTGCGGTGTGAGGTGTGCTGCGGGCGGCTGATAACGGACTCTCACGCGGCGGCTGAGTGCGAGCGTGATGGGAGACCAGAGTGGCGGGACCAAGTGTGTGTGCGCCGTGCTAGTCTCAGCAGTGTGTGAGTGTCTCCCGCCCTGCTCGCTCTGTCTACAGCTCGCGAATAACGGTCGCTCGACTGCCCGGTGACTCCCCGCTGTCTGCGCGTGCCGCCTGAGACAACGCCTACCTCGCCCGCGCTCCGCCTCTGAGCCCGCCCACTGACGTCACCACCATTACATACAGCCGTTGCCCCTGCGGTGACGTCAGCGTCCCTAAAAGGGCAGGCGGCGTCTCTACTGCTCGTGAGAGGCGCTCGCCAGCTCTGTGGGCGGTGCTTGTGGGCGGTGCAGTGCTTCGCTCGGGCCGCGGCGTGGCGCGCAATCCACAAAGGGGGTTGTAGTTTTTCTAGGCTTGCGGTACCGATGCCAATGGAAGGAAACGCCTTGGTGTGAAGACTACATTTCCCAGAAACCCATCCATTCAGGGCTATTTTTTTAAAATGTTATTTAATTTTCCGTTGGAATATTTACCGTAATGATGTTGGGTCATGGGGTGCTTTATGCGCATTATACAGTGTGAGTTCTGGAGGGACGGGGCTGGCCGCTGCAGATAGAGGGCAGATCGCTGACAAGTGCTGATTCACCATGCGGAGATAGAGCTGGTAGTGAATACAGCGCTGTGTGAGAGCAGGCAGAGTACCATGCCTGGGACCTGCCTGCATGCTAGCTCATTTATTAAATAAACAATATATATATATATTTATACCAAAGCCCTTATTGTACAGTAGCAGATGGTGATCTTGGTGTCTTATTTGCAAATTGAAGTCCATGCGCGCTAATCTGGCTATTCACATACAGCTGAGTTAAAGCTGCACTGTCATGCTGAACTTACCTTTCCCAATCGCTTCCTCTTCTCTTCCTCTCTCAGGATCTGTTCTTCATTTCTTCCTCTTTAAATGTAGACAGGAGGATCAATAAAATCTTCTTTCTCCCGAGAATTTGCTTTAGGGGAGAAAATAAAAGATCATAGTGTACCACTTTAAGGATATAGGAAACACTTTATTGAATGCACTTACAAAATGCCAGAAGGTTAAAAGCTCATCAAATATTGTTGTCAACTTCTCGGTGGATCCCAAGGTGGAAACACAGGAGCTCAAACGGAAGAAGCACGAACAAAATAAAAACTATTAAAATACAAATCAAAAAGTCCGTAATATAAAGTATTCCTGCCGCCCTAAGCGTTTCGTCCTTAGACTTCGTCAGGGGCATCCGGCTTGTGAGGTACACATCATAATCTTCCGGTCTTTTAAATGTCCCGCCAGAGAAAAGTTCTTTTCATCAGCCAATAGGAAACAGTCTCGTATTTCGTGGCCACCTATCAGAAGGTGCATCTGTATAGCCAATAGGCTGTTCGGAACCATGGTGTATCCAGCCTCTCACGAGCAACTCCTCCCCTTACACTCTGCTGGAACGCAAATGCGTTCCAGCACTCGGGTGGGAGTGGCCTCGTAGAGGAAATTAATAACACAATCATTCATTCGGAAAAAAGAAACAAGAAACAAAACGTAAAGTTAATACCAACGGAACAAATTTACCGTATAGAATATATAAATGAATAAGAGATGCTGTGCGTAATACATAAAAGGAGGACCATAAAATGAATTAATATACAATGTCATTATAGTAAAAAACTTCCTACAAATCTTGAAAAAATACCATAAAATCATAAAAAGCAGGCCATATCAAAATCTATGTTCATACCCTCAGGTTGCATAGTACTGAGGGTATGAATCCAAAACCCCTCTCTTTGCCTAAGTTTAAGTAATAAGTCGCCACCTCTTTGGTCTAAAGTGACTTTTTCAATCGGGATACAGTTAAAATTGTGGAAACTAAAGCTGGGACACCTATTGCAATGTAAAGGAACTGAGTGGGTGGTTATTTTCTTTCTAATATTGTTCCTATGTTCTAAAAATCGTATTTTAACAGGTCTAGTGGTTCTGCCCACATATTGGACTCCACATCCACATTTTAAAAGGTAAACTGTATTACTTGTATTACACGTAATGTGTCCCCTAATTTTAAAACTTTGGCCTGTCACTGTACTGTAAAAATTCAGAGTCTTCTTCGAAATCTTTTCACAACTCTTGCATGCACCACATGTAAAAAAGCCCTAATTTAGTTGGATCGGTTGAACATAATTCTTAAAAGTGCTAGGAGCTAGGATGTTCTTAAAATTCTTGCCTTTTTTAAAGATGACTTGTGGGGCTCGAGGAAGTTCGGTCTTCAAAAACTCATCTTCTAATAACAGAGGCAAAGTTCGACGGGTATTATGGTTTTTATTTGGCCTTTTTTGGGGCTGAAATATGAAGATTTTAGAAAAATAGGTCCCCCCTCATTGCTATTTAGGGCCCCCACCCACCGCTCAGGGGTGGGGCCAGGGGGAGGAAAAAAGCCCCCATTTTTTTTTTTTTACAACAGTGAGCAGTCACAGGCTGCTCACTGTTTAGTAGACATGCCCCTACTAGCGGCATAGCGAGTAGAGGCATTCGGGAGATTTCAATCTCCCTTATTCTGTTATGGGGTCATATTGACCCCCATAGAGTGAGGGAGGACATGGGGGGAACACTGCTCCCTGCCGCTTCTATTTTTAAATTTTACAAGGAGGGAGCTGCGGTGTTTGTTTGTTCGTCTGACATTTCTATTCATTCGTCTTTCTGACGAATGAATGGATGAAATTCCTGTTCACATGCCCAAGTGTTTAACTGTGCATGCGCAGGAATTTCACAGCGCTTTCAAGTGTGGGCAGATTCTAGTGGGTGACATTTCCCACAGGTCCTTCATATATCCACACAAAGATGGCGGCGGCCAACTCACCTATACATGTTATTGTTTCGCAATCTATATAGGACGACTTCCCTTCATGTGCGCCTAGCATGTTTAACACCGACACAGTCTTGTATTATATTATGATCTTTGTGTATGTTACTTAATCGAGCAAGTCTCCTAGCCAAATTTACCTATATACACCTGTACCATGATCTTCAGCTAGATGGACCTACCTAGGAAGTGCACTACCCCGTTTTTCTCCTGTTCATACCATAAAAATTGTGCATGCCTTATCCAATGTTTTGCAAAGCCTAGGGATTACCGTCAGGGCACCCCAGGTCTGTTTGTACTGCTCATATGCACTGCAAAAAAAAATAAAAAATGTCGACGCCCAGGACCTTGGTCGGGCCGGAAAATAAAGTTTAAAAACTAGGTAATATGGGGGGCTTAGGGGCATTTGGGGGTGACAAGGGGGTCAATCAGATGTAGTGGAGTTGGGAGGGGGGTTTAAAAAAAAAATGAGATTCGGCCATGACAATGCCGCTTTAAGGAAACACTTAATAATAATAAATATTAATTGCTAATTTAGGAGATTTACCCCCATAATAAATTTTTTTGTTTGTTTCCAGAGGCGATATTGGTTTCATGCTGCTGCTCTGCTTTACTCCCAGAAGAATTCTGATCTCCAGGCCGATCCAATGGGGCCTATGGGCTCATCATTAAGAATGATTCTCATTACTACTTTGGCAGCCAAGAGGGTGCAATTAAAGACTTTTAATAAAGTGCTGCTGTCTCGTGAAATTCAAATTTTTATAAAATAAGATTGGACCACAAGCCAACTCCTAAATCTTTTGAAAATGTTGAAGAGTGAGGTGTTCCTTCAGACTCAGTGGAACTGGACCTGATATCCTAGGCTACCTAACCAGAGCAGGATTAACCATAAATTACCAGATTTTACGATTTACATGACGTAAAGTCATGAATTTATTAATGACACAATGGTGAATATTATGCTATTATGCTAAAAAAAAACATTAAATGATATAGCAATAAACATGTAACATAAGAAGTGAATCTTCCTAGTAACGGGAACAGCCAGCCAGCATCCTTTCCTTGGCATAATAGGCAGTATGCAATAGAACACTTCCTCTTTCTTGTAAACTAGAAGAATAACCAATGAAAATTTCCATAAACAAGAAGAAATGATAGAAGGGAATCATAACGGAACCACAAACTCATCTTGAATTTAAGCTGGAAGAGAAAAACAATATGGTAATATCCAAGCCGTAACTGAATGTATACATAATAATGATTCTGTAATAAAATCATTAATCACAAAAGGTATAATATAAATTATATCCTAAATACGCTTGAGGGCTAGCCAACATACAATAAAGTGTACAGACTCATCATGAAGCATTAAGACTTACAGTGAAGAAACTTATCCAGACCGGAAATCATCTGGGAATGGGAGGGAGGGGTAATATTCGCCTCTGTGTCATTAATAAACTCATGACTTTATGTCATGTAAATAGCAAAATCTGGTAATTTTATTAAGACGCTGAGCTCCTATTATGCTAATTTAAAAGGTGAAATGACAGTTCCTCAAAAAATATTGAATTGGTTTAAAATAAAAATCATGTAGATTCTGATTACCAGTTCGCTGCACGCAAAATATAATCTAAACAACAGCCAACTGCCGAAGCCATAGCACCACGCACCAAATGAGGAGAGAAAACTGAAGTATCGATGCTGGCTAATTTCATAATTCATTTGACCCATCGGGCCAAGGAAGGAGATGATGCTGGAAGGTGTGGCTTGAGGAAAGAGATGAGCAGTTGAGGCATCAGAGGATTATGTAAAGAAGCTGTACAAGTTTTGTATACACATAGACATGCCACTAGTCAAAGGAGAGGTCTTTCTGGGAAAGCCAGGTAGAGTACAGACTTGGAAGAGGTCTTGGTCCTTTGAGAGATGTCCGGCATAAAAGAACAAGCATCTGTGTCAAGAGCTCATTCATCAGAAACTCACCCGCATGAGATGAGGCAAAAAGCATAACTAATTTGGCAGAAAGTTCTTTAAGGGATAAGGAAACATTATCCAGCCATGACTCAAAAACGTTGAGGACAAGATAAACGTTCCAAAGAGAAGAATATCTAGGTAAAGCAGGGCGAGAAAAACTGACTCTGTTAAGGAGTCGAAAGACAAAGGGATGACGTCCGAGAGTGATTCCATCAATGCCTTGGTGTCCAGCGGAAAGCACAAAGCAGTAAAGGTTGACCATGCGATACGCTTTCCCTGCCTCGAAAAGAGAAGTCAAGAAATGCAGAATGGATGTTAAAGGAACCGATAAGGGATTTAATTAGAGATGTATTGGATACTGCACTCCACTCACCAAATAACCCAGGTGCTTTAAAGCCAAGGCTGGCCAGGCCTCCCTTCCAAGATATGCAGAACGGCTCAGCCGGGAAAACAAAAATAGCAGCTTTATTGGGTCAAAAGCAGCAACGTTTCGACCCTACTGGGTCTTTATCAAGCTTGATAAAGACCTGGTAGGGTCAAATCGTTGCTGCCAAAAATCACATGCCATGTTCACCAGAACTTTGGACTTCATACCTACCAGGTGGTTGATGTATCTGACTGAGGAACCATTGTCCATCTTCAGGGGAATCATGCATTGGGAATGAGTTGTAGATAGGCTGCGTACTGCAAATGATCCGGCCAGAAGTTATAGGCAATTGATATGTAGTGTTGATTCTAGATCTGACCATCTGCCTCCTGTGGAGGTGGTTCCACAACGCGCACCCCAAGTGTGTAAGCTTGCATCCGATTCTATGATCAGGTCTGGGGTTGATCCGAGTATAGCTCATCCATTCCAAGCTTCCTAGTGGAAAAGCCACCAATGAAGTTCGTCTTTTGCTTCTTTGCCTAGTGTCACCATGTGTTCATATGATGCTCCACCTCTGAGTTAAGAGGCTTGCCGTCATTGAAGTGCTTGGTAATGAAGAGGACCCGGGAATGGCTTGGATGGAAGCTGCTAGGAGTCTGATGACTCATACTAAATGTTTGAGGGAGAGCTGGGGAATAGCCAATATTGATATTCTGAAGCTTTGATGTTGCCAGATGGAGTCTGAATAGTTGAATTGACTAGTAGGTCCAGGAATTCTATACGTTGGGAAAGCATCATGATGGATTTTTCCCAACTGATAAGGAAACCCAGATTTTGTAGTAACGTCAAAGTCCATGCCAGTTGTGTGTGTGGAGAAATTGGTCGCTTGAGCCAGAATGAGGAGAATGAAGAGATGCCTCAACTCCTTCTTAGAGCAACCACGGGTTTCATGGTCTTGGTGAAACAACATGGGGCGGACGACAGACTGAACAGAAGGTACCTGAACATCCATTTTCGTTCATTAACTGGAGAAAATTTTGATGTTGATCTGATACAGGGATAATGAGGTAAGCGTCCTGTAAGTCTAATTTGGCCGTCCAATCCGATTGTTGGAGTAAGTCGCGTAGACAATGTACACCTTCCATCTTAATATGATGGTATGACACATAACCGTTCAAATGTTTTAGGTTTATGACTGGTCTCACACCTCCACCTTTTTTGGGGCCTAGGAATAGATTGCTAACATAACACAGAGTATGGGTCAGAATCTCTATGATGGCTTGTTTGTGCATCAGTTCTTGAATTTCCTTGAAAACATGGAGAGTATCTTGATGGAAAAACAATATCCCTGGTATTGGAGTTTTGGACTGGGTGTGATACAAAATCTATCTAATAACCTGTCACTGCTTGAAGAACCCAAGCATCAGATGTGACCACACGTAAGAAAAATGCATGAGTCTGCCCCCCACTTCCAGAAGGGAATAAAAGGTATTGTAGACACTTATCATAAGGTCATCATCCAGAACGAACTCGTTGCATGCCCCTAGCGACCCAGGGTCTTCCTCGTTGTGGTAAGTGTCAGGTCTCCACGGGTGGCAGCTAGTGTTGTCGCGAACCCGAAATTTTCGGTTCGCGAACACGAACTTCCGCAAATGTTCGCGAACCGCGCGAACCGTCATTGACTTCAATGGGCAGGCGAATTTTAAAACCAACAGGGACTTTCTGGCCACAATAGTGATGGAAAAGTTGTTTCAAGGGGACTAACACCTGGACTGAGGCATGCCGGAGGGGGATCCATGGCAAAACTCCCATGGAAAATCTGGTTTTAATCCATAAGGGGCATAAATCACCTAACATTCCTAAATTGTTTGGGATAACGTGCTTTAAAACATCAGGTATGATGTTGTATCGATCAAGTAGTGAAAGGGTTACGCCCGCTTCACAGTGACAGACCAAACTCCCCGTTTAACGCACCGCAAACAACCGCAAACAGTCCATTTGCACAACCGCAAACTCCCCATTTGCACAAGGTTGGATACCAAGCTAGCCATGTCCCGTTCCTTGTCCTCACTGATGTCATTGAAGGTCTCTTCCTCCACCCAGCCACGTACAACACCAAGGGTCCCCGAAAGGTGACAACAAGCCCCCTGTATTTTTTTTTTTTTAAATGTACACTACTGTTACACCAGATATGAGTTGCACTGGTGTGACACTGTGCCCTGGCAGGCCCTGAAATGCACACATGTGAAGGAAACTGACTGCTTTTATTTCACAGTCAAATTTCTAGTTTTTTTTTTTTATGTACACTACTGTTACACCAGATATGAGTTGCACTGGTGTGACACTGTGCCCTGGCAGGCCCTGAAACGCACACGTGTGAAGGAAACTGACTGCTATTATATTACAGTCAAAAAAGTTTTTTATTTTTTTAAATGCAAGCTATTGTGACACCAGATATGAGTGGTGGCACTGGGACCACCTTAAAAATATTGGATATCGCTAAAAATCATGATCACTGTAACAGACCGTTTCAGCAGACAAGGGCTTAAAATCCGTTTAGGCGATATTCCCCTTTCAGATATAAAGGCAGCTTCAAAAATGAGACAACACATCGGTTTGAGGGTCAAGCAGAATCTGTTTTACTGAGGGCTACCTGCCCAGTATTTATGCAGGTCTCCCACTTGGTGGACACTTCCCTAAGGGACCAAATGGGAAACTGAAACCACAGACAGACATGTATCACTTTAGTACACACAGCCACAATACTTTCCCACAATGCATCCTGGCTTCCTCCTCTCTGTCCTGGAGATAATTGGAGAAGTAATTCAATTATCTCCCAGGACAAAGGCAAAACTCCATTACACACGTGGGGACACAAAACAGACTATCACTTTAAAATACATAAAGACACATTTTATACATAAAACACAGACATGTAACATATCCCCAGATAGCTCAGGTCTGAGTGCACATTATTAGGTGAATGGCACTCAGACCACCCAAATACAGTTTAATTGCCATGGAGCTAAAGTCTTTAATTATACGAACAGGCTCCATGGCTGTGCTATCTGGGTTAAAACATTCACATAAAACAAACTACCGAATTTACATGCATTCACCAAATCCATACGAATTAGAACCAGGGGCTGGAGGTTCAGCGGTGCCTGCACGTAACAGTGTCCGGGTTTGGTGCATGAAAGCCAGGCAGACAAGCGCTGGCTGCCCGTGGAGCTCCAGAACAGCGCCATCGTGTGGCGGCTAAGTGTAACCGCGACCACCCAGTAACAATCAATTAAGCTGCGGTTAACCGCAGCTTCAGGGAGGTAAATGGAGGGCAAACTCCAGCTTCTGGGTGGCCAATTAACAGCGCCAGCCGGCTTCCCACGGCTCTGGGGAAGCTGATAAACGGCTGTTTGTTTGGTAGATAGAATTTACCGAACGGCTAGAGAGGGAGAAATAAATCTTCCTGCACAGCAAAATTAACCCTTTAGCTGCCGGTCCATAATCTAAAGGCAGCAGGCGGGCAACCAGGCTCCTCCAGTTCACAGTGGCGAGGTTGGCTTCGCCACAGGTAGTGTGGTAGAATCTCGGTAAAAATAAATTTAGTAGGCCGAGATTGCCACGTGGTATGTGTACGTGCATATACTGATGTATCGGTCGGTTGGTTACACGTGGCAACGATACAATCAGTAGTGTACGGAGCATGTGCAGGAATACAGGATATAGAGAATTCCCCTCCTCCATTGTGCTGGGCAAGCCATGTGGTCAAACAGGAAGTTAGTCTTTATTCTGTTGATTGGGTAAGAGTATGTGTGGGTGGAGCTGATTATGGGAGGAGCTATATACCTATATAAGGGACCTACACTGTATGATCAGGGCTCAGACTTTGCTGTTTTTTGGTGACATTAGTCCCGGTCGGTGAATCGAATAAAGATCTCTTCCTTCCTGAAGAAACCTGTGTCCATCTCTCTGTGCTCGGCTTCCGTCAGTTTCTCCGGTATCAGTAGCACTCCAAACTCCCGAACCGGAACCTCACGAATAGCTGCTAGCAGACGAACAGGAAAAGCTCCCAAGCGGCTTACACTCCTGGCAATCAGTCTCTATCAGCATACAGTGAATCCCCCCATAGATGAGACAAGGCTCCGTGTTGAGGGTCAAGCAATGGTCTGGTTTATTATGGGCTACCCGCCCAGTATTTATGCAGGTCTCCCACTTGGTGGACACTCCCCTAGGGGACCAAATGGGAGACTGTAACAAAAGACAGACAGGTATCAATTTAGGACATACAGTCACAATACTTTCCCACAATGCATCCTGGCTTCCTCTCCTCTGCCCTGGAGATAATTGAGAAGTAATTCAATTATCTCCCAGGACAAAGGCAAATCGCCATTATGCACATGGTGAGCACAAAAACATAAAAACACTTTCAAATACACAAAGTCATATTTTATACATAAAACACAGACATGTCACACATCCCCAGATAGCTGGGATCTGAGCGCACAAAACTACTGAATAGTTTTGTGCTTTCCCCCCCCCCCCCCCCCGACACCCCCAAGGTAAGGGGCACATCACTCAGCAGGGAAAGGGGCCATGAGACACAACGCCACAATACCGAAGAATAGATACGAGAAGCCAGACAAACACTCATGACAGAGCACCCCTATCTCACTATGAACGCCTGACAGACCCTACACATGCATTACTGTGCGGAACTACCCCATATATCCTGCAACTTTACAGCCCGCATACCAGCACTACAAGCCAGGTGGTCGCTCCTTCTGCACAGTTGTGGGGCTTACTGTCTCCCCCTGGTATGTTAAGCTGCCGCTGGGGAGAGGGGATAACAAGCTCCTCTCCCATATATACTTCCAGCCCTGGGGGAGGGAGACCGACTGTCTCTGCTCCCAATACAGAGTCCTGCTGCTGGGAAAAGGAGACTGGCCTCTCTATTCCCTGCACATTAGTAATCTGCCGCTGGGGAGAGGGGGTAACAAGCTCCTCTCCCATATATACTTCCAGCCTCCATGGAGGGAGACCGACTGTCTCTACTCCCAATACAGAGTCCTGCTGCTGGGGAAAGGAGACTGGGCTCTCTATTCCCTGCTGGACACTCTGCCGCTGGGGAATGGAGACTGGGCTCCCAATTCCCAAAAAATAACGCTGCCGCTGGGGAGGGAGGACGCTGCTCTCCTCTCCCTGTACTTCACACTGCCTTCTCGGCATATCACTCTGCTGCTGGAGGGCAGGAACAACTACCTCTGCCCCCTGTAACTCAGCCTGCCGCTGGGGAGGGAGGATGCTGCTCTCCTCTCCCTGCATATTACACTGCTGCTGGGGAATGGAGACTGGGCTCCCAATTCCAGGAAGGATCGGTGGAGAGACCTCGGTCCCATCTCCACTGGCCACCTGGGGTTCTTCACAGTAAAACTTCACTCTCTCGTCCCAGTTGAATGGGTCTGGCTCTGGGTCTGTCATGCTGCTCTCCTGCTGAGCCTTCTCACTGCATTGAAATAGCTGCTGGTAGCCCTGTTCTAGCTCTATCTCCCGGGTCACCAGGTAGACCAGGTCTTGCTCAATCTCGTGAGTGTCATCCCAGTCATACCTGCTCTCCCTCCACTCCAAGAGATCACTGAACCGGGCTTGTGTAGGGCTTCCAAATTCGAGCTCTGAAAAAGACTCCCATAACAAGCCAGGACCATGAAACTCCTCTCCCTCTGGCTTGTCATGCTCGGCTGTCCAGGGCAGGTACCGTGCCCCATACCACCAGAGCGCCTGGTAGGCATCTTCTAGCCACATCTCCTGCCATACTAGGTGTTCCAATTTCCTCATCCATTCCTTCAGGGGCTGCTCTCCCAGGAAGGGCATCCGCAGGGCTAATCACTTCTGCAACCGCTGGTCTTCCTTGGGGAATCTCTCGTCCCGCAGGTACTCCGCAATACCCAGTGCCTGGTACCAGATGCCTTTGCGGACTGCATCTCGGTCATCCATGACACCCTCAACGTACTCCACTGCTGGTTCCATCCTGGTGCTGTCAGGGTCGCTGTACTGGGACATGCGTTGCCCTCAAATTGTAAAATCCACGGACTGGTGTCTCCTGTTGCTGTCCTTCTGGCTGTAGGAACGATCCCGCCGCTTGCCACCAATTGTAATGGACAGTTTCAGCAGACAAGGGGTTAAAATCCGTTTAGGCGATATTCCCCTTTCAGATATAAAGGCAGCTTCAGTAAAACACCAAACTCCCGAATTGAATACAAGTGAATGCACCAAACTCCCGAACTGCATACAAGGGAATAAGGTAGCACTCCAAACTCCTGAACTGGAACCTCACAAATAGCTGCTAGCAGACGAACAGGAAAAGCTCCCAAGCGGCTTACACTCCTGGCAATCAGTCTCTATCAGCATACAGTGAATCCCTCCAAAGACGAGACAAGGCTCCGTGTTGAGGGTCAAGCAGTGGTCTGCTTTATTATGGGCTACCCGCCCAGTATTTATGCAGGTCTCCCACTTGGTGGACACTCCCCTAGGGGACCAAATGGGAGACTGTAACAAAAGACAGACAGGTATCAATATAGGACATACAGTCACAATACTTTCCCACAATGCATCCTGGCTTCCTCTCCTCTGCCCTGGAGATAATTGAGAAGTAATTCAATTATCTCCCAGGACAAAGGCAAATCACCATTATGCACATGGTGAGCACAAAAACATAAAAACAGGGGCGGAGCCAGGCAGCCAAGATGGCCGGACATGTTGTTCGTTAGCTCCAACACAATCCAGCTAAAATAATCTGAAAACTACTTAAAACTGCTGATGCCCACACTGGACACAGTGGTTTGCACGCTGTAAACTGACCGACCGTGAGCGGAGCAACACACAAAATTGGCATCGAAGGCAATGAAGCCGAGCCGTCTGGACACGAGGACTGGCAGAAGCAGTGACCTGCTACTCGGGGGAAGCGGACGATCTCCCGATGCGGGGTTCGCTGCACGCTACAGACCTCCTGCCAACCCGCAACCCCCCCCTATGGACCGGCGGGGGATATCCCGGTCCCCACTGGGGAAGCCTCACCTCCACGAGGGGCATCTCTCCATGGACCAGCGACCGCATGGCGCGTCCAAGATGGCCGCCGAGTCGGACCGCACGACCCTCCTGGACAGCCCAGAGACCCAAGCATGGAGAATACAATTTGAGCACAGATTCAACACGGTGTGCCAAGCATTCTGGGACCGAATCCAGAAAAGAGCCCAAGACACCGCGCTCCCTGCAGAGCCAGGGACTCAAGCCCCCACTCGGGAACGCCAATGCCACCCGGGGCCTGGTACTCGAAAGAAGGGGAAACCCGCCGACCGCACAAGCAGACTAAAGCACTCTCCTAACACGAAGATACCTCGGGCTAGGAACACAGGGCAAAGAGAACGAAAACTCCTGACACAAGCAAAGAGGACGCGGCCCGAAGCACGGATACCGGAAAAATACAAGCATGTACACCGCAACCTACCCCAACCCACCAAGCCACGTCACGACACCGAGCCCCATCAAGAAACCAGCGGACTTATGCACCCCAAGATTGACAACCTACCAGACAAAGGAATTGGATGAACAGCCACATGCAGGTCCCTTGGGGTCATGCTCCACTTTGGGGGCAGGAGATGAACTGACTTGCAGCTACATCATAAGCTGTTCCTTAAATTGCATAATTTCTCCTCTGGTATGACTAATGGTGGGGGGCAACCCAGTGGTCTTATTGTTTTATTATTTTATTGTTTATTAGTATTTTCTTTAATTTTATTCTGCAGTGAACCTAAAAAGCATAATGTTTCACTTTGTTATGTTCCACTGCACTCAGCAGCCATGAGAGTAATACCCATGGCGTCCAAGCACAGTTACTGTTTCTCACATGTTATTTACACTATGCAAATCATGCCTGCTAGCTAGCAGGACCTTGAAACCAACACTACGACTCAAGCATCCTCAGGCACTCTAGACACTATCTTGTCAACCTATAAAAATGCTCAGTATAACTCAATTGTTAAAACAATAGCTGTGCCTAACTGTAGTAACACACGCACTCAAGCATGATGTTTTCCAATTTCTATTGTATTTTACTGTTACTCTCGTTGCAAATGAATACCAGGCTAGATGATAAACCCTAAGGAAAAATACATGACAAGTCCAGCATAGACCTGTACCCCTAGCCTATTGGTTAATCCTGTACCAGATAAAAAAGAAAATGTGCACAGTATAACAAGCCACACTGTCATTTAACACTGTTTATTGCTCTGATAGCACCAGCTATTGTGGCGGTGCAAATCTGTTCTGTTAACCCATGCACAACCTAAATAAAGAATTAAAAAAAAAAAAAAAAAAAAACCATAAAAACACTTTAAAATACAGAAAGTCATATTTTATACATAAAACACAGACATGTCACACGTCCCCAGATAGCTGGGATCTGAGCGCACAAAACTACCGAATAGCGCTCAGATCCTATTCACACAGTTCAATTGCCATGGAGCCAAAGTCTTTAACTACACGAATAGGCTTCATGGCATAGCTATCTGGGTTAACACATTCACATAACAAAATTACCGGATGAACATGTATTAGTTAGATCTGTACGAATAAGAACCAGGCGGCGGACGGCTCAGCGGTGTTCGTGCAAATAAGTGTCTGTTTTTAGATCCATGGTGTAAGCGCTGAACACCGCTGGCCGCTCGGGACTTTTAAAATGGCCGCCGCCATGTGTTCGGTAAACGAACAAAGACCACCCTGTATTCGACAATTAAGCTGTGGTAAACCGCAGCTTCAGGGAGGTAAATTGGCGGCACACTCCAGCTCCCAGGTGGTCGCTCCTTCGGCAGTTTGTTCGGTAGATAAAAGGCACGAATAAGCCTTTCTGCAGGGAAAATAAAGTCTTTTAAAGTCTGGTCCATAGTCCAAAGGTATCAGGTGGGCAACCAGGCTTCTCCAATGCAATGTGGCGAGATTGCTCTCGTCACAATCACTATATACTTTCTCTACAAACCTCTAAAAGAACCAAACTACTCATCCATCCGCTATACCACTTTATCCCACCTAGAACTAGTGCCCAGTTAAAATACTTGACTCTTACTTACCCACACTCAGTCATGCCACACACATTTCACCACTACTCTCACTGAATCCCTCTGACTACGGCTAAATTCATCTTCTACATCAGAACACTACTCCTAAGATTGGGTTGTATCCATGTCTCGGGGCTTTCATTTAGAATAGGGGCAGCTTCGGTCTCCTTCAACACTGACACTCCAGTGCATATTATTAAAAGATTGGGCAGATGGAAATCCTCAGTCTACAACTGATATATTCCTCATCCCGAGAAAGAAACGAGGAAAGCTTTTAAAAGTTTGGCTTTATAAATTTGATGCATTAAGTGTATTTTTCTTTAATACCTTTTCACCCTCTTTGCATGAACCCGATTTACATATATTACTAATATGTTTCTGAACATGTATATTATATTATTCACTCACTCACTCACTCACTCTCTGGGCAGGCCTAAGACATCATGCTGCCTAGGTCCAACCAGGGCCGGTGCTTGGATTTTTAGGTACATAGGCGAAGATGCATTTTTCCGCCCCCCCCCAAAAAAAATATTCACCTATGTGCCTCTTAACCAGCCCCTTTCCCTTCCCTGTCCCTTAGTGTTCTTCTCCCCTCCCCCCTCTTTTCCCTGCCTCTTGTGTTTCTCTCCCATTCCCTCCCTGTCCCTTGGTGCACCCCACACCCCTTTAGTGGTCATACTCCCCTTCCTGGTGTGCCTCCTACCTCTATTGTTGCATTGCCGAGCGGAGCAGATCCCCTAAAGGAGCCTCAGTTTTCTGAACCCGGCCAGACTGACAGGGAGTGCTCCTCCTGTCAGTCTGAGCACCTCCTGTCAGTCTGGCCAGGTACAGGAAACAGAAGCTCCTGTACTGCGCTCCGCTCCGCTACACTCTGTACACACTGACAGTCACACATTCAATGACAAACACACAGACATCACTGGCAGACACAGACTCATTGACGCGCCGGCCCTGGGTCCAACGATAAATGACTATGGGGGATAATGTATAATAAACACAGGTTACTGGCTATGGGGGGGATAATGTATAATAAACACAGGTAACTGGCTATGGAAGGGATAATGTATAATACACACAGGTTACTGGCTATGGGAGGGATAATGTATAATAAACACAGGTTACTGGCTATGGGAGGATAATGTATAATAAACACAGGTTACTGGCTAGGGGGGGATAATGTATAATAAACACAGGTTACTGGCTATGGGGGATAATGTATAATAAACACAAACACACACAAAAAAAAGAAAAATAATACAAAAAAAATGAATGCAGCTTCAGAATTAATCTAAATTGTATGCTGTCTAGGAGGTGGGAGGGTATGGGAGGGAGGGTCTGCTGCTGATTGGCTGTAATGTGTCTGCTGACTGTGAGGTACAGGGTCAAAGTTTACTCAATGAGGACAAATAGGGGGCGGACCGAACATCACATATGTTCGCCATCCGCAGCGAACGCGAACACGCTATGTTCGCCAGGAACTATTCGCCAGCGAACCGTTCGGGACATCACTATTCTTTGCAAATGAGCATGGGCAGGAGGTAAAGTTTTTTTGTTAATATATAGTTGTTTGTGCGAAAACAAAACTCCCCATGGATTTATGAAAACGTAAATATTACTTTTGTGCATCATCTGCATAGTTCAAGTAGGACTTTGGGAAATTACCCCCTTTATGCACAGTAACTCAGATAACTCATGTCACCACAATTCTACTGGATTTTCTAGCTTGTTGAATGCATGTTAAACAAAACTTCTCAATAAAAGTTTCAGTATCATCGTGAAACCATTTCTTCAAGTTTTGAAGCACACGGATTATGCAATGATATAATAATAACTTGACTTTTGCTGTTTCCCAGGTGTATTTGAGCCCCAGGTAAATAATATTGAGAAATGTGATTGTATCATTAAAAGGTCACCCTTTTAGGGCATTTGTAGAATTCAATTGTTATTATGCTGTGAAGGTATGGCTTCAATCCCTACAATGTATGTAAAGTTATTAATTCACAGTAGGTGGATGGTTGCGCTCCAGATGGATATATATCCAATTATCTCTCTCTCTCTCTCTATATATATATATATATATATATATATATATATATATAGGATTATATCTATTTTTTGGGACGGGAATAAGTGTGGAGTGGCACTTACATTAAGTTGAACTTCACACCAGCTCTGAGATATTGGGCTTGAGAGGAGCAATCCCACCCAAGGATTTATGAAAGATCTGCTTGTACTGTATGTTGGTCCTTGTCAAGACATGAAACAGAGCCTATTACAGGATCAAAATATGGTGTAGTATGAAAGGCAGTTCTTTGAATAATAATGCAACTATATAATTTATGTACTCGCATGTAATAGATCCCTGAATAGCTCCAATAAATTAGAATACAGTGGTACAATCCCTGCTTTTGGATATTTCACTCAGAAGTAGTGTCACGTAAAAAAAAAAATAAAAAAAAAAATAAGGATAGTGCTCTCTGTACTCAAAATGAAGCATACAGGAGCAAGGATTACAGGGGAACTTTATAGCCATTTAAAAACAATAAAAAGAGTATCATAAAAACACTAATGCGTTTCACCTCATAAAAAAAAGGCAATTTTTAGATCGAAAAGCCAAAAAGAATAGTTCAGTTGGAGATTTTTTCCAATTTCCTTTTCCATACTCCATTCTCGACAATTTCCTATTTAGAAAATAACTTCAAATATATTTTGTGAGGTAAAATGTCTGAAAAATGGATTTCCTGAAGAACCAACTGAGATTTTAGGTACATCACAAAAAAGTTTGACCAAGTGTTCCCATCTAACGCTGTGATATGGAGTAAGTATTCCTAGCTGACTCTAAAGTATATATTTAGAGAAAAAAAAAATCTAAATATCAAAGAGAATCAAAGCAAACAGAAGCTGTGACCTTTGTAGTATGTTTTGAAATATGTCTAGTTTAAACAGGGGCAATCCATTTTGCCTAACTTAACATGAAAGGATTGATCATATTTTTCACTTCTCTGGTAGGCCAGTTTCATAGTACTGGTCTTCTAGTAACAAAATTTGAGTCAGACAGATACGCCTTTCATTCAACTTATTAAATAAGCAGGCCACTGCAGTGTGTCCAAAAATAACATCCTTAGCTACATAAATATAAGGCCAGATGTTATTTTTGGATTTTTATTAAGCCACTATTGACATACTACTAATATAACTCTTGTTGTTTTGTGTAAAAATCTTCTGGGGTAGTTTGTGGGTTTTTAAAAACCTTATTTATTTTTATTTGTTTGGAATTCTGAGTGTTAGTAGGATGTTAAATTATTTTGTCTAGACTTCAAACTGATGTAGTTAACTGTTAGGTAACCTTTACTACTACTACTACAATATCGAAAATATTCAGAGTTTTAAACTATTGACATTTATTGAGAACATATTCACCATAATGTACTTGGAAATACATTCGTCGATATAGGCTAAAAAAAAAAAAAAAAAAAACACACAATTAAAACATTAACATTATGGAAGTTATGCAGGGTTGGCAGTGATGGAACTACAGCTTGTGTGCTGCACTAAAGCCCGCATGCTTTGGGGCCTATTGGGCGGGCCATGCATTTACGGCCACCCGATAGGCATTGCTGAAGAGAGGCCCGGTCAGGTACTGCGACCATTTAAGAGTGTGACAGGTCACCTGTAATATTGGCAGCCCAAGAGGAGGTGACAGCTTAAATAGAGAGCAACGCGCAGGAGGGAGAGGTGGTACCATAGGAAGCATGGGGAAAAGAAGCCGATGTGAGCTGCTGGAGACCTCACACTCACTCCCATCAGCAAGATAAATTTGATACCATAACTTTAAGAAAATACAATTTATTTAAATAAAGGAAATTTACTTTGGCAGTCTTTTGCAGCAAATAGGTTTTGAAATAATAATAATGCAATTAATGCTTGGAATCTTGTTTTAGATTTGCAACACAAGAATATAGCAATTATAAAAATAAGGACATGCTTAATCAGCAGCAAACAATATATTTCAAGTGACTTCAATGAGGAATGCTTAATTAGCAGTAATTAGTATAGTCCATAAGACTTCAATAAGGTTGCCAAGAAGGGGAATCCTGTAGTACAAAGTATCAGTCTCTTAATATAAAGAAAGAACTTGGTAACGAATTATCCTGGTATGTGAAGTGGTTGTAGTTAGTAGGCTCCAATAGGAATAAGTAATATCATTGAGTAATTGGCAATTATAGATTTCAAATAGATATAGCAAGTAGAATCTCAGACACAGACTTTAGATAACCCTTATCCTTCCCAGAAACATGTGTCTAGAACCAATTAGTACATACAATCATAGGAGAATTTATATTTCCTTAATGAATGACGGGAGTTGAAATCCTTCCAGTGTGGATTGATTTATGGTTTCTTGAAGTAACTGAAGAGATGCAGGAATCCAAAGTTAAGTCTGTTTCTTTAGTGGCAGAGTAGAATGGAGCCAGAGGTACAGTACACATGAATTCAAATGAGCAGAGTTCTGCAATGAAACAGCAACCATGTAGTAAGACACGAGGCACATCAACCACGAGAGAGTGATTGAGCACCTGTGATCAGGTACAGCTTCCTTTTAACTCAGTAAGGGATGACATCACAAGCATATGAGGCCTAATCGCTAAATGTCGATCTGGCAGGAATAAAATATGGAGGAATTCCCAAACAACATGGGGGAATCCTGACAATGTGGCAGTGTATGTTTGCATGTGCATCAAACAAAAACATAACATGCAGACACACAGGGCCGTCTTTAACGCGGGGCAAAAGGGGCAGCTGCCCCGGGCCCAGTTGCTCCTGGGGGGCCCAAGGCAGCTGCCTCTTGAGCCCTGCTGGCCACTGCCCACAAATTCCATTCCCCCGATCTAATTCTTCACCTTCACTATGCGAGCGAGCGGCATTGCTGCATAGTGAAGGACTTACTTGTTGCTCCGCCTCCCGACCTCCCCTGCCCTTTGCGTGCGCCGCGCACTGTGACGTCACGTGGAGGCGGAGTCATGGCAACGCTAGGGTGAGCGTTGCCGTGACTCCGCCTCCTTCCCGAACTGCAGCGCGGCGCCTTCCGGAAATGCAGAGCGGCACCATCCTGAACAGCAGAGCGCGGCACCCACTCTAGCCTTTAGCCCAGCTGCCCAACTGATCCTGAGCCTGCTGGAGTCTTCAGAACTGTAAGGATTAAGTTACAGTAATATATATTGTTTTATGGGAGTAAGGGTGGTTAGAGGGGAGGGGGATGGGTGGTGAGGGGTGTTCAGAGGGGAGGGGTGGTGAGGGGTGTTTAGAGGGGAGGGGGAGGGGTGGTGAGGGGTGTTTAGAGGGGAGGGGGAGGGGTTGTGAGAGGTGTTTAGAGGGGAGGGGGAGGGGTATTTAGCGGGGAGGGGGAGGGGTGGTGAGGGGTGTTTAGAGGGGAGGGGGAGGGATGTTTAGAGGGGAGGGGGAGGGGTGGTGAGGGGTGTTTAGAGGGGAGGGGGAGGGGTGGTGAGGGGTGTTTAGAGGGGAGGGGGAGGGGTGGATGGAGGGGTTAGTTAGTAGTACAGTACTATCACATTGTTAAAAATAAAGTAATCTTTTAAATACTATATATTTGTGTCAAGTTGTGCTTTTTTAATTTTTATAATAATGATACAGCCATTTTATTTAATACTTTTGTGCTGATCCTTTTTTTCCTCTCTATATTCAAGGGACACTATAGTCACCAGAACCACAACAGCTAAACGTAGTAGTTCTGGTGTCTATAGCATGTCTCTGCAGGCTTTTTAATGTAAACACTGCCTTTTCAGAAAAAAAGGCAGTATTTACATTACTGCTGAGGAATACCTCTAGTGGCCACTCATCAGACGGCCACTAGAGGTGCTTCCTAATCCAGTGTTGCACAACGTGCAAAACTGGCATTCGCGCTAAACACTCCTCATAGAAATGCATTGATTCAAAGCATCTCTATGAGGCCACGCATGCGCAATAGCCTCCCAATGCTTCTCTATGGGAAAGCAGTGGGTCGGGTATGATATACATGTGCATATATGTGACATGTGACATTCATGTGCATTGTATTAAAAAGGTGATCTGTAATACACCCGGCCGGGTTCTTGTGAGTTATATTGCTGTAGAGCTTGTGATACTCACACACTCCACTTTTCTATGCATTTTATTCTAAGGTGATCTGTGATGTACTTGCACATCGCACATTACTGTGAGTTGTATTGCTGTGGAGCCGTGCGATACACTGACACACTTCACATTACTGTGAGTTGTATTAAAGGACCACTATAGTGCTAGGAAAACAAACTAATTTTCCCAGCACTATAGCATCTTTAGGTCCCCTCCACCCTTAGGGTGAAAGATATTGTTATTATGCTTGTTCTTCCAACAACATATAACTGTTAA
This sequence comes from Pelobates fuscus, assembly GCF_036172605.1. Classification (NCBI taxonomy): domain Eukaryota; kingdom Metazoa; phylum Chordata; class Amphibia; order Anura; family Pelobatidae; genus Pelobates; species Pelobates fuscus. Next base: position 259,041,796 of record NC_086317.1, read on the forward strand.
AATAAAAATATACTATAAGACCGAGGTTAAAAGAAGCTACAGGTGGCAAGTAGGTCAAGCTAAGGACTTATTTGTGAACCAGTTCTTTATGTTTACATTATTAAAGTTTACTACTCTACAAGTTGTGTGTTTTTTTTGGTATGTGTGTGTGTGGAGGGTGTGATTGCATGCTAGGGTGTGGGAAGGCGGGATCCAGGGGGCCCAAGTAAATTCTTGCCCAGGGTCCAATCAATATTAAAGACGGCCCTGCAGACACACTTCTGCAATCTAACACAAATATTAAATCCAAACACATCCTTGCATTCAAACTCCAAAATGATCTACAACCTTCACTCAAACACCAATACTACGCACAAATGTACATCTGCAACTAAAAGCATCCTCTTATTTAACAACCAGTTTTGTGTATGAGCAGTAAAAGGGAGTTAGCAGCGTATCATAGGGGAATGCTAACTGAATTTTGTAGACAGAAATTTAGAAATTGTGGTGGGACATAATCAAAATACTAAGATTTTAAATTTGTCATGTTTTTATGTAAATAACCATTATCTGTGCAGCTGAGGTTGCATATATTTTTTTCCTGTACCCGGCCGGACTGACATGAAGTGCACACTTAGACCATGGACATTGCGGCACACTGGGCATTTGCCCGGGTTTGCCTGAAAGCCAGTTCTAGCGTGCCATTAAGGTTGGTGTTTAGTGAGTGCGCTGGATCTTGTATGTTATAATATGAAGTTATGTACACTGTGTATTTTTATGTACAGACTATATAAGGGTAGGAGAAAGAAAGTTACAAAAGTAAAAATATGCACACCCAAACTTCTGTAGTGGTACAGCTGACGGAGACTGTAAGCTACAAACATATCCCTTCCACACCAGGAAGAGGCTCCACCAATTGGGAACCTCTCATTCTGATCTATGGAATCTGATATTATCCGTCAGTCTCCTTTCCATGAGTGGTTTAGAGGATAAATAGTTTATCCCCCAGCTCCAATTCTACTCATCAAATTGCTCAAAAACATAGTAGCTATAACATGGCTATCAGTTTATAAGCTGATATAGTAGCTATAACACTTAGTGTGCACTTCATTTCAGTCCGGCCGGGTACAGGAAGCAGAAGCTCCTGTACCGCGGACCGAATAGGAGCTCGGCCACCCACGCTACAGGGAAGGGGATGTGAGAAGAAGGGGGGGGGGAGAAGAACAGGGAGGGTGAAAAACACAGGGAGGGGGTGTGTGAAAACACGGGGGGGAGAAGAACAGGGGGGGGTGAAAAATACAGGGGGGGAGAAGAACAGAGGGAGGGGGGAGGTGGGGGTGTGTGAAAACACGGGGGGAGGGGAAGAAGAACACAGGGAGGGTGGGGGTGTGTGAAAAACACAGGGGGGGAGAAGAACAGGCGAGGAGAAGAACACAGGGAGGGTGGGTGTGTGTGAAAAACGGGGGGGGAGTGAGAAGAACATGGGGGGAGTGAGAAGGACACAGGGAGGGGGGAGGTGAAGAGAACACAGGGAGGGGGGTAAGAAGAGATCGCTAGGGGAGGGTGGGGGGAGAGGAGAGACCACTAAGGGGAAGGGAAGAGCTCTAAGGGACAGAAGGGAGAGCTCGATAGGACAGGGGGCAGGACAGGGAGCTTTTCCACACTACACGCACACACACACACACACACACACAATGTATCCCTATACACACACAGAAACACATCATGCTTCCCTTAAACAAAGAGAAACACACAATGCATCCATTACACACACACAATGCAACCCTTACACATAAAGACAATGCATCTTTTGCACACATACACAGAAACACACAATGCATCCCTTACACACACATGCAAACACAAACTGCTTCTCTTACATACACACAGAAACACGATGCATCTCTTATACACACTCAATGCACCCCTTACAGACACACACACTGCACCCCTTACATACACAGAAACACGCCTTGCATCCCTTATGCATACAAACACAGATTCACACAATGCATCCCTTACACACAACCAGAAACACACAATACATCCCTTATACACAAACACGCACTGCTTTCTATCCTTTACACAATAACACACTGCTTCCACTACACACAAACACACTGCATCACCTACACAAACTGATATCCCTATACACTACATTCCATGAACGCACACATTATAGATCCTCTACAATAACACATAACACATCCTCTACACACTCCACTCCCTGTGAGCGAACTCATGGGTGGAACATAGTGGAAGAGGAAGAAATATCGGTGTAGCGCTCTATGGTGGTAAATATATGGAAAACATGAAGGGAAACCTTGCTGTACCTTAATGGATATATATATACTTATGAATAGTCCCAATGTTTTCAGACTGACCTTAAACAGAGAACACAAATATACAAAACATAGTGTAACCTGTATACAGAATATACATTGAAATAAAGTGCATAGGTAACTAACTCATGGGTTACAAACACAGTTACAAACAGCCTCCAGAGATCCCGTTCTACACCAGACCAGTGGAGCCAAACTGCAGCCAGAGCCCAGTATCATTCTCATCTGATTGTAAGTAGGCAATCTAGAATATTATTAGTAACACTAATCTCTATTTTACTTCACATTAAAGGGACACTATTGTCCCCGAACCAGAGCTTAATGTAGTGGTTCTGGTGTCTATAGCCTATCACTGCAGGATTTTTAATGTAAACATACACTGTGTGCAGCACTGGCATTAGTTCATATGGCAGATTTTTTCCACGGGGAGGAAGGGGGGGCATAAATGTAATGACATCCATGCTTGGCCCCTTTTTGACAGTGTCATGAAGGGGAGGGGCATATTCATTATCAAGGCTCTGTACTTGGTCCCCTTCTATTTTCTCTTTATACTGCCTCTCTTGGCAAACACATTACCTCTTTTGGTTTCCACTACCACCTGTACGCAGATGACACCCAGATATATCTCTCCTCCCCGGACCTCTCCCCTGTCGTCCTGCAACATGTCACTGCTTGCCTTTCTTCCATCTCTGACTGGATGTCCTCCCACTTTCTGAAACTCAATCTCTCTAATACTGAGTTCCTTGTCTTTCCTCCTCCTAATACTGATCCTCCTCTTTCACTCTCCCTTCAAGTTTGTGGTACCCACATCAGTCCATCCTTGCAAGCACACTGTCTTGGCGTCATACTTGATTCTGGCCTCACCTTTGAGCCTCACATCCAGTATGTTGCCAAATCCTGTAGATTCCATCTTAAAAACATATCCTGCACAGGGCCGGCCTTAGGGGTGTGCGAGCTGTGCGGCCGCACAGGGTGCCATGGAGCTAAAAAAAACTGTACTGTGCGGCAGGGGCGGAGCTGAAAGCGCCGGAAAACTGCTGCAGGGGAAACAGGAAGGAGTCCCTGCTTCCCCACTAAACAGTCTCCAGGAGCTGCACTGCCTCCACAATGAACTCCACAGTTAACTGTCTGATTGTCAGTGTGATTGTGACTGTATGCTTCTGTGTGTGTGTGTGTCTGTGTGTGTGTGGGACTGTCTGCCTGTGTGTGTCTGTGTGTGTGTGTGTATGACTGTCTGTCTGTGTGTGTCTGTGTGTGTGTGTGTGTATGACTGTCTGCCTGTGTGTGTCCCTTCTCCATCTCTCCGCTCTGCCCATGACCACCTCCTGTCCGTGGTTCGCACCCATACGGCCAACTCACACTTACAGGACTTCTCGCGGGTGGCTCCCTTCCTATGGAATAGCCTGCCTACCGCCATCACACTCTGCCCTAGTCTTGCATCTTTTAAGAAGTGCCTTAAAATCCATCTCTTTAGGAAAGCTTATGGCCTCCCAGACAAACCTCTACCTCACATACCTGTCTCTTGCTCTCTCCTAAAAGGTAGCCCACCTTAATTGATTGCAAATTCCTGTCCTATTGTGTTTTACACCCCACCTCCTATAGAATGTAAGCTCGTTTGAGCAGGGTCCTCTCCAACCTATCGTTCCTGTAAGTTTTTTGTAATTGTCCTATTTATAGTTAAATCCCCCCTCTCATAATATTGTAAAGCGCTATGGAATCTGTTGGCGCTATGTAAATGGCAATAATAATAATAATAATAATAATAATCACATAAAGCCAGGGTGACCAGATTTTGGAGGAAAAAAAACACCTACTGGGGTGGGGCAGGATACGTAAATAGCATTTTCACAACCATGGTCTCAGGAAAACATGTTTGTATTACTGACACTATAGTGTTCATTTAGGCAAATTAAAGTAACATTCTGGTTACCATAACAACTTAATCTAAATTAAAATGCTATGATGCCAGGAGGCCCCTGAGCACTCTCTTTCCTTATGGGGGTTAAACCACTCTCACATGGCTTAAACCCAAAGGCTTCCTCCTGCTCCAGATCTCCAGATTGCTCAGTGGTATTCGACTTCTGAAACGGAGTATCAGGAAGTGCAGATTGACATCAGGCATGGATGCAGCTGATTGGCTATAGTGGTCAGCTGATGCTCTAAGCCAATCACTAGTTCCCGGTTCATAAAAATGTTTTACTTTTTTATGAGTGGGGATCTAGTGATTGGCTTAGAGTGCCAGCTGACCACTCTGCAGCACTCTGTACTTCCTGACACTCAGCAAATTAAAGTGAACACATTAACACTGATATTTTTTTTTACCTGAGGAGATGAGAAGGTCCAAAGTTTTCCTGCCAGGCCCAGGGACCAAAGCATTGTGATGTGGTGTCCAGAATGAAGTGAAGGATCACTTCACTTGTCCTTCCTGCTCCAATCTTCTTTTCTTCTCCTTCATTTAGCACAGTTTTCTCTTTATTCTGACACTGTCTTCTCTTTTGCTCCTTCTGCTCCTTTACCTTTCAGCTTCTTTTGCGCCCTTCTGCTCCTTTCTCTTTCTGATCCCTGTCTGCTACTTTTGCTCCCTTCTACTCCTTATGACCCTTCCTGCTACTTGTAGACACTTCCTGCTCATTTCTGTTCCTTTCTGCTCCTTCTCCTACTTTACCTTTGTGCTCCTTCTGCCCCTTCCAGCTCCTTGCAGACCCTTTCTGCTACTTGCAGACCCTTTCTGCTCATTTCTGTTCCTTTCTGCTCCTTCTCTTACTTTACATTTGTGCTCCTTCTGCTCCTTGCTGATCCTTTCTGCACCTTCTCCTACTTTACCGTTGTGCTCCTTGCTGCCCCTTCTCCTACTTTACCATTGTGCTCCTACTGATTATTTCTGCTCCTATACCTTTGTGCTCCCTACTGCCCCTTTCTGCTCCTTGCAGACCATTCCTGCTCATTTCTGTTACTTTCTACTCCTTCTCCTACTTTACCTTCTCCAGAGAAAAGGCAGTGTTTACATTGCCCCTAGGGAAACCTCCAAGTGGCCACTCCTCAGATGGCCACTGGAGGTGCCTCCTGGCTCATTGCTGCACAGTAGGCAGCAGTACCGCTCTGCATGGGGAAGCTGAATTTTCCTCATAGAGATGCATTGATTAAAATGCAGAGTGAGGCCAGCGCTGGCAGACCCGCGCGGGGCTGGAAAAAGGTGAGTTTTATTAACTTTTAAGAGGGGCGGGACAAGCCACCTAAATGGTGGGTTTTGCACTATAGGGTCAGGAATACATGTTTGTGTTCCTGACCCTATAGTGATCCTTTAATGTCCCTTCCTGCTTATTTCTGTTCCTTCTCCTTTCTGCTCCTTCACCTGTGTTGCTGTGTTAAAGTTGGTCTCTCATTACCTCAGTAGATAAATATGTATGTATATAAATTCTAAAATTTATAAATTCCTGCACAGTAAAACATTATACTAACACTAAGTAGGGACCTTGCACGTGCACAAGAATACAACACTGACGTCGGCCCATGGCAGATGAAGCACAGGAGGACCTGCAAGAGGACCTGCAGGAAGATCATGGTGGCAACCACAAGAGACAGGCTCCGGTAAGTAAAACTCACCTTCCTCTGCAGCTGCGACCACCGGACATCCTGCAGGGTCTTTGAAAAATATATGACTCCAGAGATTGACTGTGACGCTTTAAATGACCAGAGATACATTTATTGCTGATAATTAAGTACGAATATAAAGCTAAAAAAAAAAATGAATAAAACATGTCTCAGATTATTGAATTAAGCCAACAAATATTCAATTACTGCATGTTCCTGAATCTAACTGCAATTAATTTACTTTGTGTATGTGCATTTCAATAGCCTTTTCATGTACGCCAAATCACAAATGCTGTCTGGTATTTGCAGTATGGGAGATCACGTAACACATTCTGCTGCAGTGTAATAATGTATCCTGACATAGAAGCTCAGATCACTGCATGGTATTCCCAGTAAACTGCTACTAAGATACAGGGAACAAAGCTAAGGAAGGAATGATGTGTACACATACAACGCAGAGACTCTGGTCATCACAAATGCCATATAGGAAGAATAGGGTATGTCTGGCTGCAGAGACGCAGAAATCGCAGATGCCAAGACTTACCATGCTGTGCAGCCAGGAAAAAAAAAAACACACCCAGACACTAAATCACAGTAACACACCCTTCTGGAAAAGAACACAAACCAATGCTGGACAGAATAGGAAACAAGATGATGTTGAGATATTGTATTCTTAATTAAGACAAATTAATAGGATATTACCAAATAAAACCAGGGCAAGCTAACTATACTAAATAGCTCCTTACGCAAAAGTGTACATTTTCTCACATATATTCCATGCATACATAATTGCATTACAAGAATTAATATTGGTTAAAGCAGTGATTGTGCTTTAAAGTCATACAAATAGTGACACTATGAGAGCTTAATGAATGGTCCTCTTTAAAAGTACATGTAATTAGGTAGATGGAGAACATATTTTTCTCATATCAGTCCAACAGACATCCTCCTTGCACACTACACTAAATGCCAACTACTCCCCAATCATTTCCTATCAAGACATGTTCTTAAAAAGCATTCACTATGGCTAGTATTCTCTGCACCACTTTTATTTCATGGTTAGAAAAGACTTGGCAACCTGTTTCAAATGCGCAAAACTGGGAGGGCAAAACTCCAAGTTTTCTATTCAAAATGGATTGTTTGAATAGTTTTACCAATAGATACATTTCTGTTAAATAATTCTTCCAAATGTGGAAATTCTATGTTTCCACCTTGGACAATTCCTTCCAATCCAATATTAGAACAAGCTTGGTGCTTGGCAGAGGTGGTAGCGGATCGTGACCCTTTTCAAACATATCTTAAAACAAAAGTTATCTCTACATACTCACACTGCTATGGCGGAAATTGCATGGGTCCATCTTTCACACAACTCAAAGACAAGGTTCAACAGTTTTACATATACAGAATGATGTCCCTAGACTATTCTTTATTTTCTGTCATCAGTGTACTCCCTAATGTCTGTATTTAACAAAAAAAAATATTCAGGTTGTCACACATGCGATGGTACAGCATTTCATGCCTTGTATGATGATTGGTATTCCTTTTGCCCACTTTTTCACAGGCCTACCACATACGTCGGTATCGGCACACCTCAACCGACTTTGCTTATTTAAGGTAGATTACTTAATCTCTATTTGATTTTGTTACTGAAATGGCCCTGAACACAAATTGGAAGGCTTGGCCTTAAGTTACTTAAAAAGGGACTCCTCTCCTCCCCCCCCCCCCCATTCCCTACCTTACCTGATTGGTTCCAGGCGTATTGCTGGCCCACCCTCCACTCCCTCTATTCAACTCTATCTATGGTAGGCCCACTTATTTACAGGCCTACCACATACGTCGGTATCGGCACACCTCAACCGACTTATTAAAGGTAGATTACTTCATCTCTATTTCACTTTGTTACTGAAATGGCCCCGAACACAACTTTCAAATATCTAATTTAGTTTACAGTACAATTACTTTGAAACGTCTCCCTCTTCACTTGCACTCTTCACAGCAACTATCTAATGGACACATTCTCACAACATCCTATGGACTCACAACATCTTCAAAGCAGAATTAACAAACTTTATTTCCGCCTCTCCTTTATAGTCAAATTCAATGTTACAATTAGTAATGACTTTAATCAAAATCTTATTATTCCATATCCAATGCTTTCGTGTCTACATTAGCTCTGTTATAGTTCGTTATTCAGATTAAGACTCTGTATATATGACATGTACACCAAATTAACATTACTCACCACTGTCTTTTTCAAACTGGTAGGACAAATAGTCTAGTTCACATCTTTATAATTTCCTATCTCTACTATTGTGACATTCAGTGTGGGACAAGAGGGAGCAATTTGGGAAATGGCTAGCATGAAGGCAAGACAGCAATAGTTTATATCACTGGTGATGCTCCCGGCCATGAAAACTGGCCTGCATGAAGGTGATTATCACTCTTGTGCAGCTCATCCTTTTAGGGTGATGATACATTGTCCCAAATTTGGGACTGTTCTTCCATAGTCTGAAGACCATGGTTACCAACTATTAGTACAGCTGCCATTCCTGTCAACAATCTCTCTTATATACAATATAGACAATTGTTTATATACTCTATATACAATACAATTACTTATATACACTTCAGGTTGATGTTCCCTTCTGGTTACTGCTTGTAAATTATTTTACTGAGTTACAGTTTACAAAGTCGTATTCACTTCCCTTTTCTAAAAGAAAAAATCAAATGTAAAATTCAGATTATTTTTTTTTAAAACAAATCATTCTCCAAATTTGATCCCCAATGCAAATCAAGTAAACAACACTGACGACAAATACAATTGCAGTCAAAAATCCATATTTAACAACAATTCATAGAAAATGTGTTAGTAAGTAGCACAAGCATCTGGTATGAGGTGGGAAGAGAAAAAGGAGAGGAATGTAAGGTATAGAGAAGGGAATCAAATGGTAGTGCACTACAGCTACCAGGCCTAAATGGCATAAAAGTGCTCAGAATGAGAGGCCAATTGAGAGTTGGGCTGCTTATTCCATTGTGATGATATGGACTAGTGTGGTGTGAGGGGCTTGTTTCACATATCTGATTTGTATAGGGTTGTGGGAAGAGCTAATGTCAGGGTTTCTTTGCTGTTTTAAACAGCAACCCTTTTCTGTTTCAGTGATTGAGTTTCAGTTGCAATTACTATCAGCTCCTTCTGCTTGTTGCCACGGTTACTCACCTGTGAGTAGTAATCAACCCTGCTGCTAATCAGTTCTGCCTATTTAAACAGCTAAGCCCAGAACCTCCTTGCCCTTGCGTGGTTTCCTGTTTCCCAGATGTCTCCTTGTTCCTGTGTTTCCTGTTTGCTCCTGGTTCCTGACTCCGGCCTTGTTCCTGACTCCGCTGCTCTCCGTGCTCCTGATCCTGGCTTGTCTGACTACCCGCTCTGGTGACTGACCCCTGCTTGATTCCTGGACTTTGCTTTTGTTTATTATTTGTTATTTATTAATAAAGGTGTGTTTGCATCTACTTCTGTCTCTGTCTGGTTCCTGGTCCCTGACATTACGCAAGGGCCATGAATACAGATGGTACAGGCAAGACACCTATACCTAACCTGCTTACCCAGTGGGACCAGCAGAACCACCATTTGGACCAGTATGCCCATCTGGATCCAGTACCCGGCCAGCCTGCGATTGCGGCCGCCTCTGCCTCACTTCCTGTTCTAGCACCGGTTGTAGCCTCCAAACCTGTAGCGGCTAGAGAAATGACTGGGTCTGTCCCGCTCCCTCAGTATTTTGGGGGCAACCCAGCTCAGTGCAGAGAATTTATAAATCAAGTTAAAGGATACCTTAAAATCCTGCCCCAGGCATTTCCTACAGACAGTGACAAAGTTCACTTCATGATTTCTTTGCTGTCTGGAAAGGCCCTAGCTTGGGCAAAACCTCTCTGGGAGGCAGAGAGGCCTATTATTTACAATTACCCTGAATTTGTTGCGTCCTTTAAAAGGGTTTTTGATATTCCAGCTCGCTCCACCCCTACTGCCGAACTACTCATGCCTAATGCTCAGGGCACAAAAACTATTGTCGAGTATGCCAGTGAATTCCGTACCATGGCAGCAGAGGGTGACTGGAACAACGAGACTCTCGTGGCTGCCTTTGCACAGGGTCTCTCCGATGTGTTTAAAAATGAGATTGCAGCCAGAGAGTTACCTAAAGATCTCGAGGAACTGATCTCATTTGTCACCCTCATTGACATCAGACTCCGAGAGAGATCCTCATCCAGGGAGCGCCGGCGGAGGCCTCCTGTATATTTGGCACCAAGCTTTTCTTGCCCACCCAAACCTCCCTCACCTCCTATGCCTCCTGGGCCTGAGTCCTCTGTCTGTGTGGAGCTAAGGCGGTTAGGCTTCTCACGCCTCTCGGTCGAGGAGCGAGCCTTTAGGAGGAGGGAGGGCCTGTGCCTATACTGCGGACACCACGGTCACATGTTAAAGTTTTGCCCGATCCGTCCGGCAAAGGGTCCGCACCCAAGATACTGTCAGGGGCAGATCTTGGGTGGTCTTTCTGCAGACCCAGAGATATGTGTGGGCAAACCCTTGGTGCCTATTATCCTCTCCTGGCCTGATTCATCCATTGAGACCCGGGCATTTCTTGATTCTGGGGCCGCAGGCTTGTTTATAGATTGTGCATTTGCAGCAAAGCACTCTATACCCTTACAGTCTCGCAACTTCCCACTAGCCTTCGAAGCCATCGATGGCAGACCAATACAGCCAACCCACGTGACCCAAGAAACCGTGCCCATATCTCTGGCTGTAGGGGCTCTACATCATGAGACGATCCAATTCCAGGTCATTTCCTCTCCATATTACCAGGTTGTTTTGGGATACCCTTGGTTACAGAAGCATAACCCCACAATTGATTGGCGCAAAGCTGAGATATTATCATGATCCCAGCAATGCACATTGTCCTGTCTCCAGAAACCGGTCAAAGTTTTGGGCGCATGTTCTTCCTCTTCCTTACCCGCTGAGTACCAAGAATTCCAAGATGTATTTGACAAGGGTCAAGCCAGCGTTCTGCCACCACACCGTCCGTATGACTGTGGTATCGAACTCCAACCGGGTACCAATCCTCCCCGGGGCCGGATTTACCCACTGTCTGTAGCAGAGAATCGAGCCATGGAGGAGTATGTTACCGATGCACTGTCTAAGGGTTTTATTCGGAAGTCATCTTCTCCTGCCGGGGCCGGCTTTTTCTTTGTAAAGAAAAAAGATGGCGAGTTGAGACCCTGTATCGACTATAGGGGTCTCAATCGCATTACTATTAAGAATGCCTACCCCATTCCATTAATCACGGAGTTATTTGACCGCCTCAAGGGAGCAACGGTCTTCACCAAACTTGATCTGAGAGGGGCATATAATCTCGTCCGGATAAAAGAGGACCACGAATGGAAAACCGCATTTAACACCAGGAGCGGCCATTACGAATACCTAGTAATGCCCTTTGGTCTTTGCAATGCTCCGGCGGTTTTCCAAGAATTTATAAATGACGTCCTGCGAGATATGCTGCAGCAATGCGTGGTGGTTTATCTTGATGATATTCTGATCCATTCCACATCTCTCGAGAACCATCACGCAGACGTTTCTCGTGTTCTACATAGACTTAGAGAGAATAATCTGTTCTGCAAATTGGAGAAATGTGAGTTTCACTGCAAACAGGTCACATTCTTGGGATATGTTATCTCAGATGCTGGATTCTCTATGGATCCAGAGAAACTTTCGGCTGTACTAAAATGGCCTCGACCTACGGGTCTTCGCTCTATACAACGTTTTCTGGGCTTCGACAATTATTATCGGAAGTTCATACGCAACTTTTCTTCCTTGGTTAAACCTCTCACGGACATGACCAGGAGAGATGCTGATCCACAGCATTGGTCACAGGAAGCCATTACTGCCTTTGAGTCTCTCAAAGTCGCCTTTGCTGCTGCTCCTATACTGGCACACCCTAACCCTGCCTTACCATTCATTCTTGAGGTCGATGCGTCTGAGACAGGAGTGGGCGCCCTCCTGTCTCAACGTCCTAACCCAGAGAGCTCCAGGCATCCGTGCGGGTATTTCTCGAGGAAATTGAACCCGGCGGAATGCAATTACCAGATTGGTGATAGAGAACTTCTAGCCATAATTTTAGCTCTCAAAGAATGGAGGCACCTTCTTGAGGGTACTTCAGTGCCAATCCTCATACTCACAGACCACAAGAATCTAACATATCTTTCGGAAGCTAAGCGACTTTCCCCCCGGCAAGCTAGATGGGCTCTCTTCCTATCAAGATTCAATTATGTGGTTTCTTACTTGCCCGGTACAAAAAACATTCGGGCTGATGCCTTGTCTCGACAGTTCTCCCCTCCATCTAGAGAGGAGATAACCCCTACTCCTGTGATTCCTCCGGACCATATACTGGCAACCATCTGTACTAACCTCACCTCACCCCTAGGCGAGGAGATTCTGGCTGCACAAAGTAATGCTCCTCCAGAGAAACCTAATGGCCGTTGTTTTGTACCTATTAACCTCCGTACGAAACTATTGAGTACATACCACGACCCCAAAGCAGCTGGACATCCAGGCAAAAAACAGTTAATCTGGTCCGTATCCCGGCAATTTTGGTGGCCTGGTCTCCGTTCGGATGTCACCGCTTTTGTAGCTGCCTGTCCTGTGTGCGCTCAAAATAAAACCCCACGACGCCCTCCAGTGGGTCTCCTGCAAACCATACCTAATGGTGAACGACCCTGGACCCACTTGTCCATGGATTTTATCGTAGATCTTCCGGTCTCCCGTGGCAATACAGTCGTTCTCATGGTTGTTGACCGATTCTCGAAGATGTCGCATTGCATTCCCTTGAAAAAACTACCAACTTCCCAGGAACTTGCAACAATTTTTGGTCGGGAGATCTTTCGTTTGCATGGGTTACCCAAAGTGATAGTCTCAGATAGGGGTAACCAGTTCGTGTCCAGATTTTGGAGAGCTTTTTGTAAGCAAATGGGAATTCAGCTTTCCTTCTCCTCGGCCTACCACCCGCAATCCAATGGTGCAGCGGAACGAGCTAACCAAACACTGGAACAGTTTCTGCGTTGCTACATTTCTGACCACCAGAACAACTGGTCTGATCTGCTACCCTGGGCGGAGTTTGCCCACAATAGTGCGATTAATGCCTCCTCCCGGCTATCCCCATTCCTGGCAAACTATGGGTTTCAACCGTCCATGTTGCCTGATACGTTCTTGCCACAGGAGATACCGGCATTGGAGGAACATCTCAGGGAACTCCGTTCCACTTGGGTGCAGGTCCAGAGTTCTTTGCAACGCGCAATGCAGAACTACAAACTCCAGGCCGACCGCAGACGCCTTCCTGCACCTACCTATCAGGTCGGAGAGAGGGTCTGGCTGTCTTCCCGCAACCTACGCCTCCGTGTTCCCTCACAAAAACTGGCACCCCGATACGTTGGGCCATTTCGTATACTTCGAAGGGTTAACCCTGTAGCTTACGCACTTGACCTTCCTGCTAACATGCGCATCTCAAATGTTTTCCATGTTTCCCTCTTGAAACCGTTGGTTTGTAATCGCTACACCACCTCAGTGCCACGTCCACGTCCTGTTCTGATTGACAATCATGAGGAATATGAAATACGCAGCATCATTGACTCACGGGTCTTCAGAGGACAGATCCAATACTTGGTGCACTGGAAAGGATACGGTCCAGAGGAACGCTCCTGGGTTCCTGCCTCTGATGTCCATGCACCATCCCTCCTTCGTTCATATCACGCCCGCTTCCCCATGAAGCCCGGACCCACCAACAGAGATGGGGGGAGTCGTTGAGGGGGAGGTACTGTCAGGGTTTCTTTGCTGTTTTAAACAGCAACCCTTTTCTGTTTCAGTGATTGAGTTTCAGTTGCAATTACTATCAGCTCCTTCTGCTTGTTGCCACGGTTACTCACCTGTGAGTAGTAATCAACCCTGCTGCTAATCAGTTCTGCCTATTTAAACAGCTAAGCCCAGAACCTCCTTGCCCTTGCGTGGTTTCCTGTTTCCCAGAAGTCTCCTTGTTCCTGTGTTTCCTGTTTGCTCCTGGTTCCTGACTCCGGCCTTGTTCCTGACTCCGCTGCTCTCCGTGCTCCTGATCCTGGCTTGTCTGACTACCCGCTCTGGTGACTGACCCCTGCTTGATTCCTGGACTTTGCTTTTGTTTATTATTTGTTATTTATTAATAAAGGTGTGTTTGCATCTACTTCTGTCTCTGTCTGGTTCCTGGTCCCTGACATTACGCAAGGGCCATGAATACAGATGGTACAGGCAAGACACCTATACCTAACCTGCTTACCCAGTGGGACCAGCAGAACCACCATTTGGACCAGTATGCCCATCTGGATCCAGTACCCGGCCAGCCTGCGATTGCGGCCGCCTCTGCCTCACTTCCTGTTCTAGCACCGGTTGTAGCCTCCAAACCTGTAGCGGCTAGAGAAATGACTGGGTCTGTCCCGCTCCCTCAGTATTTTGGGGGCAACCCAGCTCAGTGCAGAGAATTTATAAATCAAGTTAAAGGATACCTTAAAATCCTGCCCCAGGCATTTCCTACAGACAGTGACAAAGTTCACTTCATGATTTCTTTGCTGTCTGGAAAGGCCCTAGCTTGGGCAAAACCTCTCTGGGAGGCAGAGAGGCCTATTATTTACAATTACCCTGAATTTGTTGCGTCCTTTAAAAGGGTTTTTGATATTCCAGCTCGCTCCACCCCTACTGCCGAACTACTCATGCCTAATGCTCAGGGCACAAAAACTATTGTCGAGTATGCCAGTGAATTCCGTACCATGGCAGCAGAGGGTGACTGGAACAACGAGACTCTCGTGGCTGCCTTTGCACAGGGTCTCTCCGATGTGTTTAAAAATGAGATTGCAGCCAGAGAGTTACCTAAAGATCTCGAGGAACTGATCTCATTTGTCACCCTCATTGACATCAGACTCCGAGAGAGATCCTCATCCAGGGAGCGCCGGCGGAGGCCTCCTGTATATTTGGCACCAAGCTTTTCTTGCCCACCCAAACCTCCCTCACCTCCTATGCCTCCTGGGCCTGAGTCCTCTGTCTGTGTGGAGCTAAGGCGGTTAGGCTTCTCACGCCTCTCGGTCGAGGAGCGAGCCTTTAGGAGGAGGGAGGGCCTGTGCCTATACTGCGGACACCACGGTCACATGTTAAAGTTTTGCCCGATCCGTCCGGCAAAGGGTCCGCACCCAAGATACTGTCAGGGGCAGATCTTGGGTGGTCTTTCTGCAGACCCAGAGATATGTGTGGGCAAACCCTTGGTGCCTATTATCCTCTCCTGGCCTGATTCATCCATTGAGACCCGGGCATTTCTTGATTCTGGGGCCGCAGGCTTGTTTATAGATTGTGCATTTGCAGCAAAGCACTCTATACCCTTACAGTCTCGCAACTTCCCACTAGCCTTCGAAGCCATCGATGGCAGACCAATACAGCCAACCCACGTGACCCAAGAAACCGTGCCCATATCTCTGGCTGTAGGGGCTCTACATCATGAGACGATCCAATTCCAGGTCATTTCCTCTCCATATTACCAGGTTGTTTTGGGATACCCTTGGTTACAGAAGCATAACCCCACAATTGATTGGCGCAAAGCTGAGATATTATCATGATCCCAGCAATGCACATTGTCCTGTCTCCAGAAACCGGTCAAAGTTTTGGGCGCATGTTCTTCCTCTTCCTTACCCGCTGAGTACCAAGAATTCCAAGATGTATTTGACAAGGGTCAAGCCAGCGTTCTGCCACCACACCGTCCGTATGACTGTGGTATCGAACTCCAACCGGGTACCAATCCTCCCCGGGGCCGGATTTACCCACTGTCTGTAGCAGAGAATCGAGCCATGGAGGAGTATGTTACCGATGCACTGTCTAAGGGTTTTATTCGGAAGTCATCTTCTCCTGCCGGGGCCGGCTTTTTCTTTGTAAAGAAAAAAGATGGCGAGTTGAGACCCTGTATCGACTATAGGGGTCTCAATCGCATTACTATTAAGAATGCCTACCCCATTCCATTAATCACGGAGTTATTTGACCGCCTCAAGGGAGCAACGGTCTTCACCAAACTTGATCTGAGAGGGGCATATAATCTCGTCCGGATAAAAGAGGACCACGAATGGAAAACCGCATTTAACACCAGGAGCGGCCATTACGAATACCTAGTAATGCCCTTTGGTCTTTGCAATGCTCCGGCGGTTTTCCAAGAATTTATAAATGACGTCCTGCGAGATATGCTGCAGCAATGCGTGGTGGTTTATCTTGATGATATTCTGATCCATTCCACATCTCTCGAGAACCATCACGCAGACGTTTCTCGTGTTCTACATAGACTTAGAGAGAATAATCTGTTCTGCAAATTGGAGAAATGTGAGTTTCACTGCAAACAGGTCACATTCTTGGGATATGTTATCTCAGATGCTGGATTCTCTATGGATCCAGAGAAACTTTCGGCTGTACTAAAATGGCCTCGACCTACGGGTCTTCGCTCTATACAACGTTTTCTGGGCTTCGACAATTATTATCGGAAGTTCATACGCAACTTTTCTTCCTTGGTTAAACCTCTCACGGACATGACCAGGAGAGATGCTGATCCACAGCATTGGTCACAGGAAGCCATTACTGCCTTTGAGTCTCTCAAAGTCGCCTTTGCTGCTGCTCCTATACTGGCACACCCTAACCCTGCCTTACCATTCATTCTTGAGGTCGATGCGTCTGAGACAGGAGTGGGCGCCCTCCTGTCTCAACGTCCTAACCCAGAGAGCTCCAGGCATCCGTGCGGGTATTTCTCGAGGAAATTGAACCCGGCGGAATGCAATTACCAGATTGGTGATAGAGAACTTCTAGCCATAATTTTAGCTCTCAAAGAATGGAGGCACCTTCTTGAGGGTACTTCAGTGCCAATCCTCATACTCACAGACCACAAGAATCTAACATATCTTTCGGAAGCTAAGCGACTTTCCCCCCGGCAAGCTAGATGGGCTCTCTTCCTATCAAGATTCAATTATGTGGTTTCTTACTTGCCCGGTACAAAAAACATTCGGGCTGATGCCTTGTCTCGACAGTTCTCCCCTCCATCTAGAGAGGAGATAACCCCTACTCCTGTGATTCCTCCGGACCATATACTGGCAACCATCTGTACTAACCTCACCTCACCCCTAGGCGAGGAGATTCTGGCTGCACAAAGTAATGCTCCTCCAGAGAAACCTAATGGCCGTTGTTTTGTACCTATTAACCTCCGTACGAAACTATTGAGTACATACCACGACCCCAAAGCAGCTGGACATCCAGGCAAAAAACAGTTAATCTGGTCCGTATCCCGGCAATTTTGGTGGCCTGGTCTCCGTTCGGATGTCACCGCTTTTGTAGCTGCCTGTCCTGTGTGCGCTCAAAATAAAACCCCACGACGCCCTCCAGTGGGTCTCCTGCAAACCATACCTAATGGTGAACGACCCTGGACCCACTTGTCCATGGATTTTATCGTAGATCTTCCGGTCTCCCGTGGCAATACAGTCGTTCTCATGGTTGTTGACCGATTCTCGAAGATGTCGCATTGCATTCCCTTGAAAAAACTACCAACTTCCCAGGAACTTGCAACAATTTTTGGTCGGGAGATCTTTCGTTTGCATGGGTTACCCAAAGTGATAGTCTCAGATAGGGGTAACCAGTTCGTGTCCAGATTTTGGAGAGCTTTTTGTAAGCAAATGGGAATTCAGCTTTCCTTCTCCTCGGCCTACCACCCGCAATCCAATGGTGCAGCGGAACGAGCTAACCAAACACTGGAACAGTTTCTGCGTTGCTACATTTCTGACCACCAGAACAACTGGTCTGATCTGCTACCCTGGGCGGAGTTTGCCCACAATAGTGCGATTAATGCCTCCTCCCGGCTATCCCCATTCCTGGCAAACTATGGGTTTCAACCGTCCATGTTGCCTGATACGTTCTTGCCACAGGAGATACCGGCATTGGAGGAACATCTCAGGGAACTCCGTTCCACTTGGGTGCAGGTCCAGAGTTCTTTGCAACGCGCAATGCAGAACTACAAACTCCAGGCCGACCGCAGACGCCTTCCTGCACCTACCTATCAGGTCGGAGAGAGGGTCTGGCTGTCTTCCCGCAACCTACGCCTCCGTGTTCCCTCACAAAAACTGGCACCCCGATACGTTGGGCCATTTCGTATACTTCGAAGGGTTAACCCTGTAGCTTACGCACTTGACCTTCCTGCTAACATGCGCATCTCAAATGTTTTCCATGTTTCCCTCTTGAAACCGTTGGTTTGTAATCGCTACACCACCTCAGTGCCACGTCCACGTCCTGTTCTGATTGACAATCATGAGGAATATGAAATACGCAGCATCATTGACTCACGGGTCTTCAGAGGACAGATCCAATACTTGGTGCACTGGAAAGGATACGGTCCAGAGGAACGCTCCTGGGTTCCTGCCTCTGATGTCCATGCACCATCCCTCCTTCGTTCATATCACGCCCGCTTCCCCATGAAGCCCGGACCCACCAACAGAGATGGGGGGAGTCGTTGAGGGGGAGGTACTGTCAGGGTTTCTTTGCTGTTTTAAACAGCAACCCTTTTCTGTTTCAGTGATTGAGTTTCAGTTGCAATTACTATCAGCTCCTTCTGCTTGTTGCCACGGTTACTCACCTGTGAGTAGTAATCAACCCTGCTGCTAATCAGTTCTGCCTATTTAAACAGCTAAGCCCAGAACCTCCTTGCCCTTGCGTGGTTTCCTGTTTCCCAGAAGTCTCCTTGTTCCTGTGTTTCCTGTTTGCTCCTGGTTCCTGACTCCGGCCTTGTTCCTGACTCCGCTGCTCTCCGTGCTCCTGATCCTGGCTTGTCTGACTACCCGCTCTGGTGACTGACCCCTGCTTGATTCCTGGACTTTGCTTTTGTTTATTATTTGTTATTTATTAATAAAGGTGTGTTTGCATCTACTTCTGTCTCTGTCTGGTTCCTGGTCCCTGACAGCTAATTAACCTGCAAGATGGTAGGACCTATAACAATTGATCTAGAGAGTAAGGAGGGAGTCTATCTGTAATAAGTGGGCTAAAATGGTTTATTTAGTTATTTATAAAATATTTTACCAGGAAAGATACATTGAGATTTCTCTCGTTTTCAAGTATGTCCTGGGACAACAAATCATTGCATTGTTACAATTAGGGTACAATAAAATACGAAAACAATATTAAGGTGCATTCTGTTTTGAGGTATGTAGAGAGGGATCTCTTAAAGGACTTTAGGCTTAGGGAAGATTTTTTTTCTTTTTTTTTCTTTTTTTGCAGTGCATATGAGGGTAACATACAGGCATGTGGTACCCTAAAGGCAGTCCACATGCAGGTTTCAGAACAATGATAGCATAACATTGAGAGCATCGGGGTACGTTAGAACAGTGCACTAATTTTGTATTTAGGTACAAGCTTGAATCATGCTTAATCAGCATATAGGGTATAGAGATGCAAAGGCAAGGCGAATATGTCGAAAACTCTGAATATATGCTGCAGTTAAGCTATTCAAGAAACAAATGGAGTTTTCTGAATATTAAATGCTTGGAACATGCTAGGCAGATATGGTGAGGCAGAGACTGTTGGAGCCACTGTGTTACTAAATGGAGGGAGAGTGGTGTGTCATGTGTGGGGGAGACCATTAGTAGAAACAGGCTGGGTTCATGGCATCTCAGACCAAACGGTGGTACTTATGCTGCAAATAGGCTGGTGTCTGGTATATAGTATGTCAGGCTAGGCCTTCACAACTTAACTTATCCTAGGGGGATCTTGCCTAGCGAGGAGACAGGATTTTAGGCTACAATAGATCCTAGGAAAATATAACAAACTTATGCGTTATGGTTTAGCTAATCGGAAGGTGTGTTACCCAGCACTCCAGCCAAAGTTAACTTAAGAGTCTCAGTGCAGCCCACAGCCCACGCCAGCTGCTGGTATGGTTTTGGCCCCCAGAGTGGCCTTGTCAGAGTTGCCCAGAGGTAATGTCCACAGGTTGGTATTGTTTCTCCCAGTCAGGGTCTGTGTGCAATGGCCGCTGGAGACAGGCGGGTATGTTGTGTTTTGGCGGATTCGCCGTTCCATTCGGGTGTTTCCTCTGCGTCCCAGTTTCCTGCCTCTCCGGCTCCGGGCCTTAGTGAGAGCCCTCGCCTTGTGTCCATGGAGCCTCCCAATCTCGGTGGTTGGCTCGGAGGCCCGCGGGTTCTCCCTGTCCCGGGTGTCCCCACGGGTGAATGGACAGCATGGAGTGAACTCCTGGTGGGCTCCCAGCCCAGAAGGGTGTTGGGCAGTCAGGACTGCAGTTTCAAACGCCCTCTTGGTGGGTGCTGCTGGCTTGATTTCCGTCTTGGTTTCACAGGCTTCCCTCCACTCCAGTGTTGATAGGCCCAAGTTGCTCCGCTTCAGTTGCGGTATGGCGGCCATTTTGGTAGCGCTGTGCTGGTTGCTCATGTGTCGCTCGCTTGTCTGTAATGAGGTAAGCGGTTGTAGTCTGGCCTCCAGCTTGCGCCAGAAATTGTCAAAAATTGCATCCAACCTCTGTAGGGTCCCTTGCTGTGGATCTGCAGGCTTGGGGGGACGTGTGGCATCCGCCATGCTGGTTGCCGCGTCGTGTTGCGTGCTTTTCAGTGCAGTCCCCCACTGCACCCTCTCTGGTCTTAGTTTGCCTCCGTGATGTGGACTGCGATCACCCCCGACGGTCCAGGGGGGGAGTAACGGGGCTCCTGCTTGCTATGCACCGGCATCTTGTAGCGCCGGACCGGGAGATCGGCCGCCTCTCCCGCTCTATGAGCGCCAGGCCTCATGTTAGAAGTCAGTCGGCCAGCCGGCCAGCCGGCCTCAGATTGGTTGCAGACCTCAGTGTCAGTTTAGTGCCCCTTTGTGGGTCAGGTAAGTCTATTTGGGTTACCAGTTTTGAGTTGTTTAGGGCCATAAATGACAGAAATTGCCCTATTGTTTGAGGAGCTCTGCAGTAGCACATCTGTCTTCCATGCTGGTCAGGCCCCGCCCCCCAGGGAAGATTTTTAATTGTGCAGGAGGTCGTTCCACAATTGCGGTGCTCTGTAGGAGAAGGAGGATCGGACTGCTGTCTTTTTGTATTGAGGTAGACAGAGTAAAGTGTTGGTACTGGATTGGAGGTTATAGGAAGTGGGAACAGCCGGGGAAAGCGTTGTGATCATGTAGGGTGGGAGTTTCCCAGAAAAGCTCTTAAGCACAAGGCTGGAAAGATGAAGGGTGCGTCTGGATTCCAGCGAGAGCCAGTTTAGTTATTTTAGCATGTCACAAAGGTGGGTCCTGTAATTACATTGTAGCACAAATCGGCAGAACGAGTTATACAATGTGTTGAGTTTATTAATGTGGGATTGCGATGCAGATGCATATACTACATCCCCATAATCAATGATTGGCATCAGCATTTGCTGTAAAATCTTTTCCTTTACTGTAGGGCTTAGGCAGGATTTGTTTCTGTAGAGGGCACCTAGTTTTGGATAAAGTTTAGATGCAAGCTTTTCTATGTGCAGGCCAAAAGATAGATTGGGGTCTAACATCATACCCAAGTAATTAAAAGAGTGGACTGCGGTCAGTGTGCCATTTGAATTTGTTCTGATGGATAGGTGGGAATTGTGTAATTTGTGTAATTTAGGTACTGTTCCAAAGATCATTGTGACAGTTTTGTCAGTGTTCAGGAAGAGTTTGTATTTTGCGATCCACTTTTCTACCTCTGTAAACTGGTCTTGGAGCACAGCCTCAAGCTGCGGTAGATTGGATTTGCTCGTATAGATTACCGTGTCATCTGCGTACATGTGTACATTTGAGGATTTGCAGACATTAGGCAGATCATTTATAAATAATGTAAATAGTAGGGGGCCGAGAATGGATCCTTGGGGAACACCACACGTGACTGGGAGAGGGAGGGAGTCGCTGTCAGAAATGGACACATATTGCCAGCGATCTGATACATATGATCAAAACCAGTTTAGCGAATGATCACCAATACCTGAGTTTTTGAGTTTGTGCAGTAGAATGTCGTGGTCTACTGTGTCAAAGGCCTTTGCAAAATCAAGGAAAATAGCTCCAGTTAGGTCTCCTTGTTCCATGCCAGTTTGGATGTCATTGCAAACTTTTAAGAGGGCAGTTGTAGTGGAGTGATTCTGGCGAAAGCCCGATTGACCAGGGGTCCGATAGTTTGATTGTTGGTAGTACTCACATAGTTGTGTATGGACAAATTTTTCTAAGATTTTTGACAATACCAGGAGCAATGATATAGGGCGATAGTTAGAAACCAAAGTAGTGTCACCACTTTTATGGATAGGCACTACTCTCGCAGTCTTCCAAAGTTTGGGTATGTATCCAGACACCAAGGATTCGTTAATTAGAGTTGCGACGGGTTTAGCAATTGCCGGTGCACTGAACTTCAACAGCATTGCTGGGATTTGATCAGGTCTGGACTGGTTTTTAATTTTTAGATTATTAAGATGTTTTTCAATGACACTAACAGGTACAGGTCTAAAAAGGAACTTGTCTATATTGGGACTTTGCAAATTTAGTGGGACCTGATCCACATTTGTAGTTTCAGGATGCATGTCATTTATTAGCTTGGCAATCAGGGCAGTAGAGCATCCGACAAAATAACTGTTAAAGGCATTTGCTACATCTAAAGGAAGTTGCAGGGTTTGGTTATCCACTTTGACAGTGGAGGGTTGGGAGTGGATTGGGGGAGTTTGTAGTTTATTTATGACTTTCCAAAAGTTTCTAGGGTTTGAGATGTTATTGTTCAGATTGTCATAGAAATATTGGGCCTTGGCCAATTTTATCTGTTTTGTGCATATATTTCGCCATTGTCTATACGCACAGTGATCATTCATAGAGCCAGTACGCTTAAACTTTGACCACAAAGAATCCCGAAACTGGTACATTTGGATGAGGTCAGCTGTGATCCAGTTCATATGTGCTCCTTTTACCCTCACCTTACGCAGTGGGGCATGCAAATTCCAAATTTGTAGGCGTTCAGACTGAAAGAATTCAACAGCACAGTCTAGATCTGGGATAATGTTTAATCTGTGCCATGGGAGTTTCTTGATGTCCTTTAGAAAGGATTCAAGATTACATTTTTTGAAGGACCTAGTTATTTTAACCTTGAGAGAGGATTTAATAGCCTTTATTTTGCGCACACAGTACACTAAACAGTGAACTCTGAAAGTGTTTGGGAGAACACCGGCCTCCTGGATTCTATCAGGAGAAGTGGAGAGAATCCAATCTAGCAGGGTATGGTTATGGCTTTTAATGTTTATGCGAGTTGGGGAGGAGATTAATACAGTGAGGGAAAAAAAATATTTGATACTTCCTGATTTTGAACGTTTGCCCGCTGACAAAGAAACGATCAGTCTATAATTTTAATGGTAGGTGAGAGACAGAATAACAAAAAATAAAATCCAGAAAAACGCATGGCAAAAAAGTTATAAATTGATTTGCATGTCAATGAGTGAAATAAGTATTTGACCCCTTCGACTTAGTACTTGGTGGCAAAACCCTTGTTGGCAATCATGGAGGTCAGACGTCTCTTGTAATTGGCCACCAGGTTTGCACACATCTCAGGAGGGATTTTGTCCCACTCCTCTTTGCAGATCCTCTCCATGTCATTAAGGTTTCGAAGCTGATATTTGTCTGCTGGGGCCATTTTTAGTTGCCACAGACATTTTGATGAGCTGTTTGCAGCTCTGGAAGTCAGTACTACAAGCATCTTTTTAAATGAGCATTTGACTGCCTATATAGCAATCGTGGCGTGAGCTGCGTTAACACAGAAACACAGACACACAGCGACATACATACAGATACACAGAGGCACAGAAAGACACACTGACACACATGTAGATACACAGATACATGCACTGAAACACATACAAATACAGACACACAGAGAAAAACACTGACATTTATGCAGATACACAGACACAGAGATAAACACTGACACAAATACAAACACGCATACACACACAAATACTGATACACAGACACACATACTGGGCAACATTTACACATTTTTAGCCACCCACCTGTTTCTTACCTTTATGACGTCATATTCTGTCCCCGGTTTCATTAAGCTGAGCGCTGGGAACAGAATAGCCAGGAGCCAGCTCACCCCTGCGGCCGCCAGAAAAGCCAGGAGCCAGCTCCCCCCTGTGGCCGCCAGAACAACCAGGAGCCAGCTCCCCCCTGTGGCCGCTAGAACAGCCAGGAGCCAGCTTCCCCCTGCGGCCACCAGAACAGCCAGGAGCCAGCTCCCCCCTGCGGCCACCAGAACAGCCAGGAGCCAGCTCCCCCCTGCGGCAAGCAGAACAGCCAGGAGCCAGCTCACCCCTGCGGCCACCAGAACAGCCAGGAGCCAGCTCACCCCTGCGGCCACCAGAACAGCCAGGAGCCAGCTCCCCTCTGCGACCACCAGAACAGCCAGGAGCCAGCTCCCCCCTGCGACTGCCAGAACAGCCAGGAGCCAGCTCCCCCCCTGCGGCCGCCAACACACCTGACCCAGCTGTCTGTGCTGCATGACTCCCTGGCAGGTCGCCCACAGGTAGCTATATTATGTGTCAGTCTGTCAGTGTGAGTGTATGTGTGTGTCTGTCTGTCATGGTGTGTGTGTCTGTCATGGTGTGTGTGTCTGTCTGTCATGGTGTGTGTATCTCTCATGGTATGTGTGTCTGTCATGGTGTGTGTGTGTGTCATGATGTGTGTGTCTGTCTGTCATGGTGTGTGTGTCTGTCATGGTATGTGTGTGTCTGTCATGGTGTGTGTCTGTCTGTCATGGTGTGTGTCATGGTGTGTGTCTGTCTGTCATGGTGTGTGTGTGTGTGTGTCTGTGTAATGGTGTGCGTTTGTATTCATTATATTTTTATGTTCTCCCCCCCCCTTTTTCCTTGAGTTATCTTGATTACTCATATGCAAGGACCATTTCATAAACGATATAGGGGTCTGAGACATTGTTGTAAGTCATCCACAGTGAATATGAACTGTATTGAGGAAAACCGCATATGAAAGCAATGGAACGCATTAACACTGTAAGTGGAACGCATAAATGCGGAAGTGGGGGAATTCAATTACAACGGCATCAGAGTCCGGAGTGGCAGATTAATTGGATGAATACGATTGGTTTATGGGCGAAGGGGGCGGGTTCCTTGTACTCGGTTTCCGCGCCAAATTTCCTTTTTAAATGTTTATGGAGCTTGTTTATTGTATTGCACCTGAGAAATACATATTGTAACGTCGAAACGCGTTGTGCTCGTTATTTTGGCATCACAGAATCCTGAATGTAAGATTTTATATGTTTTTTTTAATAAATGATACTTTTGTTACATTCCTAATTGGTGTTTGCCTTATTTTGAGGATCAAGCTCTATCCTTCTGGAATTCATTGGAAATAATTTTTCCTAAAGTGGTACTACCTGAGCCAGTTTATCCATTAACAGGCTCCAACACATGATTTAAGCCTATTGACATCCATTATATTGGGGTATTTATCCTTATTTTTATCTATATACTCACATAAGGTAGATATACTTTATCATAAGCGCTGCACACTTTTTTGTATTGTTGTGTAATGGTGTGCGTCTGTCTGTCATGATGTGTGTGTGTGTGTGTGTGTCTGTCATGGTGTGTGTGTCTGTCTGTCTGTCTGTGTCATGGTGTGTGTCTTTCAAGGTGTGTGTGTGTGTGTCTGTCATGGTATGTGTGTGTCTGTCAAAGTGTGTGTGTCTGTCAAGGTATGTTTGTGTCTGTCATGGTGTGTGTCTTTCAAGGTGTGTGTGTGTGTCTGTCATGGGATGTGTGTGTCTATCAAGTTGTGTGTGTGTCTGTCAAGGTATGTGTGTGTCTGTCATGGGGTGTGTGTGTGTCTGTCATCTGTCATGGTATATGTGTGTGTCTGTGTCTGTGATGGTGTATGTGTGTGTCTGTGTGTGTTTAAAAATAGTGTTTTTACTCACCTTTTTTTTCCCACGCCATGCTGCGGGGCTGGCATAGATTTTTTTTCCAGGGCTGCTTTGTATCCACAGTCCGGCCCTGCTGGCTACTGATATGAAAGGAGGCTGGTTAGATTTTTTTTTTTTAACATATGTATTTTATTGAAGTTTTTGTCAAATATACAACCATGACATAGTTACAATTCCATATTGATTCAACATGGTGTAGCATAGAACAGGTTGTCATGCTCAAATTCACATACGACATGTGGTGAACATACAGTAGGATCAATGGGATCCATGAATGACATTGTGGCAATGATAAATCAACGTTAAATAATATATAAACCTACATGAAGTAATGGCATGTGTAGTTAGGTCTGGGTGATACCTCTGTTTATACAACTATAGTTGGTGCGTACACATTCGGTGTATAGGTGTATAGGGGGGTGTAATTTTTCACGTGGTTTTATGACCTGAGTTAAGGAGGGAGGGTGTCACCTGACCTCCATGTGTTTGATTTAGCCCTGTGTATGGGTAGTTAGGAGGGTGGATCCTGACTGTCGCTAGAATTTGCTAGAGATACCCACTTTGTCCACGTTGTCTGGAATTTCCTAGACTTCACTGGGGAGTCTAGGGACATCATTCTGTATATGTAAAACTGTTGAACCTTGTCTTTGAGTTGTGTGAAAGATAGACACCCTAGGTTTTCCAGCTTGCTGCTATTAGGTGCGAGCTGCTAGTACAACAAGCGCTATCAGTTGGTGGTGGATGTGCCTAGTGTTTTTATTAAGTAACAGAAGAAGGCATGTGGAGGCCTTTAATGTGAAATCAGGTACCCCCAACAACCCCAGCAATTTCTAGACGTTGCCCCACAGTGGACGGATCCCGCTTCATGCCCACCAAATGTGTAGCAAGGTCCCCATCTCAGTCATACATCTCCAACATTTGGAAGAAACAGTTGGATAAATCTTGTGTAACATGTGGGGTGTCATATACTATCTATAGAGGAGCTTCCTGTGCACCTTGATGTGCGTGTAGCATTTTGTCCATTTGGACAAGCCATTGAGTGCTCGCAGCCCTGCGGCCGCCAACACACCTGACCCAGCTGTCTGTGCTGCATGACTCCCTGGCAGGTCGCCCACAGGTAGCTATATTATGTGTCAGTCTGTCAGTGTGAGTGTATGTGTGTGTCTGTCTGTCATGGTGTGTGTGTCTGTCATGGTGTGTGTGTCTGTCTGTCATGGTGTGTGTATCTCTCATGGTATGTGTGTCTGTCATGGTGTGTGTGTGTGTCATGGTGTGTGTGTCTGTCTGTCATGGTGTGTGTGTCTGTCATGGTATGTGTGTGTCTGTCATGGTGTGTGTCTGTCTGTCATGATGTGTGTCATGGTGTGTGTCTGTCTGTCATGGTGTGTGTGTGTGTGTGTGTCTGTGTAATGGTGTGCGTTTGTATTCATTATATTTTTATGTTCTCCCC
The DNA here is from genome assembly GCF_036172605.1 of Pelobates fuscus. Taxonomy (NCBI): domain Eukaryota; kingdom Metazoa; phylum Chordata; class Amphibia; order Anura; family Pelobatidae; genus Pelobates; species Pelobates fuscus. The sequence continues at coordinate 259,069,191 of NC_086317.1, forward strand.
CCCCCCCCTTTTTCCTTGAGTTATCTTGATTACTCATATGCAAGGACCATTTCATAAACGATATAGGGGTCTGAGACATTGTTGTAAGTCATCCACAGTGAATATGAACTGTATTGAGGAAAACCGCATATGAAAGCAATGGAACGCATTAACACTGTAAGTGGAACGCATAAATGCGGAAGTGGGGGAATTCAATTACAACGGCATCAGAGTCCGGAGTGGCAGATTAATTGGATGAATACGATTGGTTTATGGGCGAAGGGGGCGGGTTCCTTGTACTCGGTTTCCGCGCCAAATTTCCTTTTTAAATGTTTATGGAGCTTGTTTATTGTATTGCACCTGAGAAATACATATTTTAACGTCGAAACGCGTTGTGCTCTTTATTTTGGCATCACAGAATCCTGAATGTAAGATTTTATATGTTTTTTTTAATAAATGATACTTTTGTTACATTCCTAATTGGTGTTTGCCTTATTTTGAGGATCAAGCTCTATCCTTCTGGAATTCATTGGAAATAATTTTTCCTAAAGTGGTACTACCTGAGCCAGTTTATCCATTAACAGGCTCCAACACATGATTTAAGCCTATTGACATCCATTATATTGGGGTATTTATCCTTATTTTTATCTATATACTCACATTGAGTGCTCGCAGCCACCTATTTTCTGTCAAGTTTTCTCCACAGTCTGCTTCCCAGTGGTCCTTGTAGGTTACTGGTTTATCGGGCTGCATTTCCAACCAGGCTCTATAGCAGAAAGAAAGGGCCAACCAGCATCTGTGCAATACTAGTGGAGGTGACAGTAGCAGGGGGTCTTTGTTGGTATCAGAGTGTGTGTGGGGACAGTATACTTTTCACTTGTAAATAAAGAAAACACACAAAAATAAAGAAAAGCATCTTGGTCAGGGACACCCCCCAGTTTCTGTAAGTCAGGGAAGGTTCGCACCCTTTCCCCCTCTAGAAGGTGCCCTATCTGTGTGATTCCCAGCCTTTGCCAACTATCTAAGGATACCGTCTGAGTTATGGCTTTAAGCACTGTCAACGGAGCTTTCGGATGAAATAGATTTATAACCCAGCTGTGATATGAAATCATCCCACACTTTCAAGGTCAGTTTGGTACTAAGAAAGCTTTGCATATATCTTTAAATCACAATTAAGCAAGGAAATAGATCTATATCTTTTACAAGAGGTTTACCCAGCTTGGGCAGTGTGGATATGTGGGCCAATAGCATATCTTCCAGGAGGGAGCCTGTCTCTGCACTCTGATTAAAGAGGTTCAGAAGATGCAGAGACAGAATTTTGGTGAATGTGTGGTAGTAAATATTCGAACACCCATCTGGGCCTGGGACTTTGTGGGCTGGAAGGGAATTAATCAAGGTAGAAATCTCTTCTATACTAAAGGGGGTCGTAAGGTAACTAATGTCCTCTGGGCACATTTGTGGTAGATGGAGGTCTGAAAGAAAGGTCTCTATGTTGTCAGCAGTAGGTAGAACAGTCTGTGGGTCATTTTTGTAAGTGATATAGCGATTGGTAGTACTTAGTAAATTAATTTGCCACATGCTGGGGGTCTAATATTTTTTCCTCCTTACTCTTTTTGCAGTAGGCAATCCTAGAGGTGGCAACCTTTTTTTTTAAGCTGGGATGCCAGTTTGGCACCTGCTTTGTTACCAGAAGCGAAAAAAGCTGTGTTTCAGCCTCCGAAGTAGAAATGTTGTTTTAGAAAGCTCCAGGTCGCGGAGTTGGGACTGTAATTGGAGAATTTTGGCGTGACTGGAAGGGTTCGGGTTGTGTTTGTTGGAGTGTGTTAGGTTAGTTTATTCAGTGAATATACCTGTATATTTCTCTAGGAGTTTCTTTTTGGCGAAACTGGCATGCTTAGTAAGGCATCCTCGAAAAACCACCTTGTGTGCCAACCAGATTTGGTCTGCCGTTGAGACAGGCATTTTGTTCTCGCTAAAGTAATGTTGTAAATCTTGTTCTATTTGTGCGACTATATTTGGGTCAGCAAGTAAGTGCTCATTTAATCTCCAGCTGACCCGGCCTCGGTTAGTGAATTGCTCTCTCAGGGATATTGTGATGGGAGCATGGTCTGAACGCGAAATTATGTGCTGCCATGTGGCATGAGTAATCTCGCTCATTAGGATGTTGCAGCCTCCACAGGTCAACAAATTTGTGTGTCATAAGAGTTTGTCTAATTCGAAAGACTTGGAACTCTCTTCGCTTCAACGTTCGGGCCAGTAAGCTCCGATGTAGGAAAGAGTCTAGTTTATTATCTAACAGAAAGTTGGTATTGCCTCCAATAATCACCCCCCCGAAGGAGTAAGTGGAAACCAAAGCATTTTCAATAAAATTAAAAAAAAATGAACGTAAAAGGACTTTTGTTTACATAACATTGCAACACAATATATCTTCCTTTTTATCAGAAATCTTACGAACTAATGAAAAGGCCACATCTTTACTGATTAAAATTGACACCCCACATTTTTTAGTTGCATAACATGCATGAAAATCTACAGGGAAAGCTTTGGAGTTAAATCTAGGTCTATCTTCCCATTTGAAATGTGTTTCTTGGTAAAACACAATATGTGCGTTATGAGACTTGGCCTCCTTTAGTACTAATCGATGTTTATTGGGGGAATTGAGCCCCTTTGTGTTGAGGGAGAAAATTTTAAGTACCATGATAGGTCCAGGTCAAATGTGAGATAGCAAGCATTGTTTCAGGCAATGCCCGCAACTTGTGGGAAGATCAAAACTGAGCGGAAGAGCAAGTAAGGTCTGTATATAGGACTCAGATACCCTCTGTGATGAACTGAGCCTCGTCACTTGTTCTTGGAGGGACCTCTTTGCCAAACTCCTGCCTCAGGACTATGGGCCATGCAAAAAGGCTCGTAAAAGACCTTTTCGTGCCTTTTTGCAATTCTGTTCTGTAGATTGCATTCCCCTCCTATTCTAACATTGTCCCATTTGACAACCGAACAACCGCACGAACCAGTGACCACCCGGGAGCTTGTTAACATCTATTAACACCTTGGAACGGTTCTCATTGCAGTGTTCTAATTGTTTGTCTTGGTGGCCGCAATTCCTATGGACAACCATGAGGTGGCAGCATTGTTTGGGCATGAATCTCATGGAACTAAAATAGGACACAGAAACTCCCGAAAACCGCTGGAATTCCATCATCGCCTGCGTTCGGTTCTATACAATTTAGAAGGGCACTGTTTGGTGAAATCATTTTTCTGGATGAGGGGAACAAGCTCCAGGGTAAGAACATTGACTATGTTCGGTAGTTTGTTAATTTCCAAACTACTGAACTAGACTGACCGCAAGCCCTGATTCTCCTGTTTTGGGCATGGGACCATGTGGGCGGTTGGTCAAAAATAAGACTTCCAGGAAATTCCTGAACCCCTGAACTGATCTGGGTGATTTTTGGATATGTTGGTCACCCAGAACAGGGCTATCAGTGGATGTAACTTTTGTGGGGATTTTGTGTGTTTTAAGTTGTTTTGTGTTTTTTGTAAAAATGTGTGGTTTTATTATTTGGAGATAATTGAGTTTAGTTTAGTGCTTGACTCAATTATCTCCCAGGCATTGGGGAGGGATTGACATATTTTGTATGGAAGTGTACTGGACCTGAGAGCCAGTGTGATTGTGTATTTGTTTCTACTGTGGTTTACTCTCAGGTCAAGGGGGGAGTGCCCCTTGCATGGGGACTGTCAAAAAAGGCCAGTTGTGGCTACCATTAAACAAAATTCGTTTTACCCTTCATGAAGTCTAGGCTCATGTTTGGAGGATTGGAGAGCTATATTCATTCTAGGGATCTTGAGCATGATTGCATTTTTGGATAGGCTTGTATGGTATGGTATATCTTACGATAGTAGGCACGTATGGTGAGGCAACAGATATTAATTATTACACAAACCCAAATACATGTACAGTTTATTACCTATCCGGAGGGATTCAAGAGGTCTTATGTTGCTTGACATAAACTATTTTCGACCAGTCTCTATTAAGCTTGAATGGAGATAACTTGCTATGGGTCGCAGTGTTGTTATTATTATTATTATTGCCATTTATATAGCGCTAACAGATTCCGTAGCGCTTTACAATATTATGAGAGGGGATTTAACTATAAATAGGACAATTACAAATAAACTTACAGGAACAATAGGTTGAAGAGGACCCTGCTCAATCGAGCTTACATTCTATAGGAGGTGGGGTGTAAAACACATTAGGACAGGAATTTTCAATCAAATAAGGTGGACTGCCATTTAGTAGAGGGCAAGATACAGGTATGTGAGGTAAGGGTTAGTCTTGGAGGCCATAAGCTTTCCTAAAGAGATGGTTTTAAGGCACTTCTTAAAAGATTAGGGGAGAGTCTGATGGCGGTAGGCAGGCTATTCCATAGGAAGGGAGCCGCCCGCGAGAAGTCCTGCAGATGCGAGTTGGCCGTACGGGTGCGGACAACGGACAGGAGGTGGTCTTGGGCAGAGCGGAGAGACCGAGAAGGGACATACCTATGAATCTGTGAGGAGATATAAGAGGGGCTAGAGTTGTTCAGTGCTTTATAGGTGTGAGTTAGTACCTTGAATTGACTCCTATAGCATACAGGAAGCCAATGTAAGGACTGGAAGAGGGCTGAAGTGTGAGAGAAACGACAAGAGGGGAAAATCAGTCTAGCAGCAGCTGTCTGTCTGTGTTACTTGCACATTCCACTCCTGAAGGATCCGCTTGCCATCCTCTGAACAAAACTTTTTTCACTGTTAGAGATTGAATAGCAGTTAGTTGTCTTCAAGCGGGTGTCAGGCCTACAGCATGTACTCTGCCAACCTCTGCCAGTGCACATTGCCACTCATATCTGGTGTCACAATAGCGTGCATTTAAAACCAAAAAAACTTTTTCACTGTTATAGATTGAATAGCAGTTAGTTGTCTTCAAGCGTGTGTGTCAGGCCTACAGCGTGTACTCTGCCAACCTCTGCCAGTGCACATTGCCACTCATATTTGGTGTCACAATAGCGTGCATTTAAAACCCAAAAACTTTTTTCACTGTTATAGATTGAATAGCAGTTAGTTGTCTTCAAGCGTGTGTGTCAGGCCTACAGCGTGTACTCTGCCAACCTCTGCCAGTGCACAGTGCCACTCATAACTGGTGTCACAAAAGCGTGCATTTAAAACCAAAAAACTTTTTCACTGTTGTAGATTGAATAGCAGTTAGTTTTCTTCAATCGTGTGTGTCAGGCCTACAGCGTGTACTCTGCCAACCTCATCCAGTGCACAGTGCCACTCATATCTGGTGTCACAATAGCGTGCATTTAAAACCAAAAAACTTTTTTCTTATTGTTATAGATTGAATAGCAGTTAGTTGTCTTCAAGCGGGTGTCAGGCCTACAGCGTGTACTCTTCCAACCTCTGCCAGTGCACATTGCCACTCATATCTGGTGTCACAATAGCGTGCATTTAAAACCCCAAATTTTTTTCACTGTTATAGATTGAATAGCAGTTAGTTGTCTTCAAGCGGGTGTCAGGCCTGCAGTGTGTACTCTTCCAACCTCTGCCAGTGCACATTGCCACTCATATCTGGTGTCACAATAGCGTGCATTTAAAACCAAAAAACTTTTTTCACTGTTGTAGATTGAATAGCAGTTAGTTTTCTTCAATCGTGTGTGTCAGGCCTACAGCGTGTACTCTGCCAACCTCATCCAGTGCACAGTGCCACTCATATCTGGTGTCACAATAGCATGCATTTAAAACCAAAAAACTTTTTTCTTACTGTTATAGATTGAATAGCAGTTAGTTGTCTTCAAGCGGGTGTCAGGCCTACAGCGTGAACTCTGCCAACCTGTGCCAGTGCACATTGCCACTCATATCTGGTGTCACAATAGCGTGCATTTAAAACCCCAAATTTTTTTTCACTGTTATAGATTGAATAGCAGTTAGTTGTCTTCAAGCGTGTGTGTCAGGCCTACAGCGTCTACTCTGCCAACCTCTGCCAGTGCACATTGCCACTCATATCTGGTGTCACAATAGCGTGCATTTAAAACCAAAACATTTTTTTACACTGTTATAGATTGAATAGCAGTTAGTTGTCTTCAAGCGTGTGTGTCAGGCCTACAGCGTGTACTCTGCCAACCTCTGCCAGTGCACAGTGCCACTCAAATCTGGTGTCACAATAGCGTGCATTTAAAACCAAAAAAACTTTTTCACTGTTATAGATTGAATAGCAGTTAGTTGTCATCAAGCGGGTGTCAGGCCTACAGCGTGTACTCTGCCAACCTCTGCCAGTGCACTTTGCCAATCATATCTGTTGTCACAATAGCGTGAATTTAAAACCAAAAAACTTTTTTCACTGTTATAGATTGAATAGCAGTTAGTTGTCTTCAAGCGGGTGTCAGGCCTACAGGGTGTACTCTACCAACCTCTGCCAGTGCACATTGCCACTCATATCTGGTGTCACAATAGCGTGCATTTAAAACCAAAAAACTTTTTTCACTGTTATAGATTGAATAGCAGTTAGTTGTTTTCAAGCGGGTGTCAGGCCTACAGCGTGTACTCTGCCAACCTCTGCCAGTGCACATTGCCACTCATATCTGGTGTCACAATAGCGTGCATTTAAAACCCCAAATTTTTTTCACTGTTATAGATTGAATAGCAGTTAGTTGTCTTCAAGCGTGTGTGTCAGGCCTACAGCGTGTGTGTCAGGCCAACCTCTGCCAGTGCACATTGCCACTCATATCTGGTGTCACAATAGCATGCATTTAAAACCAAAACATTTTTTACACTGTTATAGATTGAACAGCAGTTAGTTGTCTTCAAGCGTGTGTGTCAGGCCTACAGCGTGTACTCTGCCAACCTCTGCCAGTGCACAGTGCCACTCATATCTGGTGTCACAATAGCTTGCATTTAAAACCAAAAAACCCTTTTCACTGTTATAGATTAAATAGCAGTTAGTTGTCTTCAAGCGGGTGTCAGGCCTACAGCGTGAACTCTGCCAACCTCTGCCAGTGCACATTTCCACTCATATCTGGTGTCACAATAGCGTGCATTTAAAACCAAAAAACTTTTTTCACTGTTGTAGATTGAATAGCAGTTAGTTGTCTTCAAGCGGGTGTCAGGCCTACAGCGTGAACTCTGCCAACCTCTGGCAGTGCACAGTGCCACTCATATCTGGTGTCACAATAGCGTGCATTTAAAACCAAAACACTTTTTTCACTGTTATAGATTGAATAGCAGTTAGTTGTCTTCAAGCGGGTGTCAGGCCTACAGCGTGTACTCTGCCAACCTCTGCCAGTGCACAGTGCCACTCATATCTGGTGTCACAATAGCGTGCATTTAAAACCAAAAAACCTTTTTCACTGTTAGAGATTGAATAGCAGTTAGTTGTCTTCAAGCGGGTGTTAGGCCTACAGCGTGTACTCTGCCAACCTCTGCCAGTGCACATTGCCACTCATATCTGTTGTCACAATAGCGTGCATTTAAAACCCAAAAACTTTTTTCACTGTTATAGATTGAATAGCAGTTAGTTGTCTTCAAGCGGGTGTCAGGCCTACAGCATGTACTCTGCCAACCTCTGCCAGTGCACATTGCCACTCATATCTGGTGTCACAATAGCGTGCATTTAAAAAAAAAAAAAAACTTTTTTCACTGTTATAGATTGAATAGCAGTTAGTTGTCTTCAAGCGGGTGTCAGGCCTACAGCGTGTACTCTGCCAACCTCTGCCAGTGCTCTTTGCCACTCATATCTGGTGTCACAAAAGCGTGCATTTAAAACCCAAAAACTTTTTTCACTGTTATAGATTGAATAGCTGTTAGTTGTCTTCAAGCGGGTGTCAGGCCTACAGCGTGTACTCTGCCAACCTCTGCCAGTGCACATTGCCACTCATATCTGTTGTCACAATAGCATGCATTTAAAACCAAAAAACTTTTTTCACTGTTATAGATTGAATAGCAGTTAGTTGTCTTCAAGCGGGTGTTAGGCCTACAGCGTGTACTCTGCCAACCTCTGCCAGTGCACATTGCCACTCATATCTGTTGTCACAATAGCGTGCATTTAAAACCCAAAAACTTTTTTCACTGTTATAGATTGAATAGCAGTTAGTTGTCTTCAAGCGGGTGTCAGGCCTACAGCATGTACTCTGCCAACCTCTGCCAGTGCACATTGCCACTCATATCTGTTGTCACAATAGCGTGCATTTAAAACCCAAAAACTTTTTTCACTGTTATAGATTGAATAGCATTTAGTTGTCTTCAAGCGTGTGTGTCAGGCCTACAGTGTGTACTCTGCCAACCTCTGCCAGTGCACAGTGCCACTCATATCTGGTGTCACAATAGCTTGCATTTAAAACCAAAAAACCCTTTTCACTGTTATAGATTGAATAGCAGTTAGTTGTCTTCAAGCGGGTGTCAGGCCTACAGCGTGAACTCTGCCAACCTCTGCCAGTGCACATTGCCACTCATATCTGGTGTCACAATAGCGTGCATTTAAAACCAAAAAATCTTTTTTCACTGTTGTAGATTGAATAGCAGTTAGTTGTCTTCAAGCGGGTGTCAGGCCTACAGCGTGAACTCTGCCAACCTGTGCCAGTGCACATTGCCACTCATATCTGGTGTCACAATAGCGTGCATTTAAAACCAAAAAACTTTTTTCACTGTTGTAGATTGAATAGCAGTTAGTTGTCTTCAAGCGGGTGTCAGGCCTACAGCGTGTTCTCTGCCAACCTCTGCCAGTGCACTTTGCCAATCATATCTGGTGTCACAATAGCGTGCATTTAAAACCAAAAAAACTTTTTTCACTGTTATAGATTGAATAGCAGTTAGTTGTCTTCAAGCGGGTGTCAGGCCTACAGCGTGTACTCTGCCAACCTCTGCCAGTGCACATTGCCACTCATATCTGGTGTCACAATAGCGTGCATTTAAAACCAAAACACTTTTTTCACTGTTATAGAATGAATAGCAGTTAGTTGTCTTCAAGCGGGTGTCAGGCCTACAGCATGTACTCTGCCAACCTCTGCCAGTGCACATTGCCACTCATATCTGGTGTGACAATAGCGTGCTTTCAAAACCCACATTTTTTTTCACTGTTATATATTGAATAGCAGTTAGTTGTCTTCAAGCGTGTGTGTCAGGCCAACAGCGTGTACTCTGCCAACCTCTGTCAGTGCACAGTGCCACTCATATGTGGTGTCACAATAGCGTGCATTTAAAACCAAAACACTTTTTTCACTGTTAGAGATTGAATAGCAGTTAGTTGTCTTCAAGCAGGTGTCAGGCCTACAGCGTGTACTCTGCCAACCTCTGGCAGTGCACAGTGCCACTCATATCTGGTGTCACAATAGCGTGTATTTAAAACCAAAACACTTTTTTCACTGTTATAGATTGAATAGCAGTTAGTTGTCTTCAAGCGGGTGTCAGGCCTACAGCGTGTACTCTGCCAACCTCTGCCAGTGCACAGTGCCACTCATATCTGGTGTCACAATAGCGTGCATTTAAAACCAAAAAACCTTTTTCACTGTTATAGATTGAATAGCAGTTAGTTGTCTTCAAGCGGGTGTCAGGCCTACAGCGTGTACTCTGCCAACCTCTGCCAGTGCACATTGCCACTCATATCTGGTGTCACAATAGCGTGCATTTAAAACCCAAAAACTTTTTTCACTGTTATAGAATGAATAGCAGTTATTTGTCTATAAGCGGGTGTCAGGCCTACAGCATGTACTCTGCCAACCTCTGCCAGTGCACATTGCCACTCATATCTGGTGTCATAATAGCGTGCATTTAAAAAAAAAAAACTTTTTTCACTGTTATAGATTGAATAGCAGTTAGTTGTCTTCAAGCGGGTGTCAGGCCTACAGCGTGTACTCTGCCAACCTCTGCCAGTGCTCATTGCCACTCATATCTGGTGTCACAAAAGCGTGCATTTAAAACCCAAAAACTTTTTTCACTGTTATAGATTGAATAGCTGTTAGTTGTCTTCAAGCGGGTGTCAGGCCTACAGCGTGTACTCTGCCAACCTCTGCCAGTGCACATTGCCACTCATATCTGGTGTCACAATAGCATGCATTTAAAACCAAAAAACTTTTTTCACTGTTATAGATTGAATAGCTGTTAGTTGTATTCAAGCGGGTGTCAGGCCTACAGCGTGTACTCTGCCAACCTCTGCCAGTGCACATTGCCACTCATATCTGTTGTCACAATAGCGTGCATTTAAAACCCAAAAACTTTTTTCACTGTTATAGATTGAATAGCAGTTAGTTGTCTTCAAGCGGGTGTCAGGCCTACAGCATGTACTCTGCCAACCTCTGCCAGTGCACATTGCCACTCATATCTGTTGTCACAATAGCGTGCATTTAAAACCCAAAAACTTTTTTCACTGTTATAGATTGAATAGCAGTTAGTTGTCTTCAAGCGGGTGTCAGGCCTACAGCATGTACTCTGCCAACCTCTGCCAGTGCACATTGCCACTCATATCTGGTGTCACAATAGCGTGCTTTCAAAACCCACATTTTTTTTTCACTGTTATAGATTGAATAGCAGTTAGTTGTCTTCAAGCGTGTGTGTCAGGCCAACAGCGTGTACTCTGCCAACCTCTGTCAGTGCACAGTGCCACTCATATCTGGTGTCACAATAGCGTGAATTTAAAACCAAAACACTTTTTTCACTGTTATAGAATGAATAGCAGTTAGTTGTCTTCAAGCGGGTGTCAGGCCTACAGCATGTACTCTGCCAACCTCTGCCAGTGCACATTGCCACTCATATCTGGTGTGACAATAGCGTGCTTTCAAAACCCAAATTTTTTTTCACTGTTATATATTGAATAGCAGTTAGTTGTCTTCAAGCGTGTGTGTCAGGCCAACAGCGTGTACTCTGCCAACCTCTGTCAGTGCACAGTGCCACTCATATGTGGTGTCACAATAGCGTGCATTTAAAAAAAAAACTTTTTTCACTGTTATAGATTGAATAGCAGTTAGTTGTCTTCAAGCGGGTGTCAGGCCTACAGCGTGTACTCTGCCAACCTCTGCCAGTGCTCATTGCCACTCATATCTGGTGTCACAAAAGCGTGCATTTAAAACCCAAAAACTTTTTTCACTGTTATAGATTGAATAGCTGTTAGTTGTCTTCAAGCGGGTGTCAGGCCTACAGCGTGTACTCTGCCAACCTCTGCCAGTGCACATTGCCACTCATATCTGGTGTCACAATAGCATGCATTTAAAACCAAAAACTTTTTTTTACTGTTATAGATTGAATAGCAGTTAGTTGTCTTCAAGCGGGTGTCAGGCCTACAGCGTGTACTCTGCCAACCTCTGCCAGTGCAATTTGCCACCCATATCTCGTGTCACAATAGCGTGCATTTAAAACCAAAAAACTTTTTTTCACTGTTATAGATTGAATAGCAGTTAGTTGTCTTCAAGCGGGTGTCAGGCCTACAGCGTGTACTCTGCCAACCTCTGCCAGTGCACATTGCCACTCATATCTGTTGTCATAATAGCGTGCATTTAAAACCCAAAAACTTTTTTCACTGTTATAGATTGAATAGCAGTTAGTTGTCTTCAAGCGGGTGTCAGGCCTACAGCGTGTACTCTGCCAACCTCTGCCAGTGCAATTTGCCACCCATATCTCGTGTCACAATAGCGTGAATTTAAAACCAAAACACTTTTTTCACTGTTATAGAATGAATAGCAGTTAGTTGTCTTCAAGCGGGTGTCAGGCCTACAGCATGTACTCTGCCAACCTCTGCCAGTGCACATTGCCACTCATATCTGGTGTGACAATAGCGTGCTTTCAAAACCCAAATTTTTTTTCACTGTTATATATTGAATAGCAGTTAGTTGTCTTCAAGCGTGTGTGTCAGGCCAACAGCGTGTACTCTGCCAACCTCTGTCAGTGCACAGTGCCACTCATATGTGGTGTCACAATAGCGTGCATTTAAAAAAAAAACTTTTTTCACTGTTATAGATTGAATAGCAGTTAGTTGTCTTCAAGCGGGTGTCAGGCCTACAGCGTGTACTCTGCCAACCTCTGCCAGTGCTCATTGCCACTCATATCTGGTGTCACAAAAGCGTGCATTTAAAACCCAAAAACTTTTTTCACTGTTATAGATTGAATAGCTGTTAGTTGTCTTCAAGCGGGTGTCAGGCCTACAGCGTGTACTCTGCCAACCTCTGCCAGTGCACATTGCCACTCATATCTGGTGTCACAATAGCATGCATTTAAAACCAAAAACTTTTTTTTACTGTTATAGATTGAATAGCAGTTAGTTGTCTTCAAGCGGGTGTCAGGCCTACAGCGTGTACTCTGCCAACCTCTGCCAGTGCAATTTGCCACCCATATCTCGTGTCACAATAGCGTGCATTTAAAACCAAAAAACTTTTTTTCACTGTTATAGATTGAATAGCAGTTAGTTGTCTTCAAGCGGGTGTCAGGCCTACAGCGTGTACTCTGCCAACCTCTGCCAGTGCACATTGCCACTCATATCTGTTGTCATAATAGCGTGCATTTAAAACCCAAAAACTTTTTTCACTGTTATAGATTGAATAGCAGTTAGTTGTCTTCAAGCGGGTGTCAGGCCTACAGCGTGTACTCTGCCAACCTCTGCCAGTGCAATTTGCCACCCATATCTCGTGTCACAATAGCGTGCATTTAAAACCAAAAAACTATTTTTCACTGTTATAGATTGAATAGCAGTTAGTTGTCTTCAAGCGGGTGTCAGGCCTACAGCGTGTACTCTGCCAACCTCTGCCAGTGCACATTGCCACTCATATCTGTTGTCATAATAGCGTGCATTTAAAACCCAAAAACTTTTTTCACTGTTATAGATTGAATAGCAGTTAGTTGTCTTCAAGCGGGTGTCAGGCCTACAGCATGTACTCTGCCAACCTCTGCCAGTGCACATTGCCACTCATATCTGTTGTCACAATAGTGTGCATTTAAAACCCAAAAACTTTTTTCACTGTTATAGATTGAATAGCAGTTAGTTGTCTTCAAGCGGGTGTCAGGCCTACAGCATGTACTCTGCCAACCTCTGCCAGTGCACATTGCCACTCATATCTGTTGTCACAATAGCGTGCATTTAAAACCCAAAAACTTTTTTCACTGTTATAGATTGAATAGCAGTTAGTTGTCTTCAAGCGGGTGTCAGGCCTACAGCATGTACTCTGCCAACCTCTGCCAGTGCACATTGCCACTCATATCTGTTGTCACAATAGCGTGCATTTAAAACCCAAAAACTTTTTTCACTGTTATAGATTGAATAGCAGTTAGTTGTCTTCAAGCGGGTGTCAGGCCTACAGCATGTACTCTGCCAACCTCTGCCAGTGCACATTGCCACTCATATCTGTTGTCACAATAGCCTGCATTTAAAACCCAAAAACTTTTTTCACTGTTATAGATTGAATAGCAGTTAGTTGTCTTCAAGCGGGTGTCAGGCCTACAGCATGTACTCTGCCAACCTCTGCCAGTGCACATTGCCACTCATATCTGGTGTCACAATAGCGTGCTTTCAAAACCCACATTTTTTTTTCACTGTTATAGATTGAATAGCAGTTAGTTGTCTTCAAGCGGGTGTCAGGCCTACAGCATGTACTCTGCCAACCTCTGCCAGTGCTCTTTGCCACTCATATCTGGTGTCACAATAGCGTGCATTTAAAACCCAAAAACTTTTTTCACTGTTATAGATTGAATAGCTGTTAGTTGTCTTCAAGCGGGTGTCAGGCCTACAGCGTGTACTCTGCCAACCTCTGCCAGTGCACATTGCCACTCATATCTGTTGTCACAATAGCATGCATTTAAAACCAAAAAACTTTTTTCACTGTTATAGATTGAATAGCAGTTAGTTGTCTTCAAGCGGGTGTTAGGCCTACAGCGTGTACTCTGCCAACCTCTGCCAGTGCACATTGCCACTCATATCTGTTGTCACAATAGCGTGCATTTAAAACCCAAAAACTTTTTTCACTGTTATAGATTGAATAGCAGTTAGTTGTCTTCAAGCGGGTGTCAGGCCTACAGCATGTACTCTGCCAACCTCTGCCAGTGCACATTGCCACTCATATCTGTTGTCACAATAGCGTGCATTTAAAACCCAAAAACTTTTTTCACTGTTATAGATTGAATAGCAGTTAGTTGTCTTCAAGCGGGTGTCAGGCCTACAGCATGTACTCTGCCAACCTCTGCCAGTGCACATTGCCACTCATATCTGTTGTCACAATAGCGTGCATTTAAAACCCAAAAACTTTTTTCACTGTTATAGATTGAATAGCAGTTAGTTGTCTTCAAGCGGGTGTCAGGCCTACAGCATGTACTCTGCCAACCTCTGCCAGTGCACATTGCCACTCATATCTGTTGTCACAATAGCCTGCATTTAAAACCCAAAAACTTTTTTCACTGTTATAGATTGAATAGCAGTTAGTTGTCTTCAAGCGGGTGTCAGGCCTACAGCATGTACTCTGCCAACCTCTGCCAGTGCACATTGCCACTCATATCTGGTGTCACAATAGCGTGCTTTCAAAACCCACATTTTTTTTTTCACTGTTATAGATTGAATAGCAGTTAGTTGTCTTCAAGCGGGTGTCAGGCCTACAGCATGTACTCTGCCAACCTCTGCCAGTGCTCTTTGCCACTCATATCTGGTGTCACAATAGCGTGCATTTAAAACCCAAAAACTTTTTTCACTGTTATAGATTGAATAGCTGTTAGTTGTCTTCAAGCGGGTGTCAGGCCTACAGCGTGTACTCTGCCAACCTCTGCCAGTGCACATTGCCACTCATATCTGTTGTCACAATAGCATGCATTTAAAACCAAAAAACTTTTTTCACTGTTATAGATTGAATAGCAGTTAGTTGTCTTCAAGCGGGTGTTAGGCCTACAGCGTGTACTCTGCCAACCTCTGCCAGTGCACATTGCCACTCATATCTGTTGTCACAATAGCGTGCATTTAAAACCCAAAAACTTTTTTCACTGTTATAGATTGAATAGCAGTTAGTTGTCTTCAAGCGGGTGTCAGGCCTACAGCATGTACTCTGCCAACCTCTGCCAGTGCACATTGCCACTCATATCTGTTGTCACAATAGCGTGCATTTAAAACCCAAAAACTTTTTTCACTGTTATAGATTGAATAGCTGTTAGTTGTCTTCAAGCGGGTGTCAGGCCTACAGCGTGTACTCTGCCAACCTCTGCCAGTGCACATTGCCACTCATATCTGTTGTCACAATAGCATGCATTTAAAACCAAAAAACTTTTTTCACTGTTATAGATTGAATAGCAGTTAGTTGTCTTCAAGCGGGTGTTAGGCCTACAGCGTGTACTCTGCCAACCTCTGCCAGTGCACATTGCCACTCATATCTGTTGTCACAATAGCGTGCATTTAAAACCCAAAAACTTTTTTCACTGTTATAGATTGAATAGCAGTTAGTTGTCTTCAAGCGGGTGTCAGGCCTACAGCATGTACTCTGCCAACCTCTGCCAGTGCACATTGCCACTCATATCTGTTGTCACAATAGCGTGCATTTAAAACCCAAAAACTTTTTTCACTGTTATAGATTGAATAGCAGTTAGTTGTCTTCAAGCGGGTGTCAGGCCTACAGCATGTACTCTTCCAACCTCTGCCAGTGCACATTGCCACTCATATCTGTTGTCACAATAGCGTGTATTTAAAAAACAACATTTTTTTTTCACTGTTATAGATTGAATAGCAGTTAGTTTTCTTCAAGCGGGTGTGTCAGGCCTACAGCGTGTACTCTGCCAACCTCTGCCACTGTACAGTGCCACTCATATCTGGTCTCACAGTAGCTTGCACGCATAGTACCACTAATCCAAAAAAAAAATGACAGGCAGAGGCAGGCCACCCCGCAGGGGCCGTCGTGGTCATGGTGCTGTGATTCCCTTTTGCCCTAGAATAATGCCAAGTTTTCAGAGGCCACGTACCCTGAACTTGAAAAGTTCTGAGGACATAGTTGACTGGCTAACACAGGACACCCAATCTTCTACAGCTTCCGCTCGGATTCTTGACGCACCATCCTCCTCCAGCTTAGCTTCGGGCACCTGTCAAGATACCACTCACCCGCCTGCCAACACTAGCACCAAAGCCGCTTCACTTTATCTGTCAGAGGAGTTATTTACACATCCGTTTGAAGAAATGAGTGATGCGCAACCATTATTGCCAGAGGATGTAGATATGTCTCAGTCAGGCAGCATTACACACATGGACGTACGGTGTTATGATGATGATGTTGTACCCGCTGCTGCTTCCTTTGCTGAGTTGTCAGATACAAGTGAAGCGGTTGATGATGACGATGCGTCCATGGATGTCACGTGGGTGCCCGTTCGGCAAGAAGAAGAATAGGGCGAAAGTTCAGATGGGGAGACAGAGAGGAGGAGGAGACGAGTTGGAAGCAGGGGGAGGTCGTCGCAAGGAGCTAGTGGCACAGTCATACAGCATGCATCGGCACCTGGGGTCAGCCCGACAGCACGCCGATCAACGCATGCTGTGTCCACCACCAGAATGCCGTCATTGCAGACTTTTTGTTGTGTGTCTGCCTCTGACAACAGCGATGCCATTTGCAACCTGTGCCAAGAGAAACTGGGTCGTGGGAAGTCCAACACCCACCTAGGTACAACTGCTTTGCGTAGGCACATGATCGCACATCACAAACACCTATGGGATCAACACATGAGTACAAGCAGCACACAAACTCAAAGCCGCCATCCTCCTCCTGTTCCAGCATCTTCAGCCACGTCAACCACTGCTGTCTCCTTGCTACCTCTCAACCATCCGCCACTCCGTCTCTCGCCTTGAGCAGTTCCCGCTCATCTGCCCACAGTCAGGTGTCTGTCAAGGACATGTTTGAGCGTAAGAAGCCAATGTCAGAAAGTCACCCCCTTGCCCAGCGTCTGACAGCTGGCTTGTCTGAACTATTAGCCAGCATTTACCATACAAGCTGGTGGAGTCTGAGGCATTCAAAAAATTTATAGCTATTGGGACACCGCAGTGGAAGGTACCCGGACGAAATTTCTTTTCACAAAAGGCAATCTTGTACTCGATTGTGCAGAAGGAAGTAATGGCATGTCTGGCATACAGTGTTGGGGCACTGATACCTGGTCTGCAAAGCATGGTCAGGGCAGGTATATCACCTACACTGCGCATTGGGTAAACCTGCTGATGGCTGCCAAGCATGGAATGCGTGGCTCTGCAGAGGAGTTGGTGACACCGCCACGACTTGCAGGCAGGCCTGCTGCCACCTCCTCTACTCCTCCTACTCCATCCTCTTCCATAACCTTCTCGGCTGAGTCTTCTGCTGCTGCGTCTTGCTCCACATCAACGGCACCCCCCAGCTCCCCAGGTACTATTCCACATCCCGGGTACGGCAGTGTCATGCCGTCTTGGGTTTGACTTGCTTGAAAGCAGAGACACACCGGACAAGCACTCCTGTCCGCCCTGAATGCACAGGTGGAAAAGTGGCTGACTCCGCAGCAACTGGAGATCGTCAAAGTGGTTTGTGACAACGGAACAAATTTGTTGGCGGCATTGAAGTTGGGCAAGTTGACACATGTGCCGTGCATGGCACATGTGTGTAATCTGATCGTACAACGCTTTGTGCATAAGTACACAGGCTTACAGGACGTCCTGAAGCAGGCCAGGAAGGTGTGTGGCCATTTCAGGCGTTCCTACACGGCCATGGCGCACTTTGCAGATATCCAGCGGCGAAACAACATGCCAGTGAGGCACTTGATTTGCCACAGCCCGACACGTTGGAATTCAACACTCCTAATGTTCGACCGCCTGCTCCAACAAGAAAAAGCTGTTAATGAATATTTGTATGACCGGGGTGCTAGGACAGCCTCTGGGAAGCTGGGAATTTTTTTTGCCACGTTACTGGATGCTCATGCACAATGCCTGTAGGCTCATGCGTCCTTTTGAGGAGGTGACAAACCTAGTCAGTTGCACCGGAGGCACCATCAGCGACATTATACCATTTGTTTTCTTCCTGGAGCGTGCCCTGCAAAGAGTGCTGGATCAGGCCGTAGATGAGTGTGAAGAGGAAGAGGAAGAGTTGTGGTCACCATCACCACCAGAAACAGCCTTATCAGCCTTATCGCTTGCTGGACCTGCGGCAACGCTGGAAGAGGATTGTGAGGAAGAGGAGTCAGAGGAGGAATGTGGCTTTGAGGAGGAGGAGGAAGACTAACCACAACAGGCATCCCAGGGTGCTCGTTGTCACCTATCTGGTACCCGTGGTGTTGTACGTGGCTGGGGGGAAGAAAATACCTTCATTGAGATCACTGAGGAGGAGGAACGGGAAATGAGTAGCTCGGCATCCAACCTTGTGCAAATGGGGTCTTTCATGCTGTCGTGCCTGTTGAGGGACCCTCGAATAAAAAGGCTGAAGGAGAACGACCTGTACTGGGTGTCCACACTACTAGACCCCCGGTATAAGCAGAAAGTGGCTGAAATGTTACCAAATTACAACACGTCGGAAAGGATGCAGCATTTGCTAAATAAATTAAAAATAATGCTTTACACAGCGTATAAGGGTGATGTCACAGCACAACGGGAATCTAACAGGGGAAGAGGTGAAAGTAATCCTCCTCCTCCCACGACCACGCCGGCAAGGACAGGACGCTTTAAATACATGATGTTGATGGAGGACATGCTGAGCTTTTTAAGTCCTACGCATCGCCACAGCCCTTCGGGATCCACCCTCAGAGAACAACTCGACCGACAGGTAGCAGACGACCTCACCTTAACTGCAGATATCGACACTCTGAGGAGCGATGAACCCCTTGACTGCTGGGTGTGCAGGCTTGACCTGTGGCCTGAGCAATCCCAATTTGCGATAGAACTTCTGGCCTGCCCCGCTTCAAGTGTCCTGTCAGAAAGGACCTTCAGCGCAGCAGGAGGTATTGTCACTGAGAAGAGAAGTCGCTTAAGTCAAAAAAGTCTAGATTACCTCACCTTTATTAAGATGAATGAGGGATGGATCCCGAAGGGACTGACAGTGGGTGATACATTCGACTAAAAAAGACCTGATGAGATGAGCTGCCTTGGGCTAAAAATGGTCCACACGCTGCTGTATTTTAGCTCTGAATGCCGCTTGACTTGCGTGACTTATCCGCCACCAACTAGGGTTCAAGCCGCAATGTTTTAGGGCACTTTCTGCCTGGGAAACAAACAGCAATTTTTCTGGCCGCTGCTACAGCAGCGGCTGCAACAATACCTAATTTTTCAGGCATGTGTACATGCCTAATTTTTTGGGCCTCTGTTGCTGCAATGTGGCTTCAAACACCAAACCAAAAAAAGGCACATAACAGGGATTAAACTCATAGTAATAGTGATAGTAATAGTACTACTTAACACACCACTCCTATCGGGTGCCCCAAATTTGAAGTAGGAGGACCAACCAAGCATCTTTTTCCATCTCCCGGATTCTAAAATCGATGCCATATACACGTCCCCTGATAGGGCGCCAGCTCGTTATTCTCTTGGGCGCCAGCTCGTTATTCTCTTTTTCACTTTACTAGGGACACTTTACTGCACTATGGGCACTTAGACCCACTCTTTGTCTTGCACAGTGTTATTCCTAGCCAGCATCTGTGATGGGAAATCAGGCAGTCATCTAAACGTTTAGATTGAGCTTTAGCTTAGAACACCCTTGAAGGTGTTTAAGGAGATTAGGGCTAGTTTAGAGGATTCTTCTTAGACCTCTCTGAGTCTTTATAGCCCTTCTACCTATCCAGCATTTCTGGAAACTAGCTAAGAGAAAGGGTGGCTGTGTATCTGTGATACATTTAACTTTATATCACCTTATTGACACTTTTTATGACAGCATCACTCTGGTCTCTATACTCTCTGCCTATACCCATCTATTAAGAGGGAATTTCCTTGCCCCTGGCAATATTATATAATAGGTAATAGTATTACCATTATTACACAATTAGCCACTGAAGGGGAATGAGTATAGTATCCCTTTGTTATTTATAAATGATACAATAAAGATTTTTGTCCATTACTCAATTTACTTTAACAAAGGGTACTAGGATCCACGGTATTAGGAAACATTACTCTGCTTTCCCTTTCTCCCTCTATTATACACCTATGCTCACTAGGATTTGTAGGTATCACTTTATTATAGTTGTCTAACCTTTTCCTATGCCAGTTTTAGATCTCCTTCTTGGGAGATTTTTTTCTTTTTTCAGTTTATTAGCATACCTGGGTACAAGCCCTCGTTGGGGCTGGCACCACCACCTGACCACATTTCCTTGTTTCTTCCACTCATACCGCTTTTTCCATCTTTGAAGGGGTTTGGCGAAACAAGGAAATAGTCCTCTACTCGTAACAGGGATTAAACTGATAAGAATAGTACTACTTAACACACTTTATAATAACGCAGAGAGAGGCAACGCAGAGAGAGGAGTCTGAAGAAGAGGAGTCAGAGGAGGAAGGTGGCTTTGAGGAGGTGGAAGACCAAACACAGCAGGCGTCCCAGGGGGCTTGTTGTCACCTTTCGTGGACCCTTGGTGTTGTACGTGGCTGGGTGGAGAAAGAGACATTCAATGACATCATTGCGGTGCGGTTGTGCAAATGGACTGTTTGCGGTTGTTTGCGGTGCGTTAAACGGGGAGATTGGTTTGTCACTGTGAAGCGGGCATAACCCTTACTCTACCTGATCAATACAACATCATACAGTAGGTCCCCCCCTCATTATTTTTATGGCCCCCACCCACCGCTCACGGGTGGGGGCGGGCGGGAGGACAGTAGGTCCCCCCCCATTGTGATTTATGGCCCTCACCCACCGCGCATGGGTGGGGGCCAGGGGGGAGGACAGTAGGTCCCCCCCTTATCCTTATTTACTGAATATTCCCCTGTATAACAGTGGTTGGCATTTAGTGAATATTCCCTATTCTGCTCTGTGTCCGTGTGTATCAGGGTCTCTGAGGACAGGTGTCAATCCATATCTGCCAAGTGACCCTATGTAGGAGGAACAGTCCATATTCTGCTCTGTGTCAGTGTGTATCAGGGTCTCTAAGGACAGGTGTCAATACATATCTGCCAGGTGACCCTATGTAGGAGGAACAGTCCCTATTCTGCTCTGTGTCAGTGTGTATCAGGGTATCTGAGGACAGGTGTCAATCCATATCTGCCAAGTGACCCTATGTAGGAGGAACAGTCCCTATTCTGCTCTGTGTCAGTGTGTATCAGGGTCCCTGAGGACAGGTGTCAATCCATATCTGCCAAGTGACCCTATGTAGGGGGAACAGTCTCTATTCTGCTCTGTGTCAGTGTGTACCAGGGTCTCTGAGGACAGGTGTCAATCCATATCTGCCAAGTGACCCTATGTAGGGGGAACAGTCCCTATTCTGTTCTGTGTCAGTGTGTATCAGGGTCCCTGAGGACAGGTGTCAATCCATATGTCAAGGTGTCAATATGTCATATGTCAGGTGTCAATCTATATCCATTGTGATTTAGGAATGTTAGGTGATTTATGCCCTTTATGAATTAAAACCAAACTCTGCATCAACTGTGTAATTTTTCATGGGAGTTTTGCCATGGATCCCCCTCTGGCATGCCACAGTCCAGGTGTTAGTCCCCTTGAAACAACTTTTCCATCACTATTGTGGCCAGAAAGAGTCCCTGTGGGTTTTAAAATTCGCCTGCCCATTGAAGTCTATGCACACACAAATGCATACAGAGACATACACATACAGAGACACAGACACACACACATACAGAGACACAGACACATACATACAGAGACACAGACACACATACATACAGGGACACACACACACAGAGACACATACAGAAACACACATACATACAGAGACACACATACATACAGAGACACACACATACATACAGACACAGACACACACATACAGAGACACAGACACACACATACATACAGAGACACAGACACACATACACAGAAACACACACACATACACAAAATGTTTCCTACCTTGTTACTTTCCCTGGGGTCCAGTGGTGGCTAAGCCTGATGGGAGTCAGAGTTCCCTGATGGGAGTGCCAGGCCCGGTCGCAGCTGTGACCGCGGTATGTACGCCGCTGGTCAGCAGTATATTAGGGGAGTGGGGTGACAGCAGTATATTGGGGGGGGGGGGGTCAGCCGCAGACAATTGCATGGGATAATGGTCTACTATGATATTTTGAACAATGGGGGTTCTACATAAAGAGCTATTGTGGGGCAAAGTTCTAAATGTCATCTAAGCACCCTAGCAATAAATGCTCCATGTTTACACTTTTTTTACTCTTTATGTATAAGGCCGTGTTTGCTTTTATATCTGTCTTATCTATAAATAATTCACTCTTCAAATGTGCTTTAAAAGGCATGATTTTACCTTTTATGAACAAGAAAATGAAATTGTGCCGGTATAATTACGCAATGCTATGGGGCTGGTATGTAATTTTTTTCCAGGGCTGGTTTTCATACCCAGTCCGGCCCTGGCCTTCGGCACCATCTTTTCCGTCCGGCCCAAATTTCTGCGACGGTGTTAGTTTCAGTTGAAGTGTTCCTTGCTTCATTTTTTGCATGTTTTTGATGCCATTGGTGTCGGTGCAGTATTTCCAACACTTGGTACAGTTTCTAACTGATTTATACTGATATTTCAGGCTGTGAACACCGTAGGTCAGAGGAGCCAAAGAGTTACACGTCTGTGCTTGCTCGCCACTAGGAGACGCCCCCGGCTGGTTATATTTTTAAAGAACTATCCATGATGACACATGTCCATCGGGTGGCCCTAAGTGCCTGGGTCGCCCGATGAGCCACCTCAGCCCATATTTGGTCCCCCTTAGTGGTAGTTCCACCATTGTGTAGATTAATGTGAAAGAAAATTAATTTAAACAAATGCAGCATAAGACTGCAAAATAAGAAACGATTAATGGATTCTATGACCAATCATTTCACCCTCCCATCTGTCTATCACTATTGTGGTGTGATTATTTGTATGTGTTATTCAAAGAACAAAACAATAGCAGCCAAATTGATTACGTAAAGAACAAGCTGCAGGCAAAATCTTGTAAGATGGCATGCCTGTGAAAGTACAGGGCTTTTTACATAGAAAATTACTTGTAGCACAGAGGAGATGCTTTAATAATTAAGCAGGCTAGTCAGGGCCCAGATGTCAGCTCTTATTTAATAAGTCAGCAGGAATGCCGCATATGCAGCACTTAAGGCTAATCCAAAAAAAAGAGCTTCATATCTTGCTAGACATTAGGCTTCTTTAAATCTTTAGACTGTTCCATCAGATACGAAAGATGTGGAATCCTATATTTTAATAAATTACCCATCTCTTCAATATGTTCAAATTATTTCAATATACTATAGAGAATCATTATACAGAGTTAAACTTTATTCACATGTGGTCTTTGTTGTAATTTGTGAACATCTGCTTTTATCTCCTTGTTTTAAAATCTCCGACATCCAAGAGCATTAATAATTTACTAAATACATTTAGGAGTATAGTACAGGTTGGCATTTCCTTTTGTAGTACATCTAACATAGCCAACCCCAAGTAACCATTGCTCATAGAATTGCAAAATGGAATATTTAAAATCAGTTAATTATATATTTAATTTTTTGGGGGGGTATATCTATGTTTAGCCCAGGTAGATTTGGGCATTTTGATGTAGATTAATACGGCATGGGGTGACCATTTGTTAGTTTATCAATATATAAATTTTACTGTCCTTTCTACAGATCATAGGAGGCGAGTTGGGAGTCAGTTGGCATATCAGGTGACCCCATTTTTGTGATTTAATTAATTTAATTAAATGAGGGAGTCATCTATGTAATCAAATAAAGATATCCTATAAGATTATCAAAAATAATTTTACGTTTGTTAAAAACAAGACCACAAATGGCCTTTCTTTAATTGTTTTGGATAAGCTTTTCAGAACATCACAATCTGTTAAAACAATGTCAAATTATTTGTTTATAGAAGTCACAATTAACGTCTATGGGAAATTTTGTAGATAAATCATTCAAAAAGTATTTGCTGGATACTAATCCATGGCAGCATCACGATAGGGTTAGCTCCTCCCCCTTGGCTGTTTAGGACAGGAAATACTTACAAATAGGCCCTCCTTACCTGGTATCATCAGTCTTTTTTTCCTGTCCTCTTGGCTGTGGACATGATTCAGGTAATTTACCTTACCTTTATTTTATTTTAAGTTTACCTCTTTAATTCCCTGGAGAGTTCAGCCTCTCTCTCCTGGAAGAAATGTTATTAAACAAGAAAATATACAAGGCAGATATCCTTAATATTAGAAGAATTCTGCAATAATTGTCTAATAGCGGTAATATGATGGGTATTATGTGATGGAAATTGTACCGTAGTAATCCTACGGGTAGCAGTTTTTGTTAAGTGATCTCACGCATAAGAGATTTAACCGCAGTGATCCTAATGGTAGCGGTGCGTGGAGTATACACTTTATACCTATGATAAGTCCGCAGTGATCCTAATGGTAGCAGTCATTATGTGTGACTCATGCTTTTCCTTTCAGGGATTTATAGCCGCAGTGATCCTTATGGTAGCGGTGCATGTAGTAAACACACATGGAATATATATATATATATATATATATATATATATATGTAATCCACAGTGATGCTAATGGTAGCGGTATAATGGATAAACATTTCTGCAAAATATTTATATCATTTTAGGATATAAGTTACCTGCATTATTTATCATTTTTTGATGGTAATGGATTTATAATAGGAGACCTTCTTATGGGCTTTTTTGCCTGTGTTCTTAGTGTTCATTCGTTTGGAAGCTGCGTTCGGCAGTTTCCCGCCATTTCGCCACCTTGGTTGGCGTTTTCCTTATAGGCTCGGGTAGCATTCGTTTGTTTCTGTGTTCGTGTGAAAATTTCATTCGGTTGAATTTTCCTGTCTTCATATGCTTAGTATCACATCGGCAAACGAAAGGTATATTCATTTTTTTTGTGAATTTAATGTTTTTTATTACCTCATTATTTTGGCTGATTGGGCATGTGCGTTGTAGGTAGTTCAGGGTAATGCTCATTTGGTTGTTGCTATTTAAAGAGACAAGGTGTTCTTTTTCTCTCTCCTTGGGTTTAAGCTGAAATTTCTTAAGAATACTTTCTTTGGCGTTTATTCTGGTTAGTGCAGGTAAGAAGCATTCTTTTACCTTTAACATTTAGGTTTATTCTATTAATAGGTATTCTTCATTTATCATTCTTTAATTCTTGTGTATTCCTTCATATAGCTGCCCTAATGTCAGCGTCTAGGTCTCCTTCTAGGCACTCAAGGTAAACTTTTTATTTATTGGATTAAAAGAGCGCAAAGAAATGGTATTTTCAATCCTCCTCTTTCCATTTGGTTTTAGTGTCCATGAGTTTGACACATCGGAAAGATATGTTGGAGGAAAGAAGTCTCACAAGCCTGTCTGTTATATTGCATGTGATGCTAAGGCTTTGGAAGGAAAGAAGCTATGTGGTACTTGCTTGTCCGAAGGAGCTGGTTCTCCTAAGGATCCATCTCCAGAGATTATGAAGTGGATCCAGATGGCAGTAGATAAGTCCATGGAACAGCAGAGAGCTAATAAGAGACCAAGAACAACTTCTCATAGAGATAGAGAAGATTCAGACTCTGATGCCTCATTTGTGGAAGCTCAGTCGGAGGAGGGTGAAGAGATGTATTCCTCAGAAGATTCAAACTTAGTGGAAGAACCTATGGATGTTAAGACCATCGAGAAATTAATTAAGGCTGTCAGATATACACTGAAGCTTGAAGAACCTAGTACCTCTAAGCCTTCCTCATCTATATTTCCAGAATTGATGAAGAAGAAACCTTCTTTTCCGAGTCATGAAGCCATTAAGGAGCTAATGCTCAAGGAATGGAGAAAACCCCAGAAAAGGGTCTCAGCTCAAGGGGAGATATCCTCTATATATACCTTTTATGAAGAAGACACTGCTGATTGGGATAATGCACCCAAGGTAGATGCGCCCATTATTAGACTGGGGAGAAACACAGACCTACCACTGGATGAAGTAGCCTCCTTCAAGGATGCTATGGATAGAAAGATTGAAATCAATCTTTGTAAGAATTATGTTTCTGCTGGAGTGGCCTGTAGACCTGCAGTACCTATGACTTCCGTCTCTAAGGCACTTATGAAATGGCTTTGTCTTCTAGAAGAGGATATTGAGAAGGGTGTAAGTAGGCCATCTCTATTACAACTCTATCAGAAATTAAATGGGCAACTGAATTTATCTCATACGCATCTTTGGTTATAATTAAGAAACTAGCTAGAAATATGGCATTATCAGTTTCTGCTCCTAGAGCCCTATGGTTAAAATCATGGAATGCGGACCTATTTGCGAAAAATAATTTATGTGCCATTTAATATCTTGGGCAATTATTGTTTGGCAAGCAGTTGGAGGAGGCCATCAAAAGAGCTGCCGAAGGCAAGAAGGTCTTTCTTCCCCAATTTCGCAGAGGTAGAAGGCTTTCCCAAAACTGGCAGGACAGAAGATCCTTTCGGGACAGACAGTCCTTTCGAGAAGCAAGGTCCTATAAGCCTGGGAGAGAATTCACAAGAGGTTCAACCTGAAAGAAGTGGCCAGTCTGGAAGAATTGCCAGAGGTAGATCCTCAACCAGTTCTAGAGCCTCAAACAGACCTTTCTGAAGGTTGGAGACCCCAGGTCTCGGGAGTAGTAGCTCGTCTCCATGCCTTTTGGGAAACCTGGGCTCAAGCAGATTTAGATCCCTGGGTGGTTTCTGTCCTCAAAGAAGGATACAGACTAGAGTTCAAGGTATTTCCCTGTCAAAACAGATTCATGATCTCAAAAACTCCAGGGTTGCCAGAGAAAAGACAAGCCTTGATAAGAGATATTTCCAATCTTCTGCAAGAGGGAGTAATTACATGAGTTCCTCAAGGAGAAATTGGTTTAGGGGTTTACTCGAATCTGTTCCTGGTTCCAAAACCATCTGGAGATTGGTGTCCGATTTTAGACCTACACAAGTTGAATCTGTCCCTCAAAATCCAAAGGTTCAGGATGGAGTCCTTGTCTTCCATAATAGCAGTATTTCAGCCAGAAGATTGGATGATCTCAATAGACCTGAAGGACGTCTATTTCCACATTCCAATAGCAGATCATCATCAAAGGTATTTGAGGTTCGCAATTTTGGGAGAACATTTCCAGTTCAGGGCAGTTCCTTTAGGACTAAGTACCACTACAAGAACATTTTCAAAGGTCCTTCTGGCTCTGATAGCTATGATGAGACTTCAGGGCCTTCAGATATATCATTACCTGGATGATATTTTATTGGTAGAGAGATTAAGGGCAAGACTTCTGACTCAAAGAAACCGGGCTATAAGAACTTTGGAAAGGTTTGGTTGGGTCGTCAATTACCAGAAGAGTCATCTGGACCCCTCCCAGAGTTTATGCTTCCTGGGAGCATGGTTCGACACAAAGTTAGCCATGGTTTTCCTTTCAAAAGAAAGAAGAGTTTGGGTCATGTCAAAGACACAAAGGGTGATGGACTCAGAATGGGTCACGGCCGAAGAGTATATGAGCATGCTCAGTGGCACCTGCGTTATCCTCAGAGGTATTTCTTGGAAAGATTCAATCAAGACAGAGACAGGTGGTCCAAGAAGATAGTCATTTCTGCATGCCTCCGGAAGGCTTTGGACTGGTGGAGAGATCCTGTTCACCTCCGCAGGGGTTTTCCTCTAGGAGAAATAGATTGGCTGAACATAACTACAGATGCCAGTGGTACAGGCTGGGGCGCTCATCTCCTTCAATGGAATGCCCAGGGCACATTTTCAGGATGTACTAATAGGAAAATGGGTGAGAATTCTCTTGGACAATCGTACCGCAGTGTCCTACATAAACATGCAAGACGGTACCAGGAGCAAGAATCTTCTTCTGGAACTGGAACCCATTATGTTGTGGGCTCAAGAGAAGATTTGGGTCTGTCGGCTGTATATATTCCAGGACCAGAATATTCAAGAGCAGACTTCCTCAGCAGAAATTATCTGGATCCCAAGGAATGGCAATTAAATCCAAAGATATTCCGTCAACTGGTCTTGAAGTGGGGACGACCAGAAGTAGATCTAATGGCTTTAGTGAAGAATACTCAACTTCCAAAGTTCTTTTCAAGAACTTTTCATCCCAGAGCTCTGAACACGGATGCCCTATTCAGCCCCTGGGAGTTCAAGATGGCATATGTTTTTCCCCCATTTCCTCTCATATGGAAAACATTGAAGAGAATCAAGAAGGAACATCTCCGAGTAATAGCGATTATTCAATTTTGGCCTTGCAGACCATGGTTCCCCCTCCTAAAGTCTCTTGTGATCACTGAACCATGGAAATTGCCGGACATTCCAGATCTCCTGATTCAGGGACCAGCAGTGCACCCTTCGCCAAGGACTCTACACTTGATAGCATGGAAACTGAGAGGAGGTGTTTAGCAGATAAAGGCTTTTCGTCAGCAGTAATTGACACTCTCTTGAAGTCTAGAAGACATTCTACCTCTTCTACGTATTACCGCATTTTGACAGTATTTGCGGTTTGGGCTAAGATCAATAAAGTCTTTTGCTTGTCTCCCTCAGTTTCTAATGTTTTGGAATTTCTGCAGACAGGTGTGGATAGGGGTCTAAGCCTTTATGTGTTCAGATTTTGGCTTTATCGGCCCTTACTAGCTACAGGTGGGCTCTGGACAACATGGTGATCCGGTTTCTAACTGCAGTGAAAAAGTCTAGACCTTCTATCAGATCTTTAACGCCCCCCTGGGACCTTCCGTTAGTACTAAGGGCTTTGTCTCTTCCTCCATTTGAACCTCTTACAGAGGCCTCGGATAGATTACTTACTCTTGAGGTTCTTCTTCTTGTGGCTATTACATCACAGATACACATACCTACACATACACACTGGCACACACAGATAAACACACTAGCACACAGATAAACACCGACACATATACCTACACATACACACTGGCATACAAACACTGGCACACAAACAGAGGCACAGATACACACTGACACATGTACAAACATAAGCCTACAGACACACAAACAGATACACACATACACAGACACACACATCTACGTACATATACACACTGGCATACACACACTGGCACACAGATACACACACATACCTACACATACACACTGGCACATACACATACCTACACATAAACACACTGGCACACAAACAGATACATACACACTGTCAGGGTGGCGGTCCGGTGCCCGGGACCCAGACACTGTCCGGGCGGCGGTGCAGGACCGGGACCCAGTATGCCTGATGTTAAGTGGGAGTCTTCAGCGTGGAGGTGGATTAGCAGGGTCTGGTGCAGGGTAACCGCACGCCCCCTGGTGTTGAGCACCAGCATTTGTGCAGCCACATACCAAGACCCTGATTCAGCTTAAGCGGATAACAGGAACTAGGAGCTTGGAAATTAAGCAGACCTCCCAGGAGCTGAATAGGGAGGCTCTGCAGCAGGATTGTATCCAGTACTAGAAACAAGGCAAGACTAGAGATAGGCACCAAACATGAAAACAAGACAGTACTAATAGAACCCAGAACCAGAGAAAGATAGTAAGCTAAACCCAGAACATATACACAAGACATGAGGAAAACATGAACATAACATGGGCATGACTAGACAGGACTGTACATGGACTGGGTATACAAACTAAAACAAGACAAGATAACATAGGCAAAACAAGAGGAGAAATAACTAAGTAATACATATGGAAATTATGGGGATTTAGTCAAACTATATGATCATACATTGCATAAGCCTGCCAACAACGCCAATGTACCCCATATCTGGCAGGTCCTACACTGCCTAATGTATACTAAAACAACCAAAATACATATATAGCACTTACCTGCAAGAAAGGGCAGAAGCCTTGAGGAGCTGCCTGCAGGAACACTGAAACAGAGAGAATGATGGAAAACAAATGGGTGTGGCAACATAAAACAAACATTTAAAGGAAACCTGGAGACTGGGAAATCCAGGGACGGACTATAGGAATGAACCCAGAAATCCCAGCATAAAGAAAACCAGACATAGAATAGAAAACCAAAAACCAAGAAAAACCAAACAAGAATTGAAACAAGAGTACTGGATACCAGAAGCCAAGTCCAGACATCAGAACAGAGCAGAGCAGATCATGACACACACTTGCACACATATACACACAGACACACATACCTACACACACTGGCCTGCAGTACTGTCCCTCCTCCTCAGTGCCTCCCCTGTCTCCTCCCAGCCCACGTGGTCTGTAGGCAGGGAGCCTCAGCATGCTCTGCACACATTAAAGGGGCCTGCTCACGCTGCCAAAGGGCCTCAGCTACTGAATGGGCCACCAACGAGACCTGCCTGGGGAAGGGGGAATTCCTCTAGGCATCGCCAACACTGCAGGAGCTCGGTCAAGCGCTTGAAGAGACGTGGCCTCTGACCGGAGACACTTTTTTTTTAGCAATTATATCCATTGGATATTATTAGTGCATGGGCCACCTGATGGCCCCCCGAAGGCGTGCAAGCCCCGGTTCAGCTGCACCGGCAGTTGTTCAGCCACTGCATGCATCACATGCATTTTAAATATGCATCAACTTCAGGTGCTCGCACTCTAAATGCATCATACTTATTCATCACAGTGCATATGCAGTGACGCTACATTTAATTGGTACTAGAAAACTTGAACATCAAATTTTGTTACTATTTAAATAAATTCGAATGATTTATCTGCACAAATTTCCATAAACTTTAATGGTGACTTCTGTACATAATTTTGATTGTATTGTAATCATTTGAAAAGCTTATCTAAAATAATTCATTTGAAGTCATGAATCTACAGATTCTACAATTTCCCGTAAAGTTTTTTTGCTCCACTAGTTTTTCTTTTCTGGCAGGTTACTTATATTTGCTATTGAATAGTATTGTGCCTTAAAATTGTAGCGTGATCAGAAAAATAATAATTTCTCCACTTAGTAAATTATTGAAAAGTATTCCCTCTTGGTTACCTCCTAAGAAAATTCCAATATCTGATCAATCACTTGAATCGTAAGTTAAGATTAATTTAACCCCTTTAGTGCAAGTGGCAACTCTCCTTCTTGTCTGCGAATGACGACACAGTGTTGTCTGGACAATTCTAGCGATTTAAAGTGTAATTAGGAGGGGTCAGACTGTCCATTCTCATTATACTAATTGAGTCCTCCCCTTAGATCCTAAATGTGACTATAAAGCTCCTGTAAATGGGACACCCCTCTTTTGAAAGAGCTGAGCCTCTACTTTTAAATTAGAGGTCACATGCCCAGATAGCTATCAGGCGATTACAATTGCAGCCATGATTACCTAATAACACCATATGTACACAAATGTTACAAAGTCATGATTCACCCCAAAAATACAGAACAAGTATATGACCCTTTATTTGAAAACAGAAATACTCCACTTTTACAT
The DNA here is from genome assembly GCF_036172605.1 of Pelobates fuscus. Lineage (NCBI taxonomy): Eukaryota > Metazoa > Chordata > Amphibia > Anura > Pelobatidae > Pelobates > Pelobates fuscus. The sequence goes on from NC_086317.1 coordinate 259,100,640, forward strand.
AAGTGTTCTTTTTTTCTGTATAGACCAAAGGTCAGCACCCTATGGCATGTGTGCCATACATGGCACTTGTGGTGACTTTGTACAGCACTCAAGGTTGCCAGAGCCAAACGGGCTCTGCCCTATCAGGAATCCAAGAGGAACTTCATATATCTGCTAGTTCAAACTGAGTGGTAATTGCAGGTGATGAGAGATAATCCTCAATTTAAGCATTGCAACACTTAGAGGAAGGGATCTCAGATCACTTCTTCCTACACTTGTGAACAGGAATCCGCACAATAGCACACTCTCTTTTCTACCCTACAAACACACAGACTGCACCTCCATGATCCTAATTTCTTCCAGCAGTTGTTGACAACTTTAAAGGGTAATGGCTGAGGGTTGCATCCAGAGAGCATGGAACTGCTCTACTTAGCTGTGGTCAGCACATATTTGGAGAGAGTCTTTTTATATCTATAGACAGGAAATTTTGTCTGATTCAACAACAAGTCAGGTGGGTGAAAAGTCACTTCTCCGTCTACAACTGAGGTCACAACTTCATACACTCGCTTCCAAAAAGGCTGGATTATAGGAAAGTCCTAGAATATATGCAGCAATAAAGGTGATGAATCCGGAAAAGATCCTATGGAGTCTCCGAGGTGTATTATACTTGTGTATGGGGATCTTATAGTTTGTCTCTTAAAATTTAGAGCATATTGAACTCTGAATTGTCATTATAAAAATTTTACATAGTCAATAAAAAAGAGAATTGGGGGCACACTTGGAGCAGGCGTTTTGCAGGAATGTCGCTGCCGTGGTGACCAAAATGTATACATAATACAGATTAAGGAACAGCACACGCATACAAATTAATTTTTACATTTTATAAGGTTACTTAAAATCACCTATCTCAGAAAACAAATACAAGATTCAGTTCTACCAGATGACCATATAGCATTCACACAGTTTGTTTCATAACATAACATGTTATTGTATGCATGTGTTACTATTTGATTTAGTGCAAATATTAATATAAAGTGGTACAATCATTATATATGTAGTATTATAATTATTCAGAGTACAAATGTCGGTAGCACATTACATGGATTTGTTTTAGCCTGCAGCCTATGTAGAGCATTCCTAAGGGATGTATTAACATGCTGGTATCCAGGATTCAACCCTGGCCAAATGCACACAATCTCTATTAGCAATGCTCTTATTTCCCCCAATCCTGTTGGGAAATTAGTGTGTGACTGCATGCAAAGAGGCAAAAAATCAATAGTTAAACATTACATACACAATAAGACTTAAATCATATTAAATTATATTAAATCATATTACTCAAATAGTCTTACTAATTATTAATATTTTTTTTTTAATTTGTAACAAATTTAGAATTTTTATGTAAGATTGTAATAATTGTCTCTGGGCCACTTTAACAAAATACCAGAGGTTCCTAAATGATTGTAAAAGTGCCAATTTCTATTGAATCTTAAAAAAATAGAAAATAAAAGAGGACAATCTTAACACATAACACTTCATTGAGCTAAAGTGCTTTAGTTGGAGTGTTCTTTAAAGGGAAACTCCAGTGCCAGGAAAACAATCCATTTTCCTGGCACTGGAGGGTCCCTCTCCCTCCCACCCCCCAATCCCCAGTTGCTGAAGGGGTGAAAACCCCTTCAGTGACTTACCAGGGGCAGCGACAGGTCCCACGTCGCTGCTTCCTCCTCCCCCGCCGCTCCTCCTTCTACTTACGTCGGGCGGTGGGCGAGACTGATCTCGCCCGCTGGCCGAGGAGACCTAATGCGCATGCGCGGCAATGCCGCGCATGCGCATTAGCGCACCCCATAGGAAAGCATTGAAAATGAATTTCAATGCTTCCCTATGGGGAATAGAGCGACGCTGGAGGTCCTCACACAGCGTGAGGACGTCCAGCGACGCTCTAGCACAGAAAACCTGTGCTATGAAGCAGGAAGTCCCTCTAGTGGCTGTCTAATAGACACCCACTAGGGGAGGACTTAACCCTGCAAGGTAATTATTGCAGTTTAAAAAAAACTGCAATAATTACACTTGCAGGGTTAAGGGTAGTGGGAGTTGGCACCCAGACCACTCCAATGAGCCGAAGTGGTCTGGGTGCCTGGAGTGTCCCTTTAAAGAACACATAAGCTGACATGTGGTCACCACATCCCTTTTGGTCCTGTAAGCAGATCTCTGAAATAAACCCCATGGAGATACATAAATTATTCAAACTAAACATGCTGGGATGCTCAGGACCACAATATTAGCAAATATTGTTACATGTAAATGTAAACAAGCAACCACAAACTTAATGGGTCTTCAGGACACTCTAGTAATCATTGGGAAAAACAGAACATTCAGGTCTTCAATCTTCCTCATCCATTTTGAAGTAAGCTAAGGGTGAAGATTCTTATAGCCAAGTAATGCAATGGTCCATAGAAACATAGTATGTGACGGCCCGTCTAGTCTGCCCAATTTTCTAAATACTTTCATTAGTCCCTGGCCTTATCTTATAGTTAGGATAGCCTTATGCCTATCCCATGCATGCTTAAACTCTAGTGATGTCCCGAATGGTTCGCTGGCGAATAGTTCCTGGCGAACATCGCATGTTCGCGTTCGCCACGGATGGCGAACATATGCGATGTTCGGTCCGCCCCTATTCGTCATCATTGAGTAAACTTTGACCCTGTACCTCACAGTCAGCAGACACATTCCAGCCAATCAGCAGCAGACCCTCCCTCCCAGACCCTCCCACCTCCTAGACAGCATACAATTTAGATTAATTCTGAAGCTGCATTCTTTTTTTTTTGTATTATTTTTTTGTGTGTGTTTATTATACATTATCCTCCATAGCCAGTAACCTGTGTTTATTATACATTATCCCCCATAGCCAGTAACCTGTGTTTATTATACATTATACCCCCATAGCCAGTAACCTGTGATTATTATACATTATCCCCCCATAGCCAGTAACCTGTGTTTATTATACATTATCCCCTATAGCCAGTAACCTGTGTTTATTATACATTATCCTCCCATAGCCAGTAACCTGTGTTTATTATACATTATCCTCCCATAGCCAGTAACCTGTGTATATTATACATTATCCTCCCATAGCCAGTAACCTGTGTTTATTATACATTATCCCCCCCCCCCATAGCCAGTAACCTGTGTTTATTATACATTATCCCTCCCATAGCCAGGAACCTGTGTTTATTATACATTATCCCTCCCATAGCCAGTAACCTGTGTTTATTATACATTATCCTCCCATAGCCAGTAACCTGTGTTTATTATACATTATCCTCCCATAGCCAGTAACCTGTGCTTATTATACATTATCCCCCCATAGCCAGTAACCTGTGTTTATTATACATTATCCTCACATAGCCAGTAACCTGTGTTTATTATACATTATCCCTCCCATAGCCAGTAACCTGTGTTTATTATACATTATCCCCCCATAGCCAGTAACCTGTGTTTATTATACATTATCCCTCCCATAGCCAGTAACCTGTGTTTATTATACATTATCCTCCCATAGCCAGTAACCTGTGCTTATTATACATTATCCCCCATAGCCAGTAACCTGTGTTTATTATACATTATACCCCCATAGCCAGTAACCTGTGTTTATTATACATTATCCTCCCATAGCCAGTAACCTGTGTTTATTATACATTATCCTCCCATAGCCAGTAACCTGTGCTTATTATACATTATCCCCCATAGCCAGTAACCTGTGTTTATTATACATTATCCTCCTATAGCCAGTAACCTGTATTTATTATACATTATCCCTCCCATAGCCAGTAACCTGTGTTTATTATACATTATCCCCCCATAGCCAGTAACCTGTGTTTATTATACATTATCCCTCCCATAGCCAGTAACCTGTGTTTATCATACATTATTCTCCCATAGCCAGTAACCTGTGCTTATTATACATTATCCCCCCATAGCCAGTAACCTGTGTTTATTATACATTATCCTCCCATAGCCAGTAACCTGTGTTTATTATACATTATCCCTCCCATAGCCAGTAACTTGTGTTTATTATACATTATCCCCCCCATAGCCAGTAACCTGTGTTTATTATACATTATACTCCCATAGCCAGTAACCTGTGTTTATTATACATTATCCCCCATAGCCAGTAACCTGTGTTTATTACACATTATCCTAGCCCTGATAGCCCTGATCTGGGTGAACAACATATCCAAAAATTGCCCAGATCAGAGCAGGGTTTCAGGAAATTCCTGGGAGTCCCATGCCCAAAACAGATCCAGAGAATCAGTGCTTGCCCGGTCTAGTTCGGTAGTTTGCAAACGAACAAACAACCGAACAGAGTCAATAGTCTTACCCTGGAGCTTGTTCCCTTCATTCCGATGAATGATCTCACTGAACAGTGCCCTTCTAAGCTGAATTGAAATGAACGCAGGCTTTGATGGAAGTTCTGCGGTGTTCGGGTGTTTCTGTATCCGATTTCAGTTCCATGAGATTCATGCCCAAACACTGCTGCCTGCGTTCATGCGAACAAGGTGGCCGCCACCTCGTGGTTGTTCATAGGAATCACAGCCACCCAGACGAATAATTAGAACACTGCGGTGAGAAACGTTCCAAGTTGTTAATAGGTGTTAACAAGCTCCAGAGTGGTCTCTGTTCGTGCGGTTGTTCGGTAAACGAGCCATATAGTCACAACTGCACGAACAGAGCCTGTTTGAAGTATTTTAGCCAGGTCTATTGCAGGGACCATAGTCACAGGGTAAAAGGCTGGCAAGTAGTCCCCTCCAAACCCCAGTGGCGAAGTGGCTTTAGCCACAGTAGACAACGTATTTATTGTTATAGTAGCTTACATAAGCTGCAGACCACGCTACTGGTTTATAGTCATATTTACCACTGTACTGCATGAATACATATTAAAACTCTGAATAATATATAAGGTAAACGCACAATCTAATGACTACAGTGCAGCTTGTTGCCAAGCTATGCGCCAGAACCTCCACCAGTTGATGTGCGATGTCTGCAAGAAGATGTTAAAGTGCTGGAAAGGGAACCAGCCCTCCTCCCAGTGTTAGTGATTGGTCTCTTTGTACAATTTGTATGCTGTGCTTCACTGGGTAATGGCAGGCTTCCGCTGAGATGTCTTATGTTTGCGGAGCGAACCGTCTACTTCAGTTATTTTAACCTGTTCGCTGCTAGAAGAAGAGGAAAAAAATAACAACTGGGAAGTATCATGTTCTGTATCAGCTTTGAAAGCATCACGATACAATGTTTTCTTTCATCTCCCTGTATTCGCTCTTTGGAGCTGTGTACATAACAAGTAAAAGGCAAATGCAGACATGACATATTTTGTCAGGCCCCTAGCATGCACCTTGGATTCCAGCTGCGGGAGTCTTTTGAATGACTTTTGAGCATTGTACATATTCTTTTGTATGCATTCTTCACAGCGGTGTGACGTATGTGACTGGTATCCTGTGTGTATATGATCATTTGTGTAATTGAAGTGTATGTTCACTATAAAATGTCATTAAAGGGACACTAAAGTCACCAGAACAACTACAGCTTATTGCATTTGTTCTGGTGAGTAGAATCATTCCCTTCAGTGGGTTTTTTGTAAACACTGTCTTTTCAGAGAAAATGCAATGTTTATATTACAGCCTAGTGATAACTCAGATGGCCACTCCTCAGATGGCTGCTAGAGGTGCTTCCTGGGGCAATGCTGCACAGTGAGCAGCACTGCCATTCAGTGTCTCCACCCACTGCATGCAGACACTGAACTTTCCTCATTAAATCAATTCAACTCTATGAGGAGATGCTGATTGGCCAGGACTGTGTTTGGCTTGTACTGGCTCTGCCCCTGATCTGCCTCCTTGACAGTTTGAGCCACTCCTATGGGGAAGCATTGTGCTTGGCACAGAGATTCACTTCTGATTATATCAGCCAGGCAGGCAGTTTAGGGGCAGCATCTGCAGACTTGATTACAAGTCAGATTTTACAATATTTAGGGAGGCAAGGGGGCCACACGGGGCTAGATGGTGGTTTTAACACTATAGGCACAGGAATACATGTTTGTGTTCCGGACCCTATAGTGTTCCTTTATGTCTTGGTTCTCTTACTTTGTCTGGCCTGTTCCTTTTTAAGTGGATTTGTTCTTTTTTTCTTCTCCTGGTATTAGAAATCATGTTGGGAGTTTCCCATTGACCTTTTGCCTTCCAGTCCTGTACGGTTTGCCCAGTCATGTTGTGGTTAGGCACCAGATGTGTCTGTCATATGACCAGACATACTATGCAGTGGAATCCTTAGATCATGCAGTGCCCCTCCCCATTGTGCCCCCCCCCCCATATTGAAATTGAAGTCGGGAGCACTACATCTCCCTACACAAGCTGAAGCAGCACTGTCACTGTGTTCCACTCTTTTCCCACAAGCGGCCAGAGGGGGCACTGTGCTGGGAGGTCTTCTAGAGAGCAGCGCAGGGGAGAGACAGGAGAGGAAGCTAAGCTCTGCACAGAGGCATCCAGGCAGCTGCTGGTAAGTGTGAGTCAGTGTGTGTGATTAATTCTGTGTGTGGAGGGGGGGGGGGAAGGGGAGGGTCAGTCTGTGTATAGGTCAGTCTGTGTGTGTATGGATCAGTCTGTGTGTGGGGCTGGGGGTTCAGTCTGTGTGTGTGGGGGTCAGTTTGTGTTTATATGGATCATTTTGTGTGGGGTGAGGGGGTCGGTCTTTGAGTGTGGGGATCAGTCTGTGTTTGGGGGTGGGGGGTTCAGTCTGTCTGTGGGGTATGGGTCAATCTGTGTATGGGGGGGTCAGTCTATGGGGGGCTAGTCTGTGTGTGTGTGCATGAGTCAGTCTGTGTGTGTGTGTGTGTGTGTGTGTGTGCATGGGTCAGTCTGTGTCGTGTTGGTCAGTCTGTGTGTGGGGGGGTCAATCTTAGTGTGTGGGGCCCAATCTGTGTGTGTTTTTATGGGTTAGTCTGTGTGTTGGGGGGTCAGTGTGTGTGTGTGTGTGTGTGTCAGTCTGTGCGTTTATATGGGTCAGTCTCTGTAAGTGCTTGAGCTCAAAGAAAGATACCTCTCATCCCGTGACCTCCCCTGTACCGATGGATAGGCAGGCTTCTCAACCAACACGGATCTGGTTGTGCCACCCCCTCCCTGCAAGGTAAGATGAGGGAAAGGGGAATATTAATTTTTTTCTCTACACCCTCTGAACACAGTACACCCTGATATAGATCCAATTTGATCATTGTTAGATTCAGGGGAACCAAAATTGTTTTCAAGAGCACTTGGAGAAGCGTGAATTAGACACCAGACTCGTGTTGGTTATCAAAATAAGCATCTGACCTTTATTTTGTCAGTTGTTTTTTTTTTTAAAAAGGAAGTGCTTACGTGCAAATACTCATAGAACAGTAGTAGGAAGGGAGTGAAAGGGTGAAGCGAGTACAGATAAGACATAGGGATAACAGATAAGTTCCGGGAAAGAGAAGGAACAGACTGATTTAGGAGAGACAGCTCAGGTTGGGACTATCTGCTCCCGGAACTAGACATATATGGTCTTAAGTGTCATTTTAATCATTAAGCATTTCCTGAGTCCAAGTTAACCAATTTTAATATAGGCTATCTAATATGACACCAATAGGCTTGAACCTTGGAATCAAAGTAAATTCTTTCACAACCCTCACAAACAGTGAACCCCCCACATACAGTACACTTCCACCAACACAGAGTACACATTTGCAAACACACAGTGCACCCCTCAAACACCTAATCTCTTCACCCACAAACACACTTCTTCCCCACATACCTTCACCCCCACACACACATACATACATGCTCCAACCCATTACACACCAAATCTCATATATATATATATATATATATATATATAATAACTACTGCTCCTTGATAAGAACTCAATGCAACCCCAATACACATAAACTCAAAATGCAACCCCTAGATGCACACACACACTTTACAGGCCCTTTCAGCGCACGCACTTGCGCACACACACAAACACACACAAATTGCTATTTTCTTTTTAATTGAAATCCACCCAGTCTTTGGGAGAGCTGAGTGGATCTTTCATTGGCATCTAGCATGTCTACTCTCAGTCTTCCTGCAGTTTCTCTCTGCTTCTCTGCGAGCTCTGTGTAGTGATGCTGAGGCCGGAGTGACGTCATGTCACTAAACAGTGCGCAAGGGAGCAGAGAGGAACTGCAGGAAGGTTACTGCTCCCTCATGCCCCGCCTCCATGCTCCCCGCGACGGCCGGCTTTAATGTTTCCTGCTCGACTTAGCAAAGGGCTGAAAAATGCCAGAGGTGCCAGGGTGAAATGTCTAGTCGCCATGGCGACCTGGAATTTGTTGAACCCTGTGTGTGTATATATATATATATATATATATATTCCAATATTGTAATAAGGTGCACTCACAGGACTTTTTCAATAACTTACTTTTATTCTGAGAAGTGAATTACATGTGAAGAAAATATCGTAAATCGACGTTTCGACCCCTATAGGGTCTTTTTCAAGATCAATCTTACAGTGTACAACAATGCATATATATAGGTAACTGCTAATAGTCACTTACCTAAACGGTGTGTGAGAAAAAAGCTGCCGCTCGAAAATCCGAAACCCGGAAGTGATTCAGTGTGACCACGTGACTACGCATGATGACGCGTGTGCGTGCGTCGTTGCCAAGCAACGAACCTAAAACAAAACATAACCTCCGATGGAATGTATATTCCGCAAGCTGCAAACAGCTCTAGGGGGGATCAGAAGTGATCGTAAGTGCCCAGTGACTAGGTGATAAGCGCCAATAATAATTGGCAAAACCAATCCCTATTACCCCATGGAGAAATAAGAAAAATCGTAATCTAGACTGTCGGAGAGGAAAAAGAGGACTATAAAAACTGAACCTAGTGATGTCACCCGTGAAAAATTATTAAAGTGAAAGTGCTGATGAAAACATTCACAAATAAGAAAAATAAAAAGTCCTACCGGATCCTCCTCGGACAGTTATACTAAATCTAACTCTAAGAATACTCTACTGCCTATTCTGTAATATGTGTTGCAACTTTCTTACCCATGTTTTTTCGTTTACTAGTAAATAACTGGAGCATATATTACGTGCCAATATATAATACCGACTTAATACACGTATTTTTACAGATAGTAAATAACTAAAACATATGATATTACCCATACAACTTTATGAAATAAATATCAACATATCGTACTGCAGAGTACATAATCATAAACAATATTAAGCCATAATTCAATTCTATTGTGTGCCTGCTGAATATATGATCATAGACACAATTAAGCCATACTTCAATTCTATAATATACCTGATAAATACCTCACTCGTTACATAATTTTGTTACTTGAGGTATCGAATCAATTATTAAATCAAGTAGTAAATTATAGTACTGGGGACTTGGATATTGGACCCACTACGTCCTTGTACTTGTGATCTCATAGATGTATAAATCATAATACTTCATCCCACATAATAATCAAGCAAATCGCTATAGTTACAATACTGTCAAATGTTATTACTGGACTAAGCATGCCACAAACATCTATATTACCAGGTTATTTTCAAACATAAAACAAGGGTGGCGAAATTTCTGGTAACAAACAGGACCCCAAGGCTGAACTAAAATAGAATACCAGAGATGCTTGCTTGTAATTCACAGAAACATAGAATATGTATTATATTCGTTCAAGCCTCGAGGTGTGACTGTGTCCAAAGTAAAAATCCAATATGCTTCCCTTTGGAGCAATATTTTAGATCTGTCCCCCCCACGAGGTAAAGGCGGGACGTGATCTATGGCCATGAATCTGAGTGTGGGAAGTCTGTGTGACGCTGCAAAATAGTGTTTTGCTACCGGTTTGTCCGTCTTTTGATCCCTGAAGGCTGTCATGATGCCAGATCTATGGCCTCGAATACGGTCTCGTAGGGTGAGGTCTGTTTTCCCTACGTAGGATAATCCACATGGACAGGTTATTAGGTAAATGACGTGATCTGTAGTGCACGTAATGTAGTATGGGATTTTGATTCTTTTCCCACTATGAGGGTGGGCGAAGGAGTTTCCAGAGTTCATGTGGCTACACGTGACGCAACCACTACATCTGTAGCATCCCGGTTTCTTATATATGGCATTTTTCTTATAACTTTGTATAGGATCATTCCGAATTAGGATGTCTCGTAAATTTTTATTTCTTTTGTAACTGATGGTGGGTTTCTTGTTAAATATAGTAGGTAGTTGTTTGTCCGAATCCAGTATGTCCCAATGCCTTTCTATGGATTGTCGGATTTGTGTGGATCCTGTATGGTAGGTAAGTGGTAAATACATTTTGGGTGTATCAATGATTGCTTCCACTTGTGTTTCATTTGTCTCCTGTGTCCATTTTTCAACAGCCCGAATTTTGGCTTTCTCAAGTGCTTTTGGCTTATAGCCTCTTTCTTGAAATCTGTGGGTCATATCGTTCAATTGTCTCTCTCGATTCTTCGCGTCACTATTATATCTAAGGACACGCATATATTGAGATATGGGTAGGGAGTCTTTGAAGTGCTGTGGATGATAACTGGTATTGGTTTGTTACCAGAAATTTCGCCACCCTTGTTTTATGTTTGAAAATAACCTGGTAATATAGATGTTTGTGGCATGCTTAGTCCAGTAATAACATTTGACAGTATTGTAACTATAGCGATTTGCTTGATTATTATGTGGGATGAAGTATTATGATTTATACATCTATGAGATCACAAGTACAAGGACGTAGTGGGTCCAATATCCAAGTCCCCAGTACTATAATTTACTACTTGATTTAATAATTGATTCGATACCTCAAGTAACAAAATTATGTAACGAGTGAGGTATTTATCAGGTATATTATAGAATTGAAGTATGGCTTAATTGTGTCTATGATCATATATTCAGCAGGCACACAATAGAATTGAATTATGGCTTAATATTGTTTATGATTATGTACTCTGCAGTACGATATGTTGATATTTATTTCATAAAGTTGTATGGGTAATATCATATGTTTTAGTTATTTACTATCTGTAAAAATACGTGTATTAAGTCGGTATTATATATTGGCACGTAATATATGCTCCAGTTATTTACTAGTAAACGAAAAAACATGGGTAAGAAAGTTGCAACACATATTACAGAATAGGCAGTAGAGTATTCTTAGAGTTAGATTTAGTATAACTGTCCGAGGAGGATCCGGTAGGACTTTTTATTTTTCTTATTTGTGAATGTTTTCATCAGCACTTTCACTTTAATAATTTTTCACGGGTGACATCACTAGGTTCAGTTTTTATAGTCCTCTTTTTCCTCTCCGACAGTCTAGATTACGATTTTTCTTATTTCTCCATGGGGTAATAGGGATTGGTTTTGCCAATTATTATTGGCGCTTATCACCTAGTCACTGGGCACTTACGATCACTTCTGATCCCCCCTAGAGCTGTTTGCAGCTTGCGGAATATACATTCCATCGGAGGTTATGTTTTGTTTTAGGTTCGTTGCTTGGCAACGACGCACGCACACGCGTCATCACGCGTAGTCACGTGGTCACACTGAATCACTTCCGGGTTTCGGATTTTCGAGCGGCAGCTTTTTTCTCACACACCGTTTAGGTAAGTGACTATTAGCAGTTACCTATATATATGCATTGTTGTACACTGTAAGATTGATCTTGAAAAAGACCCTATAGGGGTCGAAACGTCGATTTACGATATTTTCTTCACATGTTATTCACTTCTCAGAATAAAAGTAAGTTATTGAAAAAGTCCTGTGAGTGCACCTTATTACAATATTGGAATATTCATACCTACGCTGAGGTCTGCACCCAGGCAAGAACATTGCTAAGATTTTTTTGAAAAGGGTGAGTGCCAAGTTTATCTCTTTATATATATATATATATATACATACATACACACACAGTTATATAATAAGTGTGTGGATATATATATATATATAAAATATACAATCCAGCGCACTCGCTTATTCACTAAACAATTTAATTTATTTTAATTGAAATGAATTTGTGAACATGTGTATATATGTGTATATATGTGTGTGTATATATATATATATATATATATATATACACACACACATATATACACATGTTTTTGTTATAGTACTGACTGCTTCACATATGAGACCAGTAGCTTCATACAACCTTGCTTTGTTGATGGACATTTAATGTATAATCAGTCTTATTATAACTGACAGTAATACAGGAGTAAAACATCCTCTGTGCAGCACTGCATCACACTCACTGACTCCAGATGGCTGCCATGCTCTCTGACCTGTGAGTCATCACATGGGGTGGAGCTACTAGTTAAAGGGAAGTGAGAGGGCAGTGTCCTACATTCCAGGTATAACATCTCTCTTCCAACAAAAAAATAAAACAAGAGAGAAAAATAAACATCTAAAACCCAATAACAAAACAACAACAAGAATAATCCATCAGGAACACAGTACATCCACCGGAAAAGTGTCACAGGAGCTAGAAGGCTAGTCTTCAGAAGGAGGTTGTGGGGGCAAATACCCTTCAGGATAGTTCCGGGTCCTACGGGAGGACCGACTGAAGTCCCATATGCATTCCTGAAGTTGTAAGCGATCAGAAGGGTGGCGGTGGCGTTGGGGACGGCCACCAGCAGCCAGGGTGTCAGAGGTAGCAGGGCAGGAAAAAGGGGAAGGTGCTTGGTTCAAGGTTGGGAAAATGGGGTCAGGGGCATGAGAACCCTCAGACCCAGAAGCACAGGCCACCCGGTAGGTGCATTCAAATTTTGAGAGTAAATCCAAACCCAAACCCAATCCCAGATGTCCTCTGTCTCACTGGATTTGGACTTAGGAAGCTTTTGTCAGGGTACCTGTGGTCTCTACCTCTGAAAGACTTAGCTGTTCCTCCATCCAGACGGCCTGATGGCTCCCTTCTCCACGGTCTATCCGGTCATGCAAGGCCGGCCGCGAGGGAGTGACTGCCTTTTACAGCATCTAGGCAGGAAGTTGTCATCAGGACACTCCTCCGGAACGACCTGTCACTCAATTGCTGCAGGACCAATCAGGACGCCTCGGAGGCGTGGTTACTGCTCTGAACAGGGTATTTAACAGAGCTTCTTTCATTAGCTCATTGCCCTGTCGTGGTTCTAGCTTGTTCTAGTCACTCAGTGCTTGTGTATTCTATTATCCCTTTTGGTTTTGACCCGGCTTGTTTACCTTACTCTGCTTATCTCTGTTACCCTTGATTCGGCTTGTCTCTCGCTTACCTGTCTTCTGTTACCCTCGACCTCGGCTTGTCTTTGACCATTCTATACTGTACTACTTACGTTAGTCCGGCCATTCTAAGGTCCGGTATACGTATCTGGCTACTGTTTGTACTCTGCGTGTTGGATCCCTGTCCCGATCCTGACATTACGACAGGGCCAATGGATCCTGCAAATACAAACAGTCAGCTGGCTTCTCCTGATCCTAGGTTTGAAGCCATGGATCACAGAATGGATCAGATGGCGCTTGCGCTACAGGCTCTATTATCTCGTGCCAATAACCCACCAGAGGAGATACGTAATACCCCTGTTTCTCCTGTCGGTTCAGGTCTAGAGGTAGCCACAGTGGGTGCTTCTTCTCGCATTACCCCCCCAGTACGCTATGGTGGGGCTTCTGAGAAGTGTCGTGGTTTCTTAAACCAAATTAGTATCCACTTTGAATTGCAACCTCGCTCTTATCCTACAGATAGGGCAAAGGTAGGATTTATTATCACCCTACTTATTGAGAAAGCTCTGAGATGGGCCAACCCATTATGGGAGAACGATAACCCATTAGTTTATAACTATAACGCCTTTGTAGCTGCTTTTAGAAGAACATTTGACCCTCCAGGTAGAAAGGTTAATGCAGCCAGATTACTGTTGTGTCTGAAACAGGAGAACCGAACACTGGTGGATTATGCACTAGAGTTCAGGTCTCTGGCGTCAGAGGTCAAGTGGAATGAGCAGGCGTATATGGATGTATTTTTGAATCGCTTATCTGAAGTAATCCTTGATGAGGTTGCTACCAGAGAACTCCCCGAGAATTTAGAGGATTTAATTTCGTTCATCTCTCGTATAGATGAACGTTTAAGAGAGAGACAGAACACTCGAGAGAGGAACCGGAGACCTTCTTTTAGGTTAGCCCCCGCTTTTCCAAGTCCTGACTCCACGGTATCTTTGCTTCCTGAACCTATGCAGATAGGGTATACCCGCCTCTCTGAGGAGGAAAGACAGTACAGGAGAAGAGAGGGTTTGTGTATGTATTGTGGAGCTAAGGGTCATTTACTCTCGAACTGTTCTAACCGCCCGGGAAACGCTCGCACCTAAGTCTCTCTAGAGGACAGGCCTTGGGTGTTTCTATATTGTCCTCTACTCCTAATTATAAAGATCACAGGCTTCTGCTACCAGTTTCCTTAACTTGCGGGAGGGAAGTAGTAAGGGCTATGGCTTTGATAGATTCCGGTGCTGCTGAGAATTTTATCGACCAAGCCTTTGCTAGTAAAAACAATTTCCCATCCCAGCTAAGGGAGACACCCTTGGCCGTTGAGGCCATAGATGGTAGACCACTACTAGACCCTGTTATCTTTCGTGAGACCATACCCATTGATTTAAATGTTGGTATCCTACACGTGGAGAAGTTATCTCTTCTGCTCATTTCGTCTCCTTCCGTTCCCATAGTTCTGGGGTATCCATGGTTGAAAGAACATAACCCTATTATCGATTGGGAGTTAGGGGAGATACTCTCGTGGGGCCAGGGCTGCCAGGATCGGTGTTTGTGCAAGGTTTCTCCATTAGCTAATATTAACATACAGGAGAATCCTACTCAGTCCACAGAAAGACAAATACCAGACCTTTACCTAGACTTAAGGGCAGTGTTTGACAAGAAGAATGCCGATTCTTTGCCGCCACACAGGTAATTTTACTGTAAAATTAAGCTTCTACCCGGGACTATGCCTCCGAGGGGCCATGTATATCCTTTGTCTGTTCAGGAAAACTCAGTTCTAGAAGAGTATATTCAGGAGAATTTAGAAAAGGGATTCATCAGGAGGTCTTCTTCTCCGGCCGGGGCGGGGTTCTTTTTCATTAAGAAGAAGGATGGCACGCTGAGACCTTGTATCGATTACCGAGGCTTGAATAAAATAACTGTCAGAAATGCCTATCCTATCCCACTGATTACCGAGTTATTTGATCGTCTTAAGGGCTCCAAAATCTTCACCAAGTTAGATCTCAGAGGGGCTTACAATTTGGTGAGAATCCAGCAAGGTCACGAGTGGATGACGGCATTCAATACCCGGTATGGCCATTACGAATACACTGTTATGCCATTTGGACTATGCAATGCTCCTGCAGTATTTCAGGATTTGATTAATGAGGTACTTAGGGAGTTTCAGCATGATTGTGTTATTGTTTACCTGGACGACATACTAATACACTCTAAGGAGATTGAGACTCACCATAGACAGGTCAGAAAGGTGTTACACAAACTTCTGCAACATGGTCTATACTGCAAATTGGAGAAGTGCAGTTTTGATCAGTCTCAGGTAGACTTTCTTGGGTACGTGATTTCTGGGGAAGGTTTTAAAATGGATCCTGGTAAACTCCAATCTATTTTAGACTGGCCTTTGCCCAAAGGACTCAAGGCTATCCAAAGGTTTATTGGTTTTTCCAACTACTATAGGCGCTTCATTAAGGGTTACTCCTCTATCATTGCGCCTATTACCAATATGACCAAACAAGGGGCTGATACTAAGTTCTGGTCTGAGGAAGCTCTTGGTGCTTTTAAGACTCTCAAGGAACTTTTTGCCTCAGCTCCCATTCTAGTTCATCCTGATACGACTCTGCCTTTCTTGCTCGAGGTCGATGCTTCTGAGACAGGAGTTGGGGCTGTTCTGTCTCAAAGGTTAGGGGTGGATAAACCGTTACACCCTTGTGGTTTCTTCTCTAAAAAAATTTCTGGGCCTGAGAGCAGATATGACATCGGGGAGAGGGAACTGTTAGCGGTCATTAAGGCTTTAAAGGAGTGGAGACATTTACTGGAAGGGACACTACACCCTGTTACTATTCTAACGGATCATAAGAACTTGTCTTATATTGGGGAGGCTAAGCGCTTGTCCGCCAGGCAGGCTCGCTGGGCCTTGTTCCTCACTCACTTTAATTATGTACTTACGTATAAACCTGGTTCTAAGAACTCTAAAGCCGATGCGTTGTCTCGTCAATATGAACCATCCACTATAACTGAACCACTTCTGTCCTCCATAGTTCCTAAGGGGAATATCATCGCGAACACGAATCTCAGGATTCACTCTCCATTGCTTACTGAGATCATGAAGTTTCAGCATTTGGCACCCAAACAGACCCCTGGGGATCGACACTTCGTTCCTGCCGCTCTCCAACTGGAGGTGCTACGCTGTCTCCATAACAGCAAGGTGGCTGGGCATCCTGGCATCCGCAAGACTTATGCGCTGGTCTCTAAAGATTTTTGGTGGCCTGACTTACGCAAGGATATTAAAGAATTCATCGGGGCATGTGAAGTTTGTACCAAGACCAAGCTACCCCATTCGCTTCCATGCGGATTTCTGCACCCTTTAGAGGTTCCTGAAAAGCCTTGGTCCTGCCTGGCAATGGACTTCATTGTTGATTTGCCTATCTCTAAAAAGCAGACTGTCATCCTCACTGTGGTAGACAGATTTACTAAAATGGCTCACTTCATTCCCTTACCTAAACTCCCATCTTCGCCCGAGTTAGCGGAGATATTCGCCAGGGAGATTTTCCGTTTGCATGGGATACCTTCCCAAATTGTCTCTGACAGAGGCTCCCAATTTGTTTCCCGTTTTTGGAGATCATTCTGCTTCCAACTAGGCATCAAATTGAATTTCTCCTCTGCCTATCATCCTCAGTCCAATGGAGCGGCTGAACGCACTAACCAAAAAGTTGAACAATATTTACGTTGTTTCGTTTCAGAACACCAGGACGATTGGGTCGGTTTGATTCCTTGGGCGGAGTTTGCACATAACAATCTCATTTGTGATTCTACGCATTCTAGCCCTTTTTTCTTGAATTATGGCTTTCATCCTTCCATCCTTCCTTCGGAGTCTTCTTCTCAAGGGATACCGTCGGTGGATGTTCATGTTGCCAATTTAAGAAAGTTGTGGGATCGAACTCGACAAATCCTTCTGCACAATTCTACGCTGGTTAAAAAACACGCTGACAAACGTAGAAGGGCAGCACCGGTGTTTGTTCCAGGCGATAGAGTATGGTTAAGTACTAGAAACATTCGGCAAAAAGTGCCGTCCATGAAATTTGCTCCTCGATATATTGGACCGTACAGGGTACTGTCTCAAATTAACCCAGTTGCGTATCGTTTAGCGTTGCCTAATGCCTTACGCATTCCTAATTCATTTCATGTCTCCTTGCTAAAACCATTAATATGTAACAGGTTCTCCTCCACGATCGCCCCTCCCCGCTCAGTTCAGGTGGAGGGTCAGGAGGAGTATGAGGTCAATATCTGGTCGATTGGAAGGGTTATGGTCCTGAGGAGAGAAGTTGGGTACCTCAGGAGGAGGTGCATGCTCCCCGTCTCCGCAGGGCGTTTCACTCTCGATTCCCTTCTCGCCCTGGTGTATTCCGCCCGGTGGGCGTATCTGAGAGGGGGGGTACTGTCAGGGTACCTGTGGTCTCTACCTCTGAAAGAGGTAGAGACTTAGCTGTTCCTCCATCCAGACGGCCTGATGGCTCCCTTCTCCACGGTCTACCCGCTCATGCAAGGCCGGCCGCGAGGGAGTGACTGCCTTTTACAGCATCTAGGCAGGAAGTTGTCATCAGGACACTCCTCCGGAACGACCTGTCACTCAATTGCTGCAGGACCAAACAGGACGCCTCGGAGGCGTGATTACTGCTCTGAACAGGGTATTTAACAGAGCTTCTTTCATTAGCTCATTGCCCTGTCGTGGTTCTAGCTTGTTCTAGTCACTCAGTGCTTGTGTATTCTATTATCCCTTTTGGTTTTGACCCGGCTTGTTTACCTTACTCTGCTTATCTCTGTTACCCTTGATTCGGCTTGTCTCTCGCTTACCTGTCTTCTGTTACCCTCGACCTCGGCTTGTCTTTGAACATTCTATACTGTACTACTTACGTTAGTCCGGCCATTCTAAGGTGCGGTATACGTATCTGGCTACTGTTTGTACTCTGCGTGTTGGATCCCTGTCCCGATCCTGACAGCTTTTGAGTAAAGGATTCGGGTAACCGACAATAGGACTGTAACTGGTCGACATGTCGTCTGGTAATGAAACCAGGAGAACTCTGTACATCTTGGGTCCCAAGGTTTCCATAATTGTGGCAGGAAGCCACCGAGTGTTGGAGGTTCCATAAGACCTCTTGATGGAATCTAAAAGTGGGAGACTCTTTGGAGGTTACCATCTTTTCTTGGGAGTGCAATACATAGTCATGAACAGTTTTAGGATGAAGCATGTCAAAAGCAGTCCATGGCTGTCGGCCTAGAAGAAGCTCAGCTGGTGTTGTACCAGTTGAATCATGTGGTGTTGTTCTGTAAGCAAAGAGAAAAGAGTCTAACTTCCGAGGAGATATTGACCTCTGTCTAGTTGAAGCCACTGTGGCCTTGAAGTAGTTCTTGAAAGTTTGCACAAACCGTTCTGCTTGACCATTGGTCGCTGGGTGGTAAGGCGTAGTTAACTTGTGCTTGATGTTATTATCAGTAGCAAAACTCTGAAATTCATGGCTCATGAATTGGGCCCCATTATCTGTGACAATCTCCCTGGGATAACCAAATGTGGCAAAAAGGTGCAATAATATGGCAATCGTGGCTTTTGTAGTCGACTGGGTTATTGGAAAGACCTCAGGCCATTTCGAGTGGGCGTCAATTATAATCAAGAAGGTTTGCCTGCAAAATCCAATTGAAGGCAAAACCAAGGAACCATGGGCCAAGTTCAGGGCTGAATACTTCCTTGCAGAGGGTCTCTTGCAGTTTGTGCACATCCTATACAAGCATTGACATATGCTGTTATCTCAGCATCTATGTTAAACCACCACACGTAGCCTCGTGCTTTCTGTTTCATCTGTGTGGTACCAGGGTGACCAGTATGTAGCAAGTCCAAGATATGTCTCTGGAGGGTTTTTGGAATGATCACTCGTTCTCCCCATAAGATACAATTGTCATTCACAGCCAATTCCATTCAATTCCAGTAGTAAAGTTCGTAATCTTCTGTAATAGTCGTGGCCAGCCAGTTTGTGCAAACAAAAGCAAAGATTTCAGAACATTATCCTTCAACGTATGGGCTGCTATCTCTCCAGAAGTCAGTAGGTGTGTGGTGGTGTACCTACAAGTCTTGACAGCTGGAGAAGAATCTAGAAGCAATTCTGTCAGCCGGGACATTGCATCGGCATTGGCATTAGCATCATTGGTTTGATATTGGTTCTCATAGCAATATGCGCCCAAGAAAAGGACATAGCATTGAAGACGAGCTGCAGTTGTCTGGGAGATCCTTTTGTCTGGGCTAAATATCTGAAGTAGAGGTTTAGTAGATCTGTTAATATGTGAACTCTCTACCATAGAGGTAAAGGTGAAACTTTCGAATTGCCCATATCAATGCAAGTGCCTCTTTATCAATCTGGGAGTAGTTGCTTTCTGTCTTTGTCAATGATCTCGAGGCGAAAGCCACTGTTTTCTCAGAACCATCTGGTAGGAGGTGGGAAAGTACAGCACCCAGACCATAAGGCGAGGCGTCGCAAGCCAGTGTGAGAGGCTTGTGGAGGTCGTAGTATACAAGCATACGTGAGCCCAATAGTTTATGTTTGGAGATCTCAAAAGCTTGTTGGCATTTTGCTGACCACTCCCATCTGGAGTGTTTCTCTAAAAGCTTATGCAGTGGGAAAAATGTGTGAGCTAGATCTGGGAGAAATTTATTATCGTAGTTGAGGAGGCCAAGGTACAATCGTAGTTGCTGGACATTTGCTGGGGCTGGCACTTTGACTAGAGCATCGACCTTGGCTTCAGTTGTGTGTATGCCCTCAGCATCTACCAGGTGGCCGCAAAACTCCAATTTGGGCAGCATAAATTTGCATTTTGCCAAGTTCACCTTGAGACCATGGACCTGAAGTCTTTGTAAAACTTGTTGTACATTCTGTTTGTGTTCTTGGTCTGTTCAACCAGTGATGAGCATGTCATCTAATAGACACTGTGTGAAGGGAATGTCTGCTAAGATTGCATCCATCTTCCTCTGCCAGATGGCTGGTGCAGTTGCTATGCCAAACACCATCCGGTTGTATTTGTACAAGCCCTTGTGAGTGTTAATGGTGAGGTATTTTCCGTAAGAAGGGTGGATTTCAAACTGCAGGTAGGCTTGTCGGAGATCACTCTTAGTGAACTTCTGTCCCCCAGCAAGTGAGGCGAAGATGTCAATTACTCTGGGTAGAGGATACTGGTCTACATCTAGTTGAGTATTCAGTACCATGCAAAAATCCCCACAGATGTGTACTTCCCCATTTGATTTATTTACTGGCACAATAGGTGATGCCCATTCACTGTGCTCTACCTTGGAAATGACACCCTGTTCTTCTAGCCGGATGAGTTCAGCTTCCACTCCTACTCGAAGGGCAAATGGTACTGCCTGGGCCTTGAAGAATCTAGAATGGGCATCCGGTTTTAGCTTGAGCTTCACACAGTCATTTTTAATTTTCCCCAGTTGATCCTTAAAAACCTCAGGAAATCTCTTTTTCAAGGATTCCACCCATCCATCAATCTGTCCAGATGGGACTGTAAGGTTGTTGCAAGGGTTCTTGATGATGTCTGGCATTCCCAGATGAGCAATCCAGTTTCTACCAAAGAGAGGCTGTCCTCCATGTTTCAAAATATATATTGGTATTCTCTTTTTCTGACCCTTGTATGATACCTGTACCTTTGCACAACCAACTGGGTGGACGACTTGCATGGAATATGTCTGCAGCTTGATTGGGGTTGGGTGGATAGTTGCCTGTATATGTAGTTGTTGCCAGTGTTTTTATGTGATAACTGAAGCTGCCACTCCTGTACCAACATCCATCTTTAATGCATTTCCTTCAATGGTTACTTCGACCATCATTGCAGGGTTTGAAGAGTGTAGGCGATGTATAGTTAATGGGTCATTGTTGTCTGACTCAGATGAAGAGGTAGGTTTCTCTAACCTGTATATTTTCTTCTTGGTGTACTGCAGTTGTTTTTCCTGTACATTCCTACTACGACAGACCCGTCTGAGGTGGCCCGTTTTTCCGCAGTGATGACAAGGATGTTCTTTAAATCTGCATGTTTTGGAGTCATGGTCTGTATACCACACCGGTAGCAAGCTGGCTTGGGCTGGGGTGAGAATCTGTATTTGCAGTTGGCCATAGCTGGTGTGACTGCTGCTCTGAAGACCTCCTCTTTTTGCCCCTTTTTTGTAAAACTGAGCGTTCAATGCCTCAGTATCCCTCACAGCCATTTCCATGACTGATGCAATCTCAATGGCCCGTGTAAGGGTGAGTGTCTGCTCTGTCAGACGTTTCTTTTGAAAGTTTCAGTCCTAGCACAAACTTGTCCCACAGAGCTGTGGGTAGGTACTCTCCAAATGAACAGGTGGAGGCCAGTTTGCGAATGGCTACTACATATGCTTTAATATCTGACCCTGATTGCTGCTGCCATTGGTAAAGCAGAATCTTTCGGCAATTTCCAGTGGTTTGGGCTGGAAATTATCCTCTATAGTGTTAGCAGTTCCACCAGTGTTTTGCTTGCTGAGTGTCAAATGTTTTAGCTCCCACCAGTGTCAGGAATACCGCTACCTGCCGTTCAGGGGGTATGGTGTTTGCACTGAAGTAATGCTCTAATCTTTCACTCCAGGCGCTCCAGGAGTTCTGCTCCCCATAAAACTGACACAATGTGCCTATCAGTGCCATTTCCTGGCTGGATGCTCTGTGACTGGCTGTGTGTAGTAAGATTACCTCTTATTTTCTAGTGCAGGCTTGGTAGGGCCTTTGTACATCCCATCCTCGTGGATACTGTTATGGTCCTGACTGCTTCACATATGAGACCAGTAGTTTCATACAACCTTGCTTTATTGCTGAACATTTACTGTATAATCAGTCTTATTATAACTGACAGGAATACAGGAGTAAAACATCCTCTGTGCAGCACTGCTTCACACTCACTGACTCAAGATGGCCTGAGTCATCACAGGGGTAGAGCCACTAGTTAAAGTGATAGGGCAGTGTCCTACATTCCAGGTATAACAGTTTTATAACTGCCACCCTACTTGTGTCCCTGGCCCCTTATGAGCCCCCCTAAGTATGAATCCAGGAGACGCCACTAATACTATGTGACTTGCACCTGTGATACTGCACCGACGGGTTTCTCACGCAGAGAGCAACTGGCTCTCATTGAGGCAGGAAACAATGCCTGGCAGACCATAGGTTAGAAGGCAAACCATCAAAAACCTTAAGCTACTTACTATGGGGGGCGGGAGGGATAGCAGGGTTTTCCTGGCACCATTACAACTATAGCATGCTTTAGTGTCATGTGCTTGCAGCGATCATTTAAAGAATATCCCTCAGCATTCAGTTTGGCTTGTGCCTATAGTTATTCTCTGTTATTTGTGTAAAGTCAGTTGTCATGTTCTTTGTATAGCCCCAGTTCACACTTTACATTTCCATTATCTTTTGGTCTGATGCATGTCTTCTTCTTCTTTTGCTCCAAGGGGAATTCAGCTTCACTTAGTCCTTTCCCATTTGCCCAGTCTTTATGGTTACTGACATGACCTACCTGGTCCTGCCTCACATACCTACCTATACTACACTACTACCTATACTTGCTTGACCCCTCTGTTTTGGTGATTTCATGTGTTTCTTCCGGTGCCATCTATGTTTCAACCTAGTTCCTGGTTCCGTTCCTGACTTTGAGCTTCAGCATATCCACTCAATGCCTCATCCTGACATCCTGGTTCATGATTTGATTTGATCACTCACATGTCCTAGTCTAGACTATACATTTTTAGGCTCCTCTGCACCTAGTCATTGCATGTGCGGGTCAGTGTAACCACTTAAAGCTTGGGGCTGCAAATTTGGTAGTGGACAGCTGAATAGTAGTCAGATCCTGGTATGCCATATTATACTGGCTCCTAACTACTCCCAGGCTGGAATGTCCCTCACAAATTGTCACTCCTCTACTCCTGCAATCTTACATATGTTCATTATACCAGTCACAAAGAACAAACAAACCATTTTAATTTTCATAGGCATAATATGTTCACATTAACTTGAAATAATCAGTTTAACCCCTTAAGGACACATGACATGTGTGACATGCCATGATTCCCTTTTGTTCCAGAAGTTTGGTCCTTAAAATGGACATTAGCTTAGCTGGAGCAGACCTATATTTTTTGCAAAATACAAATAAAAACATCCTGAGAATATGTGAAACCTGTGAAGCTAATCAAACAGAAAAATGCTGTAAAAGCAGGGAAGTGTCCACATCTGAGAAAATATAGGCAAAGGACCTCATCTTATTCATATATAGCAGTTAGCCTAGTCTGTTACACTAAGTTTGTACAGATAATGTACATGCCGAGAGAAACTGGACCAGCAGATAATGCAGGTTACTATACAGACTCAAACTGAATTTTATTAAAACAAATCACAATCAAGCATTATAAGTAACCAATATTAGGATACATCATACTTCATACAGCAGACATGATCTCACTCTGTGCTGGAACCATTGACAACATCAACCTGGAAAACTTCTCATAAGAAGGTTCATAAGAAGTAAAGTTTTGTAGTGTAGGCAGATATTCATCTTTATTCATTTTCTTACCATACTTTGTACATATGCTTGTCTTACCAACCATTAACCCTGTTTCTGTATACTGATTTACACACACAGCCTTTGGCCTTTGCTGTGCACTGTATGTGTAATGTCAGTGTCTATTATAGCATTTATGTGTGCCCTGTCAGTGGATGTAAATGTTTCTGTGTATACCATTGTGTGCACATCCATGTTCCTGTAGCCCCATGTAGCTAGAGCGCAGCTAAGCGGAAAAAGGCCTTGACAGGGGTTAGGAGGCGGGCTTAGGAGGAAGTAAGCGAGGGTTGGAATTATGGGTAAGTGGGATTGGCTATTTAAATGAGCAGCCATTTTAGGTGAGTCATTCTAACTTCCTACCTGGTCGAGTTTGTGTTCGCCTCGGGGAGCGCGGACTTTGCTTGGTCGGATTTCTTTTGTCTCCTCTGCAGGAACAATGGACGACGTGGAGCGTTTGCTGGAAGGGATCAGGTCGGCAGCACGGCATCAAGGTGTGGACTGGCTACGGGCACAGCTTGGCCCTGCCCTGGCGGAGGCGGCGGATCGGGACGGCGATGGCGGGAGACCGGTCCGGGCCCGGAGGCCCCCGAGGAGGCTAAGCCCGGGCGCGGGGCCCGGTGAAGTGGTACCCGGTAGCAGTGGAGTTCCAGTTCCGACCGGCAGCAGGCCCGGGAGCCGCGTGGTCGAGGCCTTGCCTCCCCGTGTGCGGACGGAGCCTCGGATGTGCACTAGGCGGCAAAGGGATATCGTGGACGGGGGCGCGGCTGCTAGCAGGTCGGAGGCGGCCGGGCGGCCCCCTGGTGCTTCGAGACCCACGGAGGGGAGGCCCAGGAGGGCTTCCCCCCCCTTCGGACAGCGGAGACGATGAGGAGGCTGGATCCGGGAGACCGCATGGCAGGCATCAGGCAAGTGCAGAGGGCTCAGGTCGGGGCCCTCTTGGCGGGAAGGTTGTTCGGGGGAGCTCTGCCACTGGGGGGGGCGGGAGTAAGCCGGTTGGGGGTACACAGGCCTTAGTGGGAAAGGGGGAGGGCCCTGGGGCCCCGAAGAGAAAATGTGGCTCTAAAGGAGTAAGTTCTAAGGGTGGTAGGGGTTCCCGGGAGGGGGCCAGGTCAGACAGAGGGTCTCCCGTAGGGGTGGTGGGTAGTTCGGGGCCATCGGGGTCTGGCAAGCAAGGGGTCAGAGGTAAGGGGGTGGGGGAGGGGGTTTCGGAGGTAGCTAGGCAAGGGCGTAGGGTAGGCCGGGAGTCGGGTCTTTCTGTAGTGGAGGGGCGCAGGGGGGGCCCGGGTTCCAGGAGTAGTAGTGACAGTCCCTCGCCCGTTAGATCTCTGGGGTCCCGGGATGCTCGGGGGCGGTCGGGTCGGCACTGCTCCCCCTCGGATAGCTCAGCAGGGGAAGGTGCGGCAGCCCCTCGGTATGGACAGCAGGGGCGGCTTGCTGGTAGAGACGGGAGGAGTCGTAGCCCCAGGGGTTCCCGGGTGCCACGTGGTGGTAGAGGTCAGCGGGAGGCTTCGGTGCAGAGCAGGCGCTCCCGGGGTCGGGACGGGAGGGGAGTGGATGTTCGTTACCCCCTACCCAGGACTTCTTCTCCTTGTCCTAGATTTCGGAGCCGTTCTGCTTCCTCACAGGCTGGGCACCGGGTGGGCTCCCCGGTCGGCGAGATGGCGGCGGAAGTTCCTCTTCCCGGACGTCAGGCGATCTGTACTGCAGCCCCCACCGCTCCGGTGTCGGGGGGCTTGGCCGGTGAGTCCAGTGGGTCACTACACTCTAGCGCACTAGTTACCACACTTCAGGCACTACTCCACTCATTGGGGGCGGGGGGTGACACTAGCGGCGTTGGTCAGGTGTGGGCTCCGGGTGCAGTGGCTTCAGGTTCTCGGATCCGGGATTCCGCGGGGCCTAGTTCGGGCGGGGATTTGGTGGTGCCGCAGGACGTAGGGGAGGTTGGGAGCGAAAGGGCTGAGTTGTCCGGGGGTATCCCCGACGCGGCTAGGCAGCACGCGTACGTATCTTTTGCGGGCCCACTGGGGGTCCATTTGAAACAGGACGTGAAGGATAAGATTTGGAAGGGCGAGTTCTGTGAGATTTTCTCCCTCCTCCCGTTAGAGGACTTCATTGACCTCAAGGAGGAGGATAAGAAGGATGAGAAAAAGGAGGAGGAGGAGAAGAGGAAGCGGTACCGCAAGATACCGAAGTCCTTCGGTAATTGGTTGCGGGCTTTTTGTGTGCTGGCTAGCGTGCTCGGCGAGAAATCGCCGGGGTTGTGCTCGTCTTTGTTCTGCTATTTGGATGGCATTTGGGAGGCGTACCGGACTTACGGGGGGTTGGCCTGGTGGAGGTACGACGAGCAGTTTCGGCAGCGGCTGGCGGCTAACCCGGGTATGCGGTGGGACCAAATGGACCTGCCGCTCTGGATGAAGCTAATGATGGCGCAAAAAGCGCAGCCCTTTCAGAGCTCGGCCGGCGCCAGGGGGCAGTCCGCCTCGTCGGCCACCTTACAAAAGGGCTTATGCTGGCTCTATAACGAGGGCCAATGCAAATGGGGAGCCTCCTGTCGTTTCAAGCATGAGTGCTCCGGCTGCGGGGGAGCTCATGGGCTCAACCGCTGCTTTAAGAAGGGTAAGTCCGGAGGCGCCGGCGCGGCTGTCGCGCCGGGGGGAGGGGGTGCATCCGCTTCCCCTGGGCCTAACCCCAGTGAAGCTAAGCGCGATGGAGCCGTGGCTAGGCCGCTACGGTAACAGGGCGGACGCTGCGGTGCTCCTGGCGGGGTTTGCGGTGGGGTTCTTTATTCCGTTTCAGGAGCGACGAGGGGGTCAAGGGAGGCTGCGCAACCTGAAGTCTGTGGCGGACTTCCCGGATGTGGTTAGGGAAAAGCTGGGCAAAGAAGTTGGACTGGGCCGCATGGCAGGCCCGTTTGTAGTGCCTCCGCTGGAGGGCCTGCGGGTTTCCCCACTTGGGGTGGTCCCCAAGAAGGAGCCGGGTAAATTTAGACTCATTCACCATCTCTCATACCCGAAAGGGGAGTCGGTGAATGGCGGTATTCATAAGGAATTGTGCTCGGTGTCATATGCATCTTTCGACCGGGCGGTCGATTTGGTCCGGCGGGCCGGGCATGGGGCCCTGATGGCTAAGGTGGACATCGAGGCCGCGTTCCGGCTGCTACCGGTCCACCGGGACTGTCATCACCTGCTGGGGTGTTTCTTTGAAGGGGCCTACTTCGTGGACTTGTGTCTGCCTATGGGCTGTTCCATTTCGTGCTCCTATTTTGAGAAATTCAGCACTTTTCTCGAATGGGTGATACGGGTGGAAGCGGGGAGTCGTCTTATTGTACATTATCTAGATGATTTTCTGTGTGTGGGACCGGCCGGTTCCCTGGATTGCCTGCGCCTGCTGCGGACGGTTGAGTGGGTGGCGGGCCAATTCGGGGTTCCGCTGGCGGCGGATAAGACCGAGGGCCCGACCACGTGTCTTAGTTTTCTAGGTCTGGAGATTGACTCTGGGAGGGGAGAATGTCGGCTGCCCCAGGATAAGCTGGCAAGGCTTCGGGGGGCGGTGGCTGCCGTTGCTGGGGCACGCAAGGTGACTCTGGTGCAGCTACAGTCTTTGATTGGGTTGCTCAATTTTGCGTGTCGGGTCATCCCGATGGGAAGGGTGTTTAGTCGCAGCTTGTCGGCCGCTACCGCGGGGGTTAGATCCCCGCACCATTTCGTACGGGTGTCGGCGGCCATGCGAGCGGACTTGGGCATCTGGGATGCCTTCTTGCGGGATTTTAATGGGACGGTGTTGTTCCGGCAGGAGGGCCAGTCGTCGGCCGAGCTGGAGCTTTTTACGGATGCTTCGGGCAGTATAGGCTTTGGGGCATATTTCGGGGGCTCCTGGTGTGCGGAGCGGTGGCCGGACTCTTGGGGTTCGAGCCCTCTTATGCGCAACTTGGCTTTCTTGGAGTTGTTCCCGTTGGTCGTTGCAGTAGCGTTATGGGGTGACAGGCTGCGTGATCGGAAAGTGGTATTTTTCTCGGATAACATGGCGGTGGTTCACGCGGTGAATCGCCAGTCGGCGGCCTCAAAGCCGGTGGTTCAGCTGCTTAGGCGACTGGTATTGCTGTGTATGTCCCGAAATGTTGTTTTTCGCGCGCGCCATGTTCCCGGCTATTTGAATGAGGTGGCTGATGCTCTATCTCGTTTTCAGTGGTCCCGTTTCTGGTTGGCGGCGCCGGGGGCATCGAAGGAAGGGCTGGCTTGCCCGGACGAGATTTGGCAGCTGGGGGCGTCCTGCTTGGAGGACTCGTGAAGGCTTCTCTGGCACCGGCCACTTGGGCCTCGTACAGTAAGGTTGGGGCTTGTGGGAACGGTCACTGGAGGGGTTGGCCATGGACAGCGGGGAGGCCCTGCGGGACGCTTTCTTGTGGTACACCTGTCAGTTGCTGACAAAAGGGCCGTCCCCTGCCGTGGTGGACAGATCCATGGCGGCTATGGCGTTTTGGTTTCGGTGGCATGGGAAGGAGGACTTTACCAAGACCTTCGTCATCAGGCAAGCCCTGAAGGGTTATCGCAAGGGGCGCAGGGCGCCGGATACCAGGCGCCCGGTGTCGGTGCGGCTGCTGGGGGACTTGGTGGGTATATTGCATGAGGTTTGTTTTGATGGGTTTGAGGCTTTACTGTTCAAAGTAGCGTTTGTTTTGGCGTTTTTTGGGGCATTCCGAGTAGGGGAATTGGTGAGTGCTAGTAAACTGGCGCAGGGGGGCCTGCAATTGTCGGGGGTCCGTATCCTGGATAGGAAGGTGGTGGTGCACCTTGGCAGGTCCAAAACGGACGTCCGCGGCGTGGGCCGGGACGTGACACTGGGGGCCTTGCCAGGCTCGGCTTTGTGCCCAGTGGCTGCTACGGTGGAGTATCTGGCGCGGAGGCCAGCGGTGGGGGGCTCCTTATTGGTGCATGCTGACGGATCGTCCCTTTCTCGGTTCCAGTTCACGAAAATTTTTCGGTTGGGCTTGGGCAGGTTGGGGCTTCAAGCTGCACGATTTGGGACGCACTCGTTCCGTATTGGGGCGGCCACGGAGGCCGCACGGTTGGGATTGGGGGACGAGGTGGTGAAGAGGATCGGGAGGTGGGAATCGATAAGATTCCGCTCCTATGTCCGGTTGGGTCTATTGGATTAATGGCAGGGGACTGTTTCGTATTTCAAAAAAAAAAAAAAAAAAAATGTGTAGAGCCATCAAATTCGAAAGGTTTTGTGTTATGATGTGAGGGGTAATGGCGATGTTGGGATGTTTCGCTGTGTTGGTTGGGGATGGGGTAGGGGTCTCTGTTGGACTTCCCTCATCATTTGTTTTCTCCCCCCAGGGCGTGTGGCATGGATCGTGGGCCATTCGTTTGTCTTCTGGGCCGAGAGGAGGGCCGCAGCTCGAGCGCAAGGCCAGCAGCTGGGTTTTCTGAGAGGCCAGTTGGCAGTTCGTTGGTTTGGGTATCGGGGTTTTTGCTGGGGGGATGTTTGTGGGAAACTGTTTGGGATGCTGGCAGCAGGGTACTCGCCAGACGTGCTGGTATTACATGTGGGGGGAAATGACCTGGGCCTTACGCCGCAGCGCCGGCTGGTGAAGTGGATGAAGCAGGACATTAATAAGTTAAGGGGCCTGCTTCCGGGGGTAATGTTGGTCTGGTCTGAGATTGTCCCGCGGCGCCGGTGGCGGCACGCTCGGGACCCGGGGGCTATGGAGAGGTGCAGGAAGAAGGTGAATAGCTTGATGGCAAGCTTTGTGCGGAAAGTAGGGGGTGTAGTGGTACGGCACCTGGAGTTGGTGGAAGGGTTGCCAGGATACTACCGCTCGGATGGTGTTCACCTCTCGGATGTGGGTTTGGACCTGCTCAACTTGGGTTGGCAGGATGGTATAAGGATGGCTCTGTTTCTTCGGGGTGGCGGAGCTCAGACAGCTTAAGGGGTCAAGGTCTGAGCTTGTGGCGGGACGGGGAGCTGAAGGAGAGGAAATAGGCTCCCCTGGATGAACGTGAGGTGGAATAAACAGATTGTGGTCATCGGTGGTTGAGAGGTTTCGAGTCCTGGAGGTGGCTCAGAACCTGGTGGGGCAGGGGTATCCGGGTATACCCCTGCCGTGGTTAATGGTGGTTGGCACTTTGATATAAAGTTGGTGTATGTTATAATTATGTATATATGTGTTATTATATGGGGGTCATTGCCTTTTGTATGGTAGCCGAAGGAACAGGATGCGAGGGGGCGGAGTATGGGGGGCAATGACCCATGTTTACCTGTTAATTTATTATCGATATTATTATTATTATTATTATTATTATTATAATTATTGGTTAATAAAGCTGTGGACAAATTTCCCCATACTACTTAGTGTCTGTGTATTATTGGGTTAGGTTATGGGGGTGGTTTGTCCTGGATTCCGACTGCCCAAATGGCGACTATAGACCTGTCATGTAGCCCCATGTAGCTAGAGCGCAGCTAAGCGGAAAAAGGCCTTGACAGGGGTTAGGAGGCGGTCTTAGGAGGAAGTAAGCGAGGGTTGGAATTATGGGTAAGTGGGATTGGCTATTTAAATGAGCAGCCATTTTAGGTGAGTCATTCTAACTTCCTACCTGGTCGAGTTTGTCCCACCCACCCTCCCTTTGTTTGTTTTGTGTTTATTTAACCCGTTTCTTTCACAGCGGCGGGACGGGGAGCTGAAGGAGAGGAAATAGGCTCCCCTGGATGAACGTGAGGTGGAATAAACAGATTGTGGTCATCGGTGGTTGAGAGGTTTCGAGTCCTGGAGGTGGCTCAGAACCTGGTGGGGCAGGGGTATCCGGGTATACCCCTGCCGTGGTTAATGGTGGTTGGCACTTTGATATAAAGTTGGTGTATGTTATAATTATGTATATATGTGTTATTATATGGGGGTCATTGCCTTTTGTATGGTAGCCGAAGGAACAGGATGCGAGGGGGCGGAGTATGGGGGGCAATGACCCATGTTTACCTGTTAATTTATTATCGATATTATTATTATTATTATTATTATTATTATTATTATAATTATTGGTTAATAAAGCTGTGGACAAATTTCCCCATACTACTTAGTGTCTGTGTATTATTGGGTTAGGTTATGGGGGTGGTTTGTCCTGGATTCCGACTGCCCAAATGGCGACTATAGACCTGTCATGTATTTTTGCAATATTCAAATTGTCTGAGGTATAAGAGCTCAGTGAGGCACCTTGCCTTCCTGTTCAGATTTAATATATACACTTTGTGTGACTGGACTGCAACTGGAGGGAGCAGGAACATTATATAACGTTAGATCTTTCTTTTACTATACTGACATCAGTGGTGTGGGATTTAAGTATTAAGTCTAAACAGAAATGCAAAGTGCCACGTAGATTAGTGACATCTTGGCGATGCTACAGGAACTTGCATGTATGGCTACAGTTAATGGATGTAGGTCACCAGCAGGTACACATCCTGCTTGTGGCTTGGTTGTAGAGGTCCCTGAGCTCAGCTCTGCTGGCCTACCACCTGCACTCTGGTGGAGCACCCTCTCTGTGTGCATTCTATGCACTCGCACAGGTCACACACCCAAAGGCTGGCCCTTTCTATGGATAGCATAAGTGATTCTGATCCTATGTTTCTCATTCTACCATCAACCATCTCAACAGTATTGCATGGGTGTGAATCTCTCTGCTTTTGGGCTTTAGATAGCAATTATAACTTTAATTAAACTCTCAACAACCTACTGTGTAAAAAATGCATAATGATCTAATACACTGTTCCTCGTATAGCCCTTCTAGTTTACTTATCTCAGACATGTGTCGAAAGTATCCAGTGTTTATAGAAGAAATCTACTACCCAGCTATTTCATATTGCACTCTTCTAACGAACCTTCCAATTGCAAGCCATTATATACATGCTGCATATAAAAAAGCAGAGTAGAAAAAAATAAAAACATATATATTTAAAAAAGAATGAAGGTTACAAAGGAAAAAAGAAGTAAAATAAGAATATAACTAACTTATCTAAGAATATATTGAAATGTAGAATTCCCATCATTCACATATTACCTGTTATATTTGCAAACATAGAAAAATTTGAAAACTTAATAATCTACAACTATTGCAGTGGCGTAGTATTGAACATTTAATATATTTAATTGCTATTCTGTTGATCTAAAAGCCTTCCATTCAAAGGTCTTTCTGTCCTGCCAACATACCCTGCAGCTTCATGTAATTTTCTTTCTAAAAAATATTTGTTGTATAGTTTGCCCACTCAATTTCTGTACATTATAATAATATCAAATTATTTAACCACATAGGGCACAGTTTTTGCTGGTACATAGCTTTTACCGGTATATCCTGGGGTATAATTATTTTAAAAAATGACAGATAATCTCCTTAGCATTTCTCCTTTTGGTAGTTTTTTCCAGGGATCATGAGCTCCTGCTGACAATTCCACAAGGAGGCCAGCATAGGTCGGAAGTGGCTGATTGCCTATGCTAAAGAACCCTCTCTAATTTGCTGGAATAGGGGAAGCATTGCGTACTGCTCATTCGCATGGTGAGGGGCGTATATGATTTGCAAAAAAGACAACTCATTCAGGGAATCTATGTTATCTATATATTTTAACATATTGGGGGAGATTGGCACCTTTTCTGTTTAAATGTCTAGTTTCCTTATCTGTTGATTATTTTGTGCCTTAATCATCATTTTGATTGAACACCATTTTTTTGCAGAACAAATTATTTATCCTATCTTTTCATCATGTTTCCCACCAGAAATATGTTCTCTTCTCTTTTTTCTAACACCTTAAATTTGGTGGTCTTTTCTGGAATTAATATTTCTAAAAATAATGGTGGGATTTTAGCAGAGAAAAGCCAACACGTGTTAGACCATTTTTAGAAATATAATAAATTCAACAGATTAGAGATCAAGAATAAAATAATTATTTTTTAAACACTGGTAAATGTTCACCTCTGTTTGATACTGTCTACTGTAACTGATATAAACTGTGTGATTTTTACACAGGGTGATGATGCTTTCCAATAGCACGATGTTTACCCTTATAAACTGTATTTACTCGAATCCAATGCACACCTTTTTAGAAAATAGAGTTTCCAAAATGTGAATGCGCATTAGATTCGATGACGCATTACATTTGGGGCAAAATTCAAAATTTTCCATCCAATTGCATTCTGGCGAATTTTATTCCGGCAAATTCACACAGGTGAGTTTAAACAGGAGAATTCAAATAGATGAATTCTAGGGATGTGCATGGGAAAAATATTCGGTTCAGTTCGGCATTCTGAAATTCGGCACTTCGGTTCTGTTCGGCACTTTGGAACTTTAGGACTTTGGGTAAGTGTAGGTTTAGGTTAGGGGTAGGTTTAGGGGTAGGAGTAGGGTTAGAGGTAGGGTTTTGTGTAGGGTTAGGGTAGGTTTACGGGTAGGATTAGGGTAGGGGTAAGGTTAGGGGTAGGGTATTGGTAAGGGTAGGGGTAGAGTTAGGGTAGGGTTAGGGTTAGGGATAGGGTTAGGTGTAGAAATAGGGTAAAGGTTACCCTAGCCCTACCCTAACCCTACTCCAACCACTAACTCTAACCCTACCACAACCACTAACCCTACCCCAACCCTTAACCATAAACCTAAGCCTACTCCTACCTCTACCCCAACCATTAACCCTCTCCTGTTTTGCCACTTTTCAGAATTCCAAGCACTTCGGCACTTCCGAATTTCTGCAATTCGGCACTTCCGAATTTCTGCAATTCGGTTCAGTTTGGCTTTCTGAAATTCGGCACTTCGGCAATTTGGTTCGGTTCGGCATTCCGAAATTCGGCACTTTGGACATGCGGAAGCATCCGAATGTCCGAATTTCCAAAATTCGTCCAAATTTGCATTCGTAACGAAACGAATTGCACATATCTAATGAATTCAAACAAACAAACAAATTCAAACAGAATAATTTGAAGACAAATTCAAGCAGGTGAAATCACACAGGCAAATTAAAACTGGTAAATTCAAACAGGTGAATTTCATTCTGGAATTCACACAAGCAAATTTAGTTCCTGAAAGACGGCTTTAGAAAGAATAGACTTAACATGTAACAGTAAAATTGAAATACCATCAATGTTACTATGGTATACGCATTTAAATTGGAAGAAAATAGATTTAGTCTAAGGCAAAGGAAAATTTTCTTTACAGTATAAAAAAGGGATGTGGAATTCTCTGTCCAAAGAGGTGGTTTTCTTGCAAAATCCTAATATTCCCAAACATAATTTTTAATATGTAGGGTAAGAGCTTCTGGATCCAAGGATAGTTCTGACTGCCATTCTGGGGTCAAGAAGGATTTTTTCCTAGTTTTTTTCAAAATTGGACAGGGCTTCAAACTGGATTTTCTTGTCTTCTTTTGCATCAGCAGCGAAAACAGATGTGAGGAAAGCCTGAACATGATGGATGCAAATCTTTTTTTCAGCCTATATAACTAGGAAGGTTAATAGCTTACCTGGAGCCTGTCGTAAACTGGTAACAGTCTATTTTTGTGCCAGAAGCTCCAACTAGGAGTATATGTTAGCTCCACTGAGCTAAACACTGCTGTGCTTTGCAGGCTAATTGAGTTAGAGCCTCAACTGATCGCTCTTAGCCAATGAGCTAAGCCCTGCATCGCTGTGCTTAGCTCAATATAGGCAGCTTCTGGCAGCAGAAGAAGAGATGGCAGGCACCTAGCTGATTCCTAGCAAGTTTTTGAACCATTTGCATATGGTTTGACTGCTAATCCTGAAAAGGAGCCAGGGCAATGCTAGTGTCATAAACACTACAGTGGTATGCAGTAGTAATGGTGCTTGGAGTGTTCCTTTAAATACTGGATATTATTACTCGATAAGTAGCCCCAATCCCTTCCTAGGGTAAAAGAAGCGAGGTCTCCTGGCCCCTTAATTAGCATTATTAAGAAATTAACCCTCATATGTTGTTTATCCCCTTAAATGGCATGAGAATAAGCAGATCCCCAGTCTCTTGGGCCATAGGTGACTAAGGGTTCACAAACCTCTAGCCAAACTCCTCCTAAATCACTGTATGTTCCTACCTACCCATTTCACACTAACATTATACAGTGAGGGGGCTTTAGATTTAAAAAAAAAACAAGTTCTGTGGAAAAAAGAAGCATTCAACTTACATAAGGCTTACATAAGGTTTTGATTTAAAGATTTGATTTATCTTACATAGGGCAAACGGAGACTCCACTATGTGAACGTATACATGGACATCGTTCAAACATTAGAACTGCCTACAGAGACAGGACCAGTGAAAAACCGGTAGCCAAGCATTTTTTGGATAAAGGACATCCACTAGCAGCATTAAAGTTTATAGCGATTGACCATATACCAGAACCACGAAGGGGAGGCGATCGAGGGACAATGCTCATAAACAGAGAAACCTACTGGATTTTCCAATTGGATACAGTCTCTCCGAAGGGCTTAAATGAAATGATATCCTATCATTCCTTTCTTTAAAGAAATCCCGCTCGTTATTTATTTGTCATTTACTTTTTTTTAATAAGCATGATAGATGGGCTTGAGATCATGCATAACGCCTACAAGGAAATATAGCTGAAAAATTATCTTTAGAATACTGAAAATTAAGTGAATAATATAGGACTATCCGAATTACATATGTTTCTATTTTCTATTTTTTAAGAAAAAGACCAAACATTTTAATTATGCTTCTATTAATTAAATATTTACAAAATACATATTATATATATATATATATATATATATATACATATATATATATATATATATATACACATTGATCAGCCACAACGTTAAAACCACCAAATATCATTTAGGTCCCCTAGGTACTGCCAACACAGCTGTGATGCATCGAAGCATGAACTCCACAAGACCAATGAATGTGTCCTATGTCCACCCTGTCAGCGGTGGACAGGGGTTATCTTGGGCACTCTGACCAGGCCGCAGCTATGCAGCCCCATAAGCAAAAAACTGCAATGCACAATGTATCATAAACAGCATTATGTATTTCAGCAATTTGTGCTATTACTGTGTGATCGAACCAGATGGCTTAGCTTTCGCTCCACATTTTCATCAATGGGCTTTGGGCGCCCATGACCCTGATGCCGATTCCAGTTGTCCTTATACTATTTCTTCATTAAAAGAAGATTGTTGATAGTTGATATAATTTGACATATCCTTTAAGATTTTTAAACTATTTTATGTAGTGTTCTTTTAGTTTGGAGAGGACTCATTAACCCCTTAAGGACGCAGCTTCAAAAACTGGACTTACCCTTAAGGACACAAGCCATTTTTGCATTTTTTGCTGTTTGTGTTCAAGCGTAATTTGCATCTCTGTCATTTATTGCACCAACACATATTACATACCGTTTTTTAAAGGGCAAAAAGGGCATTCATTTGATGTCACATATACATGGATACATTCTCAGTAATTATAAAACAAATTCCAAAAAATGGGGACATTTTTTTTATTTTTTTTCACAGTTTTGGCAATAATAGCGTGCGCATAATATGCCCAGTTTAGAAAAATTCATTCAAAATAAATTCATTTATATATCTTGATTTATAGAATACATAATATGTATATGATTTTAGCTTATTTTGAAAGTTACACATCACAAAATAAAAGGACTAAAATAAAATTTAAATGTGAAACAATTTTAAAAGTTGGTATGTTTGTCTTGTAGGTTTAGTAGCCATCACAGAAAACAAAATTGCCACACAAACGTATATATTTATATAAAGTAGACATCACAGGCTATTTACCTAAGGTTATTTTGACACTTTTTATGTAGCCATTTCATCGTCAATCTCTGCTAAATATTGGAGTAAAATTTAGTTTTTTCTCTATTTTAGCATATACACATATAACAAGGTTTTTATAATGTGTATTTCATAAAGCTGGTGTGTGCTATTCCTGCACAGAACCCCATATTGTGTTCAGCTACAACTGCTGATTATAACGATACCCCCATTGTATGCCTTCGACACTGTTCTACGAAGGTACAATGCCATATAAGAGACAAGGCTATATCAGTTTCTATAGTTAGAATTTTCATAGATGGATATGATGGGCCTATGTCTCATTTTGGGGTAATATAGTTGTGTGACTGTTCAAATAACCCCACAAAGGGCTTCCATTTGATAAACCAGAGACCCCAGGGTATCTTACATGGTGTATATTGTGCCTTAACCTGTCACAATTTTTTCACCACTTTATGTCAATGTTTGTGGTGAGGGGAATTTTGGGGGGGGAATTTTACATACATGTTGCATTTTTGCAGCGTATTTCTTTCACTTAATATGTACCACTAACATAAAATCCCCCGAATTATGCTCAGTTACATCTTCTGAGTAAAACAATATGCCCAATATGTGACCTAGACACTATTTTGTCAAGTTACAGTGCTGTAAAAGAGCTTAAAAGTTTAGGTTTTTAAGTGTGAATTTTCATGGAGGGTTTTGATGCATCTGTGTCCCACTTTGGAGCACTTGAGCAGGCTACATATTCCAGCTACACCATAAAGGCATACCATTTCTTAAAGAAGACATCCCAGGGTATTTCAAAAGGCATATTTTGAACCTTAGCATTTTTTGCCTTTTTGACAGACTAAGTGAGTTTGCACAGTATATTTTGCAAACCTTATGTGTGCTACAACTGTATAATATTTCATATGTTGCTCAGCTATGTTATATGACTACAGCAATACCCCTGTACAGGGGAGGGCTGGCAGCCTTAGGCCTGGGGGGGGGGGGGGCAGCAATCAATGACAGGCACACACACTTGCTGATTTGGCACACACACTCACTGACAGGCACACAGACACACACAGAAAGACACATTGTTACAGGCATACTGACTCAGACAGACAGACATACTGACACACACAGGCATACTGGCTGACACAGACAAATTGGCACAGACACAGAGACATACTTGCACACAGACATACTGACACACACACACACAGCGATACATACTGGTACTCACACAGACACACACAGAAAGACACACTGTTACAGGCATACTGACTCAGACAGACAGACATACTGACACACACACACACACACACACACACAGGCATACTGGCTGACACACACAGACAAACTGGCACACACACAAACTGGCACACACACAGACAGACATACTGGCACACACACAGACAGACATACTGGCACACACACACAGACATACTGACATTCTAACGCACACACAGACATACTGACATTCTAATGCACACACAGACATACTGACATACTGACGCACACACACACAGACATACTGACATACTGACTGACACAGACATACTCATACACACATACATACTCATACACACACACACACAAACTTTACACTTTTAAAAACAGTGGACAGGGGCTGAGTAAGGGGAAAGGGCTGTAGTGGGGGACAGGGGGTGGTACTGGAGGGTATAAGCTGTAATTGGGGGTTTAGGAAATGTACGGGGGGATAGGGGCTGAAGCAAGTGGATGGCTACAATTTGGGAAAGGGGCTGTGGTGTGGGTAATATGGGTTGCAATTGGGGGAGAGGAGCTGTAGTGGGGATGTTATGGGGCTGTGGTGGGGGGCATGGGGTTGAGGAAGGGGGCAGGAGCTGAGAGGGGGGAAAGGAGCAGGGAAGGGGTGGGACAGGGGCTGAGGTAGGGGACAGGGGCTGAGGTAGGGGACAGGGGCTGACTAAGGGGACAGGGGCTGAGGAGGGGGGGGCAGGGGCTGAGGTAGGAGCTGACTAAGGGGACAGGGGCTGACTAAGGGGAGGTGGGGACAGGGGCTGAGGTGGGGGCAGGGGCTGAGGTGGGGGCAGGGGCTGAGATGGGGACAGGGGCTGAGATGGGGACAGGGGCTGAGGTGGGGACAGGGGCTGAGGTGGGGACAGGGGCTGAGGTGGGGACAGGGGCTGAGGTGGGGGCAGTGGGTGAGGAGGGGACAGTGGGTGAGGAGGGGACAGGGCTGAGATGGGGACAGAGGCTGAGGAGGGGACAGGGGCTGACTAAGGGGTACAGGGGCTGAGGTAAGGAACAGGGGCTGAGGAGAGGACAGGGGCTGGAAGAGGACAGGGGCTTTGACGAGGACAGGGGCTGGACGAGGACAGGGGCTGGACGAGGACAGGGTTGGAAGAGGACAGGGGCTGGAAGAGGACAGGGGCTGGAAGAGGGGGCAGGGGCTGAGGAGGGGGCAGGGGCTGACTAAGGGGACAGGGGCTGACTAAGGGGACAGGGGCTGAGGAGGGGACAGGGCTGAGGAGGGGGGACAGGGGCTGAGGAAGGGTACTAAAGTGTATTTCCCACCTCCCGTCTTACCTTAGGACAGGGAGGGGTGGACAGCAGCCAACAGGAGCAGCAACCAGCAGCAGCCAGTGCAGTCGTCCTCTTCTGATGATGTGAGGAGGAGGGGCCGTGACTTCCTCTGCTCTTCTCACAGACTCCCCAGCGGTCTTGTGAGAAGAGCAGTGGAAGTCACGCCCCCTCCTCCTGACATCATCAGGAGAGGCCGACTCCACTGACTGCAGGAAGAGTGAGGTAAGTTGAAAAATCTGACTCCTCAGCCAGAAGCAGGGGATTCAGATTTTTCCTTTTTTTGCTGGGTGTGGGCAGCCCTGGGTTTAGGGCGGCCTGGGAGGCAATTGCCTCCCTGCCCCCCTTCCCAGCCCGCCCCTGCCCCTGTATGTACCTTTGCTAGGTATATGTGGACATTGAAGGGTCACATTTGAGGCACAGCCATTCCAGTTTTTTTCTAACTCTGAACTTTTATGCTGTGTCCAGGTCCCATTTTGGAGTAATTTAGCAGGCTATATATTCCAGCTATACCATAAAGGTATACCATTTCTTAAAGAAGACATCACAGGGTATTTCAAAAGGCATATTTTGAACCTTAGCATTTTTTGCCTTTTTGACAGACAAAGTGAGTTTGTACAGTATATTTTGCAAACCTTATGTGTGCTACAACTGTATAATACTTCATATGTTGCTCAGCTATGTCGGCTGAGTCCAGCAATACCCCTAAATGTACCTTTGCCAGGTATATGTGGACATTGAAGGGTCACATTTGAGGCACAGCCATTCCAGTTTTTTTCTAACTCTGAACTTTTATGCTGTGTCCAGGTCCCATTTTGGAGTAATTTAGCAGGCTATATATTTCAGCTATACCATAAAGGTATACCATTTCTTAACCCCTTAAGGACACATGACATGTGTGACATGTCATGATTCCCTTTTATTCCAGAAGTTTGGTCCTTAAGGGGTTAAAGAAGACATCCCAGGGTATTTTTAAAGGCATATTTTGAACCTTAGCGTGGGATCATTTTTCCGCTAGCTTGTACCAAGTGTAGTGGTAATTATCATTTGTTTCTGCCTTTTTGACATACTGAGTGAGTTTGCAAAGTATATTTTGCAAACCTTATGTGTGCTACGACTGTATAATATTTGATATGTTGCTCAGCTATGTCATCCGAGTACAGCAATACCGCCGTATGTACCTTTGCCAGGTATATGTCGACATTGAAGGGGCACATTTGAGAAAAAGCCATTCCAGTTTTTTTTTTTAAACTTTGAAGTTTTACTGTGTCCATGTTCCATTTCAGAGTAGTTTAGCTGGTTGGTTATTCAAACGTCCCCACAAATGCATAAATTTTTTTAAAGAATACACCCTGGAGTATTTCAAAAGGCATATTTTGAACCTTAGCGTGGGATAATTGTTTTGCTAGTTTGTTCCAGGTGTATTGCTAGGCATTTGTAGGTGTAGGCATGTTTTTTTTTAACTCCTTTGAGCTTCTTTTACTTTTTGAAACTTGTTTTGAAACTTTTTTTTACTTATTACATTTTTTAAATTGTTTTAACTTTCTTAAAACTTTTTTACAAATTAAAAATTTGTATAAACTTTTTTTTACCGTTAACACCTAACTTGCAGTAAGCAGCACTTACAGTAAATTTCCCAATTTCCCATAAATCCTACCCACCCCAGCAAGCAATATATATATTTAAAAATATTAAAATGAATTAATGAAATAAATTGAACCACTGAGGGTTAAAAAAAAATAAAAGTTAACCCTCAGGGGTTGAAAAAAATTCAGATCACAGTATAATACTGTGATCTGTTTTTTGATCACTGTAGGCAGTGATAAAGTGGCAGGGATAGGGTTAATTTTTATTAGGACTGGGTAAAGGGGGGTGAGATTTTTTTTATTTTTTTGAAACGTTATTAAAACATTTTCTTTTACTTTTTTACTTTTTAAAACTTATTTTTTTTAATTCTTTATTTTATTGAGGCATACGTTTTGTACGGTACAGAATGAAGAAGGGGAATGCACAAGAGTTGCACAATATAGGCATATCACATCATGGTCCAGCATTTCCTGAAAATAATTTTATAGTATTTATGTGTCAGCATACATGTGCATATTAAACAGGCTAAACATTGGCATTAACAGTAGCGCATTTTTAGTTAGTGCTTACAACTTTAACAAATTTAGGCTTATAACCTGAATGTTGCGCGATTAAGATATTTAATGCTATACTCTCTGTGTGGTCAATAAAACAAGATAGAGGATCGCCTGTACGCTAGGTCTAGTTAGGA
Organism: Pelobates fuscus; assembly: GCF_036172605.1. Lineage (NCBI taxonomy): Eukaryota > Metazoa > Chordata > Amphibia > Anura > Pelobatidae > Pelobates > Pelobates fuscus. The sequence continues at coordinate 259,142,101 of NC_086317.1, forward strand.
CATTTTTAGATAAACCAAAGAGTTGAACGAGTTTGTCACCCTGGTTGATCGTGGTTTCCCAGGTCGCCTCAGTGGGAAGACGTCGGCATCCTGGCAGGCTCAAGGTTTTTCAGATAGGGGCAGTCTTGTTTTTACCCAATGCCTGCTCTGCTGTGTCTTGTTAGCAGGGGGCAAGTGTCCTTCCGAGCAGGCATCAGAGCAAGATGTGTCCATGCTTTATTTTGTGGATCTCGCTGGAATTTCCAGTGTTGCCGCTGTATTTTATTGTGCTTGCCTCCCCTTATCCTCCGCTGGCTGGTGTCTGCCTTGATCGGGAGCCGGGTGTATTCCTCGGAGTCCTGCCGCTTACCAGTCCGTCCCGGGCAGGCTGGGTTGGAGGTGGTTGCCGGATCGGTCTTCCAGCAGAGGTGTCTTGCTTGGTTGCTTTCACTTCAGGCGAGTATGTTTCTTTGTGTGGCGGATGCTCAGTGCAGCCGTTGTATCCCACTCTCTTGAATCGCCTGTGTAGCTTAACTTTGCTCTGCGTGGCTGCGAGGTTTGGAGCTGGTTTCGCCGTCTATCCATGAATGCATGACCGAGAGGTTTGAGCCGCCTTGTTGGCTGTGAGCGGGAGATGGGAGCAGATCTTCCCTTTGCCATCTGCACACATGGCACCCGCCATTTTAGGTGTGGCGGTCGGGCTCCCTGGCCTCAGTTGCAGTGTCGCGGTCAGGGCCACAGGGTGAGGACCGGGATCACCCCCCCCCCCCCGGTCCAGAGGGGGGGGGGAGAACGGAGCCGGATCCGCGCAGATCTGTACCCGTGGCTGGGTTCCGTTGCGCAGGATAGTGGGGCAGCGGCCATCCGCCCCACTCACCGCAGGAGAAGGCCCTGGTTGGGGCGACATGATTTTCTCCCCCTGGGGGACTGAAGCTCGGTGAGCCAGCCTCTCCCCGGGTCCAGCAGTCTCTCAGTTCTGGGTATCTGCTCTGGTGGTCTGATTTTAGGCAGTGAGACATGGTTTTAGAGAGTAAATTTAAGTGAATTGCCAGAGCTGCTCAGGCTTGCGACCGTCCAGCTCGGCAGTCCGGCCCCGCCCCCTACTTTTTAAAACTTTTTTAACGTTAACCCTTAGCTTGCCTAACACCAAATTCCCCAACTCACTACTAACTTCCTGAGGGTTAAAAAAAAATAAAAGTGAGGGGTTAAAAAATAAAAATCAGATCACAGTAAAATGTAGTCCCTGCCAATTGATCACTGAAGTCACTGATCAATTGGCAGGGAAGGGGTTAATTTTTATTTAAAATGGGTGAAGGGGGGGGGGGATTTTAAACTAACTTTATTTTTTTCACATAGGGAGAAGATCAATGCTGATCCATCTCTCTGCACTTCACACTGAATGCGGAAGCATAGGCAGGTGTATCAGAAGTCCCTGCAGCACATGTGCCCATTCTGACAGGCACTGTCTGGGGTTAACTTTAGTAAATGATGGAAATTTTCTGTCATGCGTCCTTAACGGTAGGTCTGCCTTGACGGAAAATTTCCGCCAAGCGTCGGTAAGTGGTTAACAGCAAAAATTTGAAAACATTTTTTTTTAAATGGAAGACAACCAGAGGCCCTAAACTCACCTGGAGATGTTAAAATATGTCTCTGTGCTATCAAGAGTTGAAAATATTTATTTATAGATTATATTAAATGCATTTACATTCACCTCCTCATTATTCCTTTGTGTCAGACTGAGGTTCTGCCAGGCAGCTATCCATGGGAGTACCAGTAATTACTTCATTAGACCATGAAATGCAGTTCTCACCATATTGTCTCCTGTGTGTTATCTCCTGAGAGTAGAGAATTATATTTACAGTCTATGAGAGAGTAATAAGACTAGCACAATATTTAAATATTTCTAATGTATTCCTTGATCTTTAAACTAAGCTGTGGAACTCTAACAGTAGATAGCTACAAAAGTTATAGTTAACTGCATTCGAGGGGATGCTGATACTATATAACCATTAGACTTTAATAATTTCTCCCTTGTTCTGCCAAATGGCCCATAATGAAATACATTTTTCAGGCAAAGGCATGCATGCATTTCTGCTTTGGGCCCCTGCATAATTAAATTCATTTTTCAAAAATACAGAATCTCCCTTATCCTGTCTATGTTTAAACAAAAAAATATATATATATCTACATAATTCTGTTCTCATTCTTCACTGAAAATTAAATTACTTTGCTGACACTAATTATTCTTACCTAATTGATTCTGTGATAAATATGTTCAGTCAGTGACGTTCCTTCATCCTGACACTGCCTAGCTATATATAGCAGAGTGACCATATCTCACTTCATACGAAGACCACATGTTGAAAATTTATAGAGCACTGCTCTGTAAGATGCAGTTTTAATGAGACTATTATTAAAGTGACAGTATGGTCAATATAACCAGATGTAAGTTAAAATATAGCGTTCTTGTCAACTTTGGTCACTGGTGATCCTCACAATCATGAAAGGTGTCCATCACCCCAGTTCCTGTTATCTGCATGTAGTTCAACCTTCTAGGGCATTAATACAGTGGCCCTAATCCAGGACTATTCTTCCATGTACAAAATGGATGGAATCTATGATATACCACCTAACAATCATCTTTTAGATTTCTTGTTCAGTCCCTGTGAACCCAAACACAATTACTAACTCAATTACATGTCATGTGTCCTTAAGGGGTTAAAGGGACTCTATAGTCACCAGAACAACTACAGCATAATGTAGTTGTTCTGGTGAGTATAATAGCTCCCTTCAGGCCTTTTCATGTAAACACTGCCTTTTCAGAAAGAAGGCAGTGTTTACATTGCCCCTAGGGACACCTCCAAGTGGCCACTCCTCAGATGGCCACTGGAGGGGCTTCCTGGCTCAGGGTTGCACAGTAAGCAGCCCTGCGATTCAGTGTCCCCACGCTCTGCATGGGGACGCTGAATTTCCCTCATAGAGATGCATTGATTCAATGCATCTCTATGATGAGGTGCTGATTGGCCAAAATGGCACGTGGTCCCGCCCCGTGCCGATTTTAGCCAATCCAATGCTTTCCCTGTGGAAAGCATTGGATTGGCTAAAAATCGACCATTTTGATGATGTCACAAAGGGGACGGAGCCAGCACCGGTGGACCCATGCGGCCCTGGAAATAAGGTGAGTTTTAAACTTTTATAGGGGTGCTAAGGGGAAGCAAACCACCTAAATGGTGGGTTTAGCAATATAGGATCAGGAATACATGTTTGTGTTCCTGACCCTATAGTGATCCTTTAACATTTTTTCATTGTTTCTAGTGTGAGACTAGGTTACCAATATCCAGTTGTTAAAAGTGTTTTTTTTTTTGTTTTTTTTTGTTAACTGTCAGAGAAAGAAAGTTCCTCTTTTGGAGAATGTGGTGTTAAGTAACAAAGAAAAAAACAAAAAAGCTTCTCTTGCCTATCCTGGATTATTGATTCTAGTGCTAGACTATGCTTATTATGCAGCTGTAGCTAGTAGTCTTGGGCATTCATAAGATGAATGGACGAATACAAATTACAATAAATGAAATTAAGAACGAGTTGCTTGTTGGACGAACTTTCATCCATGCAATTTGTTCGTCGTTTGTTTTAGTTATTACAATTAGGGAGCCACTGACTGCCTCTTGTAATATTTAAAAATAGAAGCGTTCCTGTTACTCCTATTAGGGTGAAGGGGTAGATAGGGTATTTTTTTTGGGGGGGAGGGGAAGGAACTAGGAGCAAGAGGCCTATTTTTACCGGAAGGGGAATACATTTTATTCTTAGTCCCCCCACCGCTGCCAATGGATGAGGGCTTGGGTGGACAATAGCTCCACCCCTCCTTTATTATTTAGAGTCCCACCATCATTATTTTTAATATCCCCTACTTGTGGCCATGGGTGGGGACTGAAGGAATACACTAGGTCCCCCTTTTATTGTAATAGTCCCCACGTGTACATTTTATTTAATAGCCCACACCTGCTGGCCATGGGTCATGGCTGGAGGGGTACATTGGGTCCCCCTTTATTTATTTTAATAACCCCCTCTCACAAGGTACACTATACCCTTCCCCTTTGTTAATTTATTAGGTGCTCCACCATGGGGGCATGGGGTACCTGTGCCAGGTACTCCTTTATTAGATTAGCGTCTGAGCAGCAATAGTTGCCAAGTTGCTAGTCTTTTTGTATTTTTTTTTTACTGGCACGGTGGGTAGGGGTAAGAGGGAGGATTTAACCTGCCTTAATTACTTATACTAAGTAGGTTTTTTTTTTTACTTGGTATTTTTAAAGGTGTCTGAAAGACCAAAATTATAAAAATTAAGAGCTTTTCATAATTTTGACCTTTCAGTTTACTAGATAGTTCCTAATCCCTATGTGGGATTGCCATGAGGATACCAATAAGGTGCTACCTACTAAACAGCTCCCTAATTTGGTACTCTAAAATTGGGCAATCCCACAATGGTACCAACTTAGAGAATTATCTACTAAATGGCTGCAAGATGAAGCCGCAGCTCAAGGCATGGATCTGAATTTCATTTGTCCATATTAAATTCCAAAACGAAGAAAATGGCTTTGGCTCGTCTGGCCGATACTAAAAAATGTTTTGACTGGAAGTATTAAGACGTAATGAAAATGTCAGTGGCACCCAAGTCTAGTCGCTAACTTTTAGCTACTTCCAGGTGCACTTGAAAAAACATTGAGTGATAGATAGGAGGTTGACATTTTTTTAATTGTTCCAATTGTGAGAATATGTTACCAGAATGCAGTTGTTAAAACTTGTTTGTTTTTTGTTAACTATTTGGATTAAGAAAATCCTATTATAATTGTTTTCTGTGTGTTCAGTCTAGTGTATGCTGTGGTATGTAAGCACTGTGCAGTATTTCTTAACATCAAACACAACCATGTTACAGTAGTCCACCAAGCACTAAGCCATTTTGCAACACAAAATCTATTTTTAATCAATAAAGTTGTGTTCGTTTACACAATACACAATCGTTCAGATATCTGATTTATTGTAATAATTTTTTTTTATTTTTTTTTAAACACCATCATAAATGGCACATACTAATCCCAAGACCAAACCGAAGAAGGGTAGGGGTTTTGCCAGTAGTGCCAAACACTGATCAGCCACAACATTAAAACCACCTGTCCAATATTCTGTAGGTCCCCCTAATTCTCGCAAAACAGCTTTGATGCTTTCAGATATGGATTCCACAAGACATCTGAACATGTCCTGTCACCAAGACATTAGCAGTAGATCCTTTAATACCTGCAAGTTTAGAGGTGTGGCATATACGGATCAACCTAGCCAATTAACCAGATATTGATGTTTACCTCTGGAAAACCTACAGTCAGAAATAGAGTGGATTTCATACGTTTTCTCAGAAATAGGAGGAGGAGTATTAGGCCTATTAAAGCGATTACACAACAAGGGTTTCAGGAATGTGTTTGGAATACGCATAGAAGAACGTAATTCAAGTTTAATCTGATTATTAAAGGATTAATTTGACAACTTGAAATTATCCAAAATATCTTGAAGCCAACTTCATAGATGGAAATTTCAATCTGATATTCCAAGTAATCAGGAGAGAGAGAGAGTGTGTGTGTGTGTGTGTTTTCTATGGGCTTCACATCATGATCATACACAAGCATAAATGAATGCTTGACATTAGTTTAAGGGCTACATTGATATATTGATACATATTGAGACAACTAGAAGCCACATGAATCTATAAATTAAATATGCCCCCTTGTTTTTCCACATATGATACATCTACTGGGCTGAATAGCATAGCTGGTTTAGAGAATTGAAAAAAACAAAACAAAAAAAAACATTTATATTAGAAATTCACTTTGAATACTCACCTTAGTAAATAACTCTAATAGTGGTAGATATTTATCACAATGCTATGTTCTAAAAGTGATGCAAAAAGGGAGGAGTCACCAATTAAATGTGCCTGCTACTTCCACTGATTTCCATGGTGACTGCTCCACATTTAGTACATTTTAGAACAGAACACTATGATAAATCTCACTGTCTTCTACATTATAACTAGAAATGCATGATCTGCTGTGTCATCACTATAAAGGTTGAAGGTTATTCAAAAACTAATTAAAAATTTCAGGTAAAAAATAGCTGAAATGAAAAAAATACTCTAAGCTATGCTTTTAGTTCGACTACTATGGCCTTAAAGGGACAACCGAGGCACCCAGACCACTTCTGCCCCTTGGAGTAGTCTGGGTGCCAACTCCCATCAGCCTTAATCCTGCAAGTGTAATTATTGCAGTTTTTATAAACTGCAATATTTATCTTGCAGGGTTAAGTCCTTCTCTAGTGGCTGTCTATCAGATCAAAATTGTGGCTGTCTATCAGACAGCCACTAGAGGGACTTCCGTGTTCTTAAAACACGAAAAGTGTTTTAAACAACGCTGGGCGTCCTCTGCATGAGGACCTCCAGCGTCGCCGAAAGAGGTAGGTCTAATTCGCGCACATCTATTTCCGCACATGCGCATTAGGTGTCCCTCCCGGCCGACGTCAACGGGGGAGGAGTGTGGGCGGAGCTTGACCCAGCGCCGAGGGACATCGGCCCTGAATTCAGGTAAGTCACTGAAGGGGTTTTAACCTTGGATTGGTATTTATTTAAAACCAGTAGCCTTTCATGAAGTGGCATCAATGGCCACGAAATACGTAAGGCGAGACCTGACTTCAGCTCACCGTGCAGAGCGAGTGAACGTCTACACTGATACAATTGGCTTGGCAAGGATTCATCACTCAAACAGCTTAACTTTAGGGAGGTGAGCTGCAATGGAACCTCTGCCCCAATGCCAGGATTCCTCCACAAGGGACCTTACCATCCCAAGTGCCGGCATCAGACTGTAAAATAAGGTACTAGATAAGCATTTTCCATGGATTAGGAACTTAATTTGGATGGGAGTTGCTCTGACTATGAATATTTGTACTTTGCATATACAAAGACTGTGATTTCGCCTCTATTAGGAGCAGCTTACTATTTGTGTAAGATCCTACAGTTTCATTGTAACTGCAGCTGCATATGCACACTCTTGCATTTGCAGTTACTGTATTTGGATATTCCATTTCAGTGTATTTCTCCAGATACTGTGTATCATTTTATTTTATTTGTTTGTATGTGCCATTCATTGGATGCTTTTAATGTCAATTTTTTTTTTAATTTTTTTTAAAGATAAAGTCTTGATCAGAAATGTATATTGTTCACTTTGTTGTCTATTTACTTATTTATATTTAATTTTAATTTATTTTTTGTTTTCCTAAGCAATTGCTTATGGTATCACAGAACCAGTTTCTGTATCGCCATTATTGCAGTAATCAGTTTTATTACTTTTAATTTGGATCACTGTCTATTTTAATTAAATATCTATTACTATGTGTACGTTAGCCTCTTTTGTTTACTATGTTAAATTACTATGATGTGTTGTACGTCATTCGTTGTTTAAATGTTGATAGTGTAATTTGTGTTAATCTGGATGTTTTCTGTGTAATCACAATCATTAGAATGGCAGCGACATATTAATATGATCACATCCTTTTATCTATGTGCTGTCTTCTTGACAATATTCTCGTCATTTTTTTTATACTATGTTGAATTAATGCACATTTAATGCAGTAGCATCACTGGAAATGTTCTTTCTCGTGTTTTGCTGATTATAGGTTGCGTCTTTTAAATATATTCTTATCGTTGTCAGGTTATACTTAATATAATGTGATTTTAGATGACCATCTGTAGTTATGCAACACACTCACAATGTTAGTTACCTTGCATCACGTTAATTACATAATCATGATATTTTTCAGATCTTATGAAAATGTTGAATGTATTCACATTACTTACATCTAGGGGAATTGTAAAATAAATTAACTTCTTTGAGGCCATCATAATATATGTTGTTTAATGCCAGTACATGGCCAGCTCCATGGATAGTACATCTTTCATCTTATAATGAGTATTTCAAATTATCACGTTAGCATTGTTTTCAGGGTTATGCCATTACAATAGTCATAATTTTATATGTTAAGTGTTATATATGACTAATGACCATGAACTAATATTTATTCTGTGACACATTTTTATTCATATTAATATGACCATTATCCTGTGGCTCATTTTTATTAATAATAATATGACCTTTTTTCCCCTCTGTTGGTTACTTCTTGATCTTGTGAAGCAAATGGTGGGACAACATGCCTATCAATGTACTGCAAAATTTAAATAATTCATTAAACTTCTAATGGACCCGTACTGAATGGAGCATAACCATCCAGCTCCATCCGGGGACATTTGGACTACAAAATCCAGACATTGTTCATGCTATTTACCAATGTTTGGATTTAGCAATTTAGGAATTGGGCCAGAATGGGCCTAATTTTGGTCCGAATTTCAGATAGGAGCAGTGATTATTCCTTCAAGTCTATTCTTCTTGTTTATTTAATGAGTGTGTGCAGAAAAACCATCTGCTTAATATCATGTACGTCCCACTTGTGCTGCCAAAACAGGACTAATGCATTGTATGGACTCCATAAGATCTCTGAACATATCCTGTGGTATCTGGAACCAAGACATTAGCAGCAAGACATCCCTCCTGAATATTAATGTTATGGCCACCACCTGCTGACCATGGGTGGGTTCAGAGGAACTTTAGCATGTCACCCTCTTTTATTTTGAACGAACCCCACTTGATGGCAACAGATGGGAATACCAGGTGTCGATGTCCACCCCCACACTTGTTTCACATTTATTTTCCCCCATGGGGATGGGGCCTTTCTAGCAGCTGAACAGCAGTGCACAATCACTATTTTTACATGCTTAAAATATATATCATATACCTGTTATGTTTAAAACCTTCATTATAGTAATATGAATTAACAATTAACATATTTAACATAACCATTGCATTGTCCAATTTTTTATTTATTTTTTTAAACTATTTGCAAATAGTACTTCAATTTATCATTCACTTGCATAAGAGCAAGTGAATAATAATTTGCGAACGTGCATCCTACCGGATGCATTTGGTCCCAAATTTTAAATCTTTGTAAATTTACTTTGTATAGGATTCAGATGTGAAAGCACCAATTTTAATCCGAACTCCAAATGCATCCAGGCAATTGCGGCATATTCGCTCAGACTAACCGAATTCTGATAATCTTTTAGCTGTAGTAAATAGGAGAACAGGGAATGTTAAATGAATAACCCCCAATAGTATTTCTATTATTTTTGCAGTAAATTTATACTGTTTTGTAGCCCTTTGGTTTGTTTTAAATGATTGCATGTACAAAAGCAACCAAATTGAAACGACCTATTAATACATTTCATACTACCCAACCAAATTTTTTTTTTTTTCACATGAATCAGGCTGAACCAATTTTTTTTTCGGGCGGAAGTGCTAATATATTGAAGTGCTCTGAAATGACAAGCGGCCAAGCGCACATTTTTTACAGTACCTTATGAAAATTACAAAAGTGAGTAATAATTGGCGGTAATTCAAAGTGAATTTAAAAGGATTTTCACATTTAAGGTCAAAATTGATGAATAAGAAAATTCTCCAAGTCAACTTTGCTTCCAGATCAGCTATTTACTTCTAAAATGTAAAATTCACTTTTAATTCCCAACCCTGCATAAAGGTACATGCCGTACCAACATTTAAAGTGCAACTGCAATATCTCTGTACCTTTTTAATTTACATTACACGGTATGTCTGACTGCACTGGCACTTTTAATATTAATTTAACCCCTACCCGCCCTGACATACTGAGGAATGGGAGTTTGCAGCACATTGCATTTCTCTTCTGATGACTGATCATGTAGCATGATGGACATACTTTATCACTAAGAGCACAGAAAAACTGCAGATTAGAGTGTATTTTTCCCCCTGCCTTGTGCACCCCAGTAAGTTCTTCAGTAGCTTTATTTGGGCGAATGAACGAGGAACTCGACCACTCCAAAAGTAGACAGTCTGCTTTCAGTTATAAAGAGGGTCATTTTGGGATGTGGCTAAAGATGTTCACTCGATTTTTTTCATTGTTTCATTAACTATCATTTATGTAAAATAAGATGCAGGGGCGTTGCAAGTAAAAATAAAAACACCCAAGGCTTGAGCCCAAAAATAATCTGATGACCCAAGCCCCGTCCCTGCCCCTACACAACTCCACCTCTTTACACACCTCTTGGAACATTCACAGTTCATTACAGAAACACACAAATGTCAAACATGTGCAAACAAACACAGTCACAGACATAAACACATACTTATACACACATGCATGAACAGGCAAACACAGGCATCTATAGGCACAAACAGGTATACATGCAGACACAGAGAGGTACACACTGACACAGACAGGTACACACAGTACGCCAGATGAAGGCACAGACAGTACACACAGGCACATACACAAACAGGCATACAAATAGACTATAAAAAATATATATCTCTTTAGGCTTGTACCTTGGAGGCAGTGAGGGGAAGGCAGGCGGCCAGCCCCTGTTTCAGCTGTAAAAAGTGAACTCCGCAGCATGCCGCAAGATCTGCACTTCTTCATTGGACATCTCTTTGGTCTCCTCTGCTGTCACTATGTCTGCCAGACTGCTCTGCTCTTCCTGTCCTTGCCCGGTCTATTGAGTCTCAGCCGGGAATGGAAGCAGCACAATTCTAATGTATTTTTTTGTTTTGTTTTTTTGTTCTGACAATCTATACATACAAGTGCATTTTCCTTAACTCATATTTTTGGAATGTGAATGTATATGTATTCCTTATGGCAACTCCACGGATACTGTGCACAACGTTTGCTAAGTAATTTTATAATTCCCTATGCCTAAATTCAGCTTGTTCCTGATGAGCTGACTTTTGCGCATTCTATGTCTTATTATACATTCCGTGTCACTATCAGCAATGTGAGCAATTTACTTGTTTTCTGTTTGAAACCTTTCAATATAAATTCAAACATGAACATTTTTATACAGCTTTTGCATAGTTGCTGTGATGGACTGCCTGGCACCCCGACCGGGTACCTCCGTCAATCGATGATCCTAGTGCTCACCGAGGGCTCCAAGCACTCCACCAGACACCATAAGCACTATAGACTCCACGAACCGGTTGGGGTCTCGCCGTCCTCCACCCACCCTGGACCCAAGACCAGGATCCAGCTCCCAGTGGGCAAACCTCTTCTACTCCAGAGAGCGTAGCAGGAACAGTTCTTAGAAGAGCTAGTGATTATACTCAGGGGAGTATAATGATTATAGCAATCCCCAGAGTGTAGTTCTCCAATCCTCCAAACATGAGCCATGAAGGGGTAAAGCATCTAATTTAATGGGAGCCACGGCTGGCCTTTTCTGCAAGTCCCCATGCAAGGGAACACCCACGTGGACCTTGTGGGGGGACAGGATGACAATTGTTACAAGCCAATAATAATGCAGTAGGTGACACTCCCACACATTACACACAATCCCTCCCCTCATCCCTGGAGATATTGAGTCAAGTCCTGTATGTAACTCAATTATCTCCAGGCAGAAAAACACACATTTTTACAAAGTATGAAAAAGTACCCCAAAACACAACATATCTCCACATCCCTGGATAGCCCTGATCTGGGTGACCAACATATCCAAAAATAACCCAGATCAGAGCAGGGGTTCAGTCATATATGGAAGTCATATATTTGACCGACCGCAGACATGGTCCCATGCCCAAAACAGTTCCAGAGAATCAGGGCTTGCGCTCGGTCTAGTTCGGTAGTTTGAAAACAAACAAACTACCGAACAGAGTCAATAGTCTTATCCTGGAGCTTATTCCCTTCATCCAGATGAATGATCTCACCGAACAGTGACCTTCTAAATGTAATAGAAACGAACACAGGCAATGATGGAAGTCCAGCGGTGTTCGGGAGTTTCTCTATCCGTTTTTAGTTCCATGAGATTCATGACCAAACACTGCTGCCTGTATTCATGCGAACAAGATGGCCGCCACCTCGTGGTTGTTCATAGGAAATGCGGAAACCCAGACGAACAATTAGAACACTGCAGTGAGAAACGTTCCAAGATGTTAATAGGTGTTAACAAGCTCCAGGGGGGTCTCTGTTCTTGCAGATTTTCGGTAAACGAACCATATAGTCCCAATTGCATGAACAGAGCCTGTTTGAAGTAGTGTAGCCAGGGGCCATAGTCACAGGGTAGGATGCTGGCAAATGGGCTGCTCCAAAAGCCAGTGGCGAGGTTACTTTCACCACATTTGCATCCATACTTAATGTTTGATTTCTTTATCATACCTATTATAAAATTGTGTTGCATCGTATGTCAGTGATGACTGAATGTATAGGAGCTCCTAATCTCACTGCAATGGGTTCCTTGAGGAAAAAAGGGTAGGAAATGCTAGTTGAAGCATTAAAGGACCACTCTAGGCACCCAGACCACTTCAGCTTAATGAGGTGGTCTGGGTGCCAGGTCCCTCTAGGATTAACCCTTTTTGTTATAAACATAGCAGTTTCAGAGAAACTGCTATGTTTATACTGAGGGTTAATCCAGCCTCCAGAGCCTCTAGTGGCTGTCTCATTGACAGCCACTAGAGGCGCTTGCGTGCTTCTCACTGTGAAAATCACAGTGAGAAGACGCCAGCGTCCATAGGAAATGCTTTCCTATGCGACCGGCTGAATGCGCGCGCGGCTCCTGCCGCGCATGCGTATTCAGCCGATGACGTCGCAAGGAAGGAGGAGAGGAGGAGGAAAGCTCCCCGCCCGGCGCTGGAGAAAGGTAAGATCCATTCCTCTCTCCAGAGCCCGGCGGGAGGGGGTCCCTGAGGTTGGGGGCACCCTCAGGGCACTATAGTGCCAGGAAAATGAGTATGTTTTCCTGGCACTATAGTGGTCCTTTAAGTAGGAAGATGTCCTGTTTTAATATTCCAATAAGGATTTGAAGTTGGAAGTGGTAATACAAATTAAAAAGGTTGGGCTGAAGACTGAGAGGGTGGCACTTATTGAACCTTAATGCAGTTCTGGACTGGAAAAGAAATTTGGCCCGGACATTTTTTAATCAAAGATGCCCAATGGAAAGGAAATGTGGCCAGAGGGAATGGCTGCTGTGTCTCAACGTACATATGTTGGTTCAATGTTCTTCCAGGGAAGCCCATGCAAAGAGCCTGTCAGCCCGGTGGGCCGAGGCCGGCAGGGAAAGGTCCCAGGATCTCCCCTGCCGGTCTATGCAGGGCCGGCACTATCCGAGCGCCGGCCCCCCTGTTTGCCATGGAGGGCCGGTGGGGAGATCAGAGATCTCCCTCACCGGCCCCCTTGGACAGACATGCGGCACATGCGGCTGGGGAGGGAGAGGACCCGGCGGAGCTCTATCTTGAAGCTCCGCCGGGTTCCTCTCGCGAGATCCGGCGCGTTGCCATGGCAATGATCGGATCTCGCGGATTCACATACACACTACATCCCTCACAGACACCCACTGCACCAAACACACACACACAATACTTCCGAACATATTTATATTATATATATATATATATATATATATATACACACACACACACACTACAGCACCCCTTACACACATACTGCACTCCTAAACACATTACGTTACCAAACTCTGGATCATATACGCACACTAGATCCCTTTATACACTCTGAATCCGTTATATACACACACTCACTAGATCTCCTACACATTCTGGGTCCTTCAAACACACACTAGACTCCTGTATACACACACACTGCACCATCTACACACACACACAACATTCCTAAAATACACACTCTGGATTCCTTATAAACACACTAGATTCATTGTAAACAAACACATACTACACCTCTAAACACACACTCTCTACAACCCCTACAAACACTACATCACCTATATACACACACACACACACACACACACACACTATAGCCTGTATGCACACACTTATTACATCCCCTATACACACATTATCTACAGCCCCTAGCCACATATGGATTACATTACACCAAAAACACAACACGACTAAAACCGACCTTATTACACAATATTACACCACAATCAGCTCACTCTACACACACAATCCTACAAGCAGGCTCCAAACACATGCACAATGCTCTTTCCTGGCCCTTTTGTCTCCTGGTATCCATTTATAGAGACACCAGAGACAAGTTGCAAGGAAACACAGTGCAAGCATGTTATTACATTTGCTTGCACTGTGCAGAACAAAAACAGGGCTTTTTTTCTCATGCTAGAGCTCTTTAGCAGAGTTCTGCGCATGGTCTGCCCTGGAAGAGCATTTAACCAACACTTTGAGAGGGGGCGTGTTTGTCATTGGTGATGACGAAACACACCCTCTCTGCCCCGCCCCCTTCTTAGTGGGCCGCTGTGATAAAAAAAATGTCCGGGCCGAATTTTTCTCCCTGGCCTGTGAGTCGGTGCACGGGGGCTGTGCAGGTTGATTCTCCAAGTCGCAGTACAGGAATGGATAAAGCAGGAGAATCGTTGTAGGAAGACAAAGGTCAAAGGATGCCAGAAATCAGAATCAACGAAACAACAAGCCAGGGTGAAGAGATACACTGGATAACAGGAGACAGCAAACCGATAACCAGAGTCAAGGAACTGACACTGCCTTCTGGGAGAGGCAGTGTTTTGTACCTGGCTAACGAGACTATCCACAACAGGTGTACCAGGAGTAATTCCAATTAATGTCCAGCCCCTAGTGCTGGATACTAGACAGGGCAGGAATGAACCTCCAGGCTAAAAGCAAGAACCGAATGTGGTTCAGAGGCAGAGACACAGACCTGGAATGCACAAGACTTCAGGTTCAAGTCCACTGTTGGGCTCTTCCAGGGCGACCACGTCTCGCTGTCTGTATGTTGTGGTGATAACCGTGACAGAGCCCTAATGAAGTGTCCTCGTATGAGTAAAAGGCCCTATTTTGCACAGTTTTAATAACATGATTGTGCTGCATTGGCTTGTGACTTGTCACTGGTGTCTCCATAAGTGGAGAGGACAGGAATGAGTATTGTGCATATATTTGAAGACTTTTTGTGGGATTGCATGTATGTAGAGTGAGCTGATTGTAGTGTTGTGTTTTGTATAAATTGTTTCGTTTCAGTTGTGTTTGTGGTGTATTACGTGTGGCTAGGGGTGGTAGAGACTGTGTGCGTATAGGTGCTGTAGTGTGTGTGTGTGTGTGTGTGTGTGTATAGGGAATGCAGTGAATGTGTGCATAGCAGCTGTAGTGTGTGTATGTATAGGTGACATAATGTGTGTAGGGGCTGTAGATTGTGTGTTTAGGGAACAAAGTGTGTGTTTGCATATAGGGAACCTAGTGTGTGCATAGGGGATCCATAGTGTTTATAAGGGATTCAGTGTGTATGAAGGATGCAGTGTGTATGAGAATGCCGTGTGTATGAGGGGCACAGTGTGTATATGAGGGGTGCAGTCATGGGCGTCCGCAGGAGAGGGCAAGGAGGGGCACTTGCCCCCCAGGGTTTTTCAACTTCCTCCCTCCCACACATGCAGCGGGATACCTAAAATGCCTTTTAAATAATTAAAGGAGGGAGGTGCTTGGGGCCGCATTTAGGTTGCCAGAGGGCTTGGGGGAGCACTGTAAGGCTCCCTTTGGAATCCACAGCAATTCAGTGCTGCTATACTCCACCCCCCGCATTCAGGCCCTGCCTCCGCACACAAGCCATGCCCCTACAAGCCCCGCCCTTGCACTCACGCTGCTGACCTCGCCGGAAGGAAGACTTCACATCTCAGTGCTCCCAGTCACCCACAGCTTTCTGTGACAGGTAGGCTTCAGTCCATGACAGTGATTGTGTGTTTGTGTCTCTGATAGTGAGTGAGCTTGTATGTGCTTGCATGTATGTGTGTGTGTCAGTGAGCTTGTCTGTAAGTGAATATGTGTGTGTCAGTGAGTTTGTAGTAAGCGTGTTTGTGTCAGTTAGCTTGTCTGTAGTAAGCATGTATGTGTGTGTCAGTGAGTGTGTCTGTAGTGAGCAAGTGTGTCAGTCAGCTTGTCTATAAGTGAGCATTTGTGCGTGACAGTGAGCATGTGTGTGTGACAGTGAGCTTGTCTGTAAGTGAGCATGTGTGTGTGTCAGTGAGTTTGCAGAGAGCATGTGTGAGTGTAAATTAGCTTGTCTGTAGTTAACATGTGTGTGTGTGTGTCAGTGAGCTTGCCTGTAGTAAACAAGTGTGTGCTTCAGTGAGCTTGTCTGTAGTGAACTAATGTGTGTGTGTGTGTGTCAGTGAGTTTGTAGTGAGCATGTGTGTGTCAGCGAGCTTGTCTGTAGTGAGCATGTGTATGTGTCAGTGAGCTTGTGTGTGTGTGTCAGTGAGCTTAAGTGTAAGCAAGCTTTTCTGTTGTGAGCATGTGTGTGTGTCAGTGAGCATGTGTATGTGTGACAATGTGCTTGTCTGTAGTGAAATTGTGGGTGGGTGTCAGTGAGTTTGTAGTGAGCATGTGTGTGTCAGTGAGCTTATCTGTAGTGAGCATGTGTGTCAGTTAGCTTGTTTGTAGTGAGCATGTATATGTGTGTCAGTGAGCTTGTGTGTGCGTGTTTTAATGAGCATGTCTGTAGTGAGCTTGTGTGTATGTCAGTGTCTATGTCTGTAGTGAGCATGTGTATATGTGTCAGTGAGCTAGTCTGTAAGTGAGCTTGTGTGTGTTGGTGAGCATTTCTGTACTGAGCATGTATGTGTGTGTCAGTTTGTCTGTATCGAGCATGTTAGTCAGTGAGCTTGTCTATGGTAATGTGTGTCAGTAAGCTTGTCTGTCGGGAGCATGTGTGTGACAGTAAGCTTGTCTGTAGTAAGTTTGTGTTTGTATACCAATGAGTTTATCTGTAGTAACCTTGTGTGAGTGTCAGAGTTTGAACTAAGTTTGTGTGTGTGTGTGTGTGTGTGCCAGTAAGTAGAAAAAGAAACATACCAATAATATATATTTATATATTTATTATATATATATATATATATATATATATTATTGGTATGTTTCTTATACATATATATATATATATATATATATATATATTATTGGTATATATATATACACACAAACACACATATATACATACACATACAGGGAGTGCAGAATTATTAGGCAAATTAGTATTTTGACCACATCATCCTCTTTATGCATGTTGTCTTACTCCAAGCTGTATAGGCTCGAAAGCCTACTACCAATTAAGCATATTAGGTGATGTGCATCTCTGTAATGAGAAGGGGTGTGGTCTAATGACATTAACACCATATATCAGGTGTGCATAATTATTAGGCAACTTCCTTTCCTTTGGCAAAATGGGTCAAAAGAAGGACTTGACAGGCTCAGAAAAGTCAAAAATAGTGAGATATCTTGCAGAGGGATGCAGCACTCTTAATTGCAAAGCTTCTGAAGCGTGATCATCGAACAATCAAGCGTTTCATTCAAAATAGTCAACAGGGTCGCAAGAAGCGTGTGGAAAAACCAAGGCGCAAAATAACTGCCCATAAACTGAGAAAAGTCAAGCGTGCAGCTGCCAAGATGCCACTTGCCACCAGTTTGGCCATATTTCAACATCACTGGAGTGCCCAAAAGCACAAGGTGTGCAATACTCAGAGACATGGCCGAGGTAAGAAAGGCTGAAAGACGACCACCACTGAACAAGACACACAAGCTGAAACGTCAAGACTGGGCCAAGAAATATCTCAAGACTGATTTTTCTAAGGTTTTATGGACTGATGAAATGAGAGTGAGTCTTGATGGGCCAGATGGATGGGCCAGTGGCTGGATTGGTAAAGGGCAGAGAGCTCCAGTCCGACTCAGACGCCAGCAAGGTGGAGGTGGAGTACTGGTTTGGGCTGGTATCATCAAAGATGAGCTTGTGGGGCCTTTTCGGGTTGAGGATGGAGTCAAGCTCAACTCCCAGTCCTACTGCCAGTTTCTGGAAGACACCTTCTTCAAGCAGTGGTACAGGAAGAAGTCTGCATCCTTCAAGAAAAACATGATTTTCATGCAGGACAATGCTCCATCACACACGTCTAAGTACTCCACAGCGTGGCTGGCAAGAAAGGGTATAAAAGAAGAAAATCTAATGACATGGCCTCCTTGTTCACCTGATCTGAACCCCATTGAGAACCTGTGGTCCATCATCAAATGTGAGATTTACAAGGAGGGAAAACAGTACACCTCTCTGAACAGTGTCTGGGAGGCTGTGGTTGCTTCTGCACGCAATGTTGATGGTGAACAGATCAAAACACTGACAGAATCCATGGATGGCAGGCTTTTGAGTGTCCTTGCAAAGAAAGGTGGCTATATTGGTCACTGGTTTGTTTTTGTTTTGTTTTTGAATGTCAGAAATGTATATTTGTGAATGTTGAGATGTTATATTGGTTTCACTGGTAAAAATAAATAATTGAAATGGGTATATATTTGTTTTTTGTTAAGTTGCCTAATAATTATGCACAGTAATAGTCACCTGCACACACAGATATCCCCCTAAAATAGCTAAAACTAAAAACAAACTAAAAACTACTTCCAAAAATATTCAGCTTTGATATTAATGAGTTTTTTGGGTTCATTGAGAACATGGTTGTTGTTCAATAATAAAATTAATCCTCAAAAATACAACTTGCCTAAAAATTCTGCACTCCCTGTACACTACATGGCACAATGACGTATGTGGCTGGCATACATTTTTTCCAGGGCTGCTTTGTATCCAACAAGGGGCCGAGCATGGATGTCATTACAACTATGCCCCTTCCTGGAAAAATTCCTGCAGACGCCCATGTGTGCTGTGTGTGTGAGGGGTGAACTGTGTGTGTGGGGATGTACTGTGTGTGTGAGGGGTGCGGTGTGTGGGGTGTAGTGTGTGTGTGTGTATTGCTGTGTTGCATGGTATAGGGCCTATACATATATATATATATATATATATATATATATATGGAAGGCAGGGCCTGAAGTTGTGGGAGGGGCTTGGCTCCCCTGCTTAAGGAGCTCCAGCCCTTCACTTACTACCGTCTCAGGTCTAGAGATTTGCATAACCGAACTTCCGGTCCGTGCAAATCTCCTCTGTCACTGGCTGAACCCCGTGGATACTCTTACCTGGTCCTGTTACTCCGGTTCAGCTAACAAGATATTTCCTGTCTCCCCAGCGTCCCCGCATTTCGGCTTATCGGCATAAGTGACCGCCGGCTGGTGCCGTTTTTAAGCAAACCGTAAGTCACGGCTGCCGTCGGGCGGCGGTCGATCTGCGTCATCTTGGGATACCACTATCCAAATACGGAGCTTACCGTTACGTCACATTTTTTTAATACTTGGCGGGAGTTATAGCACGTACGCTGGGCAAAGCCATTTCGATACATGATTTTGGTTAAATCATTTCGCTATTATACGTACTTAGAATCTGGCTATAGAATTGTTCTTATGTGATGCAATACACTCATTATTCATTCGTTTTAAACTATCATTAGTATTTTCATTGTGCAGTTTAAGTGGGTTATGTCGGCCCCTTGTGGTCATTCTATATTACATGTTGTGCTAAATTAAACATGTTGTGTTACATATATAGTATCAAGTTTTAAAGCAGCTATAATGACTGACCTCTACACCTGCATTCAGGCAAATTACATGCATGTCTGGCATGAGGCATTACGTGTTCTAGATACTGCAAGCAATCAAGATGAGGCATTTTTTTTTTTTTGGTTATGTGACACATAAATTCTTAAAACACGTACAGTTTCACATGTCCTTGTCATGTTTCAACTAGCCACTTGAGGTTTTGCATAGCCGGTATTCTTACGTGTTACTTCGCACAGCCTTTTGGGGTTTTGGTTCCAGGTTCCAATTTAGGATATATCTACCTGGTAGTTATCTTGGATACAGGAGGGAATTTAAGGTACATATCGTTAAAACCACTTAATAGTTATTAAATTAAATGTAATTATAACTCACTATTTAATCTTGTAGGACCTACAGTTCACCTGTATTACCTTACCTGGCTAAATACTCGGCTCAACAGGTACGTCCCTTCATCTCGAATCCACACGATTCCCTTCCCCGTCTATTTTCATAAGCTAGTTATACACTGGCACTAAAGCATAGGAGCCTCTAGGTACGTTCTTCTTGGCCTTCTACGCCGTACGTTAGTGGTCCCGCAAGGCCAACACCCATCCTCAAACGGAGGTACGACATCCCCTCGGGCCAAATCATAGTTAGCCGCCTCGCACGGTTGCATACAGAGGGTCTCACCTGTCACTCCCATTCTGTCTTTTTTCTGGTTATTGTCACAGAGGGGCCAACTCCCCGCCATAATGTCAATGGCCTCATACCCCAATCGGGCCAATTCATAGGTAGAGCCTCTCACAGCCGCTTGGCAACTAGTAGGGCCTCACCTGTCACCTATCGTCTTAATTGTTTCGCCACTTGGCACTAGTTAAAGCAGCCAGTGAAATTTTTTTACGCTAGGTAAAACTTCTAAATTTATTTTATAGCATGTCACAACTACCAGAAGGCGGGGAAGATCTGTCTATCCCTAGCACACCTGCTAGATCGGTCACTCCATCTCAAGGAGTCGACAATGCAAGTCCTTCATCTCTCCGCTCCTGGACGGTTCCTCGGATCACCGCCGAATTGAGGAAAAGGAATATTCCATTCCCAGCTACGGCTAGGAAAGCCGAATTGTATAGACTTTTGAACACGCAAACTGATAATACTGGGGCTGATGAAGGGTCTAGTAGCGGTCAGTCTTCTGATCTGCACGCGATATTATCCTCGGTCTTGACCTCTTTAGGTCGTATCACCAATAAACTGGATAAAATGGACACAGAGAGCCGACAGCAGTCGCAAACGGCTCTGGGAAATAGTGACACGGCGGTTGTCCCCAGCCCTTCTCCTGGTAATATTCCTGCGGGTATTAAAAATCTGCATATTATTAACCTGGCTCATTTGGTGCCTGCTAATTTGAGAAAGTACATCTTGGAGGGGAAGGAGGTAAATTTGGTATCACTACTCATTGCGTCCCAAGATGTCCTGGAAAATAAGACGTATGCTTATGGTGACATATCAGTGGTACTTAAATCTAGGGACCCCAGACTAAACCGTAAGCTGTCTATCCCGGAATTTGTCCTGGCTTTTGGGACCTACAGGGATGTTGTATGCTCAGTGCATCCCCATAAGAGGTAGGAATTGGATCTGTACCTACACAAGCTGGTGGATTTGGGGCACAAGTACGGTGGTACGGCTTTTTATGACTTCCACCGTGCTTTCGCCGCAAAGGCGTCGGCGGCTCTGTCCCAGTTTAGCTATCAAGTTGACTGGAGTGTGCTGGATACAGAGCTTTTTTGTCGGCACTTTGCGGGGCTCAAGACACCGACTTGTGCCATTTGTGCTTCCAATTCACACACGGCAAATCTATGTCCCAATACCCCAGAGGTAAATACTTTCTACCCCCCTCCCAATATGACACCGACTGGGAGACCAGCCAAGGTCCTTAAAGATAAACTGGGCCGTGATATAATTTTTCTGGGGAAGTCGCAAGTTTGCAACAATTTTAATACAGGCACTTGTGGGTTCAGTGCATGTAGGTTGCTTCATGTTTGTTCCTTATGTTTCCGGGCTCACTCTAAAGCAATGTGCCCAAATAAATTATACCCCAAGCAGTATTTATCGTCTATTGATGTCTCACTGCTGAGAAAGTTATTATGTGATCACCCATCCCAACACTTAGTGGAATTTTTGGTGTCAGGTTTCACGGCCGGTTTTCACACGGGTATTAACCACATGCCTACTGGGGTCTTAGAATGCAAGAACTTGCAAACAGCCATGGCGGATCCTGACGCTATTGACCGACAGAAAGAGATTGACCAAGGGTTTGTAATTGGCCCTTTTGACTCTCCTCCTTTTGCTGTATGGAGAACTAATCCCGTAGGTCTGGCCACTGGTAAATCTTCAAACAAGCAAAGGTTGATTCTTGACCTCTCTGCTGCCCATGCATCAGCTACACCAAGTCTTAACTCACTTATTCCGTCTGAAGAGTTTTCGCTGCAATACGCAACTATAGATAATGCCATCACGGCCATCCTCTCAGCAGGAATAGGAGCTTGGCTTAGTAAGACGGACATAGTGAATGCTTTTAAACTACTCCCTATTCATACATCCCTGTGGCATTTACATGGTGTTAAATGGCAAGAGTTATATTATTTTTTCACGTATCTCACATTCGGTTCCAAGAGCAGCCCACGTATTTTTGATATGTTTGCTGAGACGTTGTGTTGGATATTGCTTAACACCTGTAGATGCCCCACCATTATTCATTATCTGGATGACTTTCTTTCCATAGAAAGCAACCTCTTACCTCCCAGTAGCCTCCAGGCTACAACACAGCTTTTTACACAACTAGGAGTCCCGATTTCACGTACTAAGACTGAAGGTCCCGATACGGTCATCAATTTCCTGGGGGTTGTGCTGGATTCTGTACACATGCAGGCTAGCCTCCCCAGGGAAAAGATTGAACGCATACTGGCCGCCATTGACTTTTACTTAACCGAACAGTCCTGCAGCAAAAAGGAGCTGCAATCCCTCTTGGGTTCTCTTAATTTTGCCATGAAAATTATTCCTCAAGGACGGGCTTTTATATCCTGACTACTCAGTCTATTTCCTCGGTTTCAGACCGACTCCTCTCATATAATGTTAGATGTGCATGCCACCGCTGACTTACGCATGTGGAGGGAGTTTTTACGGCACTGGAACGGGAAGAGTTTATTCATACCAGTGTTATCGGATGAGTCTGTTTCTATTTGGACAGATGCTGCGGCCACTTCCGGTTTTGCCGCTATTTTTGGCAATGAATGGATGTGGGGCAACTGGCCAAAGGAAATTGCTGAGATACCAGATTTCAAGGACACGTCTGCTTTATTTGAACTTTATCCCATTGTTGCAGCAGCGGTAAAATGGGGAGCTATCTGGTCAGGGAAGTCGGTGCGGTGCTTCTCGGACAACATGGCAACATGCCATATTGTTAACAAGGGACGTTCCATTTCCCTGGCCATCATGCGGTTTGTTAGGAATCTCACATGGCAAGCAGCAAAATACAGTTTTTTCCTGAATTGCATACATGTTCCTGGAATTCTCAATGTTGCCGCTGACCATTTATCCCGATCTCGTTTTCAGGAGTTCCAGTCGGCCCTACCCACAGCGGCCTTAATACCCACTCCAGTACCACAGTGGAAGGAGATGATATTGGACTAAACAGATTACTCGCTCACGGATATCATCTCTCACAATTAGGGCTTTCTGTAAACACTAAAAAGGTTTATGACAGGGCTTTTCTGATGTTTAATAAATTTGTGATGGCACACAAAATTTCGGACAAATTTGCCATGAGCACTATGATTGCGTTTATTTCTTTTTGCCATCTTTACTTAAAACTATCCTTCAACACTATTAAATTATACATCACGGGTATTCAACACCACATCCTCACCACATGGCCTGATAAACAACGGTTCCTGTCCTCTTATCAAGTAAAGTCTATATTGAAGGGTATCAAGGAATCCACCCCGGCACCTACCCCTTTCCAGATTACCTATACATGATATTCTATTTCAGTCACTGTCAAATCTTTTAGACACTTCACCATTTGAGACTTCACCATTTGAGACACAAATCAGGTCATTAAAACAGCCATCTACTTGGCATTCTATGGGTTCCTTCGGCCCAAAGAATTTACCACTACTAATTATAACACCCCAAACTTCCTCACAAGAGCTAACCTAGTTAAAACACACGACCACTAGTCACTGTTCCTACACCATACAAAAACTAGTATGAAGGGACAGACGGTCACTATTCCCTACTACCCTACTGAAAATAAATGGTGTCCTGTGGTAGTCTTCGACCAGTACCTTTCATCCATCCCAATGACACCACATCAACCACTACTGGCATTATACAGTAAAACGCTGACTATCAGTAAGTTCATGCTTTACGTAAGAACATTGTTAGTACGCTTGGGGCTAAACCCGGCCAAATATTCTAGTCATTCATTTCGAATAGAAGCAGCTACTACCGCTTCAAAAAAGAATATCCCAGCACACATCATTAAGATTATGGGCCGCTGGAAGTCCACAGCTTATACACGATACATTCCCCAGCCAGTTCAGGAAGTACGCCTAGCATTCAAGAATATGATTGTGTGATAATCTTATACTGTATTGTAGGCTGAATAAACTGGTTACATCTTTTTGCCCTCTTTTATTTCAGGCCTACTGCGTCGTCAGTTACGGCACACCACAACTGACTTTTCATGTCCTGTTTGTTTTAAGTTACTAACTCTACGGCTTTATGCCTTGACCACAAATGGAAGGCAGGGCCTGAAGTTGTGGGAGGGGCTTGGTTCCCCTTCTTAAGGAGCTCCAGCCCTTCACTTACTACCGTCTCAGGTCTAGAGATTTGTCCCACCCACCACTCCTCCTTTTAATCATTTCTTGAGGTAGGCCCTCTTTTATTTCAGGCCTACTGCGTTGTCAGTTACGGCACACCACAACTGACTTTTCATGTCCTGTTTGTTTTAAGTTACTAACTCTACGGCTTTATGCCTTGACCACAAATATATATATATATATATATATATATATATATTGTGGGGGAAAGACAAATATGAATTTTATATATTTTATTATTTAAAAACAAAACTTTATGTCCCTTCTCCCTTCTTTTAACCTTTTTCTCGGTGAGTGGGGATATTGCCAGACCTAGATGCCCGGTGGGGGTGAGTAACTCTAACTTACAGCACCTCCGCTGCATGCAGCGTTCACTCCTCTCTTGAGATCCTAGTAACACCATGAGCATGGGAGGAACATTCAGCCTCTTGACTCCTCCTCTCTGCCGCAATTAAGTACCTGTGGGTCTGTGAGAGAGATCTTTGATTTCTCCACAAGCCCATGAAGGCACACAGCAAAGCCAGCGCTTCGATAGCCTGGCTCTTAATGGGCCAGCGAGGGAGTTCATTTGGCCTCACCTGTTGGCCTCGGCTCATGACCATCACAGCCCACTGGGCATTTTCCTGGTTTGCCTAATGGCCAGTCCCTAATGAAAGGGCCACCACTAGAGGATGGTTACTGGTACTAAGTTTTTTTCTTAATGGATTGAGTCACTGTGTAGCTTATAAAACAAAAATATTAAATGTATATAAACAGCCCATATTATTTCTGTACTTTATTGACTTTTCTAGTGTCAATTGGCCATGGTTAGAAGTAAAAAGTCAATGTCCGTTAGTGTGCCAAAGCCTTAATGTTATGCAAGCACGTATTAAAGCATTATGCCCATCCTCACCAGCTGCTTCCAGTACAGACCTGGTTTAAGGAGCCACTGTTATAGTACAAACTGTTTTTCTTTTCCATTACGTACAATTTGTTCTTTCTGTAATGTTAAAATATGATTAAGGTCACTGCTCACTGGCTCTCCTCTTTCTTCAATTTGCAACCTACTCAACTGTGTTGAAATTAGATTTGAAATTGCTAGACCATGTTCCAGGCTTGGAGTGGCCTGTGCCAAGATGTTATCCTTTATCACTAGATATAATATTATGGCAACAAACTGCAGACTTACATACAATTTGTTGAAATCAGTAAAAAAAAACAACTTTTGGTTTATGTTCACCAGTTTTGTTCATCCAATAACCAAGCTGCACACCACAACTATTATAAAAATGTTCAATACTTTATTTACTAAACAAATTATAAAGTAAATATCAGACAATAAATACAGAAATACACACAACAAGCCAAAGTGAATACAGGCTGGAAAATATACCACAGTTATAGAATTATTCTCTCCAGCTTACAAGGTGAGACACAGGCCACTACACCCCCAACATTTCGGCACTATACTGAATGCCTTTCTCAAGCAATTCCTATGAGAAAGGCATTCAGTAGTGGCATATTTTCTAGCCTGTATTCAGTTTTCTTTGTTGTGTGTATTTCTGTATTTACTGTCTGATATTTATTTTATTTGTTTAGAAAATAAAGTATTGACTATTTGTATAATAGTTATGGTGTGCAGCTTTTTATTTTTAGACTGATAACTGAGCTTGCACCCGGTTGTGTATAATTTAATTAGTAGAGAATATCTGCCCATACGATATTGTTGATACACCAATTTTGTCCAACCTTTCTTAATACAGATAACCACATTCTACATTAGAGCAAATCCTGGTTCCCTCCTAGTCATTTCTAATTTAGTTAGTAATATAAACCTTGAGTCATTGTTAGCCAGGATGAAATCTATATACATTGCCATACTCAGAACCTGGCCGTTACTAACTCAGGACCCACACCTCAAGGACACAATTTCTACCAAAGTGTCCATAACAGCCAGAAGAGGTAAAAACATGAAAGAAATACTTGTACCCAGCCATTTCTCGGCACATAGAAAGAAAAATAACACCTGGATGAAGGTACATGGCACATATCAGTGTGGAAGGTGTGTTGCGTGTGGGCACATAGCAAAAGGATCAAAAAACATTTCTGACTCCAGCAACTCTGTAGAAAGCCCTATTAAGCAGTTCTTTAACTGCAACACCCTGGGTATGATCTACCTACTTACATGCAAATGTGGTATGAAGTATGTGGGCAAGACCATACGTCCATTCAAAAGACGCATTATGGAACACGTCCACTCTGTGACCTCCAATAGGGACACACCAGTGGCCAGTCACATTAGAAACAACCATATGGATACCCCGAAATGCATCAAATTTGCGGGTATTGAAAAAATTCAGCTAGGCAAAAGAGGGGGTGATCTAGATCAGACCCTCAAAAGGAGGGAATGCTATTGGATCTATAAGTTGGATACGTTAGCCCCCAAAGGTCTGAATGAGGGCTTCACCTTCACTCCTTTCATAGACACATGATGTTCTATACCTGTAGATATGTATATAGTTATGTGTTGAAGAGTTCTTTACTTACGTCTTTCTTCCATTATTTATTTTATTTATTATTTTTTGTAAATATGGATTCTCACACAACCAGGTATCTTTAACCTACCAGCAGTAACGTATTCACAGACCCTATACAGATCATATGTATCCCCCTATTCCACATGTTTACATCTAGAGCTCCATAGCTGGATACTTACCTTTTTCATCCAGTAGATTTGACTGTTGTGATCCCATACAACAAATCAGTTCATGGTTTGATCTAGATCACATAGACTTTCCCCTGAACCTTTGGATACTTACCTTCCTCAGTGGGAACAGTTACTCCCAATAAAATTTTATATACATTGGAAGAACTATGTACAGTCTTAAGATCGTTTTATCTCTAGGGATCCACAACATATAATAGGGCTCTATGCCTTTAAAATCAACAGCCAAGCTCTGTTTGGTCATCATATCATCCATTTGTTTACAGGGATGCTCACTGAGTATAGTTGATATTGGTTTACCCATGTACTACCTCTGGGTTTCCCAGATATTGTGACATGATGTGTACACATCACTATACCTTCTGTGAGGGTGATTTTATCACTTCTCTATACACACATTGGTCTGGATGGCATATGTTGCTATGATTCCAACATGTGTCAGGGGATATACAGATCGTATTTATGTGCTTTATGGGTCTTAGTGTTATCCCCCCATAAGGCAGATATCCTTTCTTGCTAATGGATCAGCCGGCGATTCACTCGCCGTTCACAGGTCCCGCCCCGTTTACACCCACGTGGGCGGACTTAATGCTGATTGACAGCTCGCACAGCGTTTGCCGTCTTGGCGCGCACAGATAGGACACACCTCTCACTGCGATTGGTCGCTGGATCTTTCACAGGGTGTACTTAAACGCTGTCTGGTTCAGTACCTGGTTTACCTTTGACAAAGGCGCTTTGGCAGCGCCGAGACGTACGTTAGGTCCGCTATCTGTTTTTAGACTATGCACGTTTGATGTGATTTCTTTGGTTAGGGGGAATAGGTACAATAGGTATCTAACTGATGTTAGAACCAGTAGAGTGCTTCTAGAGTAGAATCTGTTTTCTTCCACAGCAACCTCGCAAGCTGATATCCTTACAAAGCAGATAGATCCATTGTATTGTGCATTTGCTAACTTTATGGAGTGGAAGCGATACATTCTTATCCCATTTTTTTCACACTCATTTATTGGATTATCATCTTTGTTGCTATTAAGGTTCCTCTCTCCCTTTTGGAGCCTTGGGTTTACCCTGCTGCTGTTACATTGAGCCTCTGTAATTAGAGACATTTATACAGCTTTTTTCTACAAGCAGGCGCATTCCCTTCAGACTCCATCAGTACTCTCTACTTTAGTCTTGGGATACTTCCATAGACTATACCGTCCCCTCCACAGCTCGAGTTTAACTCGACCTGTGCTGTGGAAGCACCGCTAGTAGCTTTTAGGAAGACAGCCACAAGAGGTGCATTATTCCTGCAATGTAAATACTGCAGTTTCAAAACAGAGTTAAAATGACAGGATCACTGCATTCAGTACACTTCATCTCAATGTCTGGGTGTCTATAGAGTATAGAGTCTGTTTAAATACAGTTACCGTACTTGGCTCATATGGGCTGCTTTCCTCTGCTCACCTGCAATACACAATGAAGCTACTGCATTTAATACACATAGTCAAATAAACAGTAAGTTTATCATCACGCGTCTGTTTATTGTGTGTCTGCGTGTGACATTGTATCATCTAATGCAGGCACTTTGTTTATATTATGCTAGTATACAACAAAGCTTCTTCATTTAATTTGCAACCTTGCTGCAGAAAGATAAAGTTAAAATAGCTAGATAGCAAAGAGTAGCATCCTTATTGTGTGTCCTCTACTTCAAATGTAGGTTTATTGGTGTCCAACGGTTTAGAATTAGTGCTCTAACAGCCTGAACTGTGATAAAGAAGTCTTTTTTTTTTGGAATGGGTTGACTTATGGTGCTGAATTCTAAAAAAAAAAATCTTTTTCCCAACACTTTGTAAAAACTTAGCTTTTATTCGAGTCCTTAAAAAAATCAAGTGATGATTATTACAAGTGCATTGTGTTAAAAGAAAGTTTAGATAGAATTATAAGTATAGGCTACGATCATCATAGATGGAATGAAATTGTTGTTTTGATATAAATCTGTTCAATCACACTGGTAGGTGTAATAACAAAGTATCAAGCCGCTGTACGCCAATACCAGGTACACAATATTCCAAAACTACCCAAAGGAGTGTGTGAACTAATACAAGAAACGCACTCCTGGAGTAATAATAAGGAGGGGGGGGGGGGGAAGGTATAAGAAAACCTTTTAGGTTTATGAGGATAAACAGATATCGCCAAACAGGGGTAAATCTGCAAGTAACCTAAAGCTGTGACTATTCTATCGTGCCTTCGAGGGCACCCCTTAAAAAAGTCTACCTTCCACCAGCTCTATTTTAGAGTAGCTAGGTCTGAATATAGAAGAAGAAAAGGCAGAGAAAATATAAACAATACCCAACTCCTCCAGAAAAAAACAAGGAATACAAGTATAAATGTTAAAACCAAAAACAGAGATCGCAGCAAATGTCTGAATTAGTGTATGGTGTGTGTCTCTTATTATAGTCAAATACAACATCGTCCAATGTCTCCAGAGCACCATAACACTAAACCATCCCGACGCGCGGTTGGCCACTAACTGGCTCTTCCAGGGGAAAATAAATGAATAACTAAATTATATATATATACATATATATATATAAATTGCTATAGACTCTCCAATCTGACTTCAAATTCAGCATGTACCTGGTGCTCAGTAACACAAACAATATAAACTGTATAAATAACGTCACTCTAAGGTTTCTAAAAAGCATCTTCTTTATTCAAAAGGTCCAAGTATCAACGTTCGGTTCCATACTGGAACTGAAATGTTGATAGTTGGACCTTTTAAATGTATGTAAATGTATGTGTATATATATTTACACACAAGGTCTGTCTGGAAATTATCCAGCCATGTAATATGAAAAATTCTCAGTTGTTCTGCTTCCAGCATGTGGATCACTTTCAAAAGATTCTCGACCATCTTTGAATCTTTTGTCCCACACTTTTATTTGCGCTGCACATCATACCCGAAAGCCTTCTGAATCATCCGAAAAGTTTTTGCAGAGGATTATTCAAGTTTAACGCAAAAGTTGATGAAGATTCATACCGTACTCGCTCAGTAATTTTGAAGGTGATGCCACACAGTACAAATGCTCACTGAATGGCGTCTAGTGTGCACATGTGACTAGTACAGGGAAGTCATCATTGTTAATGCGTGCGCATTCCAGTCCACTCTTATTGGCTGCCAAACAATGGCTGGTCTTGGCCTGACAGAAAGTGGTCTCACTAAGAGCACTTCCTGTCAGTCCCGGTAGAGGAAACTAATGATCCTCTACCTGTGGATCAGCAAACTACAAGCTTGGTAGGCACAGGAGGGGAGAGCGGGGGGTAGACACATGGAGAGGAGGGATGACTAAAACACAGGGAGAGGAGGGTGGACCGAGACACAGGGAGAGGAGACAGAATAGACACTGCAAAAACTGACCAGAAAATAATGTAGAGCAGGCGCGCTCTTTAAGAATGTGCCTGCTATTTCTGTTAGTTCTGTGGAGCTAACGGAAGTTGAAAGTGAATCTCCCCAACTGTTTGATTGACAGCTGGGGAGATGTTTTCTATTTTTAAATATAAAAGTGCTATTTTCACAATTATATTGGCACTTTTGTGAATGAAGATTTTAAAGGGATACTCCACAGCCATATAGCAATTCAGCAAACTTGCCTTAAGCTCCACCCTTTGTCAAGGTTGCCAAGAGTATTAAAAATACATATGACAAAGTAGTCCCTAATTAGATTACAATAAAGATAGTTTCGTACAAGTACTGGTCACTACAGCATCCACATATACTGCTATCTTTTTTTTTTTTTAAATATTTTACTTTTTATAGTAGCACAGAGATTGCTGTCTCTGTATAAAAAATATAATAATTGCTGTAGTAGGCTTGTGTCCCTCTCCGTTTGGTTGTCCGTACCCCCTTGTTAGTTTCCTGAACGAAGGTTTGTTTCCCCTTTTTATACCCCCCCGAACACCAACCACCCCCTGGCTTGTTAACTACAAAGACTTAAGTACCTCAAGTGCTTTCCCTGGATGACCACAATTTGTATAACTAAACACATGTGCTCTAGTGAATGGCGGTCATTTTTTCTCACAAACACAGGAAACAGCATATGGTCGTTGAGCATCTGGAACTCTTTTCGGATATGCGATCCCGCAAACCTCAGAAGAAATTCTACCCCTGCCTGCTCCGCTCATAGATGAGTCAGGAGAGCGCTGTTCGGGAGAAAGATACTACCATTTGTTCCCTAAGAGCCAGGGGGAGCATTTGTTGGTGTTCGCACAAGAACTCCCAAAAGTTGACCGGCTGCTGCCTCTTTTTCCCTGGAACTGTTTTGGGCTACCACCTGGCCGGCCTGTCAAACCGTTACCCAAAATGTTGATTCCTTTCCACCAAATTAATCTAAATTGCTCTTTGGACAACCTGGGCACTCAGATCCAGGCTGTTATAAGGATTTAAGACTTGTGGCGTTCGTGTGTAGTTTGAATGTAGTTTTTCTGTGTTTTGTATAATATGTGTATGGTTCCCTGTAACTGAGAGATAATTGAGTTACCGGTCAATTATCTCCCAGACACAGTGACGCCTGGGAGGGGTTTGTGTTATGTTGTATGGAGACCCCATGCTGGAGTCCTGTGCATAAAAAGCTGAGTGTGGCACAATAAAGTCAGTTGTACTCCCAAAACTGTGTCGTCCAGTTACTGGGGAGGGATAGAGCTATTCACTTCACAGCGCCTTGTTCCAGCATTCCAGTTACCATGGATCCAGCGGAGAAAAGTTCATGTCAGGACTAGAGCTTCGCTACAATAGCCATAGATATAAATCAGTAGGTATTTTGTTGAAATCAGAATATATTCTACATTCAAAATTGTTGTCATTTTCTAACAGTCTTCTCTAATGATTTCAATTATGTGTGATTGAACAATGAATAGTTTGCTGCGTACAGTCTCTGCAGTATACATAGTTAAATTAACAATATATTAAATGTATATTCTTTATATAAACCATTATGTTTATATAAAGAATAGGTAACCATGCTAACATATTTTATTTCCTGATAATAACTGCTCATTTCAAAATACATATATGGGATTTGTAGAAGGGTATACAAGAGCAGTAAAACAATACAGTAGCTCATAGATTTGAATGTTGACCAAACACCTTCTCTTGATTGCAGATATTTAAGTAACTATTAATGTTAACATATTAACTGAAACTAAAATGCTATGTTTGATTCTCTGCGATATAATGCATTATAAAATTGAGGGGGCGGTTCTTTTTCTTTTCTTTGTGTTGCCTTCATTGAATAGTCATACAACATAAAGAGGTAGGACACAAAATAGCTTTTTGATTCAGTCAAATCACAGTCCTTCATACTATAATGTGTTAAATGTTTTATTCTACTTATTGTGAATACTGCTGTATGAATAATAAAATCAATGCGTGTTTTGTTAAAGTAATATCTCTCTTATCACACACATTGTAATTGTTGCTATAAAATAATTATTGTCTCCTGGGGTTAAATTGTGCAAGAAGGATTTCTAGTATTAATATGATTTCATCTTGGTGATATTGACTTCTGGCGTTTCGCCAATACGGCGTTATCAATATGGGAAAAAGAACCTGATACCTGGCAGAAAGAGCTTTAAATAACAAGTACAATACTTTAAAATTGGTGCCAAAAATTAGGTGACCAATCACAAAGAGAGTAAAAATTAGTATAAAAAATCATATTAAAAACAGTTTAAATCTGCTATGGAGTCTTTTTCCCATATTGATAACGCCGTATTGGCGAAACGCGTTTATGGTTATAATATTGTGTACTTTTAAAATTAAAGTATATTTTGTTACTTTTAATTGTATTTTTTAATACACATTTATCTACTTTTTACCTGGCATTTTAATCATCACTCCGGACTCCAAGTAATCCTAGGTGGGGATAATACCACCAGCGCTATCAATAGGGAGCAGATGATCTGCTCCCCCCTTGTGAGTACCCATTTTATTCCTTTATTTTATTAATTAGCTTTTTATCCAGTGTACACTATTGGTTGTTTCTCTCTACCCGAGTGTTTATCGTATCAAGGACGGAGAAAACTTACCACAGACGAAGGACACCCACTGTATATCCCATAAGCGGGGATTAAACCGCTGAACGCCCTTCACACCAGAGCAGGTTTAGCTCTCTCAAATGTGAGTTTGCATTCAAGAGTTTTACATTTTTTATTTCCTCATATTTTAACTTACTACACTATCTGGCTTCCTGTATATACCCTTTGTCTCTTACATATGAGTGGATTCACAAGGAAGAATCAAATAAGGACAATCGTTCCAGACCGAATATTGCCGTACTAGACGACTGCACGAGACACTCTTAGATAAGACTTTCTCCTTTTATCCATTTATTTTATTTGGACTATTTATTTTACTGTTACCAGGCGCAGCTTTTATTGTTATCTCTTTTTATTGTACTACCTTTAAGGGGTTTTGAGGGATTCCCTTATAAAGTTGCTGCCTACCGTGTTATCTAGCGCTCACTCATTGTTCTGTTTGGTAGTGTTACTTCCTGGAAGCTTAGTTCTGTGAAGCTAAAAAGAAAGACATCTCAATAAGCAGTAATGCAGCTCTTGAGAGAAGTCTGTACTGAGAAAAATAGCAGGGCTTGCAGTAGCTGTATATACTCAATACTCACGGTATTCAAATATTTAAATTACATGTATAGTTTATTTGGGAGTATATCTATGAAACTGTTGTTTTTTTGTATTTCTATTAAGTGTTCAGTGTTCCTTTTTATTTGTGTAGTTATAAGCAACACCCTAGTAGGTATCATTAGTAATACTAAAGAATGTAATCCTGATTTAAAGAAATTTCACCAGTAATCTGTAAAAATCCCTTCTGCAAAAAATATTGTCCTTAATTATACCAAATATGATATTCATTTGCTTTTACAGGTAAAATATCTGTCTCTAAGTTTTGTCTGTGCCAACAAATTAATTGTTTTTCTCTCATCAAACACAGCAGCATTTACTAATGGGTTAGCTCCACCACTCACAACAGAAAGGACAGGAAATAGAACTCTGAAATTGGTATAAATAGATCCACCTCCTCCAAAACCGGCATTCTTTTTCCTGTCCTTGACAACTTTTTTGGAAGAAGTCTATTTAAGTAGGCCTAGATTTTTATTTTATGCTCACCAAGCAATATTTTTTAGGCCCAGCCAGGGTTTTGCCCCTAAGCCACGAAGACCCAGCAAACAGCACAAATGTAAGAGCTGCCTACCTGGGTACCCCCGTGGTATACTGGGGTCTGAGCTACCTCTCTCCCTGAGGGGATGAAAGCAGTCCATGGGACTGTGTGTGTGTGACTGTGTGTGTGTGACTGTGTGTGTGTGACTGCCTGTGTGACTGTCTGCCTGTGTGTGTGACTGTGTGTGTGACTGTGTGTGTGTGACTGTGTGTGTGACTGTGTGTGTATGTGACTGCCTGTGAGTGTGACTGCCTCTGTGTGACTGTCTGCGTGTGACTGTCTGCGTCATTGTGACTGTCTGCCTGTGTGTGTGAGGGTCTGCCTGTGTGTGTGATGGTCTGCCTGTGTGTGTGATGGTCTGCCTGTGTGTGTGACTGTCTGCCTGTGTGTGTGACTGTCTGCCTGTCTCTGTATGTGTGGATGTGTGCCTCGGTGCCAGTGACTGTCTGCCTGTCTCTGTATGTATGGATGTTTGCCTCGGTGTCAGTGACTGTCTGCCTTTGTGTGTCTGCATCTGCTAGTGAGTGAGCGAGCATCTGTGTGCATGTGTGTGTGCGCACATCTGCTAGTGAGGGAGCCTCTGTGTGTGTGCGCCTGCTAGTGGGTTTGTGTGTGTCAGTGAGCTTGTCTGTAGTGAATCTGTGTGTTTGTGAGCTCTTCTGTAGGGAGCATGTGTGTGTCAATGGGCTTGTCTGTAGGGAGAGTGTGTGCGCATCAGTGAACTTGTCTGTAGTGAGCGTGTGTGTGTGACAGTGAGCTTGTCTGTAGTAAGCTTGTGTGTGTATTAGAGTTTGTCTGTACTAAATTTGTGTGTGTGCCAGTAACCTTGTCTGTGTGTGTCATTGAGATTGTCTGTCAATGAGCCTATTTGCGTGTATCAGTAAGATTGTCTGTGTCTGCATGTGCGTATGCTTTACTGTATAATTTAATTACCCTGAAAGAACTAATATTTTGAATTAGAAGAAGAAATTTATCAAAATCCGTGGAAAAAAATCTATGCCAGCCCCATAAGTAATTGTGCTATGTAGGGTGTATGTATATATATAAAACTTAATTTTATTGAAATATTTAAGAGAAGATCAACGTTTCAGTCCCTCTTGTGGACTTTCATCATGATCCTGATGAAAGTCCACAAGAGGGGATGAAACGTTGATATTCTTTTAAATATTTCAATAAAAGTTACGTTTTAAGGAAATCTGAGAGTGCAGCCAACTATTTCAATTGCCTATATATATATATATATATATATATATATATATACATACACCCTACATAGCACAATGAATTATGGGGCTGGCATAGATTTTTTTCCAGGGCTGCTTCGTATCCCCAGTACGGCCCTGGTTTTAAACCTTCCCCACTGGTGATGATGAATAGCATATGGAGTACAGATGGAAGCCTATGGTTTAAACAGTTTTGTCTGTCAGTTGTTCAAATCCCCATTTGCCGCTGTAAAAAGGCCTGCAGCAGTTAAGGTACGTACATTAGTAATTTGGATTAAAGATAAAGATTAGTATAAGTACCTGGGTTTCTGTTCTTTTGGTTCCTCAAATTTGCTTACATTGGTCTTCCTTCTAACAAATAGGTCACATTTAGGTTTGTGGTGAACATTAAAGTAGGTTTATACATGAATGATTGACTATGTTGGAGTTTCCAATCCAGTCAAAAGATATGAGACAGACTAGGTACTTTGTCAGCTTGGCAAGGCTTGACACTAGGCAGAGTTACAGTAATGATTGCAGGGCAATTAAGGTCATGCTATGGAGGATTCCACGTTCTTGCAGAATCCTCCATAGACCTCAATGATGTACTCTCACAAAAGGAACAGAAAAGGGTGGTGGTGGCTTCGGGGGACAGGTTCAGGTGAGTAAAACTGACCTTTGTCTGCCCCCCATCCACAGGACCCCAGCAGTTTTATCACCGTTGGTGGTCTTTGCAAATTTTGAAAAGACCCCAGGCAGTAACAGATCTGCTTTAAGTATGCTTCCAATGCAAGTGATGCTAGGTACTTGAACAAAGCCATATTGGTTTTTTTTTTAAGTTAAATCGATACTTGTTGCTGCTGTGGGGCCCTATTCTTTAATTTTGTAGCCCACCTCTGCACTTTTTCTAGTGCCATAATATCTTTCTTTAGAGCAGGTACCAAAAATTGCACAGCATATTCAAGGTGTGGTCTTACCAGTGATTTATAAGAGTCAATATTATTTTTTCATCCCAAGAATTAATGTCCCTATTTATACATGACAATACCTTACTGACGATAGCAACTGCAGATTGACATTGCATACTGTTGCCTTATATATTGTCTACAACAATTCTCAAACCCTTCTCATTTATTGTTATCCCAAATCTTTCTATTTTTTTTTTTTTTTTTAATTATAATTCACTACCATTTAGGGTGTAAGTTGCTTGTGCATTCTTTACCCCAAAGTGCATAACTTTGCATTTTTCTACATTAAATGTCATCTTCCATTTGAGTGCCCAGTCCCCCAATGTATCTAAATCCCTCTGCAGCATAGCAATATCCTGTGCCCATTGTATTCTTTTACAGAGTTTTGAGTCATCTGCAAACACTGAAACATGGCTTTTCAATTAATATTTCAATATCATTTATAAAGATGTTAAATAGAAGCGATCCCATAACAGAACCCTGATGGACAGCACTTACCACTTTTGTCCAGCTTGCAAATTTACCATTAATTACAAATCTTTGTTCTCTATTTTTAAGCCATCGTGTCAAAATATTCTTAGTTAAAGGGACACTGAGAGCCCTGGGTATGCTTTGTCTCATTAAACTAGTTAGAAAGTCTGGAGTCTGCTGGTACCATCATTTAATTCAGCATGAAACAGTTTTATCTTTGTTATCTTTTAATTCTAAAGTCACTGCCTAAGCCACACCTACAAAAGGGGCCGGACTGTGGGTGGTCAGGGACCATTATTTAGTGTTAAACTGTTCTGAAGTGGTTTATCACTGAATGGAGGGACAGTGCCACCGGACTCCAGGCACTCTAACCAATTCACAAAGATGAAATGGTTATAGCGACTACAGTGTCTAAAAATATATACTTTTGTGTAGCAGTTTAAGATTCTGTGACTACTATAAAAATTGTAATCTCAGCATGCCAACATTTGCAAAGTCTTTCACTACCACCTGTATGCTAATGATACCCAGATATATCTCTCTTCCCCTGACTTCTCCCCTGCTGTCGTACAATGTGTCACCAATTTGCCTTTCTTCTATCTCTGATTGGATGTCCTCCCGCTTTCTGAAGCTTTCTGAAACTCAATCTCTCTAAAACTGAGTTTCTTTTTTCTCCTCCTCATAACACTGATGCTCCTCCTTCACTCTCCCTGCAAGTTGACGGTACCTGCCTCACCACATCCTTTCAAGCTTGTGGTCTTGGTGTCACTTTTGATCCTGGCCTCATGTTTGCACCTCATGCCCAGTCTGTTGCTAAAATATGTCGATTCCAACTTAAAAACATTACCCGCTGTAACGGACCCTCCGTCAATCAATGCTTCTAGTGCTTACCAAGGACCATCAGCACCGCCGCACCAGACACTATAAGCACTGCAGATCCCACGAACCGCCGCAGCTTGGTTGGGGTCTTGCCGTCCTCTACCCACCCTGAACCTAAGACAAGGCTCCAGGTTCCAGTGGGTGAACCTCTCCTCCAAGAGAGTTAAGCAGGAACAAGCTCTTAAAAGAGCTTAGTGATTATAGCCATGCAGGGCCGTCTTTAGCGCGGGGCAAACGGGGCAGCTGCCCTGGGCCCAGTTGCTCTTGGGGGGCCCCAGAGCAGCTGCCCCGTGGGCCCCGTGATTTGAGCAGCCCCCATGTACCCTGCGGCTCTGTGCAGCCGCACCGGCCCGCCAACTTAGGAGGCCCCCCGGGTGGCCCATGCACTAAGGCCACCCGGTAAGCAGGGGTCAAGTCCTGGGGAACAAAGTGTGGGAACTCTCCCCCACCAAAAAACCCCCCACTCGTATGCATATATAAACGCGTGCACACACATACACTCACAGACACACACATGCACTCAGACACTCACAGACGCACACACATACTCAGACACTCACACAGTGGTGTATTTTAATTTTGTGCTGCCCTAGGCTGTTTTCCTGGCACTATAATTCCCTGTAGTGCCCCCCCTCCCTCATTCGACACTGATGGGGTTAAAATCCTATGGGTATTTAGCAGATGCTGGATGTCCTCATGCACAGGGGTGAGGACGTCCAGCATCAGTTAGGCGACTTTTGGTCACCTAACCACCCGAAAGTCCCTCTAGTGTCTGATAGACAGCCACTAGAGGTGGAGTTACCCCTCAAGGTAATTATTGCAGTTTCTGAGAAACCGCAATAATTACACTTGCAGGTTTAAGGGGACTGGGACACTGCACCCAGACCACTTCAATGAGCTGAAATTGTCTGGGTGCCTATAGTGTCCCTCTAAGCACACTCTCTGACAGACACCCACACTGGCAGATACACACTGACAGTAACACACACACTACGTGACAAACACACAGACGTCACTGATTTGACACACACACACATTCACTGACACACACTCATTCATTGACAGAGAGACACACACAAACACACTGACAGACACACACTAATAGTCACACACACACTAAATGACAAACAGACTCTCACTGATTTGACAGACACTTACAAACATACACTAACAGAAGCACATACACGCAAACATGTGCATACACTAACAGAAGCACATACACTCATACACACACACACATGCATACACTAACAGAAGCACATACACGCAAACATGCATACACTAACAGAAGCACATACACTCACACACACGTACATATGATAACAGACGTAAATACACTCATACACACACACACACACACTGACACAAACACACACATACATACACCAACAGACATGAACTAACTTACACACACATAGACTAACAGACATACACACACACGCACACACTAACAGACATACACACATACACTAACAGACATACACACACATACATACACATACACTAACAGACATACACACACACACACATACACTAACAGACATACACACACACATACATACACATACACTAACAGACATACACACACATAGACTAACAGACACACACATACACATACACTAACAGACACACACATACACATACACTAACAGACATACACACACATACACTAACAGACATACACACACATACACTAACAGACATACACACACATACATACACATACACTAACAGACATACACACACACACATACACTAACAGACATACACACACACATACATACACATACACTAATAGACATACACACACATACACACATACATAGACTAACAGACACACACATACACATACACTAACAGACACACACATACACATACACTAACAGACATACACACACATACACTAACAGACATACACACACATACACTAACAGACATACACACATACACTAACAGACATACACACAGACATACATACACATACACTAACAGACATGCACACAGACATACATACACATACACTAACAGACATACATAAACATACACTAACAGACATACACACAGACATACATACACATACACTAACAGACATACATATATACAAATTATTCAAATAAACATTTCCCACCCACCCAGCCTCCCTACCTTTCAGGAAAGCTGGCATGGATGGGTCCCTGGGGTCCAGTGGGGCTGCAGTGAGGCTGGCATGGGGGGGCCACCTGATTGCCCCCCCTCCTCACCCCCGGCGGGCGGCTCTCTCCCTGTCACACGCGGCGAGGGAGCTGTGTCCTCTCTGCTCCCTCTCGCCGCGTGGGTTGTCTGCTGATGCAGGGAGCCGGAATATGACGTCATATTCCGGCTCCCGGCATCAGCAGACAACCCACGCGGCGAGAGGGAGCAGAGAGGACACAGCTCCCTCGCCGCGTGTGACAGGGAGAGAGCCGCCCGCCGGGGGTGAGGAGGGGGGGCAATCAGGTGGCCCCCCCATGACAGGGGGAACAGAGGGCATTTGGGGGCGGCATTTTTTGCCGCCCCCTGAGTGCCTGCAGGGGGAACGGCGTTCCTGCTGTGAAAAAAGTGCAGGAACGCCGTTCCCACGCGTTCCTGCAGGACTCGAGCCCTGCCGGTAAGCATGTGTGAGCAGGGGCCGGTAGGGCGCTGTGACACTTAAACAGCGCGACCGGACCCCTTCCTGTACCGGCTGGGAGGAAGTGAGTGCAGCGCGTCACTTCCTCCCACCGGAGAGAATAGCCGCGCGGGAGGAGAAAGGCAGGAGGAGGGGAGTTCCAGAGGAGAACTCCCATCTGACTCAGCCTGCCACTGGACCCCAGGGAAACCACCCTCCAGGAAAAGGTAAGAACCTGGAGGGTGGCTAAATGTGTGTGTGTGTGTCAGTAGTATGTCTGTGTATGTCAGTATGTGTGTGTGTGTGTGTCAGTATGTCTGTGTGTGTATGTCAGTGTCTGTGTGTCAGTATGTGTGTGTGTGTATGTCAGTATGTCTGTGTGTGTGTGTCAGTATGTCTATGTGTGTGTATGTCAGTATGTCTGTGTGTGTATGTCAGTATGTCTGTGTGTGTATGTCAGTATGTCTGTGTGTGTGTGTCAGTATGTTTGTGTGTGTGTATGTCAGTTTGTTTGTGTGTGTATGTCAGTATGTTTGTGTGTGTGTGTGTGTGTGTATGTCAGTATGTCTGTGTGTGTGTGTATGTCAGTGTGTGTGTATGTCAGTATGTCTGTGTGCATGTGTGTGTGTGTGTCAGTATGTCTGTGTGCGTGTGTGTGTGTGTGTGTGTGTCAGCATGCCTGTCGGTGTGTATGTTAGTATGCCTGTGTGTGTCAGTATGTCTGTGTGTGTGTCAGAATGTCTGTGTGTGTCAATACATCTGTCAGTGTCGGTGTCTGTGTGTGTTTCAGTATATCTGTCAGTGTATGTGTCTGTGTGTGTTTGTATGTATGTATGTGTGTGTCAGTATGTCTGAATGTATATAAGTATGTATATAAGTATATTTGTGTCAGTGTATGTGTGTCAGTATGTATCTGCGAATGTTTTAATATATCTGTCTGTGTGTGTATGTGTCAGAAGGTCTGTCAGTGTGATTGGGGGTTGGGCGTAATTGGGGGGGGAGGGAGGAAGGGGCAGGGCCTAGGGGGCCCAAGAAAATGCTTTGCCCAGGGTCCTATTCATATTATAGACGGCCCTGTAGCCATGGGGGGTATACAGAGTATAGCAATCCCCCAGTGTAGATGCAGCCTTTTCCCCCACACATGAGACGAGGCTCTATGTTGAGGGTTAAACAGGAACTCAGCAGATCTGAGGGTTTATTGTCTTTTATACAGTTTTCCCCACAAGGTTACCACCCATGTGGACCTTGTGGGGGCAGAGGACACAAAGTCACACAGCCAATAAAAACATAGTTTTACATTCAGTCACTCCCATACAGTGTACACAATCCCTCCCCTCTGCCTGTGATATAATTAACAAAGACAATGGACTAACTCAATGAACTCTAAGCAGAAAAAAACATAAATTTTTACAAACCCCAAAAAGTATACAACATATCCCCACAAAATCACCCAGATCATTTCAGGGCTTCAGGAATTTCCTGGAAGACTTATTTTTGCCCCACCGTGCACATGGTCCCATGCCCAAAACATACACTTCCATACACTCAATGACAAAACACTGCTGGACAATTTAAGATGGCCGCTGCCACATGTTTGAAAGGGGCATTGTGCTAAGTCCCAATATGCACAACAAGTGTCTTTAACCCCTTAATGACACAACTTCTGGAATAAAAGGGAATCATGACGGAATATATCCGTCGTCTGTCCTTAAGGGGTTAAAGGGCAATACACCTCAGGGACCATAGTCACAGGGCAAGAGGCTGGCAAGCAGGCCTCTCCAAAACCCAGTGGCGAGGTTACTTTCGCCACACCCGCATACGCCCCTTTCTTACGCAAGATGCTGCCAAGGAGTTTGTTCATGCTCTAGTAATCTCTCACATTGATTACTGTAATTCTGTCCTAATTGGTCTCCCCAGAAGCCCTACTGCTCCCCTTCAATCTGTGGTGAATGCTGCTGCCAGGCGGATCTTTCTCTGCTGTCACTCCTCTCACACCTTACCCATCTGTCAATCCTTACACTAGCTTCCTGTACCCTACAGGTGTCAATTTAAAATACTAACCCTTACCTATAAAGCTCTAACCACCTCTAGCCCCTCTTACATTTCTTCACAGATTCATAGGTATGCCCCCTCTCGGTCTCTCTGCTCTACTGGTGACCTCCTGTTTGCTGCTCGCACCCTTACTGCAAATTCACGCCTGCAAGACTTTTCACGGGCGGCTCCTTTCCTTTGGAACAGCCTGCCTACCCCTGTCAGACTCTCCCCTAGTCTTCAATCCTTTAAGAAGTCCCTCCAAACCCATCTTTTCAGGAATTCTAATGGCCTCCAAGAGTAACTTCTATCTCTCAAACCTTCCTCTCGCTCTCTCCTATAGGGCAACACTCCACTCTTGCCTCCAGTTCTTCTACTTTCCTACCACGTCTATTTGCTGTCTCTCTCAATACCCTTCCAATTGTGTTTTTATACCCCACCTCCTCTAGACTGTAAGCTTGTTTAAGCAGGGTCCTCAACTACCTATTGTTCCTGTTACATTTTGTTATTGTCTCATTTGGTAAATTCCCCTTTTATTGTAAAGCGCTGCGGAATAAGCTGGCACTGTTTAAATACCAATAATAATAATAATAATCACTGAATGGAGGGACAGTGCCAGCGGACTCCAGGCAGTCTAACCAGGCCTACTAACATCTTATCTGAGTCATAATCCCTTTCTAAGGTCATACCCAGTGAAGAGCATCCTTAAAGTTATTCAACGCCTTCAGTCAATTAACCCCCTAAACGATTAGATAGTAAGACTTTTCGAGCAATCTCAGATTTGCTAGACACCAAACCTTTCAAATACCACACGACAATAGTTACCTCGGTTCTGGAACGCTCCCGAACTCAAGCAATTCGGTATTCAAACAAAATATTTGAGAAATAATGTCTCAGTATTAGAACAAAACTCGCTATTAGAACAAAATCACACAGCATTACCCTCGATGGTACCGCTTTGAAGCCTTGTTGGTTTAACGCATCAGCCTCTTAGCGCTAGACAAAGAGAACAGAGCTCCATTCAGTCTGCGAATAGAGCTCAATTCTATCAGCAAACAGCTCCATTCTGTCAGCAAACAGAGCTGACAGGTAAAGTGAAGTTACATTTTCATTTCATTTACATTGTGTTTATTAGTTTTCTGTATGATTGTATTTGAGCCTATTCAGTCAGTAGCCAGTGCGACCAGATTTCTAGGTATTTGTCTGAGGCGTTAGCTGCACCCATGTTGAGTTCCTCTATTGCCCTGAGTTCCTCCTTCTGAGAAAACCAGGTAGTTAGTGGGGGTGTTGACTGTTTGCTTCAAAAATTGTGAGAGAGCACCTGTTTAGCTACATTTAGTATTCATATGGTTAGTGTCTTCTTGTAGCGGAACCTGGGGTTTTTCGTGTGGTGTAAGAGCATAGCTGTGGGATTGAGGTGGGGTGGTGCATCTGAGAACATCTCAAGTATGTCATGTATCCCTCTCCAGAATGACTGGATGGCCTCACATTCCCACCAAAGGTGGAAAATGGTGCCAACCTCCTTGCCGCATCTCCAGCAGAGATTAGTGTGGTCAGGGGCTATGGCATTCAGTAGCACCGGTGTACGGTACAAGTTCATCAGCATTTTGTATGCCGTTGGGTCTTGCTGAAGACTGAGCAGTGATGCGCTAAATAGCCCATCCTCTCCCAGTCTGGATGTAAGGTCCTGCCTAGGGCTGTTTCCCATTTCCCCATGAACATTGGTTTTTCTGTTGGAGTTTCCCTCTGTAGCATGGAGGCTCTGGGTCCATGCACATACGCTCGAAAGTGGTGGGGTCCCGTGTACGCGCTGAGCCTCCAGGAAGGGTGTTAACACAGTTCTGTAGTTGTCTGTATTTGATACTCTGTAAGAAGGTGGGGGTGGCCTGTAAGTCTCCTACAGTCAGCCGGTCAAGGATGTTGTGTAGCCTGGGTGTCTTTGTGCAGAGCAGGTTTCTGAAAGCATTGGGGTCCAGTCCTGGCAGAAAGCTCTTGTTGTGAGTCGGGGGAGAGGGGTGTGGTGCTAGTCCGTATCTCCTCGCTGCTCCCCTCCACACCCGCAGCATTGCTAATGTGTAGGCTGAGCATTCTCCCTTGTCCCCCCCGCTCACCTGCCATGGCAGGGTGGTCATCGGTCTCCCGGCTTCTGACTCCTCTATCCCCTTCCAGACCTTGGTTTTTGACCATTCCATAACCCT
The DNA here is from genome assembly GCF_036172605.1 of Pelobates fuscus. Taxonomy (NCBI): domain Eukaryota; kingdom Metazoa; phylum Chordata; class Amphibia; order Anura; family Pelobatidae; genus Pelobates; species Pelobates fuscus. Next base: position 259,186,802 of record NC_086317.1, read on the forward strand.
TTGGAGGTGGCAGGCCTCGTAGCACAGGGTAAAGTCCGGCATGGCCAGACCTCCCCTGTGTTTGGGTAGCATAAGTGTGCTCTGCTTAACCCTACGTCTTTTCTGGTTCCAAACATATCAACCCATTGCCTTTCTCAGGGTGTTGAAAAAAGTCCTTGGGATAACTATGGGAAGGGCCTGCATGAGATATAGTAATTGGGGGAGGAAGTTCATTTTAATGACTTGAATTCTACCTAGCCAGGATATGTGCGGGTATGACTGTTCAGTCAATTCCCGTCTGAACTTGTCTAGTAACGGGGTGAAATTTTCTCTAAACAGGTCATTACTCCTCTTAGTCAACCAGGTGCCCAGGTACTGTATTCTGTGGTCTGCCCATTTGAAGGTATGGCTCAAATTATTCCCTAAATATCGTCCCTATGTCTTCGGTAAAGGCTAGATAGTAGGTATTCGTTTAATCTCCACTTCTTAATTGTGGGTCTGTAAAGGGGGAACTTAAGTGTCAGGGTCACTGGCGAGTGGTCTGACCACGTCGCTACTCTGTGTTCAGTGCTGCTCACTAAGAGAGGTGGTAGTTTGTGGTAAATGAGTAGTCTAGCCTGGTATAAGTGCTATGTGGGTGTGAGAAGAAGGTGTAGTCCTCTTCGTCCAGGTGGTGTGCGCTCCAGCAATCTATGTGTCAGGTAAGGAGGGCTTTAATCATGTTGAAGTGTGGCGTTGGGACGTGCAAAGTGCCTGAGGAGGAATCCCAGTGCGGGTCGAGCGCCACGTTGAAGTCACCACCCACAATGAGGACCCCCTCAGCAAACAACTGTAGCTTTTGGAATGTGCACATGAGAAATCTGTATTGTTGGTGGTTTGGGGCGCAAATATTTGCGAATGTGTATGTCTGCCCTGCTATCATGCACTTGAGAAAGAGATATCTACCCTCACGGTCTGTCTCCTGCCCCCCCCTCTTGGAATGGAATCCTCTTGTTGATCAATATGGCCGTGCCCCTGGACTTTCCTGTCCGATAGTAACTATAGTAGCCCACAGAGAAAAGTGATGGTTGGTCAGTTTAGGCCTATTCCCTTCTTTAAAATGTGTCTCTCGGATCAGGACAACAGAGGCTCGTTTGGCATGGAGATCTCGCAGCGCCCCCGAGTGTCTCTCATATTTATTGAGGAATCTGGCATTTACAGATAGAATGGAGAGGCTGTCGTAAGTCAGCGCCATCTGGTCTGCAGTGTGGGAGTGTCAGTGCTGTCGATAGTGCTGTTCTTCTGTAGCTTGCCTGCTGTCCCCACCCGCTCTGGCTAGGTCATCACTAGGCTCCATGGGCCCCAGCAGCAAGGCCCAGTCAGGGTTAAGTGACTCCCTTTGTGGGGTTCGTTAGTTTTCACCTTCCAAGTTCCCATTCCCCACCCCCCCAACGTGAGTTAAGTTAGCTGAACAGCGGACTAAGAGGCCTATTATATGTACAGCGTATATTTGTGAGATTTGTGAGAAGGCCTTGCTGTCCAGCGCCCCTCCTGCCCTCCGTCCATGTATTTATGCTGAGCATCAGGTTGTGGCTCTTAAATGATCGAGAGGGAGCCGGCTCCCAATTGTGAAAGTCCCCTGGGTTGTACTTGCAGTTAGGTACTATACATACAATTATATAACACAGCGAACAGTTTGCAAGAAAGGAATGCCGTGGAGACATGTAAATGACCAGCTTGCGTTTACTCACAAGTGAATAACATACAGTAAGCAATAATAATGAGCCTAACAAGCTAATTGAAGTACAATTTTTAACCAGTCAAAAGCCCATTTTAGTAGATAAACTCCTTAAAAAGAGCAAATAGATCAATCAGAGAATAGTAACGTAAATCCCGAAATTAAGAGAACAAGAATTGTGAACTATGTGAAATGAATACCAGAATAACACTAAACCAGAATTAATTTAACAGTAAAGTATCTATTCAGTAGTATATAGTACAAAAAAAATGATGAACGAACACATAGTAACCTAAATAACTGGACATTCCTCCCGAACTTGAGCAATGCTCGAACGTTCAAGAGGAACTTTAACGAAAGAAAAGTACCGAATGGCAAATATTACAAATGAATAGTCTAAAATTCCCACTGAGCAGAGCTCAAACACTCGAACGCCAAGGAGAAATAACAAAATACAACCAACCGAACATGAAACATAACTAAATGTAATTCATGAGAATGCAGATGTGAGGGTTTTATTTTTTTATTTTAAATTCTTTATTTTTGTTTGACAGGAAAAATATGACAATGTAGGCCATCAGGCTTGAGCACAAGCCGTAATAGAATACAGAAATTATTAACACTACAAGGGTATAACACAGTAGGCAGTGCCTTTTCGAAGTGAACGTAATGTGCTTGGTGGATAATATTTTTCAAAAGAGACTGTCATCACATATGTGCTGTCAATTGTGTGTTTTTTAATGCGCTATAGTATGGTCGCAGATGGCTGGCTATACAGTAGGCATGCGTAGGCATCCGGGAGTGCCGAACCTGATCTATCGTGAGGGTTAGACAGTGGGTATAGGTAGGTGGAGAATATCTGGTAGTGCGATGGGTCCGCAGTTGGGGTTTTGGATGGGATAGTGATCCCTATGCCTGATCTGGGTGTGGTATGCCATCATTATAGTGAGGAGTGGTGTTTTCCACTCAGGTTCAGTGGAAAAACCCATACATCCCCTAACGCCTGCTAATCTGCAATGTGACCACTAAGTAGATGTCTTAGCCCATTATGGGCGTCTGTGTGCTAGCTATGCCTATGTGCGCTGTTTATGTATAAAGAGGGTCCTTGTAGAGAGGAAGTACCATAGTGATAGAAAGGGAGTAGAGTAGGGTATAGAGAGGTGAAGTGGGAGAAGAGAGTGGACCGGGCATCGGGGGGGGAGGCCGAGGGAAGGGAGAGGGAGGGGGGTGGGCGCGCCACAGCGAGCCCCTGCTCTGAAGTCCACCGCCCCTGGTGGTCTAGCCCTTCCGATCGATATATCTGTCATTTACAGCACGTCAAATCTGTTAGTCTGCCAGAGGGCATTCCCTCTACAGTCCCTAAGTCCTCTCAAATTTCTTTTGGGTGCCTCGTACCCTGGCTGTAAGGTCGTCCATAAGGTAGCTATCCTTTATTTTCCCAAGCACTGTTGATCTGGGGGGGTTGTGTTTTTAGCCAATGTTGTGCCAAAACCTGTCTGGCTACCAGTGTGATTTTGTGTAACAGGATTATGTCATATCTGGGCCAGTCCTCTATTGGTCTGTTTTGATTTTGAAAGTTTTGATTTTGAGGCATTCCCACCACATATGTATGTATGTGCCTCTAAGGCCACAATTCCTCCAGCAGAGGTCCGATGGTGTCTTTTGCATCCGATAGAGCTGTACTGGGGTGGTATACCATCGGAACAGGGTTTTAAAAGACTGTTCCTGCATGGAGACGCATATGGAAGATGTGGCGGTCGCTTCCCAGATCCTGCCACTCCACCCCCTCCAGCACCTCACCCAGCTCCCTCTCCCAATAGGCGGTATATGCCAAGCTGCCCCATTCTGTAGTTTGGGAGCATAGGTGTGCGTAAAGCAGTGTGATGAGGACTATAGGGGTTTGTTCTCTAAGACATATGGTTTCGTAGAAGGTGGGGGCTGTGAGTGCGGCTGTTTTTATGTGCGGTTGTCTAGCGTAGTCTGCGATCTGAAGGTACCTGAAGAAATCAGCTGGGGTTAGGTGGTGTCCCTGCCGGATGGTATCGAAGGGTATGATGGAGCCGTCTACTTACAGTTGGCAGATTCTCTGCAGGCCTGTCTGTTCAATGTGTCTAAAGTCACGTGCCGTTAAACCTGGGGTGAAAGCCCTATTTCTCAAGAAAGGCATGAGTGGGGACGGGGATGAGGATAGTCGATATTTCTGGGCTGATTTGTCCCATATATGTATGGAGTTAGTGATGGCTGGGCAGTTCGTCCGCTTTATGGGTCTAAGGTCTTTTGGTACCCAGATAATGTATTGCGGTAGGTCAGCTCCCATTAGGAGGGACTCCAATTCTACCCATTTTCTCATCTCCATTGGGGAGTGCCACATTGCTATCTGGGCCAGCTGGGCAGCCAGGTGATAATAGTATAGGTTGGGCAGGCCTAGGCCGCCCATCCGTTTCGGGCGGTACAGTATATGTCTTGATACCCGGTGTCTCTTGTTTTGCCATATGAAGTTGTCTATGGCTTTTTGGAGGTGTGTGAGGTCGGCTTTTGTGATTGGTAGTGGGAGGGCCTGGAAAAAGAAAAGAATCCTTGGGAGGACATTCATCTTGACGGAATGGATCGGGCCCATCCAAGAGATGGGTTTGTCCGCCCAATTCTCCATATCTCTAATAAGGGCTTTAATCATGGGGGGTAGTTGTACTTGTGCATCCTAGAGGGGTCAGCAGTCAATTGGATGCCCAGGTATGTAATGGATTTTGTTGTGATGTTGATGCCGTGGCCTCTGTGTATGTGAGCTATGTCTTCTGGTGACATTCCTATAGGAAGAGTGCTGGGCTTGGACATGTTGGTCTTATATCCTGAAAGTGGGCTGAATTGCGGCATGGTTTCCTGGACCACTTGCATGGAGGCGACTGGGGAGAGATGTGAAGGTTTTAAACATACGAAATGCAAAGGGCAAAGTGCCGAACAATTATAAACATAGTAAAGTTAAAATGACTATGCGAACGTTCCGTTGCATAAACGTATGGGAAAACAAACAAAATTATACGAAAACCTGAGACCAGCGAAATGCCAGTAAAGGCACTAAAGCTTCTATATGAGCCAAACACTGTACGTATGAACACGAACTTGGGAGAACCCCAGCAGTGGGCTTTCGGCAGAACGTCTCACGTTACCTGTAAAGACCCCAAGACAGGATCCCTGAAGCGAACCGGCAATGGGGCTTCTGATGCGGATGGAAGCAGCTGTTGGTACGGAGAGTGGTCAGATCTCATGGAGGAAGGTAACTGCAGGAAATTTTTATGTTGCGAAGAGCCGAACCAGAAGCCCACGTGGTAACCAAGGTATCATATCACCTGAATGAGAACAACCCAGGGGTTTTGGGTGTTTTATGTGATAAAATAGATTCAAATACAGGCCTTAGGCCTTAAAACATAAATTATATGGGTGATCTTAAGCAGGCAGGGAAAAACTGGTAGAATGCATGCATGGCAAAAGTGCCCAAAGACCTTGGTCGTAATGCGTTGCATCTCAAAAGAACCTTGGTCCTTATAATGTTAGGATCAAAATCACTTGATGCTTCTTCCCCTTTTTTTAGAATAAACAACAATTCTCTCTGTTACTTCTCCTGTCTCTGGATTCAGGGTTCTGTTGCCATTATATCCTCTCTAATATCCAACCATGTTGCCTACCTTGGTTTTCTTGTTTTGGACTTTTTATGTACTGGGACAAATACATAAGCTTTGGATCAAAATGCGCTGCTGTGTATAACGTTAGTTGTTCTATTAAAACAAAGTTCAAATGGAGTTCTGCTTTTAGCTTTTGTAGGCAGTCTGTTTTGTAGATTTGTAGCTGCCATAACTACATCAGCCCCATATTAATGTGGCAACTTTGAATCTGTCTTCTAGCTACAACATTCTGTTGTGCAATGTGTACTGTTTGCAAGTGTTCTATTCCTTTCTCTCCTAAAAATGCTGTCATATGTACTTACCACCATTGTCACTTAGTGCTTGGGTGCTTCTCCCATACTGGTTCTCAAAATTTGCAATGTATTCTTCAACTTCTCTGCAGTTTCTGCTTTGTCTTCCTAGAGATAAATCATACAATATCTGGAATAATCATTCAAAAATTTAAGTATATATTGATGCCTACAAGACATTGGCTGTATTGGACCAACTAATTCTGAATGTCTAAGTTACAGAGGCTTTACTGCAGTCGTTAGACTCTGTTTGAGTATGTGGATAATTTTACTTTTTCCTATCATTTACATGCTTCTCTGTTGCAATTCTTTTGACATGGTAAAAATAATCAGAGTATAGGCTGCACAATCTATTTGCAAAAATCTGAAAAAAAAAATATGTATCAATCAAATGGACAAAAATAATATACAATGTTTTGACCAAGTAGCCTAATCATGTATATTTTGGAGAAGGTTTCCTCTGTAGATAAGAGATAGTGTCACGCCGCCCCTTGGGACCGCTCCTGCCAGAGAGCCGTATGGCGGGTGCGTCTCGTTGCGGTGGCATTCCCACATCGCAAGGGGAATGCCGTAGAATTCTTACCCTCTCTCAAGGCGCCAGCCGGGTTCGCTCCTGCCCTTGAGCTGACTGGCATCCGCCGGACGCATCTCATTGCGGTGGCATTACCACGTGGTAATGGGAATGCCACCTATCACTCACCTCCTCCTGCGATGCCTGCTGTCCACTGACAGGCACTCCTCCCCTCACACATCGGACGGGTCTGTAATCATTAGAGACGCTGTCCGCTGCAAGTAAGAACCTTTTAACGTTCTTACTTAACCCTTTGAGTGTCTAACTATGGGAACGTGTGTGTGACATCACACACACGTTCACTGTCACATGCTCCCCTGCAACCAATCAAGGAGCACCTTTTGGCTATTTAAACCTTTGTTCTTCATTTCTCTGTGCCCTGTCGTGGTTTCCATTCTGGCTATCCAAAAGCGCGTTTCTGGTATTATTTCTTGTATCTTTCTTACTTTGGCTTGGCTCCTGACTATTCTGACTTCTATATTCCTTGACCTTTGGCTTACATACTGTTTACGTAATATCTGTATTCTTGACCTCTTTTTATACATTAAATCCGGCCGTTCTAAGGCCTGGTAATACGCCTTAGGGTTTTCTTTATTTTTACTTAAGTTCTGCGTGTTGGGCATATTAGTGTATCCTGACAGATATATAAACAAGACAAAATTGGCCAGATAATGATATGTCCAAGAGGACAGACAAGGGGGTAACCCTAATGAAGTAAACAGAAACAAGAGAGAGAGGAGAGTCTGTCACTCAAGATAGTAGATATAACTATATGTGGTGAAGTAGGTAAGGCAGTTTAAAAAAATAATACTTTAATAATACAAAATGCGTAGAGAATAAGTACAAACACATACATAATCATATAACCCTAACCATTGCTAACAGTCTAATATAGAGTAAACAACCGTAGTCAATAGAAGGGAAAGACAAATATGAGGGGGAGGGGAAAATGGAGTAATAAAACTCGGCGATACAGAATTATCAATGCCTAGAGGAATGAGTAGGAAAACTGTGTACTAAGTAGAGACACAGTAATAACCTAAAAGTCTATCTGCGCAAGAGAAGTGTATCCATTTTAGCTATTTTGGAGTTTACTCTAACCCTTTATCTTCAATGGCCAGTATTACTTACAGATCTCCGGGACGGCCATGGGAACGGCTTGCGCTCCCACCTACACCAATTTATTTCTGGGGTGGTGGGAGCTGTGTGTCGTTACGACATCTCGTTTTGACCACTTCCATCAATATATTCTGAGCTCGTACAGATATATTGATGATATGCTACTCATGTGGTCCGGTTCCGTTCCCGTTTTTGAGGAATTTGTCAAATCTCTCAATGACAATGATATTAATCTAAAACTCACGCATGTCATTGATGAGCATGAACTGGTCTTCTTAGATCTTAAGATTCTGCTACAACAAGATGGAACTATCCAAACAGAACTGTTCAGGAAGGCCACCTCCACTAACAGTCTGTTACACTGGGACAGCCATCATCCGTGTAGTGTATCACCAAATAAATATATATATATTACACAAGGTTCGTCTACATTAAAAGGTATTTATTTAGAAGACAACAACACAATACTATAAATGTATCACAAACACACAGCCCAGACCCACGGAGCAACAACCCTTTTAAATCTATCTATCTATATAGTAATCCCCTTCCCCACACGTTTGATCTCACCCACGGTTAGGCCTTCACATCTAGTAATGGCTCACTGCTGCAAGTTCGACATCACATCCACCAAGGAAGAAAAGGAAGCAACAGAGTGTAACATGGTTCCCCATGCTAGCACATGGCGTCTGCACATCTGCTCTGCAGCAGAGCCAAGAAGGAACAGAAAGGAAATGAGGATAGAGGGGAGTGGCTATCTCTCTCCTGACTTGTAAAGGTATTAAATTACCTACTTACCATATCAAAGTAAAGCTTATCCCCCTGTAAGAAAGATCTACATGAACTTGATCACATGACCCCTGGTCACCATGTTAGTTTGATGACAGAATGTCACCACCTTCCCTCACTTTTTCTTCTCTTATGTTGAGCACATTTAAAAATAATAATATATCCCTCTTATCTATCTAAACTATGAGATCTGAAGTAGGAAAGGGGAGCACAGGAATTAGTGTGAGTGAGATGAGTAAGGTAAAAGAAAACAGTCAAATAGGGGTTGCATCACCCCACATTCCCCCACTTTTTCATCATCTATGTTGCTCCGTTATCTAGTTATCCCTCTAGTACAAGAGAACCTAGTGGGTCAAAAATCTGATATACAGGAGAAATTCAACCCACCGTCCCTCCGGAATAGTTCCCTCAGCGACATTAGTTCTCCTGTACTTTCCTATGGCTGTCAATTCACATTTTATACAAATGTCACACAAAAAAAATAGGTGAATGTGTGTGTGTTAAATATGTATGTATGTGCAATGTAAAACTTTTATTGAAGAATGTATGAGAGAGAGAAACAAAAACAAAACAAAAAAAAATTCAAATATATCCCCCTTTTCAAGTTTCTTCCTCATCTATATCATTGCCACACAAAAATATATTGTAATTATGAGAATGAGTATTAGTGGCAGAGTTTTTAGAGTGTGTAGGACTGGATGTGATATTTGCGGAATTCCATATTCTTAATCCAGTTCCGACTCCTCCCAGAAGGGCTGCAAATATGTCCAGTTTTTCCTGACTCCCTGCTTTGCCTAAACCACTGCCGCCGTTGTTCCGGACACCTTGGAGGAATAGAAGGATTATTAAAATGTAAACTCTAATCTTTTTAAACTGACTCCCTTATTTGGAGTATCTTCTGCACGCATTGCCTGTCTCCCATCCCTACTGTGATACAGCTTATACTTATCCATCCTGTAACAAGGATCCACCACAATCTTCTGTTGACACACATCATCATCCTAATGCAGCTTTGCCTTGCTCTGTGGGAACACTAGATCTCATCATTAGAAATGTATAGCTATGGCATTAGGAGAGCGGAGCTAGCAGCCGAACGGAGAGGCCACACTTTTCCCGAGCTCCGGGCTTCTGTACTAAATTACAGCTTTAAAAGAACCGAAAAGAGCCAGGAACTGGCACCAAGCTAACACATACCTGCATAAGTGTGAGATGGGCCGGAAAAACAAAAAGCAGAGGGCGGATAGAGGCCCCTTTTGCCATGACATCGGTGAGATGCTGCGAGGCCCTCAGCGGCAAACATGGGACAAAATGGCGTCGGGAGACGAAGGTTCCTCATATTCCTCTGAGGATCTCTCTTACATCCCTGGGATGGGGACCTCGAAAATTCAGCCATCGGAGCCAGCAGTCAGACCTCCGGCTGCCGGTGAACCGGTCACAGCTGCCCAACTTAAGGACAAGCTCTCGAAACTGAGAGCTAATATAGCAGCGGACATGGCCCATTATAAAGACGCAATAGACGGAGCGGTGCAAAAAATAACCCTCCTGGAAGTAAAGGCAGAAACACAGGATTCACGGCTCGCGGCTGTGGAACGCACACTGGCAGAGCTCCAACGGAGGCAAAAAGCCACAGCGGACAGAATGGAAGCCCAGGAGGAATGCAGGAGGCGCACCAATTTGAAACTACGGGGCATCCCTGACTCGGTGAGCCCGACAGATCTACCACATTATATCAGACACCTGCTAAATACCCTGCTGCCGCCAAAACAGGCCAAGGCGATCAAGCCAGAGGGCATGTTCCGATTATCAAAACCACCTAACGCACCAGCGGAGGCGTCGGCGGATCTGATCATCAGGTTTCAATCGCTCCAAGACAAAATCTCGATCCGGGCGGCTGCCCGAGGACACACTCCCCTGGTGTTTGAGGGATCTACCCTATCTTTGTACCCGGACCTCACCAGAGGCACCATCGCTTGGCGCAAGACCCTACAGCCACTATTGCAAACACTAAGGGCCAAGGACATTCCTTACCGTTGGGGGTTCCCGAAAGCCATATCATTCACCCATCAGGGTGAGACATACAGGGCAACGACGCTCCAGGAGCTGGACCAACATCTGCAACGCCTGAGCCTACATGGACCAGTGAGATCTGCCACAACGGGACTGGCGGGCATAAACCCCTCCACCATCCAGGAGTTCACCCCTCGCTCGGCGCAACGCAAACTGCATGCTGGAGGAGAATCCTGCAAAACAACGCTCTAGTAGCTGGACTCTCTGCTGCATAACAGGTCCACAGACTGAACGCACTAGGTCCTGTATTCAGAACTAAGATATCGCAAAATGTTTATTATCTTTTATTTTCTATTTGCTGATGCTTATTTTCGATACACCTCTATACACCTTGTTTCAATACGCCCCTCCACCGCACATAACTTGCTACATACGGGTGTCCCCACGTCTGACTCACCACTTAGATCCACAAGACACCCGTAGTACTGAGGGACCAGTCTGAGAACCACATTAGAGACCCCCCCCCTCCCCTCCCTAACAAAATAGGAAAGTCACCACACCTCTATATTGTCCCAGGAAGGGGATCTACCTACTCACATGTAGGGACTTTGCCACACAAGCCTCCCTATCCGCATGAGGGAACTCACTGAGACCCCTACACATGTATCCTGCACGCAACGTCTCTGCCACAACCACCTGCTAGTACAGCCTTGGGCCCCTGGAGACCCCGTTACCAAGCACACCTATCGCCCTAAGCCAAGGCCACACTAGCCATGTTAGGCCATTTCCATAGAAGTGCAGGACTCTGCCCGCCATGTCATTGTTTATCACATACACTTTGTGTCTGTACCAGCTGATGTGGCGGGTCAGACCGTCTGGTACCACAATGCACGCAAACCTAAGTATATAAAAATACATGCCACCACCTACACTACATGTACCTGTCTGAACATGCTGGTGTGGCATCCCGACGACGACGATGCTATTGGTGATAACCCGTTGCAGTTAATGCAATTAATTTACACTCGACTAGACATAATTTTCTGTTTTACTTCTGTTTCTTTTACAAAAATGTGCAAAACCTTTCATGTCACTGTTTATCCAAAGCTCAAATACAAACGCACGCTGTTGTGGCGCATGACCATGATCTGTAATCACCTGCACTACAAAAATAAAGAATTTAAAAAAAAAAAAAAAAAAAAGAAATGTATAGCTATATGGGAGACTGGAAAACTCAGAGAAAGAATCAAAACAAAAGAAAAACAAACATACATACAGATGTAGAGAGATACAAAAATTGAGAGTTATTGATTGCTGGGACCCGCCAATTGATCAATCTTTTCCTCCTCTCTCATCTGTTCCCTCAGTGCTTTCACATCTGCCTCCAATCTTTCAGTCTGTCTCTTTAGGTCCCAGTAGTCTCTATTCCCTTCTTTATTCCTCCAATTATCCCAGTCCCGTCTATTGGTCTGATGCTCATCCCATCTATGGTTCCTTCTCCAATTATTCTCCCAATAACTGTTCCTGTTGTTTCTCCGTTTTTCTCCCCAATTGTGATTATCTGTCCTTTTTAGCCTCTCCCAGGTATTTTTATTATTCCAATTATTATTGATTACCTTAGGTCCCTCCCATCTATTTCTCCAATTCTCTCCCATTACATTACTTCCTTTAGCACTGTCCCTATTCCTATGGTCCCTCTGTGGATCTCTCCATCTTTTGTCAAAGTCCTGTTTTGGTCTCCAGTTCTCATTATCCCTCTTGTTCTGGGGTACATCCCACCTCTGGCTTCTCCATTTACCATCTATATCTCTACCAGAGTCAACCTTGAATGTTCTTATGGCTGAAACAGAGAAGACCTGTTCTGAGGAAGGATGCTTGATCCACCAATTGTCAGCTCTAGTTAGTACCATTTCTAAGTCTGCTGGTGTTGGATCAAAAAGCCTCACAAATTCTTGACACTCCCAGGGAAGGGCTTCCATTACTTTAGCAATGTGTTCTGGTGAGCCCAAGACCAGAGGCTGTTGAGGTTGGCGTAGCGTATACCAGAACAATATCCTTTGATCTACCTCTCTAGGACCATCTGCTGGCCTCATCGTAATATTAGCTATTTCTTTCTCAATGCTGAGTAAATATAAATTTGTTGCAGCAATTCTTCCTGCCTGATCAGACACACTGTTATTAAATCCAAATAGTCTGCTAGCCAAAGGACCCATAGCATATTCTAACAGTTCTGTCCATTCTTCTAAGTTAAGACCTCCTTTTTTCGCTCTATTTGCTCCCCTCATAAACCAATGTGTAAAGGTGTTAAAGTCGTCAAGTTGGCATACTTCCCCACCATTTCTGGAAATTATCTTTGTCTTTGATTGACATAGTCCTTGTCTGTCTAGAGAAGCTAGTAGGCATTTCTCTTACATTAAAATGTTCAGTTATTATTATAGGGGCTTGTGCGACACAATTCACAATTGGCACATTTCCATTGTGTTTTGTTCCCACTACTGGTCCTTTAATAAAATAAGACTGGCCTGGGCATACTCTAGGAATCTCCTTATCCCATTTATTTGTGTTTTCTTTAATTTTCATTTTATATTCCATGACTAGGTCTTGGAGTTCAGTGATCTTAGCACTATATGCATCTCTCTGTTGTTCTATTTCTCTTAACTCCTTTTCTAGTTCCCCAACAATTGTAGTTGTTCTCAAAGCTGCATTTTTTAAACAATCACTTTTGTCCATTGCTTCCTCCATTTTATTTGTTGTTTCCAAATTATGCTGCCGTAATTCTACAACTCTGTCTATTAGGCCTATTGTGGCTACAACAGCTTGTGTGACCAAACTTTTTCTTTTCTTTGTTCTATACTTTTTGTTATTTACAATTTGTGTTAGTACATCCATTAATCTCACCTCTTTTTCACTGTCTGGGTTTGCTGGCTCTGGAAGCTCATATGGACCATCATGTTTTTGAATATGTTTCTTAAAGTACTCACGTACTTCTGTGGAAAAGTATTTGGCCCCTTGAAAATACATTCCTACTCTTTTACTCACCCAAATAAGAACCCAATTTAAATCAATTTGCAACTAAAGTAGCACGCTTCTGAATAGCCAACAATAGTTGATGTCTATTCAGTAGGCCAGGTGTAAATAGAAAAAAAAACAAAAAATAAAAACCTCAATTACCTTCGTATGCTAAACACAATGGGTGGGGAACACAATATCCACAACTCTACTGTGAAGCTTGACTTAGGATATGCCCTAAACACACACCCAGTGTTGTTATATGTAGCAAAATAGACTAGTATCCACAATGCAAATTATATTTACCTTAGTATGGTGAAGGTAATACTTGCTAATTAACTTCAAAACCAGTAGTACCTAAATTAGCATATTAAAAATATAATAGCAAGGTCTGGAGGGTAGGGGTTATACCTGAACTAGGATATTCAAGACACACACAAAAAGTATAAAGTATGGAAGCCTATAGTGTATTAAAATGGAGGGCTTGGCCTGTACTCTGATAGTCAAAACACAACAAAACTCAACTTGGATATTTGAAACACACAAAAAACTGTAATAATATATTCAAAATTGAGGCCTGATGCCTAAGCTGGTACATTAAAATGGAGGTCTGCACTAGAATATAAAATAATCAAATCAGCATTCAAATACATAAAGAAGCAGCATGGAAGCCTATTATAATGCAGGGCTAGGCCTGTACTCTGAGCTGGTACATTGAAATGGAGGTCTGCACTAGGATACAAAAGAATCAAATCAGCATTCAAATACAAAACAAAGCCGCATGGAAGCCTACTATAGTGTATTAAAATGGAGGGCTAGGCCTGTACTCTGATAGTCAAAACACAACAAAACTCAACTTGGATATTTGAAGCACACAAAAAAACAACAACCTGTATTATACCTTTGTTTTATGTAGCAAAATAAGCTTGTACAATCTAATATATTCAAAAATAAGGGCCTATGCTGGTAGTGTATTAAAAAATGAAGGCCTGAACAAAAACTACTAGGCCTGAACTATGGTAATCAAATCAGCATTCAAATACATAAAGAAGCAGCATGGAAGCCTATTATAATGCAGGGCTAGGCCTGTACTCTGATAGTCAAAACACAACAAAACTCAACTTGGATATTTGAAACACACAAAAACTGTAATAATATATTCAAAATTGAGGCCTGATGCCTAAGCTGGTACATTAAAATGGAGGCCTGAGACTCCAAACACAATCGGCCCTTGATTTCTCATGCAGAGGATAATTAAACAAAGTACTTTTTTTTTTTTCCTCCCCAAAAAATAAATCTGACTATCTATTAATGTGTTATTACCTCATAAATAACCTTTGTAGAAGTCTAAAATTCGTGGTCGCCATATGTGGTGTATCACCAAATTAATATATATATATATATTACACAAGGTTCGTCTACATTAAAAGGTATTTATTTAGAAGACAACAACACAATACTATAAATGTATCACAAACACACAGCCCAGACCCACGGAGCAACAACCCTTTTAAATCTATCTATATAGTAATCCCCTTCCCCACACGTTTGATCTCACCCACGGTTAGGCCTTCACATCTAGTAATGGCTCACTGCTGCAAGTCCAACATCACATCCACCAAGGAAGAAAAGGAAGCAACAGAGTGTAACATGGTTCCCCATGCTAGCACATGGCGTCTGCACATCTGCTCTGCAGCAGAGCCAAGAAGGAACAGAAAGGAAATGAGGATAGAGGGGAGTGGCTATCTCTCTCCTGACTTGTAAAGGTATTGAATTACCTACTTACCATATCAAAGTAAAGCTTATCCCCCTGTAAGAAAGATCTACATGAACTTGATCACATGACCCCTGGTCACCATGTTAGTTTGATGACAGAATGTCACCACAACCCGTATAAACTGAAAGCTTCCATTCCCTATGGACAGTATTTACGAGCGAGGCGCAACTGCTCGGTTGACCAAACCTTTTACAACGAATGCCAAATATTAAGATCACGCTTCAAGGAACTTGGCTACCCCAACCGAGTCTTAAAAAGGGCATTTCAGAGGGTATGTGCTGTGGATAGAAACTCAAGTCTCCGCTCTATCAAGCCTAAATTGGACCAAATGGCCCCACGCTGTATCGCTACTTTTGACCAGGGATGGGGACCGATGTCCAAGATTCGGAAGAGGAATTGGCCTATATTATTACACAATCCTGTACTATCCAAAGTGCTACCCGACTATCCCTCTGTGACAGCACGCAGACCTCGCAATCTACATGACCAACTGGTTCACAGTTATCTATCATCTCCCTCACCCGCCACTAACTGGCTATCAGACATCAAGGGCACCTACAAATGCGGTCATTGCAAGGCCTGTCATTTTATATTACCTTCTAAGTCAACCACCTCCACACAAACTCACATCACTATAACCACAAATGCTCTGGTGAATTGTAGCACCACTAGAATCATCTATTTAATCACATGCGACTGTGGCATCCAATACATTGGAAAAACGTATCAACAGTTCAGACGCAGAATCTTACAACATGTAGCGTCCATCAACAACACCACAACACCTACTCCAGTGGCGAGACACGTTCAGAACTTCCATGCTGGCAAATCTGACTGTCTAAAATTTCAAGCAATTGAGAAATTACTTCCCAGTCCGAGGAAGGGCGATTTTAATAAGTCCCTTCTACAAAAAGAATCTCAATGGATTTTCTCATTTAAGACCTTGGCTCCTCTCGGTCTAAATGAGGAATTCAATTACACTGCATTTATACATTAACCAACCATCTTAGGGTTTGCTTTTATTATCATTATTTATGATCATTGCCCTTTGGGCTTATTCTTTAGAATCTATGTTCCAGCTATCCTTACAACTAGTGTACTGCCTCTAAGATTGGCACGAGTACTATATTCATTCAGTTACTCTTTCTAAATATTTGCAGTTCTTTCACTATATTGTGTATCACCAATACAAAATGCTTCTATGGTTTCCCCTTCCAACCATTCTTTATGATTCGGTCACATCTTGTTGCTTTTTGATATATTGCTTAACTTTCAATCAGCACTTGTGACATTATATATATTTTATGGACAACCCAGTCATTCATTTTAGTCTTAGCCATTGGACTAATCTTTTACTTAGGGGATCATAGATATGGAAAATACCCCCCCACTTTCAAGCACGTTTTCGGCCACCGTACCAGTGTTTTGAGCCTCCTCCCCCCGGACCCGGCCACAGCCAATGAGCCCCGCAGGCGGGCTTTTTAAACTTTTGCAGCCCGTGTGGCAGTTCCCCCTGATGAGCCTCTAATCTAGGAGAAATGCGCGTCGGGTGTCCCATAGTGTATCACTTACACGGCAGTGATACATTCCTGGCTCCTATCGCCACTGAGAACTATCCAGCACTGAGAAGTTATCTTCTGCTTCTATTACTGTTCCTTGGGTGTTACGGGCGTTCTCACACAGCCCCCCGGGTACTTCTTTGTATTGCTGACGGCTGACAGACATTCTCAGCCTGAGTGTTTAGCCAGATACTTATCATGGTATTGATCCTGATCGTTAGTTTCTAACGTACAGGATTTCCTTACAACCACACATTTACTTAGAGCTACCTTACTCTAATACCTCCTTTCCATACGCTTTCCTGTATATCTAGTGCCCATGAAGGCACTTTTCCATCTATTTCTCACTCTTTAACGTTTCATTTTTGTCAAGTTATTATGTCTAAATAGGGACTACGGGTACCGATGATTGTAGCCCCCTTCCCTAGTATCATAGAAGGAGATAGCTGGAGGGAGTTTTATATTGATATATTTTCATACTACTATTACTTACCGTGCGGATTGTGCACTTTTGCAAGTCACGTTTGACTTGCAAGTTACGTTGAAACTTACTATCCCCAACTAGAGTGACTGATCTTTGGATCAGATTAAACCTGTCTGCTGCCTTAGAGTTTCTGGTGCACCTACAAATGCGGTCATTGCAAGGCCTGTCATTTTATATTACCTTCTAAGTCAACCACCTCCACACAAACTCACATCACTATAACCACAAATGCTCTGGTGAATTGTAGCACCACTAGAATCATCTATTTAATCACATGCGACTGTGGCATCCAATACATTGGAAAAACGTATCAACAGTTCAGACGCAGAATCTTACAACATGTAGCGTCCATCAACAACACCACAACACCTACTCCAGTGGCGAGACACGTTCAGAACTTCCATGCTGGCAAATCTGACTGTCTAAAATTTCAAGCAATTGAGAAATTACTTCCCAGTCCGAGGAAGGGCGATTTTAATAAGTCCCTTCTACAAAAAGAATCTCAATGGATTTTCTCATTTAAGACCTTGGCTCCTCTCGGAAACCAACTTCTTGTCCTTGTGTAGACAGTTTGTTGCCATTACCAATGATCTCCATGTCTGTTAAATTATTTTGACATTTTTTAAGAAATTAGAATCTTTGCATATATGCAATTTTTACACCTAAATCAATATTCCAACAATTTTTTTTTTTTATATAAATATAACTGAATTTTTCTTCAACAATAAAAGTGTTTTTAACTGTGTTCTCTTCTGCCATGTACATGCATTTTCTTGTCTATGGTAGTCTTTTAAAGCGGTTTCAAGCAAGATGACATTTATCTCCAAAAATAAAAAATTCTCTATTTTTGCCATTTTGTGTGCAGATTTATTGCATTTGATATACATCTCAGTGTTTTTTTATTGCACATGCTGGTGTTTCACCATTTTTGCATATTCAGCTCTCCCTACTGACTCTCCTGCTGTAACAGGTTCTTTCCAGATTATATTGCATGAATAAATGAATTGTAGTTTTATGGAAGACTTGATAGAATCTAAATCACATAGTTTTCTTCATCGAAATTTGTTTCAATGGAATTTAAATGATCGTTTGAGTAAGATGTTTCTCAAGGTCTTCTCCCTACTTACATACAATTTTTATACGCCTTCGCATAACATTGGCTGCTGTAAAGTGTATAATGTGGCATTAATCACTGTACCTCACATGACTGGAGATACCAGCTCTTGTTTGTCTGTCTTTGTTTCTACAGCTGGGTTCTTCCTGCATCAACCGCTGATGATTCTTTTTCACAAGCTCATTCTGCACCTTCCATACCAGGTAATTTGTAGATGTAAACACAGGGACAGCAACTCTGATAACATCTACAGCTCCAGTGTATGTGGTAGCTTCTATTCTGGGCCCATAAACCAAATATTAAAATTTAGCAGAGATGTTTTAGCTCAGCAGCAGCATGTAGAGTTGTTGGTAGGACACATATATGAAGATCTCACAGGCAAAATGGCTGCAAAGTGAGAGAGATAGAGAGAAGAAGGGAGGAAAGACAGAAACATAACGTACTTCCTCTCAGCTTCACATTAGCTAGTCCTTCAAGACATTTAGATTAGGTACTAGACATATTACTATCACAAAAACCACCGTGACTGTAAAATAACCTTCCCAAACTGATAACAAATTAAAAAGAAAATGTTTATAAAGAAATACACACAAACATCAATTTGGATCACACCAGGTTACATACATGTTACCTATTAGCATCACTGCTCCTGTTGCTAACCTTTAACCTGCGATGTAATCAGAAAACCCGTGAAAGGGACATTGCTTCTGTCATTGTGTTTGCAATGTTCACCTATTAATCTTGAGATCACATTATGATTAAAATGATATCACAACTTAGGCTTTATTTTAATTTGATAATGTATTCTGGTTCTCATGGTGTTACCATACATTTTGGATTGTTATTGTGTTGAAAAGACTCCCATGATATTGGCTGAAAGTCATAAAATGTTAGTGGTGGGATCCCAATGCTAGATTGTAACTCACCCTGAACTGAATTACTTACTTAAAGACAAGGGTTAAACTCATAATTCTGCAGCATTTCTATAGACTTTAAAAACACTACTTAAAGTCGACTAACCTCTGGATTCCCATCTTATGGGGTCAATAACGTCCATCATCCTTGAGCCTTTGGCTTTCTAGGTATACAGAGTGTGTAGATCAACAACAAACAGAGAACCCCCAACTTTGCAAAATGTTCCATTATTCAAAGAAGACTGAATAAAATCTAACACAAACTTTTTTGTTTGTTTTTTTAATGTCCTTCTTAACTTTTAACATTTAAAAAGTCTATGCAGGTACATACTCTAGTGATTTGCACCATGTTTGCTTAGCTAAACATATTTTATAAAAATATGGCCAGAGGGCTACATACGATTTAATGGCAACAGAGTTGTAATGATACAGTAATCTCAATTGTACATAATACATTATGATTTCTTTTTTCAAATGAGTTTATAAAGTGCATATTAATAGGACGCAAAAGGAAATACAAAATTATATACAAAATGTATACATTTACATATATATTAAGGTTTTTCATTGACAGAACCACTCACAAAAGTCCACATGTCACTCCAGCATCTTCAGAGTGGTCACAGTTATGAACATTCCATCGTATATAGGAACACTGCAAGATCGAGCTTTCATTGCCCCGACATTTCACATTGTCAAGAAAAATGTAGCCTATACCTTGTCCATACCCTGCTTCTCCTCGAGCTTTGACGGCAGCACCACAGCCTAAAGATCGGCATGCTACATTTGCAGCCTTTATGTCCCATGCATCATCACATACTGTTCCCCACTGCAACAGGAAAAATATTTCCAAACGTCCTTCACAACGATGGCTACCATTTACCAAGCGAATCGACCCTAGAAATAAAGTTCATAGTTACATAGCTGAAAAGAGACTTGCAGCCATCAAGTTCAGCCTTCCTCATATATGATTTTGCTGTTGATCCAGGAGAGGGCAAAAAACCCAGTCTGAAGCACTTCCAATTTTGCAACAAAGTAGGAAAGAATTCCTTCTTGACCCTAAAATAGCAGTCAGATGTCTCCTTGGATCAAGTAGCTATTACCCCACTAATTAGAAATTATATCCCTGTATGTTATGTTTTTGCAAGTATTTATCCAATTGCAGTTTAAACATCTGTATGGACTCTGATAAAACAACCACTTCAGGCAGAGAATGCCATATCCTTATTGCTCTTACTGTAAAAAAATATTTTTCTTTGCCTTAGATGAAATCTCCTTTCTTCCAGCCTAAATGCGTGACCTTGTGTCCTATGTATAGCCCTGTATATGAGTAGATTTCCAGATAATGGTTTGTACTGGCCCCGCATATATATTATGTAAAAGAAAAATAGTTTTCTTTAAATCAGAAAAGGTGCAAGCCCTCTGTTATGACATGCATCGTAGAAATCAAATTAAGCTTTGTGGAGACAAAAAAAAAAACTTGTAACTTTCATTAAAGGAACACTATAGTGTTAAAAATAATGCCCCCCTTAAATATAGTAAATCTTACCTTTTTTCCAGTCTGCTGCTGCAGGCTCTGCCCCTGATCTGCCTGCTTAGCTGACATAATCAGAAGTGGTGATCTCAGTCAATTACAATGCTTTCCCATAGGAAAGCATTGGATTGGCTGAGACTGTCAAGTAGGCAGATATGGGGCAGAGCCAGCACAAGCCAAACACAGCTCCGGCCTGTTAGCATCTTCTCATAGAGGTGCATTGAATAAATGCATCTCTATGAGAAAAGTTCCGTATCTCCATGTCGAGGTTGGAGACACTAAATGTCAGTGCTGCACAGTGGGATACAAAAAACAGGAAAAGCTAGACAGATTGTGTTGGTATGGTATGCTATTATTGAGAGCTCAGATTAGGCATGTTGCTAGCAGAGTGAACATATAATGGTAAGGGCTCAAGGTGACCCAGCAGTCTTAGTTCACATTTGTACCAATGACACATCAGTGGAAGATGGAGGATTCTAAAGAATGGGTTCAGGGAACCACAAAGCAAACTAAAGACGAAAAACTCCATGGTAGTATTTCCCAAGATACTGCCTGTGCCATGTATTATAGTGCAACGGCAACAGGAGATCAGAAAGGTTAATACATGGCTGAAGATGTGGTGTAGAAAGGATGGTTTAGGGTTAGAGATGTCCCGAATAGTTTGCTGGCGAATAGTTCCTGGCGAACATAGCTTGTTCGCGTTCGCCATGGTGGGCGAACATATGCGATGTTCGGTCCGCCCCCTATTCGTCATCATTGAGTAAACTTTGACCCTGTACCTCACAGTCAGCAGACACATTCCAGCCAATCAGCATTCCAGCCAACCCTCCCTCCCAGACCCCCCACCTCCTGAACAGCATCCATTTTAGATTAATTCGGAAGCTGCATTCTTAGTGAGAGGAGGGACAGTGTAGCTGCTGCTGATTTAGTAGGGAAATCGATAGTTAGGCTAGTGTATTCAGTGTCCACTACAGTCCTGAAGGACTCATCTGATCTCTGCTGTAAGGACAGCACCCCAAAAAGCCCTTTTTAGGGCTAGAACATCAGTCTGCTTTTTTTTTTTCCTGTGTAATCTAATTGCAGTTGCCTGCCTGCCAGCGTGTGTGTCAGGCTCACAGCGTATACTGTGCCCACTTGCCCAGTGCCACCACTCATATCTGGTGTCACAATAGCTTGCATTTAAAAAAAAAATACAAGGGGCTTGTTGTCACCTTTCGGGGACCCTTGGTGTTGTACGTGGTTGGGTGGAGGAAGAGACCTTCAATGACATCATTGAGGACAAGGAACGGGACATGGCTAGCTTGGTATCCAACCTTGTGCAAATGGGGAGTTTGCGGTTGTGCAAATGGACTGTTTGCGGTTGTTTGCGGTGCGTTAAACGGGGAGTTTGGTCTGTCACTGTGAAGCGGGTGTAACCCTTACACTACCTGATCGATACAACATCATACTGTCAGGGCACCCCGCGGTCTCCCCTTCCCCTGCCTGTCAGCGAGCGGCGTCCTCTCTGCTCCAGGCACCGCTCGCGTCCTCCTCTTCACCTCCCAGCGGCAGCATGTATAACGCTGCACGCTGGGAGCCCGCGTATTTATGCAAACGCCAGGGTCGGTCACACGACCCGGCGTTAAAGACACAGTACCATAATCACAGTGGGAGGTGTAAATATCTCCCACGTGTGATTGTTAATTCTGATTGGAAGTTATCCAATCAGAATTAACCTTAGGATATATATACTTACCTTTCCTGTCTCTCAGTGCCCTGTTGTGGTCTTGTGATACCTGTATTGCAGTCTGTTCGTGCGTCTCTCTTGTTACCGATTATTTGGCTTGTTATTCCGATTTTCCCGTCTTCTCCATTCCTTTGACCTCGGCTTGTTTCTCGTTCTCCTGTTTTCTGGCTCCCTTTACTTGGCTTGTCTCCTGACTATTCTTAGTGTGCTTAACCCGGCCATTCTAAGGACCGGTATAGCACCCTTTTTTTTCTGTGACCTGTTAGCGTGTTAGGTTCCCAAATTGTGACACATACCTGATGTTTTAAAGCACGTTATTCCAAACAATTTAGGAATGTTAGGTGATTTATGCCCTTTATGGATTAAAACCAGACTCTGCATCAACTATGTAATTTTCCATGGGAGTTTTGCCATGGATCCCCCTCCAGCATGCCACAGTCCAGGTGTTAGTCCCCTTGAAACAACTTTTCCATCACTATTGTGGCCAGAAAGAGTCCCTGTGGGTTTTAAAATTCGCCTGCCTATTGAAGTCTATGGCGGTTCGCCCGGTTCGCCCGTTCGCGAACATTTGCGGAAATTCGCGTTCGCCGTTTGCGAACGGAAAATTTTATGTTCGCGACATCTCTATTTAGGGTTTTTAGAGCAGCATTCTCATTTTCCTACAATACA
Organism: Pelobates fuscus; assembly: GCF_036172605.1. Lineage (NCBI taxonomy): Eukaryota > Metazoa > Chordata > Amphibia > Anura > Pelobatidae > Pelobates > Pelobates fuscus. The sequence goes on from NC_086317.1 coordinate 259,209,737, forward strand.
AGTACAATCTTTATAGTATTTATATAATGTATCTGAATGGAAGAGGGTTGGCTGTGTTGAAGTAAGGAATGGTTGGATATTGATAGATGATGTGTTTTTGTTGCAATAGAAAAAATACATAGATAAACTCTGCAACAGTGATGGCATGGCAAGGACTTGTAATAAATGTGTGCAAGAAAAAAAAACATGTTGGAGATTTGTTCTCCAATCATCAACATTGATTGCTTGATATTCCACTGAGAGACTAAGCATCTAATCACAAGTTAAGATTTTCGAGCAATTTTTGAAAAAAAATGTGCCATTCTTTGAGTGTAGACCCCTAAGACATGCGTAGTCTGCTCTAACAGAATTCTTTCAGAACTAAATGGCTTTAAATTAGAGTTGATGTCAGACATCCTTCCATTATCCATTATTAAAAAAATCAGCATAATTAAATAAATTTACTATTTTTTTCACAAAGCAACTTCCTTAATAGATGTTTTCTACGTGCTCAGCCAGTAGATCATCAGTGTGAGTTGAGCCAATCACTGTCCTCTTGATACTTCTCACCTTTTCCTTAGCATGGCTTTGGAATACTGTACATTTAATAAGAGAACAGTGATTGACTGTGGGCAAATCAACAGCTCAGGTCACATTGATCTCCAACTGATTGAGCTACACTGCTTCCCTTCAAATCAGAAGGACATTATGTGAAAAGGGGAGGCACAGCTAAGGTTGAGTTTTGTTGCAGAAAGAAGCAAAACCCTTTCATTTTGAAAGCAAAACTAAAAGTATTTGAACAGGGAGAAAATCACAGCATGAATATATGTATATGCAAAATGCATTCAAGTTATGTTGGTGACCAGAATGTTGCTTAACTATCTTCTATAATGCTAAATACAACCTTTGAGACAGCTATCAAGAAGTGTTCTTAAATAAGTCGAATGAAACCTATAATTAAGTGCCCCTTTCCCTCCTCTCTGATCCTACTCCTGTTATTACATCTCTCTACTCCTAATTATTCTGTAATAAAGCTTTTTAGATCAGCAATTAACAATCCTTTGTTTAAAACTATAGAATGTTTTGGGAAGTCACAAAACCACTATCCAAATGAATAGAGGACGCCTGCTTATACTGTGTTATTATAAAATAGTAGTCTGATCTTTAAAAATTGTTCTTCTGACTTTTCACAAATAATGCAGAATACATACCATCTTTTGGAGGTGTTACAGATTCTGTTGTTACTTCAAAGCCACTTCCTTTGGAAAGCCATTCTGACTCTTTCAAACCTAGAATTTAAAAAATGAATGCTAAAATGATTTGCTAAAAGGTATCAAACCTATTGCTGACAACTTTCTATATTTTATTATTTTGAATAAATATAAATCAACTGTAATAGTATAAGTCTCTAAATAGTAAATATTTGAAAGGTTAGAGTCAAGGTGAGTATAACAACCCTTCATGTAGTGCTTAAACCTATGCTATCCAAATCAGGAAACAAAGGATAGCAACGTATTACCAGGCTTAATGCAATGCCTATAGTAGGTGAAATAGCAAGGTAGAGGAACAAAGCAAGGTCAGGGATTCCAGAAGTACACAATAACAAGAAGCCAAGCTGGGTCAAGGAGTACAGATAACACAGTAATCAGACAAGCCAAACCAGGAAATCAGGAAATATCATAATAAGGAATGTGCTATTGGAATCACACGGAAACCACAACAGGGCACTGAGTAGATGGAAAGCTTTAGTATTTGTAGGCCCGGGGGTGTTCCCTTGATAACCATGCATGAGTGGGCATCTACAATGACCGTATGCAGTGAGTTTGACCTAATGTCATCACAAAAATGGTGGTGCTACAGCACCTAGCATCAGAAACACCAGAAAAAATATCTGAGGGTTAGTAGCTGATGTGGTTCTCACTTGTGGAGACAGGGGCACCAGGTAAGTGTCACAAACTTGCCTTTATCCGGTGCCCGCACTGCTCCTCTCCTCCGGCCATGCCGGCAGAACATTGCCTCAGTCCTTGCTGCCTGAATAGATAGTACTAACCTTCGGTCCCGCAAACGGCTCTTTCTGCTCGCGGGACGAACTGTAGCCCATTTATATAAAATATTTTGCCGTGGCATCATGACCTTAAAGGAACCAGGTCATCTAGGCCAGTGTTTCCCAATCCAGTCCATATGGAAAACCAACAGTCCAGGCTTTATGTATTTCCCTGTTTTGAAACCTGAACTGTTGGTGGTCCATGAGGACTGGGTTAGGGAACACTGATTTAGGCGACCCAATGCTGTTTGGGGTTGTAGAGATAACGTGGACCAATGGGAATTCTTGTGAGCCTATTTAAGGCTTGTTTTAGCCTTCATTCATTGCCCTATCGTGGTTTCATGTTAGATCCTCATTTAGTGCTCCTAGAGATTCCCTTGTGATTTCTTGTGTTTGACCTCGGCTTTGCATTTGACTTGTGATTTCTGGTATCCTGACTTCAGCTTCGTATTTGACTTGTGATTTCTGGTATCCTGACCTCGGCTTCGTATTTGACTTGTGACTTGTGACTTCTGTTATCCTGACCCGGCTTTGTCTTGACTTTGTATATTTCTGTATCCCTGACCTTGATTTGTTCTTGACCTTGATTCTCGCTAATACATTAAGTCTGGACATTCTAAGGCTCGGTAATAAGTTTTTTGAGTCCACCTTTTGTGTGTTTCCTATTTTCTGCGTGTTGGGGTACGACTACCGTGACAGTAAGTGGTGTAGGACAAAAATATGTATCTTTACAGTTTAGATAACACCACACTGTCTTAATGATTTTTTCTGGTGTTATGTCCGTTAAGAATGAATTTTAAGTTACATTTTTTTTAATATGGTATTATGGCCTTAGGTGTGAGGAACTGTCAGGTGAGACATATAGTAGGGATATCACTACCTGTTTGTAGTTTCTCTGACTGCAGCCAGGTTGTGAGTTAAACACAGTTCACTCAGTGCTGTTGGGAGTTGAGCTGTGTGCATACCTTAGATAAGGAAGTTTTTCTCGAGTGAGTGGGTGTGGCAAAAGAGGCGGGTTTACAGTGCAGCATTAGGCAAAACAATTTTTTGTGTCTGTGAAAAAACTATACCGATTTGAGCATGCAAAAGTACAGCATATTAATGAGTCCAAAGCCTAAAGCCTTAAAGTTGTATTGATGCCCACAGTGTCCCTTTAAATGTTTTCCCAGCTTTCTGTTAAACTGCTTTCCATGACTGCCTTTTTTTAACTCATTCTCGTTTTCAATTCTGTGTATTCAGCCTCTGAACCAAGACCTATAAGCCACTCGATCTAACAAAATAGATGAGGAACAGACTGGAAAACACAAAGTGAGCTACTGGGTGTAATGATATAGGGAAGATACTGTAAAACAGAAAACACGAAAGATAGTAAGAAAAAGATATGGAAAAGTTGAAGAAACAGACTGAAAACGGAATTGTAAGGTGAGAGACTGATAAAGATAAAGTGAGTTGGCATCAAAAGAAAAATAGAGGGAGAAATAGTTTGGCTAAAAGAGATTGAGGAGATAGGGATTCATAAAAAAGAGAAAAAGTTAGTGACAAGGATGCAGGAAAGGTGGGAAAGGCCACAAGGTTTGGGGACTTAATGAAAATACATTTATTTGGAGAAGGATCTGAAGTAAGAATGTGGCTAATTCGGGACAAGAAGTAACACAGCAAGGAATGGCCCTTGCACTGCTGACTCTAAGTAGTATTTTACACAATCTGTTCATTAATCACAAAATAAAACACCCATGTTTTTGTAAAAGTAGAGACTGAAATCTGTAGTGATATTTAAATGACACCGGGCTGTGCGGTATAGAATATACTACTTTCCCCATTCTTTATGGAACTTTAAAAATACACTAATCAGAGCAGCACTAAATTTCTGAAACCCATAGATTTTTGGTTCAGATATAGCCACATGCTGATTGATGGTAATATTTCAGACGCCTGTTGAGCGAAGAACATGTCACATTTATGATAAAAATACACTATTCACCTTGACATATAACTCCAGAATCCTCATGATGTCCACAGTTATGCTGGCCCCAGCCTAGATGGAAGCAGGCTGTAAGATCTTTCTCTGTACCATCACAATCAACATTGTCAAGTAGGATGGGGCCACTGCCATAGCCAAAATAACTCAAGGTTGTAGCAATAATGGCTGGTCCACAGCCCATCTGCCTGCACACCACCTGAGCATTGTTGTAATCCCAGTCATCGTCACACACAGTTCCCCAGCTGTTTTGGTACAACACTTCCACTCTGCCTTGGCAGCTACTGTTCCCATTTACCAGCCTAATGCTGCCACCTGTAGGACAAAAAGATGAAAGCAGGCTTACATTAGAATTATTAAAGTCTAAATGTTATATATCAGAGTTGTGAGCACCAACATGTACAACTCATATCCTGGAAAACTATACATGTATACAAGCAGCATTGGAGTTGTGCTCTGTGTTTGGACTTAAAGGGACACTATAGTCACCAGGACAACTACAGCTTAATGTAGTTGTTCTGGTGAGTGTAATCATTATATGCAGGCATTTTCATGCAAACATTGCATTTTCACAGAAAAGGCAGTGTTTACATTGCCCCTTAGGGATACCTGCAAGTGACCATTCCTCAGATGGCCACTGGAGGTGCTTCCTGGGGCAGTGCTGCACAGTAAGCAGCACTGCCGTTCAGCATCTCCACGCGTTGCATGGGGACGCTGAATTTTCCTCATAGAGATGCATTAATTCAATGCATCTCTATAAGGAGGTGCTGACTGGCCAAAACTGCATTTGGCCCCTCCCCCTTGCCGATTTTAGCCAATTCAATGCTTTCCCCATGGAAAATCAGCAATTCTGATTATGTCACCAAGGGGGCGGGGCCAGTGCCAGCAGACCCGTGCGGCGCTGGAAATAAGGTGAGTTTTATTAACTTTTAAGAGGGCTAAGTGGGGGCAAGCCACCTAAATGGTGGGTTTTGCACTATAGGGTCAGGAATACATGTTTTTCTGACCCTATAGTGTTCTTTTAATTCAGCTTTCCTTAAGATGTATAGTTCTAGTAAATGATAGTTACACTTAATTTTAGATGTCTCAGTGCTAAAGAAAGCAGAGTTGTTCAAATGTAATTGGCTTAATAGGCCCTGTGATTGTTTATTTTACAAGTTAATATGGAGGTACATTTTATAATTGCGGTACCCATGACACAAGTTACCTCAATAGTTTACTTAGATTAATGTTACCCTATGTAGCTGAATGTCAGTGTCAGATAAATGGCCATGTTGTTCAATTACTGGGATCTTGAGGCAGGCAAAAGGACACCAACCAGAAAAAAACTTGCAGCTTATGTTATCAACTCTTTTGTAAAATAAAACTGACTGCTACTGCTTCCTTAAAATTATCGATGCCCTTCAGTAAAATGTCTGCATGCAGAACATTTATTAACAGTGTTCCCTGAACAGAATTCCACCTTTAGTCAGCTAGAACTTATTACACTATGTGATCTTTTTTGTTGCAAAAACATGAATTAAATGATATAGCATACTAATGACACCTTGTGTACAAAGCCCTGTTCTTCTTAAAGTGAACCAGCTCAGATACCAGAATTAAATCCCTGAAGATACGCTGTTTTGCCGGCCTACAGCATTGACATTACTAGAATTAATCTCTAGTACTTGCAATCACTAGGAGCCTACAGCTCTGTGGACTGTGTTCAGAGCCTTTTGTTCCGTGTATCTACAAGTTATGCCATATTTCTTATACGTGTCACTGTGTTTCAGTTTGCTTCTAGCCAAGTTCTATTGTATGAAGCTACACACATCCACAAATAATCTGTCAGAACAGTGACTACTGTACACAGGATTAGCTTAGTCAAAAGTGCTGGAAATGTCTGCCCAGACTCACGTACTTTCAAGTTGCAAGGATCCGCTTCCTCTCAGCCAATTCCTATTGCTGCTCAGGCTGATATTTCCTTGTTAGTTCAAGCAGCACAGAGAAGATGGGAACTCACACTTAGCATTAAAACATAAAAACATTAAAACTTTTAGCGCTGAATGAAAGAGTGATACTGGGGGGATACAGCCAATCAAATTCACTCATTGCAGCTCAGGTTATTGCTTCCTCATTAGCCTAAGCAGCAGTTGCTGGGGACTCTTGTTTATCATTAAAACATTAAAAATGGTTTGATGTTGAATGGCAGGACAATGCCAAGGGACTCAAGACAGTAAAACCACTTTAATAAGATGAATCGATAATGGTGAAATGGAAGAAATATGGTAGATTTGTGACACTGCCTAGAGTAGACCACCCGCTAAAACGTTGTGACTAAGTAAGTAGGATATTAGAGAAACCTGCAAGAGGTCAATGTTAACTTTTGAGCTAGAGATCCTCAGCTGAGATGGTAGAAACTATTCACATAAGAACTATAACCTGGAAACTTCACTAACTTGGCTTCTAGGACATTTGGCATGAAGAAAACCATTGTTAAAAAAAAACAAAACAAAAAATGTTTTTTTCACAAAATTCTATGTTTGGCACAGAATCAACACTGCTCATCACCATGAGCACACTGTACCCACAGTGAAGCATAGTGTTGGGAGAATCACTTTGTAAGGATACATTTCATTGACAGAGCCTGAAAGACTGCACAGGATTGAGGACAAGATGGATGGGGCCAAAATAGGTCAATTTAAGAGAAAACACTATTTCTGACACCTGAGATTTGAGCGGAGGTTTATCCGCAGAATATTCAACATAAAATCTATAGACAAAGTGACTTGAATGGTTTAAAATTAAGAACCTGACTATCTTAGACCCATTCACAGTCCAGCTTAATCTCAATCTCATTAAGAATCTCTGAAAAGACTTGACAATTGCGGTCCTCGTCCCACCTGACAGAACATGAGCAATTTTGTCAAGAAGAATGGAAAGAAATTGCTTGATACCGATGTGCAAAGCTGGCATAGATGTAACCAAAAGGCTCACGGTGAAAGGTGAATCTACAAAGTATTGACTTGAAAAGTGAATACTAATGGAAATATTATTATTATTAGCATTTATACAGCACCAACATATTCTGCAGTGCTTTACAATTATAAAATGGGGATATTTGACAACAAGTAATTAAGTTATGGAATATAAAAGACACAGGAGGCGAAGAAGGCCCTGCTCAAACGAACTTACAATCTATGAGGAAGGGCCCTACCTCATATCTTCTGGATTGGGTGAATAAATAGCATTAAGATGCACCTTAATGCTATACCTATATCAAACCATCCCAATACTCCCCCCCCCCCCCCCCCCCAGATCACACACCTCATCACACGGCAATGATACGATATGTGTGGAAAGGGACACGACCTAAACTTAGGATGAATTATCTTATCAGACCAAAGCAGAAGGGAGGCTTGAGTCTAACTTCTTTTCAAGACTACTACAGAGCCACACACCTGGCATGGATTGTGGAGCGGCATAATACTTCCTTGAGTCATGTCTTGCCTTCCTTGGAGACTAAAATAATACAGGGCCACCTTCCATCGACAGTGTGGCTGGAGGAGTCCATGGCAAAGGACTCGCATCCCCTGGTAGGGTCCACGCTAACCGTGTGGTACTTGATGAGGTTCAAACTCTTCCTTATACCCTTGAAGGGTCCCATGTACCCAGTGACGGCAAACCCTGAATTCCCTGTGTAACGGATCACCTGGCACCCCGACTGAGTACCTCCGTTAATGGATGCTCCTAGTGCTTCCTGAGGACTCCAAGCACTCTGGCAGACACCACAATCACCGAATCCGAGAAACCTTTTAAATTCTCCCAAGCATATGAATGCTGTAGACCATTGAATAGGAACCATACGAATAGGCTTGTACTCCTAGCAGTCAACTGGAACAGCATGCAATAAATCCTTCCCCCCAATAATGAGACGACACATCACTTTGAGGGTAAAACAGGAACTCTGGACTGGCTCATCCAGCCTGGCTTTTATTACACTTGTACACTTACAGGCCACACCCAGGGGGAGGCATAAAATAACCAATCACATACATGGTACAACCCACACATCCCCTCCCCTCAGATAACCAGTTAACATAATTATTACAGCCAGGAAAACTACAGTTTTTATACATGTGCTATAACTTTAAATCCATACATCCAATCTTCCCAAAAACTACATATTTAGAATCAGCACACTTTAAACATAAACCCTTCCAAAAATCAGCCAAATCCCTCCAGTGGATCAAAAGTTAGCTGGAGGTCCCTTTATGACCGACCGCAAGCACATTTTCCTGCCCAAAACAGTTCCATAGATTTGGGCTGTGCAGTCGGTCAATTTCATGCCGAAAAACGACTAAGTCCCATTTCGAACGGGACTTAGTCTCTGGAGCTGCAAGTTCAGTATGGAAGAAGGTAAGGGTCAGCGGTGTTCGGCAAAATGTGTAGCCGATTTCAGTTCCACAGAATCTTTAGCATACACCGCTGACCGCGTTCGACTGAACAAAGATGGCCGCCGCCACGTGCAATTAACCTGCAGTAACCTCACAGCCTGGGAGGTAAATTGCCTGCACACTTTAACTTCTGGGTGGTCCGCCTGTGTGGTACTTGGTTCAGTAAGCCCTATTTACTGAACCAAGAGGGAGAAAGCCTGGGGCAAGTTATTTTACAGGTCTGGGGACATAGTCTTAAAGGGACATTGTTCACCAAAGTTACAAGATGTCCCCAGACGGTTCTTAAAGGGCCATACACACCAAATAAAAGTCCATACGTTTTCAGGGGCCATAGTCTTAAAGGGTATTGTTACCCAAAGTCTCAATATGTCCCCAGACAGTTCTTAAAGGGCCAGCAGCAGTACAATAAAATACCATTCACTGTGCTTAAAGGGCCAGTAGCCGCCATATAAAGTACAATATGCCCCAAATAACCCAGGGGCCATAGTCAGTAGGTAGGAGGCTAGCAAACAGGCTTCTCCAGGGCCCAGTGGCGAGGTTGGTTTCGCCACACCCTGCCGGGCTTCAACATCAAAACTTCAAATTTTTAGGCGGAGGCCCATACCTTCACCTCTCTAAGATATGCCGGGATGGAACTTTACTACCTTTGCATACCCTTTTTCAGGATTAGGCCCCAACCCTGCTTGAGCTTTTTCAGTTCCATCAACTTAAACATTTCTATTCCTCTATCTCCTGCCCATGGTCACTTCGCAGGCAACTTCTACCTTTCAAAAACATCTGCTCTAAAAAAGAACAATTATTTTGAGGCGTATCTAACATGTATCAGCTGTTTCTCTTAGCTGATCACCCACCTCCACTTAAATCCGCAGCTCCCTGGGAGACAGCTCTAGAAGAATTGTTCTCAAACCAAGAGTGGCAGGAGAGGGAGTTCCAAAGCACGTATTTCCAAGAAAGCAACTTTCAAATTCTCACACACTGGTATAGCCCCCTGCAAATATTGCATAGATTCCAACCTGATGTCCAGCACAGATGCTGGAGATGGTGGTGCATGGAAGCATCAATCGTACACATCTTCTGGGACTGTCCAAAACTGGTTCCCTATAGGAGACAGGTGTTCGACGTGGCCACCGCTATGGCAAACAAAGGGCTACGCTTCCATCCATCAGACATGCTCCTGAGCTACACTAAGCTCCCAATATCAAAGTACAAACGGTCGCTGACCAAACACTTATTGATGGCCCCTCACAGACTTATCTCATATTAACACATTGGCATAGGCCGGACCCCCACACCTACCAGGCTTGGTTGGAGAGGGTGAAAGAAATTTGTACACACGAAGAGAGCACTGCCATGCTGAAAGGCCGTACCGACTGATATGAGGAGACCTGGAGGATATGGTTGTTCTTCCTTTACACTTGCGATGGGGAGGTGAGTTGTGCAGATGGGGATAGAGGTGTGAGTGAACCAATATTTGCATTAATGGCCAGACAGGCCTCCCATGCACTGCCTATGTGATATTCCCATGACTCTCATCACTTGCATCTCTCCTCCTGTCCCTCCCCCCTTTTCCCCTTCCTTTTCCATGCCACATCCCTGCTCTTTTACTATTCTGCATCTTGACTCTAAACTTCTTCTACTCTGTATCTCCATCTAACTAAATACAATTATGACTACCAACAGAGCCCACAGCGGGGCTCGACTGACCCGGATCTAAATCTAACTACTACAAACCTACCATGAGCCTCACGACAAGTAGAGATGACCTAGTTGCGACAGTACCCACTCTGTAGAACACAGTGCAACCGAGCCAATTGTTCACTGAATTTGGAGCTTTCCACTTTATTGTAATGTCCAACATGCACTACTGTTAACCTTTTACAGCACCGGCACATTGTTATCTGATCTTTACTACCACTTTACCAGTTTTCAAGTACTGTATTGAAAAATACACCAAAATAACGATTGTCAAAAAAAAAAAAAAATCAATCTATGAGGCACAGCTTACAATCTATGAGGAAGAATATAACTAATCTGTCTTTTTGTTTGTTTCATATTTGTGTCATAATAAATAGCATTTTTTTTTTTTACTGTAGTAAGAATTCAAAGGGAATTTCAAATTTCATAGGTCCAAATAGCAAACCTAGAAAAATGATTTTAGCCAGCTATACTTTCAGTTGGCTACTGTGGCCTTAAATTCAAAATTCACCTTGAAGCAAAAATCGACAATAGATTTAGCACAATTCATAGAGATTTGTTCCAGCAATTAAGGGTACAGGTTGTCATTTGGATTCAGGATGTCTTGGACTCTAACTCCAACCAGTCTTAGCCAAACAGAGTTACATTCCACAAAACCTCTAATATCCTTGTTTGGATTATGGGGTTTTAAGAATCTTTGCTATAATGATCAGCACTCTAATAATGTATTTTTGTCACATTATATTGAGGAGAACAGAAAGCTAAACTGTGACTAAAATTCAATATGCAGACATTTAAATAAAGTATTAATATAATTGCATTATTACGTTTAAAATTGGGAAGTCTAATAACAATTTAATATATACATAATTAGTATTTTTTTTTTTTTTGCAAGTCACATTTACACCCAATTTACCTTAAGTTCCCATAATCAAAAAAAAATTAAAAATTAAAATAGATCAATACAATATATATTTCAGGTGGGAGCAATATCTGGATGGATACATAGTGAATCTAAATAAATTATAGCCCTGATCTGGTATACCAACAACAGAAGAGTCATGATAAATGAAATGATTTGAAAAGGAAAGTGGTCAGTTATCGCCCCCTAGAGTAATGTTTGATTATTTATTGAAACATTCTTTTCAGAAGTGACTGTGGATATTCAAACAGCTGTAAAAAAGTTGTCATTCATTGATTTTGCCTTTGTCAGTAGACATGGCTGAATTAAAGTATAGTTGCTTTGTGAAGTGTTTTTTTGTATGAAAAAAAGTGCATAGATTTCACCACATTTATTTTATAATTACCGTATATAGAGATATATATATACATTGTATTTACTTCCCGTTAGCTGTTTTTCTGCTTAAAATGTCACCTCTGGCCATTTATACGTAGTTCATAAAGATTAAAAAATCTTTATGAAGTGTCCTTCGTGACATTTCTAACTTTGATAAAGGGGAAACCCGAAACATTTAAATAAATTCAATCTAAATGCAATCTAGTTGTGCTCCTCTGATTTTTTTACCTTGTGCATTTTAAAATAATTAGAAATGTCCCGAACAGTTCGCCGGGAACTGTTCGCCGGCGAACATAGCTTGTTCGCGGTCGCCGCGGCGGGCGAACATATGCGATGTTCGGTCCGCCCCCTATTCGTCATGGAGTTGGGAGGGTCTGCTGCTGATTGGCTGGAATGTGTCTGCTGACTGTGAGGTACAGGGTCAAAGTTTACTCAATGATGACTAATAGGGGGCGGACCGAACATCGCATATGTTCGCCTGCCGTGGCGACCGCGAACAAGCTATGTTCGCCGGCGAATAGTTCCAGGCGAACTGTTCGGCACATCTCTAAATATAATTTATACAAACCAAATCATGGACAATGGACAACTACATTTGCACGAACCAAATATGAATAGGAGTTTTAGATTTCTCAAGTTTACAGACTTTGTAAATATTGGTGCAAGTTTTAATGAATTAATTTGCTGGTATGGTAATAGAATGTTAACTATAAAAGCCATAAACATGCATATAGTTTGCACACAGTCATCACTTTCATTTTGCTCAATTTACTGAATATATCTTTTTTTTTAAATGTAACTTTTTTTTTTTTTTGTGGTGCAAATATTTAGCACACGCTCTTGCAATGCCCCAACAGCAATAACAAAGATTGTAAGATACATAGTTTAACAAGTACAAGGCATAGAATATTACTGCACACATTTTTTGGTTAAGTAGCAAAGTCATAGGCTAGTCAAACATGTCTGAAGTATATAGAAAATCAAATTATGCAGTCAAATGAGCTACCCAGACATGTGAATGGTTATGAGAGAATGGGTTAAAAAACATGCTTGTGAGACAGGAGTATGAGGAAAAAATTAAATAAATGAGCAAATAGATGGCGAGATAGGCATGCTCATTAGCATGGTGTTATTAGGTAACAGGCTATCTGTAAACATGCCTAGTGGGTGAAGTAGAAATTATAAAAATGTAAAATTATGAAAAATAGTTAAACATGCTGGATCATCTAATAAAACTATAAATCTATGTTGCCACTGGGTCCTATTGAAACGTATTGGGCAAAAAACTTTACATATTGTAAATGAAAGGTAACATGTCAAGTATGATAAATGGTGTCCACTATACTCAGATGGGGCTCAGAGTCTGGGCCAGCATACAGTGAGGGAAGCATGGTCAGCCGACTCCACTAATTGACAAGCTCAGGGTGTGCACAAAAAGTTTGCAGAGGCTCTGTTTCACCTTCGCAGTCTTGTGCTGGACTGAGGGTACAGTCATTGTATGGGTAGGGAAGCTCGGGCACAAGACGACGACTCCATGCTTCTGTGAGGATTTCTTCTGACCCCAGGCCTGTAAGAGGGCCTGCTCTGTAGGTCCACGGCTTCAGGCACTCCTGGGGGTCGAGTTCTTTCCCCCTCCAGGACGGGAACAGGCTCCGAATGGTGCAGTCCGCCATCGCCGCTTGATCTTCTGCGCATGTGGTTGCTGGATCGAGGCAGCGCTTCGTATGGCTTTCGGCCTAGGTAGGTAGGAATCCATGTTGGAAGGCACTTGTGTGTCTGGAACACCTTGGTCAGGTCCCAGTTGCTTTGTCATTGCAGCTTGAGGGGTATTTGGCCATGGTCGCGTGCTAAGGCGACGCCAGAACTCCTGGCAGAGTGCCTTGAACCTGGCATTAAATGATTCCCTCCACTGCTGTATCTCAGGGCTTGGTCTGCTATGCAGAGTACCCACTGCTGCGGACATCTTGGCTTTGCCACGCAGCTTTTAGGACTCCGTTTGTGCTGTTCTCAGATGCTAGATTTGGATTTCCAGTGGGGACCGGGATACCCCCTGCCGGTCCAAGGAGGGGGGGGGGGAAACAGGTCTCCTGAAGTGAAGCACTATGTGGCAGGCACCACCTCGGGAGATCGGCCGCCTCTCATCTCAGCCAGAACCTGCTCAGGTAGGCCTCTGATAGTAATACGGTTGCTGCTCAACAAGGGGGTCCGGTCTGGGTCGGACAGCTTGCTCTTGGCTTGCTTAAGAGTCAGCTTGGAACTCAGAATCTCGATTAGCAGGGATTTTTGCTTGAAATCACTTGAATTTAGCTCAAGTCAGCAGTAGGTAAGGAGAAACACATCCAGTTTTATGATAAGACATAGAACACAATGAAATCAACAAAGGCAGGTGTTACAGAATGTAGAATGTAGATTAGAAAGCAGGTAATATGGTTACACAGTGCTCCACAGTGCTCAATCTAGTACTATTATATTCCTGCCATCTATGCTATAGTGCTTTTACAGAAGACGCAAAGAGGGTTAGGTAAGAGTTCCATATTTTGCTCTCATTAATGCTGTCTATGACGCTTACCAGAGTGGGAGGATCACGTGGTTTCGATGCCCTGACTAGGCATATCTGAGCCACAATTAATATAAGTATAAATAAGCCATGTACCTCTGAAGGGATCTATGAGGAAACTAGCAGAAACAGAAATTAGTCAGGTGAAATAGGGACCTGAACCTCTCCCACCGACTGCAGCAGATGTTGCACCTGTTCCCAATATGGCTGTATTTAGGGGCAAGTCAGCCAAATGTACCTGTCTCCACTCCACATCTGCAACAAATTGGAGATGTGTTTGGGTATATTTTATGCAATCGAGATGGAGGGAGATACCATCTTAGGTATAGTTTGTGATGCATTTCTAAGTGATTGATGCAATTTGTTAATTCATGAATGGAATTAAATGCTTTCAGACAACTTTTTATTTGGTACTGGTGGCAAATGTTCCCATTCCACCTTTTGAATACAGAAAGGCTTAGGGACACTTTGATTGGGTGTAAGTGAGGCAAAGTAGCACAAAGATAACAGTTTTGTCTTGAAAAATATTTCCAAACCAGATATACTCTGGTTACCTATAATTTAAAATATGTAAAATATGTAACAATGTAACAATAATATGTAAAGAAAAAGGTTTGTTTGTTCTAGCAGAGGCATGTCAAATATACATTTATTTCTACTGAGGATGGCAGAGATTAAACCGGGGGTAGGCAATGCTTTGCCAGCATTGTGGTTGCAAGATTATTATGGGAGATGTAGTTCACATATGGACTGCCAAATGTTGCCCACTCTTGGACTGAACGATTAAAGAGCCAAAAATCATACTTCCTTTAAATGTGATATACTAATACCAACTATAAAGGTATCCATTTTCAGGGCCGGCGCTACCATTAAGGCGGACTAGGCAGCCGCCTAGGGCGCCCCTTGGGAAGGGGCGCCGCCAGGAGCGCCGGCCCCCCTAATGCTGCAGCCGCCCGAGCGCTCTGTAGAGCGCCTCAGGCGGCTGCAGCTTCGCCCGGGCTGGTGCGTCCATGAGGGCGCACCGCCCGGGCGCAGCATGAAGAGAGGAGATGACAGGAGAGAAGCGCTCCGCCCGGGCGCAGCATGAAGAGAGGAGCTGACAGGAGAGAAGCGCTCACTTCCTTTTAGTCCGGCCGGGTACAGGAAACAAAAGCTCCCTGTACCTGCGGACAGTACAGAGCTCGGCCACGCTACAACATAGGTAGGGGAGGGTGGGGGGAATAAAGGGAGGGGGGGGGGAGGGGAGAAATAAATGGAGAGGGAGGGAGGGGGGAGAAATAAATGGAGAGGGAGGGGGGGGGGATAAATAAATGGGGAGGGGGGGAGAAATAAATGGGGAGGGGGGAGGGGAGGGCAGGAGAAATAAATGGAGAGGGAGGAGGGGGGGAGGAGAAATAAATGGAGAGAGGGGTGGAGGAGAAATAAATGGACAGGGAGGGGGGGGGAAATAAATGGACAGGGAGGGGGGGAATGAATGGACAGGGAGAATAAATGGACGGGGGGGGAATAAATGGATGGGGGGGGAAATAAATGGACAGGGAGGGGGGGAATAAATGGATGGGGGGGAATAAGTGGACAGGGAGGGGGGGATAAATGGACAGGGAGGGTGGGGGAATAAATGGACAGGCAGGGTGGGGGGAATAAATTGAAAGGGGGGGAATAAATTGACAAGGTGGGGGGAAGTAATTGACAGGGAGTGGAATTGACAGGGTTAGGAGGGGGAATGAGAGTGGGGAGGGGAGAAGAGAGTGACAAGGGAGGGGGAGAAGAGAGGGACAAGAGGGGGGAGAAGAGAGGGACAAGAGGGGGAGAAGAGAGGGACAAGAGGGGGAGAATAGAGGGACAAGGGGGGGAGAAGAGAGGGACAAGGGGGGAGAAGAGAGGGACGAGGGGGGGAGAGAAGAGAGTGACGAGGGGGGGAGAGAAGAGAGTGACGAGGGGGGGAGAGAAGAGAGTGACGAGGGGGGGGGAGAGAAGAGAGTGACGAGGGGGGGGAGAGAAGAGAGTGACGAGGGAGGGAGAGGGGGAGAAGAGAGTGACAAGGGAGGAGGGAGAGATTGACATCTATCACACACACACACAATGCACCCCTTGCACACAGAAAAACACACAATGCATTACACACACAGACACACACACACAAGCAATTCAACCCTTACATACAATGCATCCCTTACACACACAGAAACACACAATGCATTCCTTACACACACTCAATGCACCCCTTACACCCACTCAATGCACCCCTTACAGATGCACACACTGCATCCCGTACATACACAGAAACACACATTGCAGCCCTTACACATACAAACACAGATTCACACAATGCATTCCTTACACACATATCAGGACATCCCCTACTCCTGTGAACAAACTATTTGGTGGAACATGAAGGTGGACCCTGGGGCATAGACCATGAGCTGTGTAAAGGGCTTTTAAAAAAATGGAGCTGCTTTCCGTTCTCCCAGAACACAAACAGCCTCCAGAGAGCCTGTTCTACACCATACGAGTGGAGCCAGACTGCAGCTAGAGCCCATCACCATCCTCATCTGATTGTAAGTAGGCAATCTAGTATATTATTCGTGGCACTAATCTCTAATTTACCTCACATTAAAGGGACACTTTAGTCCCCAGAACCACTGCAGCTTAATGTAGTGGTTCTGGTGTCTATAGCCTGTCCCTGCAGGCCTTTTAATGTAAACACGGCGGCACTGCAGCACTTGCGTTAGTTAACATGGGGCATTATGATGTCATATGGTGGGGGGGGGGGGGGTGGCAAACTTTACTTTTGCCTAGGGCGGCAAAAATCCTTGCACCGGCCCTGTCCATTTTATTACTAGTATTTAGGTAGGATGCAGGAATGCTGATTTTGTTGCTTTTTAACATGCTCAATACCAAAATGGAGTTTTGTATGTTTCAGTATACAATCATGTTCATAAATCCTCGCTCACACTTATTAATACTCTAGTTATGATTTCCAGTCTGTATAGGAATGTATCTGCTAGTTAATGATATAATGAATGTAAAGTTAATGAAAATGTAAACTCACTTCATGCTTTCAAACAGTACAGGAAGCTTTAATGAATCTTATCATTCTACAGTCACAGAGGAGGGAGGAGTGAATGTACTGTACGATATCACTGTCAACATTACATTAGCAGTCCAGAGATTAATAAAGAATGCTACAGGAGTTTTAAGTACCTTTATTTTTTAAATATAAGACATAACTATCTGTGGGCATTATGCTGAAATGCAGACATTAATTTTACTTTTTTAGTAAGCTGCACTGTTAGGGCAGCTTAGGGCCCCTAAGCAAGTATTTGACCATTTTTATTTGTATATTTTTGGTCACACCTCCTTTATGTGAGAAGTGCACTTCTGCTTTCATATTAACATTTCAGATTCTGTGTAAAATATTGCAAGATAAAATACACTGTATACTGTCTAAATCTTTTAATTTCCCAAACATGTTTTTATAAAGGTTGCGTGAATAAATGAAAAATACATATTCTGTAAATCTACATAATTTTATGTTTGTCTGCCACGTAATCTATACACAAAATCACTGTGTAAGGATATGTTTATATGCTAGCTATGCATTCCTTGTTTCAAATGCTTATGCTACTTTTTTCCATCAAAAAGTGCTCAGCAGTGAACTGGTCAATGTAAGTTCATAGAAGAACGTGAATGATGCTGCAAAATTATTTAATGTCATGCACAATCTCTGAAGGCATTTGTAGAAAGGTTACTTACTTTTTTTCCATGGCTGTAGAACTGCAGTTGTAAGCAGATCAGTTTCAGCAGAAGGTTGACCTCCACCCCATGTAACTGTGAAAAAACATAACACATTGTGACCTCCCTTAAGGACCAAACTTCTGGAATAAAAGGGAATCATGACATGTCACACATGTCATGTGTCCTTAAGGGGTTAAGATGTATATTTGAGGGTGATGAATGGGGATAAATAATGTATTGTTTACCTGTTGCTGTGTCAGTAAGAGAATCCACTATATCACGAGACACTGGAATGGTGTTCGGTGTTGTGGTTGAGATCCCCAGACCTAAAATCAGTGATAAACAGTACCTTAGCAAGATACCTCTATTATTAATGTAAAAATAAATTGGATTGAATCATAAATATGGTAATTACATTATTTCGACTGAAATTGCT
Organism: Pelobates fuscus; assembly: GCF_036172605.1. Lineage (NCBI taxonomy): Eukaryota > Metazoa > Chordata > Amphibia > Anura > Pelobatidae > Pelobates > Pelobates fuscus. Next base: position 259,227,897 of record NC_086317.1, read on the forward strand.
GAGCTGGATAAAATAGCTTGACAATTTTTCATATTTAGTTGTTTCCTTTAACTACAGGTTCCAAATTCGTAAAATTGTCATTAAAGTATAATTGTACTATTTCAGAAAAGGATATTTCACAATAAAGAGGAACTGGCACTTCCAAAGTGTTTTATTATTATACAACATGATGTACCATCAAATGTGCAAGTGGAGTGACCAAGGTTTTTTTAACTTAATAACACAAATTTTCTACATTGTCTCAATTTCTCAAAAAAAAACATGAAGAACATTTGAGTGTAGAATATATATATAAAAAAAAGGAGAGCAATACATGTATTTATATTCATATATGACTGAGCCTCACAACCAGTAAAAAAAAACAAAAAAAAAACACTTTTATATCTTCAAGGTAGCACCCCACCTTCATGAATGGATATTGACTAATTCAGGTATCACTCTGCATAACAGTATCTTCTGCACCTTTATTTTCTTAGAGGGATTAGTTTCACCATAAAATCAACAAAATACCAAACATAATGCATTATATAAAAGCTAATTATACCGGAAAAAGGGAATAAAAACACTCCCTAGAGTATTTTTTTCCTAGTATAATTACGTTTTATATATTAGACTATATTCGGTATTTTCTTATTTTATGGTGAAACAAATCGCTGTAATAAAAAAAAGGAGAATAAGATCCTGTTATACAGAGTTAGTATGATAACAACAAAGGTAAATAAATATGTTTCAGGCAAATGCCCTTTTTCAAAGTGCAAATGCTCTACATGACATACGACAAGCTTTGCACATTACTGCAGGACTAGCCAGAATTTCTGCACAGCAGTGGATGGAGAATATTCAAAGCCATGCTAGTAAAACATGTCTTCTCTATGTGAGCAGCTGGAAGCTCGTTCTACACTGTCAGTTTAGAGGGATAATAACAGCAATATATAATTGCAGTTTTGGGCCTATTTAAGTGGAATTTACTTGGTCATTATTATTAAAGGACCACTTCATCTCATTGAGAAGAAACTTCAGAGAAACTGCAATGTGTACAACTGTGTACCAGACAGCCACTAGAGGAGTTTCCATGCAGTTGCACATTGTTTGACTCAGTGAAATGACGCGGGACCACCTCACGCTTTGCATGAGGACGTCCACCATCAAGGAAAACTTCATAGGAAAGCATTGATACAATGCTTTTCTATTTCCTCTGGGGAAGCCCTAATACATGCACGGCGCTTCCCTGCATGCGCAGTAGATCTCCCCCATCAGCTACAGTTGGCGGAGGAGGTTTGTGACTCGAGGGACGTCAGTGCTGGTATGAAAGGTGAATGAAAGGATTTTTTTTAAATCCTTCATGGAGGGGGTCTATAGTGTTCCTTTAAGAAAATAAATTATAAAGATCAATGGATTTCTTCTTTAAAAAAAAAAATTGTAATAATAATAAAGAAAGAAAGAAAGAAATATCTTCTGGAAAAAAAATGTAACTCTCCATTTTATATTAATAGATCGGAATAATATCTCACTAAGGTAAGTAGGCCACATATAATTATATAACAACAAGAGATTTGTAATTTGTTTCAAGTGCTTCTTAAAACTAGGACACAATACGGAGACAATAACTGAGAAAGAGCTACATATAAAGTGAAATGCTATGAAGCTCTACTGAGAAGCTTCCATGATTAAAGTCAGAGATAATATGACTTCCAACAGAATCAATCTGAGCAAGCAATATATGAAATTGTAGCATTTCTTTCTTTTTTGAAGGACCTTCTAAAACAGTAGCATGCCACTTGGTCTGATGTACAATAGTACATTGCTGCCTCGTGAATGGATGAAGCTGGGCACATGTCACCCATCGCATAACATAACTTTGTGTTTTAAAATAGAATATATCAGGAAATGTTCTAAAATACAGTTTGTGAGAAACAGAAAAAATATTATTGAAACCAATGCAGCAGCATATGCAGAACCCTTTAACCCTTAAGGGGATATGCCACTGTTAAAATTGGCAAAATAGTAGAAATCACTGTTTAATTGATATGCCTCCAATGAATACATGCATGCATTCATTGGAGGTGGAGCTTAAAAGAGTTTGCAAAAACTGAATTTCTTATGAACTGCAGCCTTTGCAAACCCTCTCCTTAAATCCTAGAAGAGACTCTTCACGGGGAAATAACTAATTGAGAAGCCTCTGAACCTTCTCTCAAGAAGTCTGATTTGAGATCTGAGAAGAAGCCAAAGAGGTATTGCAAGGGGGAGGTAGATGAACTCAACTAGATCACGCCAGCCATTACCATTAGGTCAGGAAGAGACCTCCCTGGCTGTTTGATTGAGAGCCAATGGGGTGTTTTATGAATTAAGCATGTTTGAAATGGGAAATGGGACACTCCTCACCGGGTGTGGTTTTGGACCTTTGAGAATCAAATTACATTATAAGCATGCAAGTACATAGAGGTATTGCCATAACCTCTGGTCCTAAGCAACAAACTCACTAGATCTTAATATAGCGGTTTTACAGCAATGGGCTGCTGGGGACTCTCATTTACCGCTAAAACATTAGAAATGGTTTAACACTGAATCGATAGATGTCACCAGGGAACTATTGACAAGAAACCATTTTAATGAGATAAAGTGGTTAAAGTGACTACAGTGTCCCTTTAACCACTATAGTCAATGCAGATTATTGTAGTGCTAATGGTGTCATTAACATTAGAATGCTGTGTCCCATTTTCTTGTAAATAGTTTTGGAGCTGTTTGAAGAAAAATCACATCTCTTGTCAGATCCCAAAGCTTAGTCCATTTGCAGCAATTTGGGAAATGTGGAAGAGTCACTTCTGCAATATCTATTTAAAGCTATCTAACCATGGATGTTTATGTATGACTTTATCGGTCTCTCACATTGTTGTAGAGGAATTTTAGCCCACTCTTCTTTACAACATTACTTCAGTTCATTGAGGTTTGCTGGCATTTGTTCATGCACAGCTCTGTTAAGGTAATACCACAGCAGGGAACTAGACTTTGACTTGGCCATTGCTATTCAGCTTTTCTGTTGTAGATTTGCTGGTGTGCTTGGAATCACTGTCCTGCTGCATAACCCAATTTCGGCCTAGCTTTAGATGTTGGACAGATGGACTAACATTTAACTCTAGAATACTTTGGTTTACAGAGGGGTTTATGGTCGATTCGTTCCCAGTTCCTGTGGCTGCAAAACAAGCCAACATCAATTAATTCTTATGGAAGCAGTAAGAGTGTGCTTAGTTTTTCACACATGGCTTCTCCATTTTGGCTTTATTTTTGTTAAATAAATCATGACACTGGGTATGTCATGTATTGTTGTACATCTGAGGTTATATTTAACTCATTTTAAGACCTGCTAAGGAACATATGATTGTTATTACGTGCTGTTATGTAAAACCATAGAATTCAAAGTGGGTGTACTTTCTTTTTCCCATGACTGTATATACATAAGACATACTGAAAGACATGGGGATAGGCTGAGAGGGGACCTAATGTTCCAATCTTCTAATCACCAGGTCAAATTAACATGCATGTATAAACGTTTCATTTATATATTTTGGATGGTAGGTCACAATAATAATACATGATGAAAGAGCAAACTGCCATAAGGTGTACATAGGTTTCATCTTAAAATTATCTTTACTATGTATATATTTTTTTGTGAATTACCAGTACATATAATTCCAGCATCTTCATGGTGCCCGCAGTTGTGGATCCCCCAACCAAGGCTGTAGCATGCAGAAAGGTAAGGTTCAGAACCATCACAATTCACATTATCCAGTAGTATCAATCCAGTACCATAACCAAAGTAAGCATTGCTCTTGTAATCTAAAACTTGACCACAGTGGATCTGTCTGCACACAACACTGGCATCGCTCATTCCCCAATCATCATCACATACTGTGCCCCAATTTCCCTTGTAGAAGATTTCTACTCTTCCTTGGCAGGAGTCTGCTCCATTTACCAATCTGATGCTACCATCTCCTAAAAAAAATAAAAATGATGTTGCTGGTTAAATAGTACACAAAGAGCTGTAATTCCAAATTATACATGCAATTTATAAGATCATACTACCAAAACTCCAACAGTAAAGAAACAGTTTTCCTTTTTAGTTTTATACGAGACTTATCCTATAACATTACAAGCCAAGTCTCGGGTTAAGTAAGACTAGTTCATCACAACATAAATTGTAATTGATTGCCTTCCAAGCACATAGATTTTAAGCTTGTTTGATGAGGGCTTTTTTACATCTAAATATCCACTTTTATTGATTATAAAGTGCAGGGGAATATGCAGGTGTCATAATAATCATAACAATCACGGTCCCCTGACTGAATATTTGAGATGGAAGAGGCCATTTTGTATTTTCATATAGTTGTATCAAGATATAATGGATTTTCTTGGACATTCTGATGGCTGAGATAAGATGTTCAATCAAGACTTCAACAGGTAAGTATAAAATACTTTTTTAACAGGTTCATTTTCAGTTGGTCAAGTATTTTCAATACTTGATTACATTCACTATTAAATATTTTTTGCATGGGGGAAGTAGGTAGGGTTATGTATAAGGGGTGACTAGAGCAGGGCTGTCCAACCTGCGGCCCCCCAGATGTTGCTGAACTACAATTCCCATGATTCCCTGGCTATCTGTTTCATTGAAAGAATCATGGGAGTTGTAGTTCAGCAACATCTGGGGGGCCGCAGGTTGGACAGGCCTGGACTAGAGGCTTTGGAAACTTAAGTCACAGAGTATGATAGTAAGAAATACTTTCAGGTCCTGGAGACTGGCTCCTTAACCCTTTAGGCGTTACTTCTTCAAGGAGAAAATATAGTGCCACCTAACTGAGCATCTCTTGGGCCTCTATGCATAAAATAGTTAGCGCCTTCTGCCAGTAAAGAGAAAAAGTAAGTTGGATTCCTAAACTGGGAAGCAACTTACTGTGTGTCCAGGGGCGACCAAATTAGGGGATAACCCTTACAGAAATGTATAAATAGAAAAGCAGACCTAGTGGGTCAGAGAGAATAGGGCGCCCCCTAGTGAATATCCATACATATATACAGGGAATAAAACGTAACTTTTAATAGTTGCTGTATAAAAATATGCCTATAGTAAGGACACAACAAAAAAAACAAACAAAAAAATAATAATAATAAACAGAAAAATGAAAAAATGGGAGGATGTAAATCAGTGTGAGAACGTGCTGGATGGGGATGAGTGACCTAAGGTAATAACCTAAAGGATACTATTTTGATAGTCCCCCCAACATCTATGCTGTGTCTCACACGTACACTGACACCTCTCTGTTATATAATGCGATTGTCCCTCCGTTTGATACCCACTGACAGTGTCCAAATAAAAACGGAATCTGATGGGGTGAAAAAAGTGGCAAACAGTAATCTGCCTGTAAAGGAACTGTAGCAAAAAAAAGAATAACACGAGAGATGAGTGTATCATATAATAGAGCCCTGATCTGGATGGTTATAATGTATCTAGAAACGATACAGCTGTTTGAGCACAGCCTCAGGGGGTACGGGAACGAATCCGGCGTGGAGAGAGCAGCCAATACCTGACATGCGGCGCTAGAAGAAGCTAACTAGCCGCCGTACAACGATGTCTTTGGAATTTGGAACACAAATTGCTCAACACACACCACTTGTCCCCTTGTCGCCACCCCTCTTTAAATCCCCTTATATCTCTTATGAAACCTGCTCCAAAATGCTAAGCTTACTAGCTAATCATCCATAGGACCAGTCTCGTAGCATATCCACCCTGACTGCCTGCCTGACACGTGTTTCGGCGCCACTACATGCGCCTTCTTCTGAGGCTAAACAAAAAATAAAAAATTAAAAAAAAAATTTTTCATTTTTTGTTTAGCCTCAGAAGAAGGCGCATGTAGTGTCGCCGAAACACGTGTCAGGCAGGCAGTCAGGGAGGATATGCTACGAGACTGGTCCTATGGATGATTAGCTAGTAAGCTTAGCATTTTGGAGCAGGTTTCATTAGAGATATAAGGGGATTTAAAGAGGGGTGGCGACAAGGGGACAAGTGGTGTGTGTTGAGCAATTTGTGTTCCAAATTCCAAAGACATCGTTGTACGGCGGCTAGTTAGCTTCTTCTAGGGCCGCATGTCAGGTATTGGCTGCTCTCTCCACGCCGGATTCGTTCCCGTACCCCCTGAGGCTGTGCTCAAACAGCTGTATTGTTTCTAGATACATTATAACCATCCAGATCAGGGCTCTATTATATGATACACTCATCTCTCGTGTTATTCTTTTTTTTGCTACAGTTCCTTTACAGGCAGATTACTGTTTGCCACTTTTTTCACCCCATCAGATTCCGTTTTTATTTGGACACTGTCAGTGGGTATCAAACGGAGGGACAATCGCATTATATAACAGAGAGGTGTCAGTGTACGTGTGAGACACAGCATAGATGTTGGGGGGACTATCAAAATAGTATCCTTTAGGTTATTACCTTAGGTCACTCATCCCCATCCAGCACGTTCTCACACCGATTTACATCCTCCCATTTTTTCATTTTCCTGTTTATTATTATTATTTTTTTGTTTGTTTTTTTGTTGTGTCCTTACTATAGGCATATTTTTATACAGCAACTATTAAAAGTTACGTTTTATTCCCTGTATATATGTATGGATATTCACTAGGGGGCGCCCTATTCTCTCTGACCCACTAGGTCTGCTTGCCTTCTGCCAGTAATCTAGACATCTATGGGCCTTACGTATATGAAGTTGTTAACATCTCTAGAGGCAAACAGAAGGTGAAGTGACTGGGTATCTCCTGGAATTCATTATAATATAGGGCTATGGTTAACTCCTTCAGGGGGCAGAAATAGGGCTAGGAGGTTGGTCATCTCTTGGTACTCTGTATATGAAGAGTTTTATGAACACCACAGTTTTAGACACTGTAGCAGATTGGTTTCTTCTTTTTACATGTTGGGGTCTTAGCTGGGGTACAGGCATGTATTTATAAATTTTATACATATCCTATATTGTTACATCAACAAACAAAAATACATATTTTACTTACTTAGGCCATTTTGTAAGGACGTTGAGGCAGCTTTTGTGGACTGCACCTTAGCAGCAGTTGTTGGTAAAAACTCTGCAAGAAGGAATTTAAACAAACACATACATGTATTTAGAAAAAAAAATTGTACCGTGTAGCATGCTACTTTCTATGACAGACTAAGGGCTCATTTGAAGTGTTTTGGGGAAGTGTTACTGACCAGCCATTACTCACTAAAATGGTTATCATAAAAGTGTAATAGGAGACGATAAGATCTAGCTACCAACTCCTTGCTAGTTGCATATTATATAGGCTGCTGCTACTTCTTCAAATTTAAAAAGAAAATCGAGGCAGCAAAGGTTCATGAACAGGAAAACAAGCACAATGGTCAGGAGATCCAGATATCGAGCAATCATAAAATGCCAAATGAGTGTGTAGTGAACACAGACAACTAAGCAAAGGAATAGGTGAAGATGAGGTTTAATAGGGTGCTGACTACAAGCCACACCTCCCATCCTATCGCCCTTCTCCTGTCTCCCAGTGGGCCTTCCTTATTGGCAGGCAGCCAATCACGGGTTAGCCTTGGCCACACCTACCTGACATGCCCCCAACCTAAGTGCCACCTCTGTAGAGTGTGTATCTTGGCATGATGCATGAGCCACATAATGGAGACTAACAGCAGTAGGGGAGGAAACATGGCCTTCCCAATTTTACCACCTGCCCTGAACCCCCAACAAGGAAGGAGCAATTCAATAGTCACACATTGTGGCTGATAATTATGTTTATAGCACGTTCAATTTAGAAGATAGTTTGCTAAATCAGCCAATTAATGTTGTCAAGGTTAGATGAAATTGACATTCATAACGAGTAAGTGTTAAATCCACAGTCAAGATGGGAGCAGTCTCTTGGCACCGGGAACAGCCATCCTTAAATAACATTATATTGGGAAGATGACCTCCAGGGACTAAGCAATTTAGCCACTAAAGCTTGCGTAGAATGTTCCTCTAATGTTTAGTTGCTGGTTTCATCTTGTCGATGCCCTGGCTGGAGAAAGCTACAGCCAAGAAAAGCACTTCCCTACTAACAGCAGGGCCTTTCTTACAGTTTGTACTGCTCTGGATAAGACACATTTGCATGTCTCTCACTTGTCCACATACACAGACAGCACAACACAACAAGTAGTGACACATATGTGATTTTTCACTCTCACACATAAAATTTACCTCACACATTTAGACACCAACACAATGAGCCATTCAGACACAAGTATAACTTACAACACATCAACCTGATTACAAACACACGCATACAATAACACAAACATTAACACACACTTGAACACAGATACACTAGTACACATAAATAGACACACTAACACATACAAAACATGCAAATATATACATACATTTTTATGTATGTATACACATTTTTATTATTCATCCCTCTCTTATTCTCCCATAGCTCACAAAAAGGGCTCGGGCTCCAGTTTGTGGGACCTGGAATCTAGTGTTGGAGGAGTAGGATAACATTCCCTTCTTCCCTCCCTTGGCATGTGACTGCGCATTAGGTAGGCAGTAGGTTCCAAGATATGAAATCACATCCTGAGAACTGCTTCTTGTTTCAATTAAACTATAAGTAATAATAGATTTGCAATACTTTTGATTAGGTGTGGAATCTCTTAGTCACACCCACTCAGCCCCACAAAGGGAATGGTCTGGAGTGAGTGCTCTGCTCACCTCAACCAAAGAACAGGATTGCTGATAAGCAATGGACGTTTAATGATTATGTGGTAAAAGGCATTAGTGAAATTACCTTAATATTACCCTAATAATTCTAATAAAGGGGAGTACCTAGTGTCCCCTCACCCAACCCCCACCCATGCTGTCAGGTGGGGGCCCTAATAACTATAGTGTCAACCCCCCCTGTCCTCCACCCATGGCGGTGGGTGGGGGCCCTAATTAATTATAAATTTGGGGGGGGGACATGCCAGTGGCTAGGGACATCCCCCCGTCATTATAGGTATTAGGTCAATGACTAAGTCTTGTAATGTTGGTGTGCCTTTAGGACTGTGTGGGAAAATACAGGACTTTAGTTTTTTTAGGCAAAAGTGGTAGATGTAGAAAATGATATTCAGTTCTGTAGAGCAGAAGTTTTTTTTTTTTAAGTTGTTATTTTTGCCAAAATTTTTCAAGACATTCCACAAGTCATCCTAACTTGCAGTTCTGTGAATAGTTTTAATCTAAAACTAGTGCATGTTAGCTTTATTCTATTCACAGTTTGTGTTAAATAAATAGTTGTTTTTAAATACATTTTAACCTAACTAAAATATGCTAATAGCTAAATAGTTAAATAGTTAATTAATTAGTTCTCCTATAATCATTTTCTATGAGAAACTGGAGCCAAACCTTTTTACCATTGCAGGTGACAGCAACATCCTCGTAGTGGTAACAGTTGTGTATTCCCCATCCAAGACTCCTGCATTGGCTCAGCGCAATTTCTTTCCCTTTGCAGTCAACATTGTCTAAAAAAATTGGTCCAGTTCCTTGGCCAAAAGAGAGTCGAAAAGGTACCGCAAAAGCATTGCCACAGCCCAACTGTCGGCAAACCACATTGGCATCAACAATGTCCCAATCATCATCACATACTGTTCCCCAAGTTCCATTATATAGAACTTCCACGCGTCCTTGGCAGCGGGTCTCTCCATTCACTAATCGAACCTCTGCAACTATAAAAACAGGAATGTAAAACTTTGGGCTAAATCCATTTCTTACATTTATCTTCACAAATATCTACCTCACTTGGAACATTCATCTTGACCTGCTTAACATTAACATTAAAGGAAATTATACAGGTCCCCCACCACCTGTGTTCCATAAATCACTGTGTTGTGATCAAGAAGGAATCGCCTCTCTCATCAGCAATGGTCCAATCCAATTCTCCTTATAGAGGAGCATTGGGTAACTGATGTGCATGTGCAGCAAATTGTCAGATTATTTTTGATATTTTGCCCCGCAATTATCCTATTCTCATAGGAAAGCATTGAATGTGATGTAACTAGCTTATACACCATTATTGATCACAACAAACAGTGTGAAGCTGTAGGGCACTATAGAAGGAAATCTCAGATTTATACAGAGAAACATACTTTGTTTTGATTGGAAGAAATAAAAATGATTTTACGAAACAATTGTTTTTGTTTTTTTATCTACGATGGCAAGATACCATTATGGGGACTAGGTTTGCACCAAGATATGCTCATGTATTTATGTCCTAATGGTTAAACCCAGTTTATATATGGAGGACCTATATTTGGCGCAAACTTGGTCCTCTATAAGCAGTATATTGACAATATATTTTCTGTTTGGAAGGAAGTAGTGAGAATTTTATTTTTTTTCCTTGATTTTTTTTAAGTTCAAATACGTGGGTTATTAAATTTACTTTTAATATTAGCACCCAAAACTTATTTTTTTAAATCATAAGATCTGTGTAAAAAAAATATGTTTTAAATATGCATTTGTTTTTCAAACAGGTTAATGTCAATAGTTAAATTGAGATCAACATTTACCATTACTCACCATGGCTTAAGAATATCCCTGAAGGACAACTGCCACGTATAAGAAGAAAGCTTACTGTGACAGAACCATGTGAATTACTTTTATTTTCCCTTCATTCGTCTGTTTGTTCGGCTATTTCCCTGTCCGTACAGCCCCCACATTTATTTCTTCATTTTATCGAACAACTGCCGAACGGCCGGCCACCCAGCATTGAAATGTGCTGCTTGTTAACCTCTTGGCCTCATCAGAACGTTGTGGTTAACCGCAGACACTTCCTAATTGTCGAATGCCAGCTGGGTGGTCGTCGTTCGTATGCCGACCACGAGGCGGTAGCCATCTTGGACGTACGAATGCCCAGCGGTGTTTGTCGACAATTTCATGGAACTAAAGACGGACACTATTTCTCACGAACACCGCTGAAGCCACCGACCTCCCTTCTTCTGTTCAACCAGCATACGAACGCCGGCCCGTTCGGTACTTTTCTGCACGAATGGACTTAACCCAGATAGCTATGCCATAGAGCCCATTCGTATAACGAAAGACTATGTGAAAGATTTTGGCTCCATGGAGATTGAACTGTATGTATGTGATCTGAGTGCCATTCGGTAATAAGATCTAAGCTATCTGGGGATGTGTTGAATGCCCATATTCTGTTCGGTAGTTTTTATATTATATATTTTTGTGTGTTTTCATCACCACGTGTAAAATGGAGTATTAGCCTCTATCCTTGGAGATAATTGAGTTACTTCCCAATTATCTCCAGGATAGAGAGGAGGGTTTACAATATGCCGGGAGTGTTTATCTCTACCATGCTCTGACCAGTTTTTCACCAGGTCCCCTAGAGGAGTGTCCACCTGGTGGAAGACCTGCATAAATACCGAGAAGGTAGCCCACATTAAACCAGATTCCTGCTGACCCTCAATACAGAGCTTTGTCTCGTACTTGGGGGGATTTATTCGGCTGTTTGGAGCATTCGTATGGTGTGGATGATTTGTATGATTTCTGTTTGGCTGTTTGGAGTGATTGGTAGCTGCCTTTGTATTCGGAAAGGGAACATCTTACACGGCTTTAACCCTTTTTATGCCCAAGGTGCCGTAACACTTACAGAGTACAGTGAGTTTTTACCACAAGCTGAACTTTTAGACATTCAGTTTTTACAGAAAGAATATAAAAAAAGAGTTCTTGCAAGAGGAACTTGATTTGGTTTTAAAAATGTCCAGACAATTACTTTTAGAATAAATGGAAAGATGAGGAAAATTATTTTTAAAAAGAATCTGAGATTCCAATCATTTTAAATTACTCTTGGAATATTGGATCAATGAGAAACATATTTTTCAAACACTGGCATATTTTGTTACAGGACTCAGATTTGAAAGATTTTGTATGGCAACAACCTGAATGTATTTTTAAAGGGGGAAAACACTTCAAACACAAATTGATCTTGAGATACCTTCCAAAACAAAGAGAAGCAAATTAGAATAATTTTATTAAACAGTTTTAAGGATACTAAAAAGGTTGTTTTTTTAGCTGTGGTTTATGTAATGCTTGTATTGGAACCAAAACATAGAAGACAACACCAAGCTTTAGATCCTTTGTTAATAAAAAAAAAACATTTAATATCAACTCCTTTATCACCTGTCATTCAGCCAATGTTATCTACCTCCTCACTTGCCCATGTGAGCACCAAAATGTGTGTAAAACACATATCTAGAAACAACCGAGCCCCGGAGTCTCATTCCCTCTCAGCCCTTCCATGTGTCTCATTCTTCCCCCTTAGCTCAACCATGTGTCTCTTTCCCCCCAGGCCCTTCACATGTCTCATTCCCCCCTCAGTCTCTCCAGGTGTCTCATCCCAGCCTGCCCCCTAGTCCCTCCATGTGTCTTATTTTCCCAGCCCTTCCATGTGTCATTCTCCCAGCCCCTCCTTGTTTCTCTTTACCCCTAGCCCCTCCATGTGTCTCTCCAACCCGCTCCATGTGTCTCAACACCCCTTAGCCCCTCCATGTGTCTCTCCCACATCTTCCCATGTGTTTCATTCCCCCAGGCCCTCCATATGTCTTATTCCCTCCCCAGCCCCTCCACGTGTCTCATTCTCCCTCTCAGTCCCTCCAGGTGACGCATCCCCCCATACCCTCCTTGTGTCTCATTTCCCTTCCCACTCCCCCATGTGTCTTTCCAATTTCCAGCCTTTTCATGTGTCTCTCCTATCCCTAACACCAGCCTCTCCATGTGTCTCTCCCCCGTCCCCCTTTCCCCTGTACCAGCTGACTCCATGGCAGAGCAGACCGCGGTACCATGTCTGACAGGAAGTAGTCTCTCAGTAAACACTTCCTGTTAGACCACAGTCCGCTTGGCCATGCTACTACAGAGACCAGCAAGAGGGGAATACTTTATTGTGTGCTCCCTTCCTACCGGTCACCCTGTCACTGTGCATCCCCTGCCGGTGTGACTGTGCACTGGCCCTGAAGTTACGCCAATGCACCAGTGATCGCAGGGGTTGACAGGCAGCCAGGCCCTCTGAAATGACGGTCCTTGTTGCAGCTGTGACCCCTGCAACCATGGTAGTTACACCAGTGGTAAAATATCTCGGACTTTCAAGAGCCATATTAGTGAGCACATAGTTAATATAAGAAGAGGCTACAAAAAGCACCGTGTCTACAATCACGTTTTTTAAAAACAACAATCAGACCCTGGAAAATTAAAGTGTGTGCTGTCACCTTTTTCTGTGTTTTGCAGTACAGCAGAAGCACCTCTAGTGGCTATCAGGAAGACATCCATTAGAGGTGTATTTAACCCTACAACTTCTGGAAAAAATGTATGGGACCACTGTACCTAGATCACTCTTTGATATAAACTGATATGCCCTAGCATCTTCATAATAAAGTACTTAGGTAGGGGAAAAACTAGTCATGCAATGTTTTTCATAAAACACAAACTAACAAAGCCTTCTGCAGAGCTAAAATGATACTTAGCAACAATATGCTTCACTCCACACTAACTTGGCATGACAACCGCAATAATTAGCTTTGTGGGATAACCGCAAGGCCAGGCAAAATAAAAATTTGCCAACCCCTCCCCCCATGTGACATCACAATGCCCCACCCATATGATCTGCCATATAAACTAACGCCAGTACTGCACACAGTGTGTGTTTACATTAAAAAGCCTGCATGGACAGGCTATAGACACCAGAACCACTTCATTAAGCTGCAGTGGTTCTGGGGACTACAGTGTCCCTTTAATGTGAGGTAAATTGGAAATTTGTGTCACTAATATTATACTAGATTGCCTACTTACAACCAGATGAGGATGATGATGGGCTCTGGCTGCAGTCTTGCTCCACTGGTCTGGTGTAGAACAGGCTCTCTGGAGGCTGTTTGTAACTGTGGTCACAAAAATCAATGTTCTCGGAGAACGGGAAGCAGTTCCATTTTACACAGTTCAAGGTCTGGACCCCTGGGCCTGATAGTGAGTATGTCCACCCATAAGTCCACCTACATGGTCCACCCATGAGTTCGCTCACAGGGAGTGGAGTGTGTAGGGGATGTGTTGTGTTATTGTAGAGGATCTAAAGTGTGTGCTTATGGAATGTAGTGTATAGGGATACCAGTTTGTGTAGGTGATGCAGTGTGTGTGTGTGTGTGTGTGTGTATGTGTGTAGTGAAAGCAGTATGTGTGTAAGGGATGTGTGTAAGAGATGTATTGCATGTTTTCTGGATGTGTGTAAGGGATGCATTGTGTGAATCTGTGTTTGTAAGTGTAAGGGATGCAAGTTGTATTTCTGTGTATGTAAGGGATGCAGTGTGTGTGTCTGTAAGGGGTGCGTTGAGTGTGCGTAAGATATGCATTGTGTTTGAGTGTGTTTTTCTGTGTGTGCAAGGGATGCATTGTGTGTTTCTGTATGTAAACATAGAAACATAGAATGTAACGGCAGATATGAACCATTCAGCCCATCTAGTCTGCCCAATTTTTTAAATACTTTCATTAGTCCCTGTCCTTATCTTATAGTTAGGACAGCCTTATGCATATCCCTTAGTGGTCTCTCCTCACCCCCCCTCCAATAGTGGTCTCTTCTCCCCCACCTTCCTTAGTGGTCTCTCCTCACTCCACCTCTCCCATAGTGGACTCTCCTCCAACCCCCCTTCCTCCAATAGTGGTCTCTCCCACCCCCCACCCCCCTATTGTCCTCAACTCCCTCCCCGTGTAGCATGGCCGAGCTCCAGTCCGGTCCGCGGTACAGCAGCTTCTGTTTCCTGTACCCGGCTGAACTGTCAGTATGGCCAGGTAGAGGAAACAGATGCTGTACTGCGGTCCGGAGCGGAGCTCAGCCACGCTACACTGAGGGACTGACAGGATGGAGCGCTGGGCGCTTTCCTCCTGCCGATCCCTCATATCTTGTGCCTCCAGACCGGTGGTCACTAATGGAAGCGCCATCCCGGGCAGTGCTGCAGCCGCCTGGGGCTCTCTATAGTCGCCTATAGGATGCACCGGCACTGGATAACCGCAATAAAATTAGCTTTGTGGGATAGCTTCACCTCTAGTGGCTGTCTACTAGACAGCCACTAGAAGGACTTCCGGGTCATTAGATGACTTTTGGTCGCCCGACGGTGGACATCCTCATGCATGAGGACACCTAGCGTCACCCAAAACTAATGCAAGCATCCTAATGCAAATTTGATTTTCAAAAATCTGTGCATGGATAGCAGTCTGACACATATGAATTACAACTCATCACAAATCTCTTTCTTTATATAACCTCATCAGAATAGTTTAATGGATTTGGAAAGATTAGGTGAGAATTATATCATTTGTAAGGATTAGTGAGTAACCCAGAGAAAGAAGACATGTTACAACAATTAATATTTTTCATGTAAATCCACAAATTTAACATCAGTCACAGATTTAAGTCCTCTTAAGAACGTAAAGAACTGTACAAGTTAAGGCATTAATTTATCAAGTTTATTTTGCTTGCTGTAGTTTTTATTTTTCTATTTTATTGTGCGTTATGAACTACTCCAATGCAAATAAGTGTTTAAAGCAGGACCATATAATATATACATATAGATTTTTTTTTTTACTATGCGTCCTCTTTTCCCTCTGTTGGATACCTTTTCTCTCTTGATAAATGTATTAAAAATATACAGTTGTGCTCAAAAGTTTGCATACCCTGGAACCCTAGTGAAATTTTGGAATTGATTTTGAAAATATGACTGATAATGCAAAAAAAAATTATTTTATTGAAGGATAGTAATCATATGAAGCCATTTATTATCACATAGTTGTTTAGCTCATTTTTAAATCATAATGATAACAGAAATCACCCAAATGGCCCTGATCAAAAGTTTACATAACTTTGAATGTTTGGCCTTGTTACAGACACACAAGGTGACACACACAGGTTAAATGGCAATTTAAGGTTAATTTCCCACACCTGTGGCTTTTTAAATAGCAATTAGTGTCTGTGTATAAATAGTCAATGAGTTTGTTAGCTCACACATGGATGCACTGAGCAGGTTAAATAAAGAACCATGGTGAGCAGAAAAGAACTGTCAAAAGACCTGCGTAACAAGGTAATGGAACCTTGTAAATATGGAAAAGGATATAAAAATGTATCCAAAGCCTTGAAAATGCCAGTCAGTACTTGTGACCAGACCAATCTCGCCACTGTGCATTGGAGGAGCCTGGTTGCCCACCTACTGCCTTTAGACTATGGCCCCATGTTGAAACACTTGATTTTCCCCTGCTAAGACACGAAAGCCGGGTCATTCCGTGCTTGCCCTGTTTGAGCGGTGATACCCCAGATAGCTATGCCATGGAGCCCATTCGTATAATGAAAGACTATGGGAAAGACTTTGGCTCCATGGCAATTGAACTGTATGTGTGTTATCTGAGTGCCATTCAGTAATAATGTGCGCTCAGATTTCAGCTATCTGGGGATATGTTGAATGTACCTGTTTTATGCAATGGCTGCACAGTTATATATTTTTATGTATTTTATTGTCTTTTGCTGCCATGTGTTCAATTGAGTTTTGCCTCTGTCCTTGGAGATAATTGGATTACTTCCCAATTATCTCCAGGATAGAAGACTCTGTGGAACTGGTTTTGGGCAGAAAAGCCATGCTTCATTTGGTCACAAAGGACTACGATCTATCTTTTGAACCACTGGACCAATTGTATGATTTTGACGTATGTTTGTATTTGTAGTATACTGATTCTGAAAATGTAATTTTTATGTGAATGCGATACATACTTTTAAAGTTATGAATAATGTAGAAACACTGTATTTCTCTGCCTGTGATAATTACATTACCCATTGTGTAAGGTAACTGTATCACAGGCAGAGGGGAGTATTTTGTGTGGGAGTGTCTGAGTGTATTGTATGTGTTTATCAGGGGTCAAGTCCTGGGGAAAAAAGTGTGGGAACTCACCCAAGATTCCTGCACTGCGCTATGTGTGCTGGATGATGTATGTGTGTGTGTGCTGGATGATGTGTGTGTGTGAGTGCTGGATGATGTGTGTGTGTGTGTGTGTGTGTGTGTGTGCTGGATGATGTGTGTGTGTGCTGGATTGTGTGTGTGTGTGTGCTGGATTGTGTGTGTGTGTGGTGGATTGTGTGTGTGTGCTGGATTGTGTGTGTGTGTGTGCTGGATTGTGTGTGTGTGTGTGTGTGTGTGTGCTGGATGATAGGTGTGTGTGTGTGTGTGTGTGCTGGATGATATGTGTGTGTGTGTGTGTGCGTGCTGGATGATGGGGGAAGCATTTGTTTCTTAAACTTCATGTGTTTAGTTTTTATTTTTTTGTTTTATTCCCCCCTCCCTGCTTCTTACCTTGTCAGGGAGGGGGGAGATCGCCTGGTGGTCCGGTGGAGGGAAGCAACCGCTGCACACAGGGGCCTTCATACGCTGTGTTCCTCTCCAGCACTAACTCTCGCGAGACTCGCCTGTGCGGAGCGTTGCCATGGTAACCCGTGGCAACGCTCTTACAGCCGCGGGTCTCGCAAGAGTTAGTGCTGGAGAGGAACACAGCGTGTGAAGGCCCCTGTGTGCAGGTAGCAGGGCAAGTCCTGCAGGACTGGGAACGGGACCGGCGTTCCTGCTTTGGAAAAAGTGCAGGAACACCGTCCCATGCTTTCCTGCAGGACTCGAGCCCTGGTGTTTATTGGTTGTTTTCCAAAACCCTGTGGGTGGTACTAATGTGTATATAAGAACAGTAAACCCACAGCTCTGTCTGTTCCTGCTTGACCCTCAAAACAGAGCCTTGTCTCGTTCTTGGGGGGATTTATTGTATGCTGTTCCAGTTCGACTGCTAGGAGTTTAAACCTATTCGTAAGGTTTTTCCTATTCGGCTGTTTACAGCATTCGTATGTTTGAGAGCATTCGTATGCTTCTCCGGTTCGGTGGATTGGTGTCTACAGTAGCTGTGCCTGTGTCTCTGGAAGGGGAAGATCTACTAAACGGCTTTTAACCCCCTTTTATGCCTGGGGGTGCCGTTACAGTACTATTCAATCACTTATTAAGAAGTGGAAAATTAAGGGATCTCTTGGTATCAAGCCAAAGTCAGGTAGATCAAGAAAGATTTCAGTCTGTGTGTGTGTTCAGCAGTCTGTGTGTGTGTATTTAGCAGTCGTTGTGTAGGTATTCAGCAGTCTGTGTGTGTGTGTGTGTGTGTGTATATTCAGCAGTCTGTGTGTGTGTGTGTGTGTGCGCGTATGTATTCAGCAGTTTATGTGTGTGTGTATAAATTCAGCAGTTTGTGTGTGAATGCATTCAGCAGTCTTCGTGTGTATTCAGCAGTATGTGTATTCAGCAGTCTCTGCATATTTGGCAGTTTGTGTCTGTATTCAGCAGTCTCTGCATATTTAGCAGTCTGTGTGTGTGCTCAGCAGTCTGTGTGTGTGTACTTGGCAGTCTGTCTGTGTATGTGTATTCAGCAGTCTACATATGTGTGTGTATTTGGCAGTCTGCGTGTGTGTTTGTATATACACATTTAGATGACACATTGCTATACACACACATACACTCATCCAGACAGTATATACACACACTGCCTCACATACACAATACTATACACACAGTCAAACAAAGTACAAACATTGTAAGTATTTTATTAGTGATTTAGGGAATTTTCTGCTTCCAAATGTTCTCGTTGTTTTATGTACGTCGTGTGCTGTGATGTCACGCATGTATAATTAATTATACAAATTAGCAAGGCCGGTATTTTTTTCCAAAAAAGATGGCAACCCTATCCCCACTGTGAAGCATGGTGTTGGCTCACTGGTGTTTTGGGGTAGTGTGAGCTCTAAAGGCGTGAGGAATCTTGTGAAAATTGATGGCAAGAGGAATGCAGCATGTTATCAGAAAATACTGGCAGACAATTTGCACTCTTGCGCATTGGAACGCTCTTGGACTTTTCAGCATGACAATGACCATAAGCATAAAGCCATGTTTACCCTCCAGTGGTTACAGCAGAAAAAGGTAAAGGTTCTGGAGTGGCCATCACAGTCTCCTGAACTTAAAATCATCAAGCCACTCTGGGGAGATCTCAAACGTGCGGTTCATGCAAGACGACCATGCACGAAGACTTTGCATGACCTGGAGGCAATTTGCCAAAACAAATAGGCAGCTATACCACCTGCAATAATTAGAGGCCTAATAGACAACTAATACAAAAGACTGCACACTGTCATTGATGCTAAAGGGGGCAATACACTGTATTAAGAACTAAGGGTATGCAGACTTTTGAACAGGGGTGATTTCATTCTTTTCTTTGTTGCTATGTTTTGTTTTATGATTGTGCCATTCTGTTATAACCTACAGTTAACTATGAATCCCATAAGAAATAAAACAAATGTGTTTTGCTTGTTTACCCGGTTTACTGTGCACATAATATTTATACATTTTTTTCCATTGATGATTGTAACGGAGCTCCGTGTACTCCGACCGAGTACCCTCCGTTGATGGATGCTCCTAGCACTTACAGAGGACTCCAAGCACTGCAGACGACACCACAACCACCGCACGCTCCACAACCGCCATAGCTTAACTGGAGCCGCGCCGTCTTCCTTCCACCCTGGAATGAACCTCCAGCATTCAGGACCGTGTGGGGAAGACCTCTCCTCCAGGAGAGCGTAACAGGAACAAGCTCTTAAAAGAGCTAAGTGATTAAGCTCAGGGGAATATGCAGAGCATAGCAATCCCCAGTGTGATACAGCAATTCCCTCCAATAACGAGACGAGGCTACCAGGGCCGGACTGGGAATTAAAAGCAGCCCTGGAAAAAAATATTTACCAGCCCCATAATGCGTCGCGCCAGCATAGTGTGCAGATACAGAGTTAGAAAAGAGAACTTAAAATTAAAAACTATTACTCCAACGTAAAGAAAAGCACTCATAGGCTTCAAAATAAACAAAAGTGCTGATTTATTTTAAGCAGACGTGCATGTAATCAATGTTTCAGTCCAACTACCTTGACATATTAAGGAAAGCTTGGTAATGGGACTGAAATAGTGAATGTATGTACGGCACAACTGTAAAAAATTGACGTTATCTTATTTATATTGAAGTCCTGTGGGTGCGCGCTTCACTTTAAATATGTTATTGTAAATATAAAAGGCATAATTATATATATATATATATATATATATATATATATATATATATATATATATATATATATATATGTGTGTGTGTATATGTATATATGTATGTGTATATATGTATGCATGTATGTATATATATATCTATATATGTATGTATATATATGTATATAACTAATACACACATTAATATACATGTCATATACCATTGGAGGATCCAGAGCCTAATCCTGGGAGGGGAAAAAATCCATGTACAATAACCAGTACTGCTCTGTGTAGTGGTTATGGTGCAAGGAGTGCCGGGACCCCTTCACAGAGTAAGAAGTCAACCCGTTTAAAACCCCTTAAGGACACATGACATGTGTGACATGTCATGATTCCATTTTATTCCAGAAGTTTGGTCCTTAAGGGGTTAAGAACAGTTTGACAACTTACCTGGGGTCTGCTGGGATATGGGGCTGTAGTAGGGTATAGGAGCAGTGGTGCAATGTGTGAGGGGTGCAGTGTGTGTGTGAAAGGTTCAGTGTATGTGTGTGTGGGGGGGTGTAGTGTGTGAATGCGTAGGGTGTGAAATGTGTAGGGGGGGAAATGTGTGTATGGGGTGGGCTGTGAATGTGTGTGTGGGGGGCTGTGAATGTGTGTGGGGGCAATGTGTGCATGTGTATGGTGTGTGTGTGTGGGGGTAGTGTGTCTATGGGGCTAGAGTTCACTTTCAACACTGCGACCACCAGGGGGGAGCCTCGTGGGAGGGGGGGAGGAGTCTCCCCTCTCCTTCCCAGTCTCTCTCTTCCCCCTCTGCCTTTCTCCCCCTCCCCTTGTGTGTGTCTCTTCTTTCTCACTCTGTTTCTCTCTTCCCCCTCCCCTTGTGTGTCTCTCTCCTTTCTCCCTGTCTCTCTCTTCCCCTCTGTCTCCCCCCCTTTCCCTGTGTCTCTCTCTCCTCCACATCTCTCTTCCCCTCTGTCTCTTTCTCCTCCCTTTCCCTGTGTCTCTCTCCCCCACATCTCTCTTCCCCTCTGTCTCTCCCCCCCCCCCTTTCCCTCTCTCCCCCACATATCTCTTCCCCTCTGTCTCTTTCCCCCACACATCTCTTCCCATCTGTCTCTCTCCCCCACATATCTCTTCCCCTCTGTCTCTCTCCCCCCTTTCCATGTGTGTCTCTCTCTCTCTCCCCCACATATCTCTTCCCCTGTCTCTCTATTCTCCCCCCTCTGCCTCTTTCTCCCTCCTTTCCCTGTGGCACTCTCCCCCCCCTCTGTCTCTCTATTCTCCCCCATCTGTCTCTCTATTCTCCCTCCTTTTCCTGTGGCACTCTCCCTCCCCCTCTGTCTCTTTCTTGCACCCCCCTCTGTCTCTTTCTTGCCCCCCCATTCTCCCTCCCCTTCTGTCTCTTTCTTGCCCCCCCCATTCTCCCTCCCCTTCTGTCTCTTTCTTGCCCCCCCATTCTCCCTCCCCTTCTGTCTCTTTCTTTCACCCCCCCATTCTCCCTCCCCTTCTGTCTCTTTCTTGCCCCCCCATTCTCCCTCCCCTTCTGTCTATTTCTTGCACCCCCTCATTCTCCCTCCCCTTCTGTCTCTTTCTTGCACCCCCCCCAATTCTCCCTCCCCCTCTGTCTCTTTCTTGCCCCCCCACCCCCCTACCTGAGAGGAGTCAGGGGGGGCAGCGCGTTCCACGCTACAGCCTCGCCGGTCCGGTGGCATTTCTAATGCTGGGGGCTGAAGGAGGAGGGAGGAGCATGTCTCTGTACCATGCTCCCTCGCGGTTCCTGTGCTGTGAATTGTGGGAACCGCGAAGGAGCATGGTACAGAGACATGCTCCTCCCTCCTCCTTCAGGCTCAGCCCCCAGCATTAGAAATGCCGCCGGACCGGCGAGGCTGCCACCCGGTCCGGCGGCTCCAGCGTGGAATGCGGCCGCCGGCCGGCCGGCCGGCCCCCTCAGAGTATGTGCCACCGGACCGGCCACCCGGTGGCACATACATTGCCAGAGCAGCCCCCAGGTGCCGCGGCCCACCGGTAAATTTCCCGGTATCCCGGTGGGCCAGTCCGGCCCTGGAGGCTACGTTTTGAAGGGTCAAGAAGAACTGAGGACTGGGACACCCAGCCTGCTTTTTATTACAAAAAGGTACACACAGGACACTCCCAGGGGGAGGATGAAATTAACCAATCACATACATGGTACCACCCCCACGTCTCCTCCCCTCAGATAAACATATAACATAATTATAGCATACAGTAAAAATACAGTTTTCACACATACACTGTAACTTTAAAACTATACATTCAATCTTACATATTCAGACTCAGCATACATCAAACATAAACACTTCAAAAAATCAGCCAAATCCCTCCAGTGGATCAAAAGTTAGCTGGAGGTCCCTTTATGACCGACCGCAAGCACAATTTCCTGCCCAAAACAGTTCCATAGATTTGGGCTGTGCGGTCGGTCAATTTCATGCCGAAAAACGACTAAGTCCCATTTCGAACGGGACTTAGTCTCTGGAGCTGAAAAACAAAGTGTAGGAGAAGGTAAGGGTCAGCGGTGTTCGGTAAAATGTGTAGCCGATTTCAGTTCCACAGAATCTTTAGCATACACCGCTGACCGTGTTCGACTGAACAAAGATGGCCGCCGCCACGTGCAATTAACCTGCAGTAACCTCACAGCCTGGGAGGTAAATTGCCTGCACACTTTAACTTCTGGGTGGTCCGCCTGTGTGGTACTTGGTTCAGTAAGCCCTATTTACTGAACCAAGTGGGAGAGAGCCAGGGGCAAGTTATTTTACAGGTCTGGGGACATAGTCTTAAAGGGGTATTGTTCAGCAAAGTCACAACATGTCCCCAGACGGTTCTTAAAGGGCCATACACACCCAATAAAAGTTAATAAGTTTTCAGGGGCACAATCTTCCAGGGGCCATAGTCATGAGGAAGGAGGCTGGCAAATAGGCTTCTCCACAATCCAGGAAAGCAGGGCAATTTTCCATTTAAAGGGCCAGTTACAAATAGCGATTTGTAACACATCTCCCCTTTGGGGGGAAGACTAACCAGGCACCTGACCTTCTGTCGGTCAGTGCCTCCTTTAGTCGATCCACCAACCCACAATAACCAAATGCCAGAGTAGCCCACCCACAACAAACAGGTACAAGGGTGACCCACCCACAAGACACAATTACTGCACCTAGGTATTTTGCTGTGGTGATGTGGTAACATGCTGTGGGGACTTGCGGGAGGGCAGAGGCCGACTGCACTCTGCCCAGCTGCCAGCTCTTCTGCTGGGATAGCCTGCAGGACATCAGGATCCGGACCAGGGACAAAGGTAGGGCAGAGGCCAACTGCACTCTGCCCAGCTGCCAGCTCTTCTGCTGGGGTGCTGGTAACGTAGTCTGGCTCAGTAGCCAGGGAAACATAGGAGTCAGTGAGGGTTAATGTCGCCTCTGTTAACCCTGGTGCCACGCTAGGAGTTAGCTGGGGAGGGGAATTTGTACTTACCCCCTCCTCCTGTTGTCCCGGTGAGGGTAGTTGGGGATCTGGACAGGTTGTCCAGCATCCCTGTAGGTCAGGCACAGAGACCACGGTCCCATCTGCGCCATCTGGGAGATTGGTGTCTCCCCTTGTTAGGGTAAGCTGCCGCTGGGGAGAGGGGGTTCTGTGCTCCTCTCCCTGAAACACAGGCTGCCGCTGGAGAGGGAGACCGCCTGTCTCCACTCCTGTAACATTATCCTGCTGATGGAGAGAGGGACCAACTGTCTCTGCTCTCTGTAGGACACACTGCTGCTGGGGGGGAAGGATGACACCTTTGGCCCCCTGTAACTCACACTGCCGCTGGGGGGGAAGGGCGACACCTTCGGCCCCCTGTAACTCACACTGCCGCTTGGGAGGAAGGACGACACCTTCAGCTCCCTGGGGTACACACTACCGCTGGGGAGGAAGAACGACACCTTCAGCTTCCTGTAACACATACTACTTGAGACTGGGTGTCCATATCCTCAACTTCCACAGTAGTCGCTCAAATGCCATTGCCGCACAGTTCTCAGCACTCAACTGGCACATTACTTTGGAGACCACCTCGTTTGTAAGGTCTGGGCCATAGCAGACCAACCGCCTCTTTACCTCATCAATGTAATCGTCACCCTCGTAGCAACGTATCATTTTGAGGTGCTCTTCGCAGGGCTCTATCCATGCCTGCTCCATGCTGCCGCAGATAGGGACGCTGCGCAATGGCTAGCGTTGCCCTCAATTGTAACTCCAAACGTTACCAGTGTCTCTGAGCTGCTTCTCCTCGCACTAGGACGCCATCCCACCGCTGCCACCAATGTAACGGAGCTCCGTGCACTCCGACCGAGTACCCTCCGTTGATGGATGCTCCTAGCGCTTACAGAGGACTCCAAGCACTGCAGACAACACCACAACCACCGCAAAATCCACAACCGCCGTAGCTTAACTGGAGCCGCGCCGTCTTCCTTCCACCCTGGATCGGCTTCTGTCCTCCAGGACCGTGTGGGGAAGACCTCTCCTCCAGGAGAGCGTATCCGGAACAAGCTCTTAAAAGAGCTAAGTGATTAAGCTCAGGGGAATATGCAGAGCATAGCAATCCCGAGTGTGATACAGCAATTCCCTCCAATAACGAGACAAGGCTACGTTTTGAAGGGTCAAGAAGAACTGAGGACTGGAACACCCAGCCTGCTTTTTATTACAAAAAGATACACACAGGACACACCCAGGGGGAGGTTAAAATTAGCCAATCACATACATGGTTCAACCCACACATCCCCTCCCCTCATATAAACATATAACATAATTATAGCATACAGTAAAAATACAGTTTTGACACATACACTGTAGCTTTAAAACTATACATTCAATCTCCATAAATTACATATTTTAACTCAGCACACATCAAACATAAACACTTCCAAAAATCAGCCAAATCCCTCCAGTGGATCAAAAGTTAGCCGGAGGTCCCTTTATGACCGACCGCAAGCACAATTTCCTGCCCAAAACAGTTCCAGAGATTTGGGCTGTGCGGTCGGTCAATTTCATGCCGAAAAACGACTAAGTCCCATTTCGAACGGGACTTAGTCTCTGGAGCTGAAAAACAAAGTGTAGGAGAAGGTAAGGGTCAGCGGTGTTCGGTAAAATGTGTAGCCGATTTCAGTTCCACAGAATCTTTAGCATACACCGCTGACCGCGTTCGACTGAACAAAGATGGCCGCCGCCACGTGCAATTAACCTGCAGTAACCTCACAGCCTGGGAGGTAAATTGCCTGCACACTTTAACTTCTGGGTGGTCCGCCTGTGTGGTACTTGGTTCAGTAAGCCCTATTTACTGAACCAAGTGGGAGAGAGCCAGGGGCAAGTTATTTTACAGGTCTGGGGACATAGTCTTAAAGGGGTATTGTTCAGCAAAGTCACAACATGTCCCCAGACGGTTCTTAAAGGGCCATACACACCCAATAAAAGTTAATAAGTTTTCAGGGGCACAATCTTCCAGGGGCCATAGTCATGAGGGAGGAGGCTGGCAAATAGGCTTCTCCACAATCCAGGGAAGCAGGGCAATTTTCCATTTAAAGGGCCAGTTACAAATAGCGATTTGTAACAATGATACTCAGTCAATGCAAACAGCAACATGGATAACTTTTGGACTACCCAAACTATTTTTTTTCTTTTTTTTTGACAAAGTGATTCGGCCGAATCAATTTTTTCTGCCATTCACAAGTCTAATAATGATAATAATCCAAAATAATGATAATACACATGATATAACAAGCTTCATTTTCAACAGTTACTATGTATACAATTCAGTAAAAACATCTTTTCTTTATAGTAGAGCATAACCAAGCCACAGTCAACTAAAGTAACAAAGTTCAATATCACAGCTGACTTTATATAAAGAACCCAGACATTTCATGAAACATGCAAACATTGAAAATGTGGCTTTTTTTTACAAAATGGAATTTTGAAAACGTACAGAAAAGAACTGAATAAATAGAGCTTGTGTGATAATGAAACATAATCTTACCTGCCTCTTCTTCTCTGATAACCACAGATATAAGGTCTAGAAACAAGGGACAAAGAATCACAACTATTAAATATTGTAAGCAGTTTGAACAGGTCTTAATTTGCAGCATATCTATTTTTATTCTACAATCTACTTACTAACAATATACCTGTGTTCATATCTACCTATCCACCCACCTCTCTGTCTTTGTAAGTTTGTCTATTAAGTCCATATCAGTGCATAGATGCTCTAAATGAGAAACAATGAAAGTCGAGCACGGCAGAGTGTTTTTTAAGTTCTGCTAGTCTACTGAACATTTTGTTACACACATATTCATTTTTATAATAGCTATTGAAGTGCTCCCTCCTATCTGCTTTATGCATATGAATAAATATATTTAACTATGAAATACATTTGAATAAATAAGTTATTGAAGATTGAGTGTACTTAACAACCACAAAAAAAACATTTTTTTACTACAGCTTATAGTCGGTGTCTCTAAATCTCAAACACAGACTATTATATTTCACAAGTACTTGAAACACGTTGTAGAGCTTTATGGACAGGTTTGTATTAATTGATTGGATTACTTTAATTGGCTTTCCATGACATCCTCATTACTTTATTTCATTTTTTTTTTTTTTTGGTATGGCACAGGGTGCATAGAATGCAAAGTAGGCCCTAAAGACAGTGGAAATTGGTGGAAAGTTGTAAAAGAAGGACAATCACTATCGAAACCATTGTACGCAGCAGGAACATTTCATTATTGACTCTACCACTTTTACATCTCTGCAGCACTTTTCAGAACACAACTGTTTGATAAATCTTCCCCCAGAGAATTTTAAGGTAAAAACATTGATTGCATTTTCTAAATAGCAAGGTAAGGTCCAACATCCAAGTAAATGAATGATTTAGTTAATAATTTAAAATCACCTGATGGGTTGAATAAAATGAGAATGACAACAGTCGACAGAATGCAGGCAGTCAACATCCAGAGAAGTGATCTCAGATATCTAATCTCAAACAAAGAACGAAGGCTTATTAACATTTCGGCCGCCAAATTGTGAAACCAATGGTAGTATGTCCCCCAGATTCCGGGAGAACACACCGCACCTGAAAATTAGCAGATGAGAAATTGTCATGGCTACTCTATGCAACTTAATAAGTATATGTCACAAATATGTAGACAAGAAGGACATGTTATCGGACCTTAGAAAGGCCGGGTTTAACGTAAATATGAGAGAAAGGATAACTGTAAAACAAGCCAAAATCAGGATACCAGAAATACGAAAATACGATATATGACTAACCAAGTCAGGATTTGAGAAGTCAGAAGAGTCTGTGAACAAGTCATTATCGAACAACCAGAAAATCAGGGAACAATATAACACACCAAGAGGAGCCCAAAAAATGGGCAATGACAAATGGAGCTATATGGTTTACACTAATTGGTCCATGTCACCCCTGCGACTCCAAAAAGTGGGGGAATGGGGTTGCAGGGATGACGTGGCACTGGCAGAATAGGAAATGACTTGAGAAGTAATATAAATAAGTATGAATAGAGGGACATGCAGTGTATAAGTATGCTTCATAGCATTAGCCTCCCGATTGGTGCATTTGGTGCGTTCAGGAAAGCTGAAGATAACCAGGAGGCGGTACTTCTTGACACAGCAACTCGCTCATTAAGGCCAGAGCAGTGCATTGATAGAGGAGGTAATGGAACAGATATGAACAATAATTCTGTTCTGTTTTGTTTTTGTTCTTTTTAAATAATCTCTTCTCTTAAGTCTAGTTTGAAGTATATCTCTAGAGACTTTTCTCTGCATTATATATTCAATTATGACTTTTTCTGTATCTTGAAAAATGCTTTACTCAGTACAAGGTGGACTTACCTCAGAGAGTTTTTTGTGGTCCTAAAGGCATTTATTCTGTGTTGCTCCCTTAACAGGCACATTTACAACATTGTGGAATTTGCATTTAATCTGAATAATACCTATGAAAACAGAGAAATTAATACCTATGAAAACAGAGAAATATCATAGAAAACCAAATACAGAATAAGGATTATTACAGTAGATGATGATCTATATGTTGGTCTAAAAGTAGAAGGTAGAAAGACATCCAGTTGTAGCAAAGTTTTGAATGAAAAGAAGCCTGGCATGTGCTTTTCATCAGACCAGGGCTCGAGTCCTGCAGGAACGCGTGGGAACGGCATTCCTGCACTTTTTTTAGTGCAGTAACGCCGTTCCCGTTTATGGTCCTGCAGGCACTCGGGGGGCGGCAAAAAATGCCGCCCCCAAATGTCCCCATGTTCCCCCTGTCATGGGGGGCCCAAGAGAAGGACCCCCCCGGCTGGCTCTTGTCTTGCTGTCAGACGCGGCGAGGGAGCTGTGTTCTCTCTGCTCCCTCTCGCCGCGCGCCGTTTGCTGATGCTGGGAGCCGGAATATGACGTCATTTCCGGCTCCCGGCATCAGCAGACAGCCCGCGCGGTGAGAGGGAGCAGAGAGAACACAGCTCCCTCGCCGCGTCTGACAGCAAGACAAGAGCCGGCTGCACTGAAGCCCCACTGGACCCCAGGGACAGGTCCACGCCAGCCCTCCAGGTAGGGAGGCTGGGTGGACATTTTTAAATTAAAAAAAAATATATACAAATAATTTTTGTGTATGTGAGTGTGTGTGTCTGTGAGTGTATGTGTGTGTGTCTGTGAGTGTGTGTGTCTGTGAGTGTGTGTATGTGTCTGTGAGTGTGTGTATGTGTCTGTGAGTGTATGTGTGTGTCTGTGAGTGTATGTGTGTGTCTGTGAGTGTATGTGTGTGTCTGGGAGTGTGTGTGTCGTGAGTGTGTGTATGTGTCTGTGTATGTGTCTGTGTCTGTGTGTATGTCTGTGAGTGTGTGTGTCTGTGAGTGTATGTGTGTGTGTCTGTGAGTGTGTGTGTGTGTGTGTGTGTGTGTATGTGTATGTGTATGTGTCTGAGTGTGTGTATGTGTCTGTCTATGAGTGTATGTGTGTGTGTCTGTGAGTGTATGTGTGTGTCTGGGAGTGTGTATGTGTCTGGGAGTGTGTCTGTGAGTGTGTGTGTCTGTGAGTGTATGTGTGTGTGTCTGTGAGTGTGTGTGTGTGTGTGTGTGTGTGTATGTGTATGTGTCTGAGTGTGTGTATGTGTCTGTCTATGAGTGTATGTGTGTGTGTCTGTGAGTGTATGTGTGTGTCTGGGAGTGTGTATGTGTCTGGGAGTGTGTGTCTGTGTATGTGTCTATGTGTATGTGTGTATGTCTGTGAGTGTGTGTGTGTGTATGTGTCTGTGAGTGTATGTGTGTATGTCTGTGAGTGTGTGTGTATGTGTCTTTGAGTGTATGTGTGTGTGCGTCTGTGAGTGGATGTGTGTGTGAGTGTGTATGTGTCTGGTAGTGTGTGTGTCTGTGAGTGGATGTGTGTGTGTGTATGTGTCTGTGAGTGTATGTGTGTGTGTCTGGGAGTGTGTGTGTGTGTGTGTATGTGTCTGGGAGTGTGTGTGTGTGTGTGTGTCTGTGAGTGTATGTGTCTGGGAGTGTGTGTCTGTGAGTGTGTGTGTGTGTGTGTATGTGTCTGGGAGTGTGTGTATGTGAGTGTGTGTATGTGTATGTGAGTGTGTGTATGTGTATGTATGTATGTTTGTGTGTGTGTACGTGTGTGTCTGTGAGTATGTGTGTCTGTATGTGAGTCTGTGTGTGTGTCTGTGAGTGTGTGTACGTGTTTATATATTCATGCAAGTTTTTTTTTTTCTGGTGGTGGGGTGAGGGTGGAACTCGAGTGAGTTCCCACACTTTATTCCCCAGGACTTGACCCCTGCATCAGACAGTATCTGCTAGCAAAGTCAAAGGTCACCACTCTCCAGGGCATGCCTAGCTGCCAGACATGCAAAGTGAAAAGGAAGATTACAACATTCACATTAAAATATTTTTTCCATTAATGCAAACACATTATAAAAAGATATCTTTTGAGTACAGAACAGCAACTAGAAGGACGAGGGTTTGGGGCATTGCAAAGTTCCCAACGTCTATATAAAGACTTTGCTTCCCAAACTCTTAAAGGAACACTATAGAAATAGGAACACAAACGTTTATTTCTATCGCTATAGTGCCTTGCTAAATGTTTTGATCCCGGACTCCACTTGTAAGGAGGTAAAATGCACTTTGATTTACCTGTTCTTCCACCGGGCACCAGTCTCTGCATTTATGTCCTACCTCCTTGGCTGAGATCATTGAGATTGATGATCTCAGCCAATTCAAAGCTTTCCCATTGGAATTAATTTGGAGGCTAGTGCTCAAGCATGGCAAAACCAATCACATGGTCTCTATGCACTCTAGCACTCTCAGACTATCACTGTCATCCAGGTTGGACAAAAAATGGCATTGCATTATCAACACAGCCAAGGAGAGGGACAGTCTCAGGTCAGGATACAAGGAAGATCTCTAGTGTCAAACTTTTCAGAAACATGGGATGTTGCTCAGGCACCCTATCCAATATAAAACTATAGCTTGCAGCAGAGACTACGTTGTTTAGAGAGTCCCTTTAATGCATATATTTTTAACTGTTTTACCATTGACATATGAATGCTATCAGCTGGCCTATTTTTGTCAAATGAGAGATATTGATACTAAATAGCTACATCAGGTTAGTTTTGCAAAGACCCTGCAAATGATACTATAGGTTGTTTCAATGTCATGATTTTTGCAAAGATCCACTCAAGTGGCATGGTGTGATGGCAGGTGGAGTTGCTAAATGGAGATATACTTACCTGAAGCCCTCACTCATGAATGCATCATCTTCCTTCTGGGGTCAGTCTTCACCTCCTGGTACTTCAGCTGGCAGGAACCTGCATCACTGTTTTGTGCATCCACCAAAGTATAAAACTTGTGGTCTATGGAGATCTAGCAAGACCGCCCGATACTCCATAGAACTTCTAATGAGATCTCTAACTGGATGTCTTCTATAGCTTTATATTTCTAAGACTTAACTCCCCACTCAAATAGTCCTCTTCCATCAATCTCACTGCAAGTCAATGGGACACTTATTACTCCAACCCCTGACTCTCACTGCTTTGGTATTACTTTCAACTCAGGTCTTACCATTTCTCCTCAAATCGATTCTGTCTCCATATCCTGTAACTTTGATCTTAAAAATATTGTCCACATTCACCCTTTTCAAACTCAAGATACGACTAAGGCACTTATTGCTGCACTCATCATTTCCCGACTTGACTATGGCAACTTACTAATCATCAGCCTTTTCAAATACCTACATTGTCCCTTTTTTAGTCTCTAATGAATGCTGCAGCCAGGCTCATCTTCCTGACTGGTTGCTACTCCCACACCTCACCCTTTTGCCAGTCATTACATTGATTTCCTATACCCTTCAGGATTCAATTCAAACTGCTAACACTAACCTACAAAGCCCTCACAAACTCCACTCCTCACTACATTTCCTCTTTACTCAACAAATATACCCCATTTTGTTCCCTTCACTATGTAAATGACCTTCTCCTGACATCTTCTCATTCCTGAATTGCCAATTCTCAGCTGAAAAATTTTCAAGTGTCGCCCCAGTTCTTTGGAATTCACTACCCCATGCAATCAGACTCTCACGTAGTCTCCATTCTTTCATGAAAACACACCTCTTAATGAAAGCATACCATCTTTGTGGAGGATGTTTGTCTTATTTCAATACCTTCATCATTTACATAACCTCCATAGACCAGTTCACTCTCTCTTCTGCCACTGTTCGGTTCTTCCACAAATCACTTTTACCTGCTTATTTCAACACAGCCATTCTAAACATCAATCCCTACACCCCCTCCCCCCTGACATGTTTCTGCACATTTCTCTTGTGTGTCTTTACCCATACCTCATAGACTGTAAGCTTATTTGAGCAGGATCTTCTTCACATCTTGTCTCTTTTATATTCTGAATTCAAATTACTTGTTACCAAATATCCCCATTTTATAATTGTAAAGCGCTGCAGAATATGTTGACGATATATAAATGCTAATAATAATAATAATAATAATAATAGAACACTATAGTCACCTAAGGTACTTTAGCTAAATAAAGCAGTTTTAGTGTATAGATCATTCCCCTGTAATTTCACTGCTCAATTCACTGCAATTTAGGAGTTAAATCACTTTGTTTATGTTTATGCAGCCTTAGCCACACCTCCCCTGACTATGATTGACAGAGCCTGCATGAAAAAAAAAACTGGTTTCACTTTCAAACAGATGTAATTTACCTTAAATAATTGTATCTCAATCTCTAAATTGAACTTTAATCACATACAGGAGGCTCTTGCAGGGTCTAGCAAGCTATTAACATAGCAGGGGATAAGACAATCTTAATTAAACAGAACTTGCAATCAAGAAAGCCTAAATAGGGCTCTCTTTACAGGAAGTGTTTATGGAAGGCTGTGCAAGTCACATGCAGGGAGGTGTGACTAGGGTTCATAAACAAAGGGATTTAACTCCTAAATGGCAGAGGATTGAGCAGTGAGGCTGCAGGGGCATGTTCTATACACCAAAACTGCTTCATTAAGCTAAAGTTGTTCAGGTGACTATAGTGTCCATTTAATAATGTGAGAGAAGATGCCTTTTCCCACATAAGTGACTGGAAATAAAAAAAGTTTGGAGCACAATGTCCATCTTTTGTTTACTTTTACCAATTTCATCTTTCATCCACAAGAAAAAGTAAGTCCTATGTTGTCATTTAACATCTTTTGATTGCATTAGAATTTCTATAAATTGGCATTATCTTTATGAATTATCCAGATGTGACAGTGCCACCTAAACTGCCAATCCATGTCAAGAAAGCTATCAGAGTGGTTACAGTCAGACAAATAATGTTTTTCCACACATGGCTGTTAGTGAAAAGTGCAACTATAATTTATCTTGAACCCTTGTTAAACCAAAGAAAAGAAAATGTTACTTGCGCTTTCTCCTTAATCCCTATGTATATTTAGACAAATGGAGGTCATTTAGTTGCTCCAATGGCCATTGGAGGGATGCCCGCCTGCCAACGTCAAGGCAGACCCCCCTAAGCGGGTCCTAACACTGACCCTTCAGCCTGCTTCCTTGAGCTTCTGGCAAAGATATCTCTAATGAGACAGAAAATACCCCTTTCTGTCTCATTAGAGATATCTTTGCCAGAAGCTCAAGGAAGCAGGCTGAAGGGTCAGTGTTAGGACCCGCTTAGGGGGGTCTGCCTTGACGTTGGCAGGCGGGCATCCCTCCAATGGCCATTGGAGCAACTAAATGACCTCCATTTGTCTAAATATACATAGGGATTAAGGAGAAAGCGCAAGTAACATTTTCTTTTCTTTGGTTTTTACTATATATTGGGGCTGATGTGTGTTGTAGTCCTTGCTGCTTAAGCGCAGGACTTCTCTTTTTGTATTTGTATGAACCCTTGTTAAACCAACCTGCAGAACTTGTTTTCTGCTGGTGGGGTTATACTCTGAAGTGTGGAATGTCAAGAATTTTAAAGGGACACTATAGTCACCAGAACCACTACAGCTTAATGTAGTTATTCTGGTGTCTATGGCATTTACCTGCAAGCTGAACACATTAAAGATTGCCTTTTCGTAGAAAAGGTAGTGTTTACTTTACTGCCAAGTAACACCTCTAGGTCACTCATATGGCCACTAGAGGTCCTTTGTATTCTAGTGCTGCCCAGTCTGCAGCACCAACATTCAGCGTCTCCACGTCCTGCATGATTGGTGTAGCATGGCATTTTGTCGTGCATGCTCAATAGCCTCCAAATTTGAGTTTAAACATCTTCTACTTCTGTTGGGAATATTACACTTTGCCTATATTTACCTAGGGCTTAAGATACAGATGACCGGCTGGCCAGTCTGTTTAAAATTGTTTAACATGTCAGCTATTTGCAATAATATATTTTATCTATATCCAATGCTTAGTGAATATACCCCTAGACAATAAAGAGCTGTATAATATCATGTAACAAGTAATAGGTGTTATATCCTGTATTCTTCTGTCTGTCGGCCTTGTTTCCTGTTTTTCTCCCTTCCATAACTGCATAGTAATGTGTAATTTAGAACTGATTAGAAAATATCTTTAATTCGTAGTGCGCATGCATATTAATTTGAAGTGCGTAGTTATAGTGAAACGTAGCTTTGTGCAAGGTTCAAACATGAAGATGCACCTGCAAGCTTGCTATAGGTTAAGATGTTAAGAAAAGATAGATGATTTTGTTAGGATTGGATAATGCTTGTAAGACCACCTCTGTTTCCTCTTGAACATAAACTGTTACACAGCTCATTAAACGTTCAGAAGTCACTTTGAACCTTGTCTTGTATCGTTCAGTGGGGGCTCCTCGCCAGCTTGTTTGGGGACAAGGAGAAATACAGAGAGTTGCAAATTGATACAAAAGGCCATGGCAAGGGAAAGTTCCTGACCGAGGAAATTCCTCACTATCAACTGCAAAATAAGGGGGGCAGTTACCTAAATAGTTAGCTTAATACTATAGTGTCAGTAATACATATTTATGTTTCTGTTCCTTTAAGAAAATTTAAAGTGAAAAATAATGAGTGAGAGAGTTTTGAAAATCAACTATTGTTGCCTAAATTAGGAAAATCACTCTTAATTTACTTTGGTTTCCCAACATATTACACTTTAGTAAATAACCATGTGATTGTCCTTGAAATTGTATTTAAGTATTTACTTCAGCGGACAGATGACTTGATCTATGAACCCTATTGCTAGTTTTTGTATTTTTAAAGAGGTTTTTAAAAGTTTATGAAGCCTACAAATGTATTTTGTTTCAGAGGGAGACGTTCCTATAAATTCCTCACATGTCAGAAGCATTTGACTTAATCCTGCTGTTAGAGAATTGAATAACTGCACACAATAATACATAGCTATAGGATGACATCTAAAACGAACAAGCCTAGACAAGATTGCCGCTAACCTCCTGTGGGAAATGAAAGAGTTTAGTTGCAGAGATTGTAACGTTTTGAGCTAAATTCCAAGCATTTTACCTGGAGGAAGTCCAACACTGAACATCATCAAGTCAACACCATCCCATCTGTTACACATGGCGGAAGCAGGAGCCGTATCATATTATAAGGATTCCTCTCTTCTGAAGGGATTGGAAACATTATTATGGTAAAGGGAATGGGATTAGTTGCTGGACATCTGACTACCTACTGAACACCTGTTTGAATCATTAGATTAATCTAGTTACACATATTAAGCTAGGAAGGGAGTTTTTTTTTATTTATTCAGTGACCAGCTTACCTCCCGATTTAGGAGGGACAGTCCCCATTTTGGGCTCAAATCCCTCTGTCCCTCTTTTTATCCTAATGGCCCTCTTTTGTAGGAGTTGAGTTTTTTTGGTGTATCTGGATTTACATCAAAGCTCTACTTGCACTCACACCGTAATGTGTGTTTAAACTACAATAAATGTGTTCAGCAATCAGTCTGTGTAAATAAGATACAATGTTTTTGTTCTAAATTGCATTTTAGTTACATACATTGTTATTAGTAAGTCACCTAATTTTTTTCAGAACTGCCCTGCCACTGCCTACACTTGTCTATTTGAGATGTAGGGAAATATGGAACAGTGAGCTATATTGAGCATACTGGAAAAGCAAGTGACAAACTTTAAATCCAGTTATCAAGTGACAAAAAACATTCTGAATAAGCCCGAAATTTATTATTTTTGGATAAGCTCTTCAAGTGAGCACAATCACAAACGTTTGAAATTATTTATCTACAAATATTCCCGAAGACTGTAATGGTTACTTTTGTGGATAAATCATTTTAAAAACTTGAAAAAAAGATTGTAATCTTTTTGGAAAAAAATTATAATTTTTTTAAAAAGAGGCCTACGCTGGTATTCTTTTTTTCAGCTGAGCTACTACCTTTGGTTAAAAAAAAATGACTTTTCAGTGGGTGGCACGCTAATAGCTAGGGAGTAGGTAAGTTTCTAAAAAGTAGAATGATAAATGGACTCAGTACTCAGTAAAGCCACATTTCTGTTGTACATTTTCTTTGCAAATGTAATATCATTAGAGCATGCAGCGTATACAACATAGATACATGAGCTACGTTTATTGAATTGTGATTAGAATAAAATAGTCCATAATTGAAGAATATGTATAAACCATATGTGAATATGTATAAACACAACTGATATGTTAATGCACTTGCTATAGTTAGTAGGTAGTAAATAATTTCACAAATATGTTGGATTGAACAATTAATTAAGAAAAGTATATATTTGGGAGGATTTAAACTGATATGTAGCAGTTTTCTATATTCAAAGTTGACTGTTTAAAAAATGTTGGGTTTTGTGATTTTAAATTCAACATACTTATACTATTATTATTTTTTTATTGAATGGATTGAGGAAAAATAATTTAAAAAAATACAAGCTGTTTAAAAGCTTCTCCTGGGGAACTTTCATATATTGACATGACAATTAAATTACTCATCTGTTTATTTACATTTTTCAGCTTGGATCAGAGTTGTTCGTAGGTGGCAAAAAGTCCAAGGGCTTTAGCCCAAGGGTAACTTTTATGGCCTTTCTGACATCTATTGACTTAAGCCCATCCTAAAACCAGTCTAATGCAATGCCCTAAGTCCAACTCTAAACCTTAATGCAGGGGTTGGTGAACTTCAGCTCTCCAGATGTTGTGGACTACGTCTTCCATAGAGCTCTTACAGCTATAATGCTGGAAAGTATCGAGGTAGATGTAGTTAACAACAAAATTTAGAAAACTATATGAACCTTTGTTTATTAACTCCACTAAAGCAATAGTAATGTCTCTGACGTAGATCTTGGAAACCCAGGTTTGAAACCCGGTCAGGTATGCCTTAAGACACCTATTGATTTATATCCTTATATAGTCTAAGCAGGGCCTTTTTCACCTCTCAATATCCCCACTATATAATTGTAAAGTGCTGCTGAATGTTGACAGTATAAAAATGCTAAACATATTAATGCCAAGCTATGGGGTTTAAAAGTTAGTGTAAATATAGGAATTAAATCAGAGCTAGAATTCTAGCACATCTAATGATCCGGTGATTGTAATTCCTGATGATCCAGTGAATACAATTATGAAATATGGTGATACTGATGTTGCATTTGGTATTACAATAGGAAAAATATTCAAAGTGTAATCGGCTGAAAATGAATCTAGTCTCTAATTTTGAGTTTTTCAATACTTCATTCATCTTCCATGTACTGTGATTCTTGTAGAATAATGTTGTCTTTTGTCTGTTGGGGACTTTCCCTCCCTCCTTATTTGCAAAATGGCTGAAAGATGGTAGCTGAGACTATGCAAAGCGACTGTTTGAGGGTGAGAGCCAGAGGAAACATGGCTATTTGTTGAACAAACTGCAGGAGAATATGGGTCATCTAGAAATCTGGTTATTGTACTATTGTAAATTCTCTTCAATAGGTAATTTTCGTTAGCAAGCATCATACTTGGTCAATTGTTAGTCCTAGACTCTATTATAATATCTCACATGAATTTACAAAAATTGACAGGATCCCTTTCATTATCAAAGATAAGACTTCAGTATCATGGGAAGACATTGGGAAAAAAATAAATTACAGAAATTTTAAACAATCCAAGCAAAAATAAATAATGAAATAAGGTAATAGTAATCCAAGGTGTAAGATCTATAGATTTTCTAATTCTCTATCTCAGCGATGGCCAATAACTAGATTTAAAGGCTGTTTTACTCCCGTTATGATTTTGCCAGTCAAATGTCCGGGTATCCACTACATGGGCATCTCTGTTCTGTTTACTCTTTCATACATCCCTATTTAGGAGGGACCATTCCTATGTTGGGCCCAAATCTCAAGGCCCCTCATTTCTATCCTGATGGCCCTCCTTTCTAAGAACTCAGTATTCTTGGTGAGCCTGAATTAATACCAGAGCTCCACAGCAATAATACTCACAGTCATGTGTCTTTAAACTACAATACATGTGTTTGGAAATCAATCTGTGTAACTAAGTTACATTGTTCTTGTTCTAAATTGCATTTTACTTGTATACATTTTTGTTACTAAGTCACCTAAAATTTCTCTGAACTGCCTCACCCTGACCACATCCCCACCAACAGCCCTAAAATTAAAGTGTCCCTTTAAGTTTATTTAAAATGCTGGAAAGTATGCTCTTTAATGTATCAGGTTATAGTGTATATAGAAGAAGAATTATAGAAGAATCACACCATAAAGATTATAGGATGTAGTCCTATATACAAAAATATGGGAACCATGGCTGAAGTTGATAAAGAATAAACCTGGAGGTTAGGAACTATTTGTAGTAGGCAAACGGTATGGCCATATAATCAACACACAACTCACTACCTGATACCAGAGGTTCTGGGCCTTGGCCGTGCCAGAAACTGATTAACAGCAACATAGACTGTCTATCCACAGTGGAGGACAGAACAGATAAAATACGGATAGGTTTGAGGCCACTGTACTTCCCCATCCGCTATCTTTATAGGTTTGCTCTCTGACCATGCAATATACGGTATTTCACTATGTATGGATATCTTGTCTATTCTCCAACCCCCCTGGCAGCAATTGGCATATTCCGGGCCTATTTCCAGTTAGTTTTCTACGTTTTAGCTATCACATCTCTTGGGTTAGGCTTGGGTTGTGCACTCAGATCCCATATAGTGGCTCCTGCAATCACTCCCCACTACTAATTTACAATCAGAGCAACTCTCAGGGGCGCCAACGTAAATGCTCCACACTACAAATGGTAACTCACCCATGACAGAGATACTGCTCACTTAAACAAGGCATTCTCACCAAACTGATTTTAACTCAAGCTCCGTCAACAGATAGCACACAACTACTGAACACAGTTCAGAGGGGTTTAGAACGGTATCCCTAAGACATGTATACAACCAGACCACCCTGCGTATTGCATCCTTCTACATGTCTATAGACTAATGCATGCTCTTGTATATACAATGAACCCAACAATGTATCAATGGTTTTGATCATAAGATTCTAGCTAAAACTATTGTATTCATATCCCAAATGTCG
This sequence comes from Pelobates fuscus, assembly GCF_036172605.1. Lineage (NCBI taxonomy): Eukaryota > Metazoa > Chordata > Amphibia > Anura > Pelobatidae > Pelobates > Pelobates fuscus. The sequence continues at coordinate 259,267,125 of NC_086317.1, forward strand.
ATAATGTTGACAATGTTGATGCATCTAAATAATGTGAAAAACCGTCCACATATAAAATGTCATATAACCTTTTGGATGAACAATAGTAATTTGAAAAAAATGTAAAAAAAAAAAAAAAAAAGATTATGGTATGAAGATTATATGTGTTGAACATTCTGGATATTGTTATTGATACTGAACTAAAAACCATTTTTTAAACCATAGTTTGAAGGCCGCTGTTGGAGAGTTCATTTATTTTAGGTTCAAATATTTTAGCATAAGTCAAGGTATTAAACATTTAGTTTTTGTTTGTTTGGTTTTTATTTTAATAAGATATATTTTCCGAAAGTCCTTAAAAATATATAGTGGTTGAAAAATGTTTACATTTGCAAAACTAAGGTCAAAGTTTGACCTAATTTTGAATGGTACACAAGATCAAAGGATGATAGGTCATCATTCTCTAAGTTTCCTCTTATCACCCACAGCAAGTCATTGACTGTCTGAGCATTACTGTGCGTTTAACACAGCCTCCCCACATACTTATCACCTGCTCATTCACCCTGTCACAATTACTCCCCATCAATATATCACACTCACCCCCTGCTACACTAGCTCTGTAACACTTACCCCTCAACCCTGTCACACGCCTCATCCTTTGAAACTCATCCCTAACTCTGTCACTCTCGACCCCTGCTCCAGGGCCGGATTAACATAGGGGCTGATGGGCCCAGGCCCATGGAATAGGCCCATTGATTTTTTATTTTTTTGTATGTCTCATGCATTTCTTATGGTTGCCAGGTATTTCTCAGATGTATTTCTCAGGTATTTGAGGCTGCCTAGCCGGTGCCGTTATTGCAGTAATAAACAGAGTATAAACAGAGATTATTCTGCAATACCAGCGCCAGCCAGTAGGGGTCACTGTTTGTGTGGAGAGAGGCAGGAATAAGAAGTTACAGCATCTCCCTCCCTGCCTCTCTCTACTCACTGATTCATGGGGGAGCAGCTCTGCACAGAGAGGCCAGACAGCAGCTCCGAGCCTGCGAGACATGGAGACAGTGAGAAACTTGGGAACACTGAGACATTGGGACACTGGGAGACATAGGGACACTGTGGAACATGGGGACCCTGAGACACTAGGGACACAGTGACCCCATGTCTCCCAGTGGCCCCTAGTCGCTCAGTGTCCCCATGTCTGCCAATGTCCCTGGTGTCTCTCAGTGCCCCTGGTGCCTCTCAGTGTCCATGGTGTCTCTCAGTGTCCCTAGTGGCTGTGTCCCTACTCTCCCAGAGTCCCCTAGTCTCCCAGAGTCCCCTAGTCTCTCAGTGTTCCCATGTATCTGTGTCCCCATGTCTCTCCCAGTGTATTTTTAATTTTATACTAGGGGCCATTGAGACACTAAGAGACATGGGGACACTGGGAGACATTGGGACACTGAGACACTGGGAGACTAGGGGACTTTGGGAGACTAGGAAACACTGAGACACTAGGGACTCTGGCACACTACAGACACTGAGACACCAGGGACACTAGGAGACATGGGGATACTGAGATACTAGGGACACTGGCTGGGAGACATTGGGATACTGGGAGTGCCCCATGTCTTCCAGGTCTCAAAGTCTCCCAGTGTCCCCATGTCTCACAGTGTCCCAATGTCTCTAAGTGTACCCTAGTGTCCTAGTGACATCGGGACACTGGGAGACATGGGGACACAGACTCTAAGGGATACTGTGAGACATGGGGATACAAACACTAGGGGACACTGGGTGACATGGGGACACTGAGACACTAAGGGACACTGAGAGACATGGGGACCCTGGGGGACACAGGGAGACATGGAGACACTGGGAGACTTTGAGACCTGGAAGACATGGGGCACTCCCAGTATCCCAATGTCTCCCAGCCAGTGTCCCTAGTATCTCAGTATCCCCATGTCTCCTAGTGTCCCTGGTGTCTCAGTGTCTGTAGTGTGCCAGAGTCCCTAGTGTCTCAGTGTTTCCTAGTCTCCCAAAGTCCCCTAGTCTCCCAGTGTCTCAGTGTCCCAATGTCTCCCAGTGTCCCCATGTCTCTTAGTGTCTCAATGTCCCCTAGTATAAAAGAAAAAAGCTCTGGCACTCACTGTGATAGATTTAAGCAGGTTTATTGGACAACGCAACGTTTTGATCTGTACCCAGGTCTTTATCAAGTCTCCAGTGTCCCCTATATATCACAGTGTCCCCTATGTATCACATTGTCTCAGTGCCCCATGTCTCCCAGTGTCCCCTCATGTCTCAAAGTCACCATGTGTCCGCAGGTCTCCCAGTGTTCCCTAGTATCTCAGTGTCCCCAGGTCTCCCAGTGTCCCAATGTCTCTCAATGTCCCCCAGTATCCTAGTGACATGGGGACACTGGGATACATGGGGACACAGACACTAAGGGACTGGGAGACATGGGGACACAGAAATGCCCCCTTTTTGTGTATGTTCGTCCCTTTCGGCAGTTCTGGTTATGTGATTTGTGTCAGTGGCCCACCCTTTTAACCCATCCATTGACTTCCTGCTTTACTGTACACTGCTGTTAGGGGGTATGGGTTTACTTGAAAGCGTGAGATTAGCATAGGGTATGTGTTTTCTCATAGCTGCATCCTATGAGTTTCCCTCCAGCACCATCTCCATCAGATATGTGACGCTTAGGAGGTAGGACTGTTTTAGTGTTTTTGGTCAATAAGATTTCGTAATTAGGCCCATCATAATTGTCAACACCAGGCCCACTGGGCTCTTAATCTGGCCCTGCCCTACTCAACCTATCACTGTCAACCCGTGAAGAGAGTCGTCGTCGTACGCAGTCATCTACCACACATGAAACACAGCCACACCATAAACACAACACAGAAAGACCATAAGCAGTCCCCCTCTTCCTCAAACCACAATCACTTTAGAAGCTGCTGTGGTTGCCAGACTGCCAGGTGCATGCTGGGAACTCACTGATCACGTGCACCCATCGCATGTACCAGCTGCCTGCACTTAATAGGAGAAATAAGGGGTGCCCAACTGAGTCTTTGCCCCAGGTAAAATAATGTATATCTTTGCCACTGGTCTGAGCTACGGGGGATTGTACTTGTAGTGCAATAATGGCAAAGTTAAATGGAACGCTATACATTGGTCATGGTGAAGGAATATATAAGAACCGAGGAAAGAGGAGTGATTTGGAGGTCAAACTAATATTGGCCCGATAGTCAGAGAGTGGACTACATGGGTAAAGAAAGGGGCATAACCCCATATATTATTCAAACAGAAAAAGAGAAGCAGTTACCTGTGCTACTGTGCGATAGAAAAAAGGCCCTAATTTGCCCATTTTTTTTTTAAAGCTGATTATTATACTTGGGTAAGACCTGCGTCTATGCGTGTAATTAGGCACCTGAAGTTTCTTTGGGGCTTTTTTTCTATCGCTCAGTAACGCAGGTATCTGCTTCTCTTTTTCTGTTTATATAAAAGAACCATGTGGCAAGTTTGTCTTATATTCTATCTTTACAATCACTGACTCTTTTTTCCCCAATTATCTATTTTAGACCTGCCTGTTTATTACTTTGGCTTATCATGTTTTCAATTTCAATGTATTTTTGACATTGTCAGTAAAGCAATTGTTCTGATTCGCTTTTTACTTCCATCATCCATCATTCAGAACACATTTTTGATAACAGAAGCTCCATTTTATCTTTTCTAGACCCATGGGATGCTAGTGAAGATACAATTGAATGTGACATTAATTAACACATAACAAGTGGAATTGATATTTATGAGGAAAAAAACAGGTTCCATCACTAGATAAAATCACTAAACACAATCCACTTAAACACAAAATAATTATTTCCCCTCCATTTTAAGAGATCATGGCAGGGATCCCCAGACCTTTACCCCCATCTACTGCTTACTCCATCTTACCATGGAATTATGGTACAATAAACATATTGCATACTGCTGTTTCTTTATTTGACTTACATGGAACTTCAGCTAGTATTGTTGTTAGAGTGGATTAAAACTCCAGGAACACTTGTGGTTTACGTTTCTTTATTGCAGGAATGTGATACCTTCTCATATTATGGTGAAGAATATTAAATGGTAATCGAATATGTTATGTTGAGTAACTAAATGGCTCATTATACAGATTTCATCGTCTACTATGGAAATTGTATTGACATGTCCGAAGCAATTTTCTTTGTTACATGCTATATAATCACTGATTATGTTATTATTGTATAGATTGTTGTTGTAGTTATAATACATTATATTTTGAAGTGATATAGTTATTGTAATTTATAATTTGTTGGATTATAAATTTAGGTTGTAACCACAAGCATTTATGATCAGAGATAAAATAGTAGGTATCTATTTAAATAAAAGTTGTGAGCATGGCCCTACAATAATTTTACCCACAGTTCTCCCTACTTTGTGCCTATATTGTTCATTAGAATAAAAACATATCTCTTTTATCTGGAATAGACACTTTACGTTCTAGTCACTAGGTTTTTGCTTTTACACCTGCTCTAACATTCATTCTGGTGATTTACATTTCTAAATGTTCATAAATGATCTCCCCGATAACAAAGAGCCTAGTTACTTTAAATAGATAGGCCAGGGTACCCTAAACTGAAAGGATAACAGACAAATTACCTGCACAGTATCCTATATCCCTATGCACATTTAAATAACTGAATGATTTAAGAATAATTCCAGTGACCATTAAAGTGCAAGCTCATCTCCCATTTCAAGACAGGTGAGCGTATACATTAATGGTCATTGGACTGATATATAAGTAAAAATAAAACACTTTATCAGAAGACCGAGTGAATTATCTAGCAATCAATAGACAATGCTACAGCACTGACTGCTCTCTATATTTGATTTGTGTACAACAAATTTACACTATTTGATATTTAGTGCATGCATATGTTTCTCTTGCAGGTACCAGAATACTGTGTGTGTAAAATTCAAAGTGAAGGTTATAGATGATAGGATATTAGATATTAATAGATTAGAATTTACTATGGAATAATATTTAAAATGCAGTTCGACAGCAGAAATACTAGACCATAACACTGTATATTTGTTGTATGTATAGAAATCCACGATTTCTTACCTCATTTTCTTGAATTTTCATCACCAGAGCACAGAAATATCGGTTTTCAAAATAGTTCAGTTCCCCAGTGTTAAATCATTGGAAATGTAAAAAAATATCCAGAACGGCAAAATAATTGTCATTCGTCATATGGACAATAGAGTTCTGTCATCTCCACCATGCATGAGTTTGTTTCAAGAATTGCAGATGCCAGTACAGAGAATAAAGAATACTACTTTACTTAGTGTTCACTCACGTGGATTAATAAAAAGAAAAATACAAGTAAAGAAATAAAATCTGGAAAAGGCACTTTGTGGTGGGCTGAAGGAAAGTGTGGCTCAGATTTCAGGAAGGCAGTAGCAGATAGTGGCTAAAATTGCTAAATCTCTGGTTGTTGATAGAAAGTGGAGACTGATAGGGGCTTTTAGGTGGAGTCTGGGAAAATAGATAGTTTGAGAATTAGGATGAAGAACATTATTATATGAAAAATTAAACTTAATTCCACTAAAAAGTCTACAGAAAACAGAATCTAAACAATTCATACAGTATCATAAGCGATATTATAAAATGTTCCTATTTACAAAGATATTGAAAACCAGTGCATCTATACATCTTTATGTATATTTATAATTTCACACAAATATGTGTATTCTTTTTCTGTCGTGTTACAGCTTTGCATTGAAAAGTGAAGATCAATAAGGATTTAAATATGGTTTAATAAAGATTTATATATAGCATAGTAAGCCAAAATAGTATCTGTAATTTATTTATATAAACAAATACAAACACAAACGAGACAAAAAGAGCAGGTTATAGTGCTGTGATTGTGTTATATAATGTGTACAAAGAAAATATACTGGGTTTGGGTTTAGTAGATATGCCAAAAAGACACTAACGCCTTATACTGAAAGCTCTAGTAGTGACATCACGGATGGTAGAAACCTTGTCTCAGGAAATAATGCAGCCAGGGACAAGAGATGCCTCCCAAGTAGCAGCTCAACAAGATATGTAGATAAAAAGGAAAAGGACCAATAGCACAGTATATAACGCTAGGAACCATATAAGGAATATATATATATATATATATATATATTTGTAGTCGGGGACATAAGCCGTAAGTGTACTGATTATACCAGAATATGAAAGTCGGTTGAGGTGTGCCGTAACCGACGTATGAGGTAGGCCTGAAATAAAAGAGGGCCCACCCAAGAATGGTTTATAGAGGGTTGTGGTGGGAGGGATGAACCCGGCTATTCCAGTGCTGAACCAGAGGGGGCCTGAGCTTTTATAGCCGGGTAACCCCTCCCACAACTACAGGCTATGCCTTACTATTTGTAGTCGGGGACATAAGCCGTAAGTGTACTGATTATACCAGAATATGAAAGTCGGTTGAGGTGTGCCGTAACCGACGTATGAGGTAGGCCTGAAATAAAAGAGGGCAAAAAGGTTGGAGTAAACAATTCATTTTATTTATACACAGATTACATAGCAAGACCTTTGAATGCTGATCTTAGTTCTATTTCTGGTTGTGGAATGTAAGTGGTGTAAACCGCTGATTTTCACCGGCCTAACCTTTTAATTATGTGAGAGGGTACGATATGACTAGAGGCTGCCGAAGCGGCTCTGATACTGAAAGAGTGACCAGAAAACCCTGTAGGGTTGAGGCCGAGACGGATGAACAGAGTTCTAACGTACTGAATGAACTTGGCAGTTGTTAAGGGTAAACCTTGTAATGCGAGTAGTGGGGTGTTTTGATTGAGACCTGTGAGAGTAGCCAAAAAGGTGTCAAATACTGCGACGGGGCACCACTGATTGCCTGTGGGATAATAGCAGATCTTGGTAGGAGGGCCTGTTTGATTAGTTTTTTGTGTGACCTAAGGTGAGTACATAGTGATCTGTGTGTCTCTGAAGATTTGTGATGTTGAGGATCTGCTGCTGTCCAAAATACTATTGGTGGTGAACTCATTTGGACGTAAAAACCCATAGAAAGCTAGGTAGGTCGCTGTCTTGATAACTAGGTTAGTATGGGTTTCAAAAGGATTGGAATCCAAAATATTGGAGAGTGCGCGAAACTTGGGGCCGTCTATCGGAAGTCTAGTAGAGGTAGTGGGTAAGTCTGATCTTAGTATACCTTTTAATATGTTTTTCACGGGATAGGAAGACATAAAAGGTTTAGAACTAGGGTAGGCACTGATTATGTGATGTTGTATACCCGAGAGGTATGGTTTAATAGTGTTCAATGATAATTTTAGGTTAAGGTGGCAGAAGGAAATAAATGCAATAATGGAATCTAAAGAGTGTGTGTCAGTTATCTGATGGTCTGTCGTGAATTTGGTGTATATGGTAAATGCTCGATTATATGCACGGGATGTGTTTGTGGATACGGCTGCTCCGGCTAGGTATCTGCTGTGAGATAGCAGTCTTTCTAGTCCAGGATGAGGTCTTGGAATGGAGGGGTGCTGACCGGTCTGGAGTTGGCTGTGGGGTGTGTCCTGAAGAAAACCTGTAAGTCAAATCGAGCGTCAGCGGCTGTGTTGGTTTTCCCTGGAATGTGGATGCATGTGATGTGGAATTGTAGTGTCACTGCTAACCAAGTTAGCCTTCGGATTAATTTCATGATGGCAAGTGATGAGGATCTACCCTTGTTTATTATGTCACAGGCTGGTTTGTTGTTGGAAAAACATTTTTCCGATTTCTCCCACCATAAGTGTCCCCATACTCTTGCGGCTGCCACAATCGGATAGATCTCGAATAGGGCTGATGTAGTGGGAAATGAGGGTAAACCTAAGGTTTCTGCTGGCCATGAATCATTAAACCAGTCATTGTGATAGACTGCTGCGAACCCTGTGTGAGCTGCTGCATCGGTCCAGATGATGGGTGAGGAACCTGATAAAGGAGTGATGAACATGGCTATCCCGTTCCAATGAGTTAGGAACCGTAGCCACATCAGTAGATCTGTCCTAGCGTGAGTATCTAGTGATATCGTGCTGGAGTCCGTATTAAGTAACGGGAGAAGGCACAACAATCTCGAGATGAACGCCCGACCTTGAGGAATAAGTTTCATGGCGAAGTTCAACGTGCCCAGTAAGGATTGTAGGTCTGACCTGGTACACGTGTCCTTCACCAGAAAATGTTTTACCACCTCAATGATATGTTTCACCTTCTCCCGTGGAAGACTAGCCTGTAATGTAACGGTGTTTAGTTGAATACCCAAGAACGTCAGTTTTGTAGTTGGGCCTATTGTCTTTGCTTGAGATAGTGGTACCCCTAATGTTGTAAATAGGGCCAAGGTCTTCTGGAGACTAACTGGTGAGGAACGAGGTGATTCTATCGTAAGGAAGTCGTCCAGATAGTGTAGAACTGCGGGACAGTGAGCGATATTGAGGAGTAGCCAGCATAGAGTGTCGGCCAACTATGTCGAACAATTTCGGGCTACTTTTTGCTCCAAAAGGTAAGGCGGGTGGCAAAGTAGTATTTGTTTTCCCATTTGATGCCGTGCACGTGCCACAGGGACGGGTGGATGGGTAGGAGCTGAAATGCGTTGGAAATATCGTTTTTTCCCCAACCCCGTTAGTTAGTTCGGTCATGAGTAGTGACAATGTGGAGATTGGGTCAAGGATAGCTGACTGTAAGTTGGGACATTCTAGAATACCTATGGGAAGTGTGACTAGACCCGTGTGGAAACCTTCAGTGAAGCCTTGAATAAGAAAGTCGACTAAGTGAGGGGAAGGGTGTGCCTGGAGGTAGAATGCCAGGTTGTCAATGCTAACTTTGGTTAGTCATTGTTTGGGGTACAGACGATTGGGGCACATAGTTTTTGCATGTGCCCTGAAGCAAATTGAGCAGACGCGCAGCAGTCTGCAAGAGCTAAATCCACAACTTCCTGAATTGAAGTTGTTGCAGATCTGCGCTTTCCCAAGGTAAATAATGGGTCTGCCCAACTTGTCCTTCAATCCTCTGTGTTCTGCAGTGGCGGAACCGAAGGTAGCACAACTAGTGGTAGGAAGGTTAGGATCGACTGGGCACAAGTTGGTGGAGTGTGAGATAGAGGCGCACAGGGCACAGGATGGAGGTTTTTGGCCAGCAAAATGGCGGCAGAAAAGTTCTGTATCCAGGTTACTCCAGTTGGTATGAGTGTTGAATTGGGTTATGGATGCTGCCGCCTTGGCCGAAAAAGATTTGTGATAGTCGTAGAAGGAAAAACCCCCATACTTGTGTCCTAGGTCCACCAACTTGTGCATGTACAGGTCCAATTCCTCCCTACGGTGAGGGGAGGTGGAACAGATTACGTCACGGTAGAGGCCGAAGGCTAGGACGAATTCAGGTATGGTGAGTTTCCGGTTGAGCCTGGGATCTCTGGCTTTTAGCATGACCGAAAGATCACCGTAACAATAAGCCTTGTTCTCCACGACATCTTGTGATGCAATCAGCAGAGATACAAGGTTTATGTCCTTGCCTTCCGGAATGTCTTTGCGTATAGTCGGGGGTACGAAATGTGCAGGCGTGATGATGTGGGTGGATGTGCTTGGTATTGGGTTTACGGTAGTGTCATTACCGTGAGGGAGGAGAGCCGAAGTGAGGATTGGTATGGGCGGAGTGACTGTTGCAGTCTGAGGGGTTTCCAGTTTATCCAGCCTAGTGCTGATCGTGGTAATTGAGGCCACGAGAGAAGACATCAGACCCTTGATCTCGTTATAGTATTCCGAATGCAGAACTACTCCTGGTTGGGGAGTACATGTATTAGATATGTAAAGTTTGTATAGTTCTGCTTTGCGGGCTGTGGCAGGAAACAGGACCCCCATGCAACGTAATTCGGCCACGAGCTTGGGGATGGTCCATGAACGGAGAGCGTACGGGCTGGCTGGGTTCTCGGTGGGTGTGCTTGGGCCAGCCGGAGTGGCGGGTCTGGTAGGGGTTTCAGGTATGGCCAGCTCTTCTTCTTGGTAATGGGATTGAGACATACTAAAAATGAAAACAGGGTAAGAGACGGAGTTTGCCTGAGTCAACTGGTGCTAGCTATGCCAATCCGGCGAAACATTATCTATTCTATGAGTAAGGTGAGGCCCTACTAATGCCAAGTGGCGAGAGAGGCTCTATCTATGTAGAGGGCCGGTTGGACGGGGACCACATTAATGATGTGGCGGGAACGTTGGCCTCTCGGTGACTGTAACAAGAAAAAGTAAGTTGGCTGTGAGTGGTGAGGCCCTAACTGGCAACCAAGGGTGGTTCTTGTGAGGCTCTATCTATGCGTTGGACCGAGGGGCGTATATCTCTGATGAGGATGGGTGTTGGCCTCCCAGGAATAGTTTAATTTACAATATTTTTGCTAGGGATTGTACCCTAGTTGTCACCAGTTGACTGCCCTATGTATATATATGGATATTTATTGGATCGGGGGGGGGGGTGGGGAGTAATAGTCGTGCGACCGTACCTATTAGTTTATTGTAAGAGTTTTCCACGTAGAACATTTTTTGGAGGATATTTAATTTTCCTGTGAAAATAGGGCCGGCTAAAAGTGGGTCGGCATGGAAAAAATTATTATTTATTATTTTTTTTTTTTTTTTATTTTTTTTTTTTATATATTTTATTTAATTTTACCTGGTAATGCTTTAAATACTGGAGTTGTCTTTAGAAGATAGCTTGAACGCCAGTTGGGTTGTTATCTGAGGATGAGGATAAGGCTAGGAATGGGAGTCCGATGAAAGCTCCCAGTTGCCGGGGAGGTGTTGAAAAGGATTGGAATGGGCCGGGAGTGAATCCTGAGGAGATGGATGTAAGGAGTTTAAGTCATGAATCTTATGTGAAGAACATGACAATGTACGGGACAACCCCTGGTATTAGATAAGTTATTTCTTACCGTGTGCCCAAAGACGAAGTGTTTTTAAGGCAGGTGTAAGGCTGAGACGGGTCAGGTGTAGCTGTGACCGGGGTATGGTTTTGGAAACTACCTGTGTAGATGACAGGTAACGTAAATAGGTGTTGGTGACGTGGGACAACCTCAAATAAGCCTTTATCATAAACATATAATGAGTAATAAACATGATATGGTAACATTCTAGATGGGTGCCAGAGCAGAAAGAAAAGCAAGGGGAATGGGGTTAGACATATTTTTATAATGCATTTAACATTGTGTCATATGATGTGTTGCCACCAGGGGTTGTTATGAGCCGCCGTTGTGTATAGGGGAAGTAAACCGAGTATTATCTATTCCTCCACCAGGGGGCTTCGTGAGCCGACCTGTGATTGACAGTATGCTGATTTGTTACTATTGCCAGGTGGCCGGTTAACGGCCAGCGTTGGAGGTTAAGTGCCCGGGTGGAAGATAAGGTGAATGCGGTACCGAGCGGTAAGGTAAGTATACAATCGAAGTTATTAGTGAACAGGTGTGTGCAGTATAAATGGCAGCCAGGCGTCTGGCTGAGAGTGGTGTGGACGAGACTCACGGTTCTGGAACCTGGAGTAGGTAAGTATATGTCCGGGTACTGCAACCGCCGAGGGTATGGCTGAGGATGGGAGTTCGCCGGGGACCACGGGAGTAAGCCGGACTGGAGCGTTTGAAGCCGGGCACGGAAGACGCCGGGACAAAATCGATCAGGGTTTCCACTCAGACCGGCGCGGATCACGTGGGAGCGAGCTTGAACCGGAAGTGCAAAGGTACTGAATGAACCCGGCTATTCCAGTGCTGAACCAGAGGGGGCCTGAGCTTTTATAGCCGGGTAACCCCTCCCACAACTACAGGCTATGCCTTACTATATATATATATATATAGAGAGAGAGAGAGAGAGAGAGAGGAGCATAACTTTATTTATTTATTTATTTTGACATTCAATTTTTGTGGTGTATTGATAAAACAGTTACAACATGGGTATGTCAAGTCTGCAAGATATTACTAAGTGTTGCATGTAATATCCAGCAAATAACATACATATGAGGAACTGCACATTTTTAAAATAAGAATGAGAAAGTAGAACCTAATGCAATGCATAGAGATTATGGCAAAAGAGCAGACAGTAAACCAGAGTGTATGCATTGGATGCCTATGCAACATAGAATTATATTAAGCACACTATATATTTATATCAAAATGCCAGTGTGTGGCCCAGTCGAGGTGGATTCCTGCGGTGAGTCACCTGTGAATATGATCTTGTCGTGAGTCTCCAAGCTAGCGTATTCCTGTCATGGGTAATGCATAGTCCTTCTCAAGAACATAAAGCCAGCTTGAGGTTGACTGTTCAGTTAGACGGGGACTAACTGAAGGGGGAGCACAAGCCATTGTCCCAGCTGCTGGGACCCCAAGGTTCTACTTGCACATGGCATGCTAAGTGAGTACAAAGAAGAGGACCAGCTCTTGGCTTATGCTGGCAACATGCCATGATTACCACCACTGGCTGGGGGGAAAGAGCTTGCTACAGTGGTCTCCACAGATAAAAGGGACGGAGGGATTGTCCGCCTCCCCCTCGCCGACATGGAATAGGTCACAGACCTGTCAGGATTGGAATCCATCACATGCTTATGAGACTGCTTCAGGATTAAAGCTACTGGAGCCCACAGTGGATGCACTATAGGGCCTTCCAGCAGGCTAGCATAGTATTCTGTGCATTCAGGGGTTCCCCAGCTGCCCTAAACTTCAGGCCGCGGATCTCTTACACAGTAGACCTGAAGCAACATGAGATAAAGAATTTAGTTTGAGCCACTGGAGCAGCGAGAAATACCGTCTATCTCAGAGTTTTGCATGGCTCGCCCCCCTGCGCTGACCTTTATTAATACAGATATAAAAATAAACCAAAAAATAAAAATTGTACAGTTAGGAATCACATTGGGGCTTTTCCAAAAGTGTAGACAGTCACACTGCAAAAATTGTTCAGGAATAGTTTGAGGAACATGACACAAAATGTAAGGTGCCTTGGCTTCCAAATTCCCCACATTTGGATGTTCTAGAACAACAAACCCCATCCATGGAGGTCCCACCTTGCAACTTGCAGGACTGAATGGATCTGCTGCTAATGTATTGGTGCTAGATAGCACAGGTTTAGAGTTCTTGTGGAGTCAATACCTTGATGCAACAGAACTGTTTTGGCAGCACCGAGGGGATCAACACAATATTAGGCAGGTGGTTTTAATGTTGTAATCAGTGTATGCTTCATGTAAGTTTTATTATTTTATTTCTAAACATAACTTAGGAATAAAACCAAAACATATATTGCCTTGTTTGTTTGAATTATGTTGCTTACCAAATAGCCAGGTTTCTGTTTATAATTTGCAGACATACAAGCACATAGATTTTTTAATGTAATTAAAAAATGTAATTGCTCTATTTTTCTAGATGATATACATGACAGCAAGGGTGGATGGCAGTAATAGTCTAGCTTGTTTAGTTATATATATTTGCCGCTCGTTAATGTTATCGCAGACAGGAAAATCTGTAACATGCAAGCCTCTTAGGAATAATTGCACATTTTGAACTGAATATGGATTAGCAATTACTTGTTTTATCAAGAAGTCTCTTTTTTTAAATTTTGCATTTGAATAATGTTTGGTTATCCTGGAATAGACTGGCCTTCAATCCATATGTTATCTGTTACCATTTTTTATAGTTTGCCATTTATAATACATACATGTAGACTTGCAAATATAATACGTTATGCAAAATTATTCACAGTAAAAAGATTGTGAATTATTATTTCTTGTGATTATGAAGCTGTGTTAAAAAATGGGATATGAAGAAGAGTTTGGATGAGGGGTGAAGTTATAAAGAAATGGAAAATCAAATATTTATGATAAATATGATTGCTCTCAGTAACTGCAATGAAAAAATAAGTGTGTTTGCTTATGTGGTTCTGAATTTGTTCACTAACTAATATGTCTTGGACTTACATGGAACTACTATTACTTCATTTGCTTGATTCGTGTTATTTTATTGGATTTGTGTTTTTCCCCGTTCGTATGGACTCCCTACACTTCCCCTGAAACTACCGAACGAAACTCCTGAACGGCCGGCCACCCAGTAGAGAAGTGTGCTGCTGGTTAACCTCTTGGCCCCATTAGAACATTGAGGTTAACCGCAGACACCTCTTAATTGGTGCTTGTAGCTGGGTGGCCGCCATTCGTATCCCGAACACGAGGTCGCGGCCATTTTAAATACACGAACGTTCAGCGGTGTTCGACGATAAACTCATGGAACCCAAAACGGACACTATTTGGCACGAACACCACTGAAGGCGCCGACCTTCCTTCTCCTTTGGTAGAAAACCCACGAACATCCTATGGTACTTTTGTTCACGAAAAGCCATACCCCAGATAGCCATGCCGTGGAGTCTATTCGTATGGAGAACAGACTTTGTGAACACTTTGACTCCACGGCGATTGGACTGTGTGCCTAGGATCTGAGCGCTATTCGGTACTTTTGTGCGCTCAGATCCCAGCTATCTGGGGACCCGTTGAATGCCTGTGTTATATTACAATATTGTAAAGTTATGTATTTTTATCCATTTTTGTTATGGTCACTTAAGATGGCGTTTGGTCTTTGTTCAAGGAGATAATTGAATTACTTCACAATTATCTCCCGGGCAGAGCAGAGGGTCTTGGGTAATTAAAGGGGCATGGCTACATGTGTAACACTCTGATTGGTCAATGTAATGTCCTTGTCACAGTCTTCCATCTGGTCCCCTAGGGGGAGTGTCCACCAGGTGGGAGACCTGCATAAATACCGGGCAGGTAGCCCTCAATAAATCAGATTCCTGCTGACCCTCAATACGGAGCTTTGTCTCGTCATTGGGGGGATTATTCGTATGGATTACGCCTGTTCGGCTGTTTGGGAGACTAACTGGTTCTTGTGATTGCTGTTCAGCTGTTTGTGAGACTAATTGGTTTGTGTGATTGCTGTTTGGCAGTTTGGAGCGCTCAGTGGCTACCTCTGCATTCGGGAAGGGAACGTCCAATACGGCTGGAGCCCCTCTCCTACCGGGGGAGCCGTAACATGTACTATTACTGAAAATGTATCATTAGTGCTTGACTTTTGTCACCATTTAGATTTCCTGGGTTGGAATCTATTAAATAAACACAAACATGTATTCCTAACACCGTAGTGCTAAAGTACCTATTGGTCCCCAGCACCACTCAGAATGGAATACAAAAGGAATTTTTCTTCCTTTTCTCCATCCCTGTGGCTTGTCCCACCTCCATTGCTGAGATCATCAATCTTGACAATCTCAGCCAATCCAATAGTAAAAACCAAAGAAAAAAAAGTTACCTGCACTCTCTCATAAATCCCTATGTATATTTAAACAAATGGAGGTAATTTAGTTACTCCAATGGCCACTGGAGGCAATGCCCGCCTGCCAACACCAAGGTAGACCCCCCTAGACGGTTCCTACACTGACCCTTCACCTTGCTTCCTTGAGCCTCTGGCAAAGATATCTCTAATGATATTAGGCTTTCCCACAGGAAAACATTGAGAGGCTATTTTGCATGCGTAACAAAATGCTGTGCTGCTCCAATCATCATCTCCTCTTAGAGATGCATTGAACCAATGCATCTCTGTGGGGAGTGTCCAGTGTCTCCATGGAGATTCTGAATGTAGGTACTGCACACTGTGAATAGAGAAATAGAAAGCACCTCTAGTGGCCGTCTGAGTGACTTGCCACTAGAAGTGTTACTAGGCAGCAGTGTAAGCACTGCCTTGTCTCTGAAAAGGCAGCATTTTCATATCTCAGCCTGCAGGGACAGGCTATAGACACCAGAACCACGACATTAAACTGTAGTAGTTCTGGTGACTTTAGTTTCCCTTTAAAGCTCAATAATGTAAGGCTTGGAAACAGTCTCTGATTTCAAAGTATAGGTCAAAATCTGACAGATAGTAAGAAACTAAAAAAAAGATAACAAAACATATTGCAAGCGCTTAGAGTGGCTGGGCTAAAGAAATACCTCCTAAAATCAAAAAGTGAAGCTCTAAACAGGGACATAAGTAAGGGTCAGTATACTACAGTGACATTCAGAGACATCAGTCAGATAAAAACCACAAAATCAGCAAAAAGATAACTAATACATGCTCTAACTGGCTAGAAGGAACCACATGATGAAGGCAATAAGCCAATAGTCAATACAGGTTTTTTTGTTTAGATTTTTTCAATTTACGTTTGGTTTTGTAAAGAGATGAGGGCTAGAGAAGGCAACAAAGGGAAGGTTTTTTTCAGGGGAAAAGCATTAGATGATACATGCCATGGCATTGCAAAGAACAATGCATTCACAACAACGGATGGTGCCACAATGATGAATTACAAGCTGCAAGAAAATCAGTGCCTACTTCTGATCCTGCAGTTTCTAAATCTAATAACATTGTATGTCAACGGGTGAGCGATAAAGCCTGATATTGCCAAATTTTGTTTTGAAAATGTCATTATAAATGCATATTATGTTGGTATAAAAAGACTTGTGATAAATTGATTGCAGCAGCAATGATAACTTTCTTATCAATGCAACATAGAACTTTGGTAACACAGCAGAGTGGCTGGAACTAAAACATTTTTTCTGTCTCAAAGTATAATTTAAAAGTATGACCTGCAAATAAACAAACACTAGACTGTTTCTAAATATAAATCAATATAAAAAGGTAAATGTGAATTTTAATATTCAAAAGCATAGATGACACAGTGACCTATTTTGCCAGGATTAACGTGACAACTTTATATTTATGGTAGATAGTGATCCACAACCCACCGAAGAGTATTCTAAACAATTCGCTAGATCAACCTTTAAAATGTAGAGATATCAATTTTCTAGTAATTGTAAAACAACCCTCTGTTCTTCAGTTAAAAGACTTGATTCATGTACCAGCTTTTAACATACCTCCCTACATCAGAGATTGCGTGCTTATTTGATCTTTCAAACATTGGATCTTCTGTGATAATACATAAATAAATGCTCAAGATATAAAGTGTACCCTTTTAGCAAACAAGAATAGTGCAGAATACTGTGCAGTACATTTACATATATATAAATGTACTATGTGCTATGATATGATATAAATGTACTATGATATGCAATGCCAGAATAATAAAGAGAGATGATTAAAAGGACACTTCAAGCTTAGCAATGGTAGCTTATTATTTTGGTTATGATGTCAGGAATGGCCTGGCAACAGGATTTATATTACTTGTAGGCACAGGATTCTCCCCCTCTTCCAAACTAATAATGAAAAAAACACTTTAATATGACAAGAAAATTATGTATACACATAAGGAGTGAGTGTGTATGTATATATGTGTGTGCAGTGCAGAGGTTGGCAACCTTTGGTACTCCAGATATTGTGGTCTACATCTACCCTGATGCTTTGCCAGCATATTGGCTGTAAGAGCATTATGGGAGATGTAGTCCACAACATCTGGAATGTGGTGGGATGCCTAGTGCTGCTGTTTGTTTGCACATGTGTATAAATGTGTCTAAATGTGCATATTTAAGTTTAAATGCATTTCTATGTGTCATTGTGTGTTTGTGTAACAGTGTGTGTACTGTGTGGGTTGACGTGTGTGTGTGTTCCACCAGGGGATAGGAGATGGGTGGACCAACCTATGTTTTACTGACTGAGTAGGTCTCTTACTCCATTTGAAGATCTTTGCATGCAGGGTTCATATAGGAAGGGTCATATTTCCATGATTGGTCTACAGCTTATGGACCAATGCGCTATATTTCTTAGTAGGAGCAAGATCTAAGGGGGAGGCGGACAGTGATGTCTGGGGTGATATTTGGGAGGTGGCTGCCAGAGTTTCTATTTGTGTTACAGCACAGGAACAAATGTATAAGCTCCTTCTTTGGTGGTGCACCACTCCCGTCTAGCTTTATTGCATGGGGTTTGGTGGTGGTTCCTTTTTTGGAGGGAGGGAGGAATTTCTTTGCAGACGTTTTTCACAAGACTTTTGAACTAGCTCTCTTTTTTATCTCTTGAAGGGCTTCCCCAAGAAAGCTTAGTAGTTAATTAACAAAATAACTCTAGCAGCATTGGCAGCAGCCTGGTATGGCATCCCAGTCCCCATAATTAGAGAAGTCAGAGATAGATTTGACAAAATGAATGGACCAGTTGACTGCCACATTATATAACTCCCTCCCTTTTTTCTACAAACTTTGTAATTCTTGGTGGGATTTCACCTCTCCATCTTACGTAGGGTTATTTATCTTATTGCTGTGGTACCCTCCCCTCCTACCCCAATTCCTATTTGTATTTATTTTATGTTTTATTTTAATTTTATTAACATTTTTTTTAAATTAGACAAATACAGAGGGGAACAAAATTTAGAGTAGGATTTGACAGGCAAATACCTTATTTGTTAGCAGTTAAATTTTTTGTTGAGTTTTGAGAGATTCATCATGGGTTATTTCACAAAGGAACAACAAGTAAAAATAGTGGAATTTTATTTTCAAAATGGCAGGTCCATTATTTTGATGCAAGAGGAGAATCATCGTTAAATGGGGATGGGGCTACTGCCCATACAGTCAGGGCTATAATGGACCTACTAAGACAACTGTTTGTCGAGTGGATAATTTCAAATAAAGAAATAAAGAATTAGAAAGTATGTGTGTGTTTGTGTGAGTGTGGGAGTGGGGGGGGGGGATTACAGTGTGAGTAGTAGCATGTAATACTACGTATTTATGTAATAACAGAACTTTAGAAATAAAAAATAAAGGAGCTTGCCTTGTTCTGGCCAGTCCTCTTCCTCCAGAAGATTGCAATCTTCAGTTTGAGGGAGTGGAGCCATGCTCAGAGTCCTGGAGCAGCAGACACTGGTCAGAAGGTAAAAAGGGGAACTTTAACAGGCAGATTAGGCACACCATTAGACATGCATCTGTAGGCCAACGCCTATTCTGCGTAATGGGAAATTTGTCTGTGCTTGGCAAACCAAAACATTTGCATGCATAACATATCTCCTAAGAATATATACAAACACGAGAAAAATCAAGAAAGAAGATTCTGCAGCATCAAAAATGAAGTACCATTCAGAAATTCAGTTCACAGTCCACTATGACTCCTATAGTGGCATAAATAGTACAAATCCAAAGTAGAAGAACAGAACCAGCACAGGCAAAAATATTTAAATGCACCTTGATGCTGTAGTTTTAATGAAGAACATACAAAACACAAACCAGGGCATTTCACATTCTGTGACCCAAACTACAACATTGAGGTGTATTTAAATATTCTTGCCTGCGCTGGTTCTGTTTTTCTGTTTTGAATGCCTCCTAAAAAGTCTCAAAGGTCTAAATAGAGCTAATGGAACTATGTGCTATGTACTGGTATGCATGGTACCAGTTATTTCTGATTTCCTACATTTAGCTCCATTTAATTTGTTTCCCTAGTCTCCTGACTCCATCCACCTCCCTCCCCAGCTCAGAGTATGCACGAGTTCTGAGCCTTGTCCAATTGAATGCTTCTCTTTGAGAAGCTTTTGATTGGATCACAGAGAGGGAAGGCATGATGTCAGACGGGGAGTGGAGATCAGTGTTGGTAACTTTGCACAGGGCTGGATTCCAGGTAAGTATATTTATTTACTTATAGGTCTTTCTGTAAGGTGGGACACAATTAGTAATGTCCAATATGGTATTATAAACTATTTAATGATAATATAAACTGTTGGAGTAAACCTTTTTTTTTCATCACTCCATAACTCCCTTCGTTGTCATGGAATTATCTTTTAATTACTGCGTACTGAGCTAATATGGGTATATTCTACCCACATTTAGTCCCATATAGAACATACTGCAAAGTAGAAAAACTAAAAAAAAATATTACAAATAAAAAATAAAATTATATATATATTTTTTGCACCACAGGATCAAGCTATGTAATGAATTCCATTTAATACACTGCAATAGGATATAGAAGTCAATATATTTACAACAGAATTTTAAACCAGAACTGTTCCTTGTTGTTCAACTCGGTAAATGCTATTGAAGTGCCTGGTGGCTAATGCAGGGGAGGTACCGTACTTAAAAAGCACCTTAACCTTGATAAATAAAAATAACATTTCAGTTCTTGTTGCGTGGAATAAATATATCACACACAGGGTGACCATTCTTGTTCATAAGGTCAAACTGTTGTGTTTTAGCATTTTTTGGTAATCTTGGATACAATCAAATGTAATTTTTGAGGGTCAGTGAAACAGTAAAATAAAACAAAAAAAAAACACACTATGCTTCTGCAGCGGAGAACAGATTCATATTGTTGGATATGAATTAATGCATTATGCATTGGATTCCTATTAGACATTTAAAGGGCTCATTTGAAATTATATTAATAATAAAGTTTGTCTTTTGGTGATTTTTTTTCATTGTCAAATTCTAAATTTGTATAGTTTAATAATGTAGAAGTAGCATGGTTTAAACAAAAGCTGTGTTTTTACATCCATTGCAATAGCCCGCTCAAACAGAACCACAGTCTGAAGTGTTTTAAGTGCAGTTTTCCGTTTTTGAAACAAAGCTACTATTGACTCTGCCGTCTAATCTTTTCATGAGAGGAATGTGCTGTGGATACTGGTCAGCTAAAGGGAAGAAGGTGAGAAAGAGCAGTTCAAGGACATGTTGATGAAAAGGATGGCCTGACGAGACTCTAGAGGTGCCAAATGATTTCTGTGTGGGATCCAAAATTGTATTACCTATCTCAGTTGCACAGCAACGGAACATACCAGAAATGGGAAGAAAATTTAACTGGGCAAGTCTTCAGTGCTTTGTTAGAATAATACAGAACCAGATGTCTGCAAGACATGTTAGCTTATTTAATAACAAATTAAACCATTTGTTGAAATCATTCATTAAATGCACTTCAATTACTGTTTTTGATTTTTTCAAGAACACGTTTATTATACTTTTTTTCTTTTCTTTTTTTAACATAAGTTCTTAATTGGACAACCAGATTCATGATCTCTTCCTTTATTTGTGACTTATTAATTTTTCGATATTGCACCGCCAATCTTAGTTCCTCCCTTCAATGTGATGTAATTATGATTACAGGGTGAAAGAGGAAAGAACAAAGTACATGGGAAAAAACAGACCTAAGTCAAAACATATGTGGATACTTCCTCATCCTTTCTGATACTTGTTTCTGAAATCCATAGCACTCAACAGTCTAGGTAAAGCGAGACAGACTCCAATTTGCCATCCTAGGATTATTTCCTGCTGTTACGTTTCTAGAGACATCAGAGAAGTGTTCACAGAAAGTGCAGCACAGGTGCGTAATTGAGATGTGTTTGCAGCACTCAATGCAATCTCAGGGCGCATGGGCAGCTCTGTGTGACTAAAGAGCCACACTCCACTCTCACCTCCATTCCTGCTACTTTTACACCATGTTTGGTGGCTGTCACCCTTACTGCCCTATTGAGTTTTTGTATCCCACCTCCTCTAGACTGTCAGCTTGTGTGATCAGGGTCCTCATCTACCTATTGTTCCTGTGTCACTGTGTAATTGTCCAATTTATTGTCCCATTTATTATAAATTCCGCTCTTCAATTGGAGCTCTTCAGATTATCTCTCAGTCAGCATGGCGTGCTTCCATACCAGTTTGGCAAACCACATTTTTTGTAAACTTCTCACTTTTATTGTCACGTAGCCCCTTTCTTATCCAGGCCATCCCCATCCCTTCCTCATTTGCGTCTGCTTCATGTTGCCTATCTCTTGTGGTTTATCCACCCTTGTATTGATACTTTCACTCCCATTGATGGAGTTGGTCCTCTTCTGTGTTGCTTTAAAGACCTCCAATCAAATTTAACTAGATGTTGGAACACTGCTGTATAGTATTCCTTCCATTGTGCACTGACATTGGGTGATTAATCCTGGCTTGCAGGCAATATTACATGTCATCACAAAGATGTTTGAAGTTGTTGAGGTGAAGGCTCTAAAAAAACAGTCAGGTTCTTCAACACTGATTTTCTCACACCATTCCATATAAGTATACTATAGCAGGAATGTGGAACTGCACTCAAACCCATTTGAAATGTATCCCGGTGCACCAGACCAGCCCCAGTACGCAGGGCCGGATTAAGAGCCCAGTGGGCCTGGTGCTGATAATTATGATGGGCCTAATTACAAAATCTTATTGACCAAAAACACTAAAACAGTCCTACCTCCTAAGCGTCATGTATCTGATGGAGATGATGCTGGAGGGAAACTCATAGGATGCAACTATGAGAAAACACAAACCCTTTGCTAATCTCACGCTTTCATCTTTCAAGTAACAGCAGTGTCCAGTAAAGCAGGAAGTCTATGGATGCGGTAAAAGGGTGGGCCACTGACACAAATCACATAACCAGAACGTCCGAAAGGGTGAACATACACAAAAAGGGTGCATGTCTGTGTCCCCATGTCTCCCAGTCCCTTAGTGTCTGTGTCCCCATGTCTCCCAGTGTCCCCATGTCACTAGGACACTAGGGGACATTGAGAGACATTGGGACACTGAGAGACATGGGGACACAGATACTAGGGAACACTGGGAGACCTTGGGACACTGAGACTCTTGGGGACACTGGGAGACATGGGGACACAGGGTGATAGACACGAGGGGACACTGGGAGACATGGGGCACTGAGACACTGTGATATATGTAGGGGGCACTGGAGACTTGATAAAGACCTGGGTACAGGTCAAAATGTTGCAGTGTCCAATTCACCTGCCTAAAGCTATCACAGTGAGTGCCTGAGATTTTTTTATTTTATACTAGGGGACACTGAGACACTACGGGCACTGAGAGACATCGGGCACTGAGAGACATGGGGCACTGAAACACTCTGATACATAGGGGACACTGATACCTAGGGGACACTGGAGACTTGATAAAGACCTGGGTAAAGGTCGAAACGTTGCGGTGTCCAATAAACCTGCCTAAATCTATTACAGTGAGTGCCTGAGATTTTTTCTTTTATACTAGGGGACACTGAGACACTAGGAGACATGGGGACATTGGGGGACTAGGGGACTTTGGGAGACTAGGAAACACTAGGGACACTGGCACACTACAGACACTGAGAGACACCAGGGACACATGGGGATACTGAGATACTAGGCACACTGGCTGGGAGATGTGGGGACACTGGGAGTGCCCCATGTCTCCTAGGTCTCAAAGTCGCCCAGTATCCCCATGTCTCCCTGTGTCCCCCAGTGTTTCCATGTCTCTCATTGTCCCCTAGTGTCTCAGTGCCCCCATGTCACCCAGTGTCCCCTAATGTTTGTATCCCCATGTCTTCCAGTGTCCCTTAGAGTCTGTGTCCCCATGTCTCCCAATGTCCCAATGTCACTAGGACACTAGGGGACACTTAGAGACATGGGGACACATGGTAACACTGGCAGACATGGGGCCACTGAGACACTAGGGACAGTGGCTGGGAGACATGGGGACACAGACTAGTGGCCACTGCGAGACATGGGGCCACTGTGTCCCTAGTGTCTCAGGGTCTCCATGTTCCCCAGTGTCCCAATGTCTCAGCATCCCCATGTCTTGGAGCTGCTGTCTGGACTCTCTGTGCAGAGCTGCTCCCCCGTGGATCAGTGAGTAGAGAGGCAGGGAGGGAGATGCCGTAACTTCTTATCACTGCCTCTATCCACACAAACAGCGACCCCTACTGGCCGGCGCTGGTACTGCAGAATAATCTCTGTTTATACTGAGACAGACATTTGTATTGCCGGTATTACTGCAATACCGGCACCGGCTAGGCAGCCTCAAATACCTGAGAAATACTTCTGAGAAATACCTGGCAACCCTAAGAAATACATGAGAAATACCTGGCAATCCTATGCATAGTGTGTAAAAAAAAATTTTTTTTTTTTTTAAATCAGTGGGCCTATTCCATGGGCCTGGGCCTGGAGCTGCAGCTCCATCAGCCCCTATGTTAATCCGGCCCTGCCAGTACCAGGAACCAAGTGTTTGATGAGAAAAAATAGAAGAAGTCCAGGCACTCTCAGGATACAAAGCTTGACAAAGACCGTGTAGGTCGAAACGTTGCAGTGGGTTCAAAAAATTGCATTTTTGTATCCTGAGAGTGCCTGGACTTCTTCTATTTTTTTTCTCACCATTCCATTTAAGGACATTTCTTTGCACACTGAGCATTGCCATGAAACAGGAAGGTTGGAATCACATAATCATGAAGAATGTAATAATATAGTGTGGCATTTAGCAATCTTCAGTCCAGCACGGAGGGACATTAGCATTGACAAACAAGTGTACTCAAAACATTTGTGATTAAAATGTCCTTTAATAAACGTATGCAGCATATTGTGGATTGTGGATTTAGTACTCCTAAATCCAGTTTCATGGGCATTGTATATCACATACATTTGTATAAACCCCAGTTATCTACAATTCCTAGAATGCTCAATTAGCCCTTAAGGCTGGATGGATGTCATGGGAACTGCACCTCACAATTGATTGCAAATTACGAAATCTATGGGGGCTCATATCCTAATTTCACATTGCATACAGGAACACTGATATACACATATACTAACATAGTACTCTCAGAAACACTGACATAATCCGACAGACATTAAAAGATATATGAATATCCAACATCTTATACAGTGAGGGGGGAAAGTATTTGATCCCCTGTTGATTTTGAACATTTGCCCACTGACAAAGAAATGAACAGTCTATAATTTTAATGGCAGGTATTTTAACAGTGAGAGACAGAATTAAAAAAAAAAAATCCAGAAAAACACAAGTCAAAAAAGTTAAAAATTGATTTGCATGTCAATGAGTGAAATAAGTATTTGACCCCTTCGACTTAGTACTTGGTGGCAAAACCCTTGTTGGCAATCACAGAGGTCAGACATTTCTTGTAATTGGCCACCAGGTTTGCACAAAGCTCAGGAGTGATTTTCTCCAACTCCTCTTTGCAGATCCTCTCCAAGTCATTAAGGTTTCAAGGTTGATGTTTTGCAACTCAAACCTTCAGCTCCCTCCACAGATCAGATTTTCTATGGGATTTAGGTCTGGAGACTGGCTACGCCACTCCAGGACCTTAATGTGCTTCTTCTTGAGCCGCTCCTTTGTTGCTTTGGCTGTGTGTTTTGGGTCATTGTCATGCTGGAATACCCTTCCACGACCCATTTTCAATGCCCTGGCTGAGGGAAGGAGGTTCTCACCCAAGATGTGACGGTACATGGCTTCATCCATCATCCCTTTGATGCGGTGCAGTTGTCCTGTCCCCTTAGCAGAAAAACACCCCCAAAGCATAATGTTTCCACCTCTATGTTTGGGGTCATAGGCAGCATTCCTCCTACTCCAAACACGGCTGGTTGAGTTGATGCCAAAGAGCTTGATTTTGGTCTCATCTGACCACAACACTTTCACCCAGTTCTCCTCTGAATCATTCAGATGTTCATTGGCAAACTTCAAATGGACCTGTACATGTGCTTAATTGAGCAGGGGAACCTTGCGGGCGCTGCAGGATTTCATTCCTTTATTGCGTAGTTTGTTACCAATTGTTTTCTTGGTGATCCTCTCGTGTAGTTCGCACTGTTCTCATGATCATTGAAACTCCTCGGGGTGAGATCTTGCATGGAGCACCAGACCAAGGGAGACAAAACAGTTATTTTGTGTTTCTTCCATTTGCGAATAATCGCACCAACTGTTGTCACCTTCT
The DNA here is from genome assembly GCF_036172605.1 of Pelobates fuscus. Lineage (NCBI taxonomy): Eukaryota > Metazoa > Chordata > Amphibia > Anura > Pelobatidae > Pelobates > Pelobates fuscus. The sequence goes on from NC_086317.1 coordinate 259,292,810, forward strand.
CACCAAGCTGCTTGGCGATGGTCTTGTAGCCTATTCCAGCCTTGTGTAGGTCTACAATATTGTCCCTGACATTTTTGGACAGCTCTTTGGTCTTGGCCATGGTGGCGAGTTTGGAATCCGATTGATTGATTGCTTCTGTGGACAGGTGTCTTTTATACAGGTTATGAGCTGAGATTAGGAGCACTCTCTTTAAGACACCTGGGAGCCAGAAATCTTGCTGATTGATAGGGGATCAAATATTTATTTCGCTCATTGACATGCAAATCCATTTATAACTTTTTTGACATGCGTTTTTCTGGATTTAATTTTTTTTGTTATTCTGTCTCTCATTGTTAAAATACACCTACTATTAAAATTATAGACTGATCATTTCTTTGTCAGTGGGTAATTGTTCAAAATCAGCAGGGGATCAAATACTTTTTTTCCATTACTGTATTAGAAGACCAGTGGAAAAAAGTATTATCCTCTTATATGCTGAAATCTGTAGAGATCTCAATTTTCCTGACAATCTTCTACATTCAACAACTAAAACAAAAGGAAATCTACAGATATAAAAGACACAAAAAGTACATAGGGCAGTATGGTATCAACACCGATAAGTTGTATGTATATATAAAATGGCAATTCGATATAGCCATATGAATGTAAAACATTACATTACATAGTAAGTGGTACTCAGCATAGGAAAAGATAGTAGGAGTAACATCACAGTAGCTAACTTTGAACAGAGGTGCATGGTGACATAAACATAAAGATTAAGCCTTTAATCTGGTGACTAGAGAAGATTTATTTCTACACATATCTGTTGAATTTTAAACCATTTCATTACAAGTTGTCACATTACCTTTTGTTGCCGAGGCTGTGACACAGCCTGGGGATGTCCATCAGGTGGAGAGTGACCCTTACCACAGTCCCTAAAATCTATTCAGAGGTTCCGATTCCACCCTCGTGGCTCCATCCTGTTTTGATGGAGTGGCTATGTGGTTAAAGATACAGACTATAAAAAAAACTTCCTACCGCCTGGATCTTTTACACTTTGCATGTTAGGTCACTAAGAAATCATGACACAAGTGTACTTATGGCACTTTTATATAACCATTTGTAGCTTTCTGTCTCTCTCCTCAGTTGGCTGTTAAGTAGAGCATTAAATAGACTTTTGGAGAAGTTGTGGGACACAAGTATCTTGTCTGTTTCCGGGTCTGTGGAATGCCTGATGTCAGAAACCTCTCTAAAGGTAACGGAAACGAGGTGTGGGATGCTGATGGCACATGATCGAGTAAAGGAATATTGGAATTCCTCTAAATTGATTAATTCATTAAAAACGTCATTGCGCTTCTATCCATTGGCTGAATATCAGCACAGGGTGCCTTATAAGCAGGCCCGTCACTAGCAGGCAGGCAAACCAAGCAATTGCTTGGGGCCCTGAGCTGGCCCGGGGCCCCGAGCAGAGCCGGTGTTTCCTATAAGGCTGCAGCCGCCTGAGGGGGTGGAGTAAAAAAACATAGGGAGGGGGAGAAAAAAAAAGAACATAGGGAGGGGGAGTAAAAAAAACAGGGAGGCAGAGGGGGGAGTAAAAAAAACATGGGGAGGGAGGGAGGGGGGTAGTAAAAAGAACATAAGGAGGGGGTGGAGTAAAAAAAACATAGGGAGGGGGAGTAAAAAAAAAGAACATAGGGAGGGGGAGTAAAAAAAACAGGGAGGCAGAGGGGGGAGTAAAAAACATGGGGAGGGAGGGAGGGGGTAGTAAAAAGAACATAAGGAGGGGGTGGAGTAAAAAAACATAGGGAGGGGGAGTAAAAAAACAGGGAGACAGAGGGGGGAGTAAAAAAACATGGGGAGGGAGGGAGGGGGTAGTAAAAAGAACATAAGGAGGGGGTGGAGTAAAAAAAAAAACATAGGGAGGGGGAGTAAAAAAAACAGGGAGGCAGAGGGGGGAGTAAAAAAAACATGGGGAGGGAGGGAGGGGGTAGTAAAAAGAACATAAGGAGGGGGTGGAGTAAAAAAAAAACATAGGGAGGGGGAGTAAAAAAAACAGGGAGGCAGAGGGGGGAGTAAAAAAAACATGGGGAGGGAGGGAGGGGGTAGTAAAAAGAACATAAGGAGGGGGTGGAGTAAAAATAAAACAGGGAGGGGGAGTAAAAAAAACAGGGAGGCAGAGGGGGGAGTAAAAAAAACATGGGGAGGGGGAGTAAAAAAAACACAGGGAGGGGGAGGGGGGAGTAAAAAAAAACAGGGAGGGGGAGGGGGAGTAAAAAAAACATAGGGGGAGTAAAAAAAACAGGGGGGAGTAAAAAGGACACAGGGAGGGGGAGTAAGAAGGACACAGGGAGGGGGGAGTAAGAAGGACACAGGGAGGGTGGGAGGGGAGTAAGAAGAACATAGGGAGGGGGAGGGGGGAGTAATACGAAGAACATAGGGAGGGGGTAGGAGTAAGAAGAACACAGGGAGGGGGAGGAGTAAGAAGAACACAGGGAGGGGGAGGAGTAAGAAGAACACAGGGAGGGGGGAGTAAGAAGAACACAGGGAGGGGGGAGTAAGAAGAACACAGGGAGGGGGAGGAGTAAGAAGAACACAGGGAGGGGGGAGGAGTAAGAAGAACACAGGGAGGGGGGGAAGGAGTAAGAAGAACACAGGGAGGGGGGAAGGAGTAAGAAGAACACAGGGAGGGGGGGAAGGAGTAAGAAGAACACAGGGAGGGGGGAAGGAGTAAGAAGAACACAGGGAGGGGGGGAAGGAGTAAGAAGAACACAGGGGGGGGAAGGAGTAAGAAGAACACAGGGAGGGGGGAAGGAGTAAGAAGAACACAGGGAGGGGGGAAGGAGTAAGAAGAACACAGGGAGGGGGGGAAGGAGTAAGAAGAACACAGGGGGGGAAGGAGTAAGAAGAACACAGGGAGGGGGGAGGAGTAAGAAGAACACAGGGAGGGGGGTGAGGAGAAGCGGAGATGAGGAGAACACGGGGGTGGGGGAGGGTGAGAAGAGACTGGTAGGGGAGGGTGGGGGGAGAGGAAAGACCACCAAGAGGCAGGGCAGAGCTCTAAGGGACAGAAGAGAGCTCTCTGGGAAAGGGGGCAGGAGAGGGAGCTCTTTCACACTAAGTGCACAGCAGTTATAGATAATTTGCACATGTTTGTGAGAACTGAAAAACGTGTATGTATGTATGTATGTGTGTGTGTTTTTAGTATGTTGGATTTAGTTATTGTGCACTTTTTAAATTTATATTTGATTTTATGGTACAGTGATGTTTTTTGCAAATGTTCAATTGTGAAAAATGTTCAAATTGTATGCACATTATATACAACAGCAGTATTTGCACTGTAAACTTTTTTATTTATATAAAGTGTGGGTAAACTTAAACTGTATGGCTATGCTGTGGTTCCTGTAGGCTTTGCGTATGTGTGAGGAGTGTTGGGGGGGCCTCCATGTCCACTTTGCTTGGGTCCCCCAAATCCATTCAAACGGCCCTGCTTATAAGAGGCCAAAGGTAGGAAAGACAATATAGCATTTTATTTTCCCCTGAAAATGTTGGCATAGTGCAGATTAAATGGGTTGGAAAGATTTATTAAATTGTATTAAATTTTTTTTTTATATTGCATTATTATGGTTTATGTTCATTTTGTATCCCCATTACTATCACTAAAGGCGTTCTTGGGTTCTTCTGTATTTACCATATATATATTTTTGTGAGTGCAATTTGTATTAAAGTAAATGGAATGTTTTCCACTATAGAGGTACTGGTACATTACACTTGTTTCTTGGCCACCATGCACAAGCTAAGGATATCAAACTATCTTGGTTTACCAACTCAGCATTGTGAGTGGCACAGCGGAGCGGGAATATATGCCTGCTCCCCAGTGCTGAAACTGGATATCAGGTAAATATCTCCATGGCATTCATTAAGAGTGAATGCAGAGTCATAGTTATTAAGTTTTCATATGCAACTTTTCATCTTGCTCCTGGATTAAGATACATCCTGGGTTTGTTGAAAGAGAACTAATGCAAATTAGGCAATTTTTATCAAATGTCTTTCATATTATTCTCACTTTATTTTATTTATAAATTACCAGCACTGTGAAATATATTACAATGGCTAATGAAAACACAGTAAAAAGGTAATGATTATATATCACTCTTTCGAAATAAAAGAGTGGGTTGCCTCTCTGCAAATGTAAATATGTTTTAGTAGTTTTACAACATTATGCAATCCATGATAATATATTTACTTTCTTATTAATGCATGTCTCATTTTATTACAAATCCAAAATTGGCCACTAGAGGGCACCACACACTACAGCATCATCTTTCTGCCAATGCCAAATTATGAAGTCCTTACAAATACAGAGATTAAAATTATATTTAAACTATAGTTGTTTATGAATTAATTACAATTATTTAAAACAATGGTGGTCTGCAGAAATGTATTGATCGAGACAGACAGACAGATGATATTTTGAAGAAAAGGAACAATTATGACTGAATTGTATAGAAGTGGGTTATCTACAAAGTTTCACATTTGCACCTAATTTGGGTAAACGTTTTCACAGTGTGTATGCAGATTCAACTATTCTGATAATTGTCAATATCAGTTTGGGGGAATTTAGCCTGTTAAAAAAAATATTTGACTGCAAAATACTGTAGGGTGCCAATTACCTACAACTGAATTGCAATCTACACTTGGTAATTAAGCTACAAATAAAGTGATATCTGTTCATTGTCTCCTGAGGCAAAAACTAAAATTTCCATATCAATAAAAATCAGCAGGTATTATTTTTGAGTAAAAAAAAATATATGAAAAAGCATATTTCAAACATTTAACTCTCTCCTTTGCCCTATTGCTCCTCCTCCACCTACTAACTTGACTGCCTCAGACTTTGCAATCGCTACAATCAGGGAAGAGATCTCATATTTCTTCTTCCCCTTACAATACTTCCCCTAACCTCACTCCCTCTGCTGTACTATGTCAATTCATACTAATTACAGCGGAAGAGGTTTCTGCTCTGCTCCAGTACTCCTGCCCCACCACCTACTCCCTAGATCCAATTCCCTCGCATCTCATCCGTACTGTCTTCTTCTCTTTCTCTACCTCTCACTAAAATTCTTAATCTCTCTCTCTCTCCTCTGGCATATTTCCATCGCCCTTCAAACATGCAACTATAACCCTAATTCTACAGAAGCCCAACCTTGACCCTAACTCCCCGTCCAACTACCATCCTATCTCGCTACTGCCTTTTGCATCTAAGATCCTTGAAATAGTTGTGTATGCGAGACTGACAAACTTCCTCGAGTCCAATTCTCTGCTAGACCTGCTTCAGTCTGGTTTCCGCACTAAGCACTCTGTAGAAACGGCACTGACCAAAGTATCCAATGATCTACTCGCTGCAAAATCTCGTGGTCACTACTCTATCCTAATTCTCCTTGACCTTTCTGCGACTTGACACTGTTGATCATCAACAGCTTCTTCTCATCCTCCGCAATATCGGTCTACAAGATATTGCTCTCTCCTGGTGCTCCTCCTACCTCTCCCAGCGCTCTTTCAGTGTTTCTTTCTCTGGCTCTACTTCTTCTCCCCAACTCCTCTCTGTTGGTGTCCCCCAAGGTTCAGTCCTTGGTCCCCTACTGTTCTCCATCTATACTGCCTCCCTTGGTAAACTAATTAGCTCCTTTGACTTCCAATATCATTTCTATGCGGATGACATGCAAATCTATCTGTCCTCTCATGATCTCTCCCCGTCCCTCTTGACTAGTGTCTCTGACTGCCTCTCTGCTATTTCTAACTGGATGGCTGCCCACTTCCTTAAACTCAACTCGACCAAAACTGAAATTCTGGTCTTTCCTCCCTCAAGTGTTGCTACTCCTGTGTCTGCCTCCCTCCAAGTCAACGGTGCTACCATCAGCTCCACCACGCAGGCTCACTGCCTAGGTGTTCTCTTTGACTCCGACCTCTCCATCAAGCCTCATGTTCCGTCTTTAGCCAAATCCTGCTACTTCCATCTCAAAAACATTGCGCGCATCCAACCCTACTTAACACCAGATGCGACTAAGGTGCTGGTCCATTCCACTGTCCTTTCTCTCGTTGACTACTGTAATCCGCTTCTCAGTGGTCTTACGTGCTCCATAATGAATTCAGCGGCGAGGCTCATCTTCCTGTCCGCCCACACCGCCCACGCCTCACCCTTCTGTCAGTCCCTACATTGGCTTCCTGTAAGATATAGGGCTCAATTTTAAATTCTGGTTCTTACTTTCAAATCTCTAAAATGCTGCTCCCACCTATCTATCCTCCCTAATACACAAGTATGTCCCGTCTAGGCCCTTACACTCTGCTGAAGACTTACATCAATCTTCTGTCCGTACTCCCTGCGGAATTTGTTGGCGCTATATAAATAATAACATAATAATAATTATTATTATTCAAGGCATTCTGGGACAAGCTACAGGCACGTTCCACTGCCATTCGGTCCAACCAGAGACCGGAGAACAGATCATGAAGGGCGATGAGAGAGACCCCTCCGGGCAACGTACTCACCCACACACCTCACCGCACCAACGACCGCTCGCCTAGGCGAAAGCCAGTAGAGGCATGACGTTGAGACATTTACCACACAGGTGGAAGATCGCATGCCGCTAGTGGCGGATACCACATCGTTCTTCCAAATGCCCCTTGAGGGGACAGGACTTGTTCGTACACAGGTACCGAGTAGTGATGTTGCGAACATAAAATTTTCCATTCGTGAACGGCGAACGCGAACTTCCGCAAATGTTCGTGAACAGGCGAACTAGGCGAACCGCCATAGACTTCAATAGGCAGGCGAATTTTAAAACCCACAGGGACTCTTTCTGGCCACAATAGTGATGGAAAAGTTGTTTCAAGGGGACTAACACCTGGACTGTGGCATGCCGGAGGGGAATCCATGGCAAAACTCCCATGGAAAATTACATAGTTGATGCAGAGTCCTGTTTTAATCCATAAAGGGCATAAATCACCTAACATTCCTAAATTGTTTGGAATAACGTGCTTTAAAACATCAGGTATGTTGTTGTATCGATGAGGTAGTGTAAGGGTTTCACAGTGACAGACCAAACTCCCCGTTCAACGCACCGCAAACAACCGCAAACAGTCCATTTGCACAACCGCTAACCCCCCATTTGCAAAGCGTTTGTGTGTGGGGGTGCTGGAATGACGTGGGCCAATGGGAGCCTGAATCAACTTTTGGCTCCCACTGCCCTTTTAAGAGCGAGCTCGTGACTCGAGCCGTGCTCCTAGTGCCAGGCGGGCCACGTGACCGATCACTGCAGTCAGTGCACGCGGCTAAGTCAGAAGAGGAGATCAAGCCGCATGTGGCTCGTGTGGAGGCAGGAGTGATCCAGCCACGCGCGGCTCAAGCTAAGGACCCAGGTCGGTCCCAGGATAAGGTAAATACAGCCACAACCACTTATCCCAATCACACACCTTTCCTAACGTCTTATCCCATTAAAAGCATATTACCGCGTATTTAATAAAACAGATAGACCCCCTACTTCATCCAGGTTACCGATCGATGGTTCGATATTCTGAGCCCTCTCTGATTTACTGTACACGACTATTCGATATTCCCACAAATTTTATATAGCATTTTAGGTTTGTTTGAGACCACCTTAAAAATATTGGATATCGCTAAAAATCATGATCACTATATACTTTCTCTACGAACCTCTAAAACGAACCAAACTACTCATCCATCCGCTATACCACTATATCCCACCTAGAACTAGTGCCCAGTTAAAATACTTGACCTTTTTGCATGAACCCGATTTACATATATTACTAATATGTTTCTGAACATATATATTATATTATTCACTCACTCACTCACTCTCTGGGCCGGCCTAAGACATCATGCTGCCTAGGTCCAACGATAAATGACTATGGGGGATAATGTATAATAAACACAGGTTACTGGCTATGGGAGGATAATGTATAATAAACACAGGTTACTGGCTATGGGAGGGATAATGTATAATAAACACAGGTTACTGGCTATGGGGGGATAATGTATAATAAACACAGGTTACTGGCTATGGAGGGATAATGTATAATAAACACAGTTTACTGGCTATGGGAGGAATAATGTATAATAAACACAGGTTACTGGCTATGGGAGGGATAATGTATAATAAACACAGGTTACTGGCTATGGGAGGATAATATAATAAGCACAGGTTACTGGCTATGGGGGGATAATGTATAATAAACACAGGTTACTGGCTATGGGAGGATAATGTATAATAAACACAGGTTACTGGCTATGGGGAGGATAATGTATAATAAACACAGGTTACTGGCTATGGGGGGATAATGTATAATAAACACAGGTTACTGGCTATGGAGGAATAATGTATAATAAACACAGGTTACTGGCTATGGGGGGGATAATGTATAATAAACACATGTTACTGGCTATGGGAGGGATAATGTATAATAAACACAGGTTACTGGCTATGGGAGGATAATGTATAATAAGCACAGGCTACTGGCTATGGGGGGATAATGTATAATAAACACAGGTTACTGGCTATGGGAGGATAATGTATAATAAACACAGGTTACTGGCTATGGGGGGATAATGTATAATAAACACAGGTTACTGGCTATGGGAGGGAAAATGTATAATAAACACATGTTACTGGCTATGGGAGGATAATGTATAATAAACACAGGTTACTGGCTATGGGGGATAATGTATAATAAACACAGATTACTGGTTATGGGGGGATAATGTATAATAAACACAGGTTACTGTCTATGGGGGGATAATGTATAATAAACACAGGTTACTGGCTATGGGGGGATAATGTATAATAAACACAGGTTACTGGCTATGGGGGGGATAATGTATAATAAACACATGTTACTGGCTATGGGAGGATAATGTATAATAAACACAGGTTACTGGCTATGGGGGATAATGTATAATAAACACAGATTACTGGTTATGGGGGGATAATGTATAATAAACACAGGTTACTGTCTATGGGGGGATAATGTATAATAAACACAGGTTACTGGCTATGGGGGGATAATGTATAATAAACACAGGTTACTGGCTATGGAGGATAATGTATAATAAAGACAAACAAAAAAAAATACGAAAAATTACAAAAATGAATGCAGCTTCAGAATTAATCTAAATTGTATGCTGTCTAGGAGGTGGAAGGGTCTGGGAGGGAGGGTCTGCTGCTGATTGGCTGGAATGTGTCTGCTGACTGTGAGTTACAGGGTCAAAGTTTACTCAATGATGACGAATAGGGGGCGGACCGAACATCGCATATGTTCGCCATCCGTGGTGAATGCGAATATGCTATGTTCACCAGGAACTATTCGCCAGCGAACCGTTCGGGACATCACTAGTACCGAGTCCATGGATAGATATTGTCAGCTCTCCAAAAGGCCTGGGGCTGGAGGAAAATCTATCATACCTGGCGCCCCCCCCCCCTTCCCCGACTGTTCCCGACTATAAACCCGCCAACCGAATACTTACCATGCTGTTCACCCTCCAGGACTTAATGCACCTCGAAGCACTGCCTCCCTGCATTTGCCGCACAAGCGGAGAAACACCCGCCATGGACCCTATGCAAATCCCAGTCACGTGACGAGCTTGGTCCCGAAGAGCACCCAAGAACACGGACTAGTGATACTTACCCTCACACAGGCCCAGGGATGGAGGAGAACCTAATACACTTTGGTAGATGCTCAGTGGGACTTCCCTACGCTTGTAATACCTCTACCGCTGTTGGGGATCGGCTGACCGGGTAACCAAACCTGCAACCGGGGCTCCTCATTATTCATAGGAGATACCGCGTAATTGGACATACCCGATAAGAAACCCCCTAATTCTTTGCTGAGGAAGAGTATATTTTGTTTTATTTCTGCCTATTCACTTATAATTTTACTCTGCTCTCATGACAAACATTGCTGAATGAGTAATTTGACCTAGCATGTAATGCAATTTTTTAGTTCTTGGACCAGACTCCAGTGGTATATATAGCGTGCATTACAGATTGAAGTCAGCATGTTATAACTCACTCTTGGCGCATGTAACTCCCATCCTTAAATTAAGCTACATACCATGCTGAATGTTAATTCTGCGTATATTTACCCACTACGTGCATGGTGATCACCACTCACGGTACATAGAGCCAGCATATCGCATAGCGTAAACCTCAACTCAATCTCTACTATGTAAACATTACTCTCTTCTATTTTACATTATAAACTGCACTGAATTGCCTCTTAATTGTTATACAGCATTCTATAGTATAGCCAGTTGTTCCTAGTTAGGCTAGCATGTTTACTATAGGTAAAAAATGACACAGATTATCCAGGAGTATATTAATCAACTGTATGTTTAAAGTCTTGTCATATGCACTAACTCCTTTACTTTTGTTGGCATTCTGTACCACATAACACATTGTCTCAATAAAAAAAAGATTTACAAAAAAAAAGCAGTAATGTAACTTTTAGTGCTGTAATGTAACTTGGCCTTTATAACAGGAGAAACTATAGGCAAGCATAGATTGGGTCATTAATTTCCATTTCCCATAGCCTTTCATGGGAGGATAAACACACATTCACCCAAATGTTACAATTACCATTACAATTATTTATGTAGCGCCAACATATTCCGCAGTACAGTAGGTAAACAAGACAAACTTTTAATTCTAAAAAACTGGTTTGACATGCAGAAACAGCAGGTGAAGATGGTCCTGCCCATAGAACTTACAATCTAAAGAGATAAAGGACAGCTACACAAAGGGTAGTGAAGGATCTGTTTAGGCCTGAAGGATGGGAGGGTTTGTTGGGGGGAGGAGGCACAGTAGGTGGGAGATAGCAGAGGAAGGTTGAAAGGAAAGAGTTGATAGACTACTCTTAAGAAATGTGCTTTCAAGCCCCTTCAGTGCGCTGGCTTGCACATTATGAGTGCCATTGACATAAATTGTGTCACTCATCTGCTCCCATCCCAATCTGCATACCTCCCAATGTTGGGAGATATGAAAATATAATCCACAAAATAAATGGTTTAATACCATATAGAAATATGTTCAATAGATTTTTATCTTCTGTCCAGAAAGAAAATGTATATATATATATATCAAAAAAGCACAAGGAAACGTGACAATAATATTAATAATAATAATAATAAAATAACCATTCAGATTTAATGCAGAGGAAGTCCAGCCAAGCAAACTGCATTAATTATTTCCTATTGACTGTATAGAGCTTTTTCATCCACTTCTACCTGCTACACTTGGGAATTAGTGTAGCATTATGAGGCAAAGGACAGAGCAACTTGTGATGCCATGTATTTTTGAGGGTATGGAGTTGTTCTGTAGACCTATGTCCACCCAGTTGGAAATTTAAAGTGAATTTTAGATCAAAGGCCATGTGAATATACGGTGCTGCACCAAGGCCGCGTGTTGAGGGGACCCATCGTGTGACCAATTAAGTTATGCTCACCTGATGGTAATGTGATTTCAGTGATGACCGGGCCCCTGTAATATCTGCAGCACTGACGTGCCCCTGTGATGATGTCACCGCTGGGAGGAAGTGACAGACGGTTACTTCCTCCAAGTTAACACAAAGCACTGCACGGGAAAGGCAGAGAGAGGGAGAGCGGAATGGGAGAGACTCCAATTCCTGTCAGCCTCAGGCAGTCAACTGGATGCCAGGGAAGCCATCCTCCTGCACCCTAAAGGTAGGAAACAGGAGGGTGGCTAAAAATCTACATTTTCATTCGTGTCTGTATGTGTATCTATCTGTGTGTAAATCTGTGCATCTGTGCTTTTTTTTTTACTAAATTTTACCACATGACAGGAGGCTTCCTATTTTGCATTAAACTCTCTTTACTAACTCCACATAGCAGTAAAGAAAAGTGAAAACATTAACCTTTCAAAATGCAATAGGAGGTGTGGTATTCACAGTGATGAGGCTCCTCCCCCTCTTTCTTTACTGCTCCATCAGCAGACAGGTCAGAGTTTTGGCTATTCCCTTTGAACTATTATTTATGGTGTTTTTTTCCTATATGTTCACTTTGGTTTTTCCATTACCTAAAAGTATTGCTTATTACTGTTTATTCTTTATCTTACTTTGTTTATCCTTTATTCTCCTACTTTTGTGTCTGGGTTTTTACCCCTTGTGTTTTCTGCAGGGGCTTTCCTGCCCCTCTCTCTCCCCTCTCTGGGGTTTTTTCTCCTCACATTCTCGGTCCGACTGCTTTTTCCGCCGTCGGACCGCTGTCTCCATACTGAGGGTAACGCTACCCTGCCATCTCCCTCCCACCGCCCGTTCTTCCTTGCGGCTTCACAGCCGCACGCACGTTTTGTCAGCACGACGAGAAAGCTACTAATTTCTCGTCGCTCCGGCGGTCATCTTGGATCTCGCATCTCGCGAGATCCACGGCCGCCATCTTGGGAGACCCGCGATCTCCCTCATTCCGGCTCCCGACACCCTGTAATCGGACGCAAAAAGGCAGGGGTCTCTCACAGATCAGTCACCTCTCTGCCACCTGCACAATAGGGTTTTTTAACCCTGTACATTGGGGTGAGGCCCCTATAATTATTTATCCTACTACAGAATAAACTTAAATTCTATAGCTGTATCAGTGGATTTTGTGCCACTCACAGCCATTTACTGGGTGAAGCCCTGTATCATCGCTGCTATCAGGTGGATTTTGTGCCACCTACATATATACATTCAGGGTGCAGCCCACTACTATCTCTGTCAGGTGGATTCCGTGCCATCTATTTATGTATATATCGCTGGGTGAGGCCCAGTACAAAACCCAATATACCCTGCTGGGGACAACTGGTATTGCTACTACCACATTATTTGCATTTCACGTACTCACCCTGCTGGGGTGTTGTTGCCTCGTGGTTACACACATAACTTACCCTGCTGGGGTTTACTAGGTACTGCAAAGTATCTTCACTCACGGTGTGCAGACTGACCCCTAGCCCTACATATCCCTGTGCCAAGTGTTTTTTTTCCTAATTATTAGTCCTACTCCTATACATCATGGAAGCATCCCAGAACCCGGCTGACTTCCAAACTATGATTGCTAAAGTCATCTCCACCTCTATGGAGAAAGCGCTATCCAGGGTTATGACGGCTTCAGCCGATCAAGCTAAAGTAACCACAACAGCCCAGCACCATGACTACGATTCTGAGGCAGAATTCTTACTCCCCCCTCCCCCTCTTCTTACTCCCACCCCTTCTAACTCCTCCCTCTTCTTACCCCCTCTTCTTACCCCGCCCCCCCTCTTCTTACTCCCCCCTTCCTCTTTTTACTCCCCCCTCCCCCTCTTCTTACTACCCCCTCTTCTTACCCCCTCCCCCCTCTTCTTACTCCCCCCTCCCTCCTCTTCTTACCCCCCTCCCTCTCTTCTTACTCTTCCCTCCCCCCTTCTTACTCCCCCCTCCCCCTCTTCTTACTCCCCCCTTCCTCTTTTTACTTCCCCTTCCCCCTCTTCTTACCCCCTTCTTACTCCCCCTTCCCCTCTTCCTACCCCCTTCTTACTCTCCCCCCTCTCTTCTTACTCCCCCCTCCTCTCTTCTTACCCCCTCCCCCCTCTTCTTACTCTTCCCTCCCCCCTCTTCTTACTCTCCCCTCCTCCTCTTCTTACTCCCTCCTCCCCCTCTTCTTACCCCCTTCTTACTCTCCCCCCTCTCTTCTTACTCCCCCCTCCTCTCTTCTTACCCCCTCTCTCTCTTCTTACCCCCTCCCTCTCTCTTCTTACCCCCCTCCTCTCTCTTCTTACCCCCCTCCTCTCTCTTCTTACCCCCCTCTCTTTTTACCCCCTCTCTTTTTACCTCCCCTCCCTCTCTTTTTACCCCCTCTCTCTCTTTCCCCTCCCTCTTTTTACCCCCCTCCCTCTCTTTACCCCCTCTCTCTTTTTACCCCCCTCCCACTCTCTTTTTACCTCCCCTCCCTCTCTTTTTACCCCCCTCTCTCTCTTTCCCCCTCCCTCTTTTTACCCCCCTCCCTCTCTTTACCCCCTCTCTCTTTTTACCCCCCTCCTACTCTCTTTTTACCCCCCTCCCACTCTCTTTTTACCCCCTCCCACTCTCTTTTTACCCCCCCTCCCACTCTCTTTTTACCCCCCCCCTCTCTTTTTACCCCCTCCCCTCCCACTCTCCTTTTACCCCCTCCCCTCCCACTCTCTTTTTACCCCCTCCCCTCCCAACCTCTTTTTACCCCCTCCCCTCCCAACCTCTTTTTACCCCCTCCCCTCCCCTCCCCTCCCAATCTCTTTTTCCCCCCTCCCCTCCCCATCTCTTTTTCCCCCCTCCCCTCCCAATCTCTTTTTACCCCCTCCCCTCCCAATCTCTTTTTACCCCCTCCCCTCCCCTCCCAATCTCTTTTTACCCCCTCCCCTCCCAATCTCTGTTTACCCCCTCCCTTGTAGCGTGGCCGAGCTGCACTCCGGTCCGCGGTGCCCGGCCGGAGTGATAGGAAGGTGCACACTGAGTGTGCACCTTCCTGTCAGTCCAGCCGGGTACAGGAAACAGAAACTCCTGTTCCACGCGGAACAGGAGTTTCTGTTTACTGTTCCCGGCCGGACTGACAGGAAGGTGCACAGTGTGCACCTTCCTATCACTCCGGCCGGGCACCGCGGACCGGAGTGCAGCTCGGCCACGCTACAAGGGAGGGGAGGTGAGAAGCTGCAGCCGCCTGAGGCTCTTAAGAGAGCACTCAGGCGGCTGCAGCATTTAAAGGGGCGGGCGGGCCCCCTGATGGCGGGCCCCCCTCCCGGCCGGGCCCTCGGACCATGTTCGAAGTGCCCGACCGGTCAGTCCGCCCCTGCTATCCTATGATAAACAAGCTTGCTCAGGTGTTGAAGATATTGACATTCTGTCTAGGCATAGACCTATACATTTCTAGAGCAGGCTAACTGAAGGTCCAAGCATAGATCCTGAGAGGATGCATGGGTAAGTGAAACATTGCTAGCAATCAGGATTATCAACTATATGGTAGCCATTTTTTATGATAAACAAAGTGAGTCAACATGTAAGAGGCAGTTAACCGGCTATGTGTAAGGCACATCATGCTATGGCGATTCCCCAGGGGGTCCCACCTATCAAGAAAGTTAGTGGAACAAAACATTCACCCTATGCCTCGTTTCAGTCGAGCAAAGTCCCCGTCTGTACTGGAGCGTGCCGGGGTTTGAGTCCCAGGATTGAGGCTGTGCTTTTCGGTGGTCAGGAACAAGGCTTGCAAGGTTTAATGCAGGGCTGAGGTCTGCTCTTTCGTGGGTCACACCTCCGTGTTGCTGATAGCTCCGTTGGGCTCTGCTGCTTTGGCACCGTCCATGTTAGAGCCTTCGCCGTGGGCGCATGCTGTTGTGCTTTCTTGCGATTGTGTGAGGTATTGTGGAGGTTGGCAGTTGGCCAGGAGCTAACCGGTGGCGCCCTCTTGCTCCGGGCCTGTAGAAGGGCTGGCATCCTGTGGCCACGGACTCGGGGACTTGTAAAAGCCGGGTCCATCACTTTCGTGACTGGTCTGGAGACCCTGGTGTTGGTGGTATGCCGCCGTCGGCGGGTGGGTCTCTGCCTGCGTGGTCGATGCTCAGGGGTTGATCCCCTGGTGGCCCTCGGCCCAGATTGGCTGTTGTGTAGCTTCTTATACTGTGTTTTCACGGCTTTTCCCAAGGCCGCCTGGTCCCACTCCGGTCGATGGCGCCTTGTTGGCCCTCCGTGCTTCTGTTCTCCAGCAGCTTTGATTGCTCTGCCTGGTGTCGGGCCGCGATCCGTGCCCAGAAGGCCTCAAACAGCTCGTCCAGGTGGGTATTGAGAGAGTCTTTTGTGGTGGGGCTTTGTTGTGGAGGCCCAGATTGTCCATTAGTCTGCGTGTCTGCCATTTCAAAGCGGCGAGCTGCCTGTAAGTTTGGTGCGTGAGAGGGGTTGGTGTCTGCTTTTAGGGTCCACTGGGGCTTGCCAGTCGAGACGATTGGGACCGGGATAACCCCAACCGGTCCTAAGGGGGGGAACACAGCCATTTGCTGCGGGTGCTGCGTGTGGACGTGGGTCGGGAGAGCGGCCGCCTCTCCCTTGCCCTGCTTGGTATAGGCCCCAGGCCTCAGCTTGGTCATTCCGGCGGTTTTTCTAGTCATGTGAGGTATCCCCCTGTTCACAAGTGTCTGCGGAGCAAATTGTGGTGAGTTGGGGTTCAGGATTATTTAATTTGCCCCCGATTTTAGCCAGGAATTGGCCCTGGGCCCAGGAGCTCCTGGCTTGTGTGTCTGTACAGCTTCACAGCCGGGCCACGCCCCCCATAGTGCAGATTGAGATATCCCAGTGAGCTTGCAATCTAAATGATTAATAAGGAGTGAGACAAAAGGTGTTAGGAATTACTTAAACTCTGCATTGGGTAGGTGGCACTCACAAACTGCCAGTGAGTCTTCACGGAGGTATTCTACATGATGATATTAAAAGAGAATTGTTGTTAAAATGTTTTAATACCATAATATAATCTTTATCTTACATTATTTTTACCCTTTTTTTTTCAATTCATATATATTGACATTTTGAAGAAATCACTTTTGCCACTCTCCCTTTGTGACAGCCATCTTTAAGCAACTTGGGTCAGACTGTCAGTTATCCCTTTTCATATATTTGTATTAACATATTTTTCAATAATACAAAACAGTAAAGAAAACAATAAAACCAAAAACAGTGGAATATAATTCCATATAGTATAGTATAATCCAATACCACATTGTAAATGTATACTTTGTCCATGTTGTATTAAGGAACTATATAAATTGTAATGTGTGCATGTCATACATGACACAATAACTTGGTGCTCATAAATAAAGCCAAATTTAAAAAAAAAAAAAAATGTTGTGCTATCCGGTCTGGCATATGTTTCACAAGAATTTATAGGCCATAACAGCCTCTGACATCTTCCTCCCAGGGTGTCCATTCATGTCGTAGCAAATTAATAGCATTAGAAGGCATCCTAAAAGCCAATACTCAAATATATTCAGTAAAACAGTTATTGATGGTACAATATCTGATTTCCAGTAACGAGGAAGAACTGATTTTGCTGAAACTAATAAATGGCCCCAAATTATCTTAAATTTGGGAAAATGTTCTGGGAGTTTCAGACTGTCAGTTATCCTAAAGGCAATGTTCCCTGTTTTACTACATTGCAGATCATGGGTCACACAATGATGTCTTGTGACTTGGCACGTCGGCTGTGTGTGATAAGATGTTATAAAGAGGTAAATGTAACAAACTGTCACTGTGTCCTAATGGTGGGATTTCAAAGGGAACGGTTACAAACTGCCAGCGATTCCTCATGTTGGCCTGTCTGTAAAGAAGATGTTAATAGCAGGTAACCGTTACAAATGTCGGTCCCTATGGTGAGCATGTGTGAGGGTGTTGCCGTGTAGGAGTGTTTGCAAGTGGGGTGACTGGTGTAGTGATTTATATATGTGTATGTTCATATATCTCAATAGATGTGTGGGCATGACGTTAGGCAGTGAGGTTTGGTGCAGGTGGGGTATCAATATTTTGCCCTTATTTACCAGGCAGCATAATGTTTTGGGGCCAATCATGCTTACCTCTAATGCATTTCTGCTTCATATAAAATTGTTGCAAGAAGCAAGACACACAATACCATATAGCATGCTTGCATTAATATTGAGGGGGCCACCAAAAGTGTGGTCAGGGTGTGGTGGTGGAGCAAGTATTTTTGGTACTGGATATTTAGAAAATACAAGGAACATAAAAGACAAGTATGCATGGACAGCTTCACATTATCATAAGCACAATAATAATCTTTAGTCATTGTGCATGGAAAAAAATGGATTTTCCAATTAGTTGCTTTAAATATTTATTTTGGACCCAAATTAATTTGGGAGACACTTTAAGACAAGCATTTCAAACATTTTCCCCCTTCTCCCTCCCAATGTTGCTGAACTACAACTTCCATGATTCTCTGGCCACATGTTACATTTAAAGAATTCTGGGAGTTGTAGGTCATCAATATCTGGGAACCATAGTTTGAGATTTCTCCTTTACTGCTGGTTTACAATGTTGCTAGCCAGTAGCTATTCATGGCAAATAAATACCAACAATTTTCCAATATTCTAGTCCAGGTTTTAATGCCAACCTCTAAAAGTGTCTGCTCCAGTGAAGGGGCATCTGTGGTAGGCACCAGTTCTTGTTGCAATAAAAAGAAACGAAAAACAAAACAATATATATGTATTTCTGCTGGGATTTTAACTTTTTTGTGTGTAAATATACACCTTTGAGATACGTATGTTTGATCAAACGTGTTGCTCCTTTTAATTATTAGTACTGCTAGGGAGAGTAAAA
The DNA here is from genome assembly GCF_036172605.1 of Pelobates fuscus. Classification (NCBI taxonomy): domain Eukaryota; kingdom Metazoa; phylum Chordata; class Amphibia; order Anura; family Pelobatidae; genus Pelobates; species Pelobates fuscus. The sequence continues at coordinate 259,311,164 of NC_086317.1, forward strand.
AAAAATAAAATAACCAGATTTCTGGTCGTTTGCCCCAAAATCTGACTAAGCCATGTGAGAAGTTCTGTGAGTCAATGTCATTGGCTATATTACAGCTGCCTGCTGTTGCCAATCCTTTTTTTTTTCGGGCAGCAAATATGCTGCCTAAAAGACAGGCCTGTCTACTAGGCTTTTTAATGGCTGCTAGTTCAAGGCGGTGGAGTTGGCAGAACTCCACTTCCCCTGATGCAGCCTCCATTTTGACTCCCCTGACCACAGCTCTCCACTGCAGTCTGATCTAGGCTGGAAGCACTGATCTCCAGCCAGGTAGGTGTGAGGGATTCCACTGATTTGATTAGTCATTTTAAGTCCATAAAAAATTCCAACATGAGGGGCTTTATTGGTTACATTGGATGTTAATAGCCTATACACTATGATTCAATATAAGGAAGGTATTGAGGCACAAAAGTCTCACAGAAACCAACAAGCCAGTAAGCCTTCCTAATGTTTTATATTTCTTAGTACATTGAGGAATGATTCTGATAAGGAGAATTGCGAGAGACAGATTTTGGAAATACACCCTTGTAACATTGAAAGTGGTTATGATCATGATACCTTAATATATGTTCTCGATCAAGCACGGCGCAAATTTGCTGTGAATCCTTCTAAGACCAACAACACAGCTGAGCGGATTGCTTTTCCACATCTAATCACATTTATTGGTTAGATCTATTAGAGAAAATTGGAAAATCATTCAGAAAGATAATTCCCTACCTTTCTCACAACCTTCACTTATTAGCTATAGACATGGAGCAAATCTTAGGAATTCACTGGTTCACACTAACAAGATTCATCAATGTAAACATAAGGATGATAGAGTGCGAGTGGGATGCTATGGGTGCACCCCCTGTGCACATATGACAGCAGCAAAATTATTTTACCATCCCCATTCGGGCCAAAAAAAAGATGTACTGGCTCATAGGGTCAGATGCTGCCCCTAGTACCCAACAAATATATCAGTCCCACGAGGCCAACACCCCACCTCACCACGGAGGTTCGCCCAAAGACCCAAATCATAGTTAGTTGCCTCGCTCTCCCTTATTTAGGGGTACAGTCAGGGCTTCACAAGTCACGGCCACACGTGTTTTGACTCTTCTATTGTCACCGAGAGGCCAACATCCCGCCACTATGTCTAGTGGCCACAAGCCCCCACAGCCCAAACCATAGGTAAAGCCTCTCACCGCCACTTGGCATTAGCAGGGCCTCACCCGTCACGTTTAGTTAATTCCTTTGCCTCGGCACTAGTCAGCAAGCCAGTTCTACGAAGGTCTTGATCTTCCCTCCTCCCTATCCTACTAATCAATGTTCTTTTCACAGGATGTCACAAGAATTAATCCCAAGTGCCCCTGCAAGATTTACCCAGTACGCCAGCCAGGCCCGGGTCCCCAGAAGTTTCCCTCACCCCCTCTACCCCCAGGTCCCTGAGATCATGGACCATACCAGAACTGTCAGGAGAACTGCAGCATAGAGGCATCCCTTTCCCTGCCACAGCCAGAAAGGCCGAGCTCTACAGACTGCTGACTGCTCAGTCCATTGATCCCAGGCCTGGCACAAGCTCTCAAGGGCTGCACACCAGCCCCACAGATTCAACGCAAGAAACCTTGTCAGCTATTCTAGCTAACCTTCAGACTCTAAACCAAAGGCTGTCTAAAGTGGAAACAGCCATCGCTACCCCAGGTGACCTACCAGGCCCTTCAGGTCCTCCCCTGGTACTCCCAAACATGCTGGGTAGCACTCCTCCCCGCCCCCACCCTCCTCAACTACCCCATACGTTTCCCCTGCTCACTCTGTCCCAGCCTTCATTAAAAAAGATATACTGGATGGGAAGGATGTCAATCTGGTTTCCCTCCTTATCACCTCGCAGGACATTCTGGAGAATAGAGCCTATAACTATGGCAACATATCAGTGGTGTTGGAAACCAGAGACCCTCATCTCAAGAAAAAATTATCCATCCCTCAATTTGTCATAGCATTCGGTATCTTTAGAGATGTCATCTGCTCTGTGTACCCACATAGAAGGAAAGAACTGGACTTACAGGGAGTGCAGAATTATTAGGCAAGTTGTATTTTTGAGGATTAATTTTATTATTGAACAACAACCATGTTCTCAATGAACCCAAAAAACCATTAATATCAAGGCTGAATATTTTTGGAAGTAGTTTTTAGTTTGTTTTTAGTTTTAGCTATTTTAGGGGGATATCTGTGTGTGCAGGTGACTATTACTGTGCATAATTATTAGGCAACTTAACAAAAAACAAATATATACCCATTTCAATTATTTATTTTTACCAGTGAAACCAATATAACATCTCAACATTCACAAATATACATTTCTGACATTCAAAAACAAAACAAAAACAAATCAGTGACCAATATAGCCACCTTTCTTTGCAAGGACACTCAAAAGCCTGCCATCCATGGATTCTGTCAGTGTTTTGATCTGTTCACCATCAACATTGCGTGCAGCAGCAACCACAGCCTCCCAGACACTGTTCAGAGAGGTGTACTGTTTTCCCTCCTTGTAAATCCCACATTTGATGATGGACCACAGGTTCTCAATGGGGTTCAGATCAGGTGAACAAGGAGGCCACGTCATTAGATTTTCTTCTTTTATACCCTTTCTTGCCAGCCACGCTGTGGAGTACTTGGACGCGTGTGATGGAGCATTGTCCTGCATGAAAATCATGTTTTTCTTGAAGGATGCAGACTTCTTCCTGTACCACTGCTTGAAGAAGGTGTCTTCCAGAAACTGGCAGTAGGACTGGGAGTTGAGCTTGACTCCATCCTCAACCCGAAAAGGCCCCACAAGCTCATCTTTGATGATACCAGCCCAAACCAGTACTCCACCTCCACCTTGCTGGCGTCTGAGTCGGACTGGAGCTCTCTGCCCTTTACCAATCCATCCATCTGGCCCATCAAGACTCACTCTCATTTCATCAGTCCATAAATCCTTAGAAAAATCAGTCTTGAGATATTTCTTGGCCCAGTCTTGACGTTTCAGCTTGTGTGTCTTGTTCAGTGGTGGTCGTCTTTCAGCCTTTCTTACCTTGGCCATGTCTCTGAGTATTGCACACCTTGTGCTTTTGGGCACTCCAGTGATGTTGCAGCTCTGAAATATGGCCAAACTGGTGGCAAGTGGCATCTTGGCAGCTGCACGCTTGACTTTTCTCAGTTCATGGGCAGTTATTTTGCGCCTTGGTTTTTCCACACGCTTCTTGCGACCCTGTTGACTATTTTGAATGAAACGCTTGATTGTTCGATGATCACGCTTCAGAAGCTTTGCAATTTTAAGAGTGCTGCATCCCTCTGCAAGATATCTCACTATTTTTGACTTTTCTGAGCCTGTCAAGTCCTTCTTTTGACCCATTTTGCCAAAGGAAAAGAAGTTGCCTAATAATTATGCACACCTGATATAGGGTGTTGATGTCATTAGACCACACCCCTTCTCATTACAGAGATGCACATCACCTAATATGCTTAATTGGTAGTAGGCTTTTGAGCCTATACAGCTTGGAGTAAGACAACATGCATAAAGAGGATGATGTGGTCAAAATACTAATTTGCCTAATAATTCTGCACTCCCTGTATATATGCACAAAGTGGTTGACTTAGAGATCAAATATGGGGGTTCCTCATTTTACAACTACCACAAGTCACTGTCGGCCAAAGCAGCAACTCATCTGGCCCAGTTTAACATCCGGATAGACTGGTGTCAGATGGATACAGAGTTGTTCTACCGACACTTTGCCGGCTTGAGGCCCCTGTCCTGTGCAGCTTGTAATTCCACTTCACACTCCACCGATTTGTGCCCCTGTGAGGCAGATCCCTCCTCTTCCCACCACACCTTCAGCTACAACACGAGGCAAGAAGGTAGTCAGAGGGATAAGCTGGGCAGACCCATAGTGTTCCTGGGTAAGGCGCAAGTGTGCAACAATTGTAATTCCAGCGCCTGCAGTTACAGCGCATGCAGGCTGTTGCTAGGCATGTGCATGGGGAAAATATTCGGCTCGGTTTGGCATTCTGAAATTTGGGACTTCGTCAATTCGGGACTTTGTCAGTTCGGCACTTGAACACTTCGGCACTTCGAAACTTCGCCACTTCGGAACTTCAGATCTTAGACATTTCAGCAACTTCGACAACTTCAGAACTTTTCTTGCAGCCGCTTGGTAGATAACTCCCTAATTCCCACGGTAGCCTGTGGCTGCTTACTGTTTAAAAAAAAAAAAAAAGGGGTCCCCCCTCCCTGAGCGGCGGGTGGGGGCCCTAAAGTAAAAAAAGGGGGGAGGACCTATTGTCCTCCCCACAGGCCCCCACCCCTGAGTGGTGGGTGAGGGCCCTTAACAAGAATAAGGGGGGGACCTAATGTCCTCCCCCCTGGCTCCTAACCCCTGAGCATCGGGTGGGGGCCCTAAATACAAATTGGGGGGGACGACTTATTGTCCTCCCCCCTGGCCCCCACCCCTGAGCGGTGGGTGGGGGCCCTACAAAAGAATAAGGGGGGACCTAATGTCCTCCCCCTGGCCCCCACCCCTGAGCGGCAGGTGGGGGCCCTAAATACAAATTGGGGGGACCTTATGTCCTCCCCACAGGCCCCCACCCCTGAGCGGTGGGTGGAAGCCCTAAACAATAATACGGGGGGGACCTAATGTCCTCCTCCCTGGCCTCCACCCCTGAGCGGTGGGTGGGGGCCCTAAACAAGAATAAGGGTGGGACCTTATGTCCTCACCCCTGGCCCCCACCCCTGAGCGGTGGCTGGGGGCCCTAAACAAGAATAAGGGGGGGGACCTAATGTCCTCCTTCCTGGCCCCCACCCCTGAGCGGTGGGTGAGGGCCCTAAACAAGAATAAGGGGGGAACCTATTGTCCTCCTCCCTGAGCGGTGGGTGGGGGCCCTAAATACAAATTGGGGGGGGGCCTAATGTCTCTCCCCCTAGCCCCCACCGCTGAGCAGTGGGTGGGGGCCCTAAACAAGAATAAGGGGGGGAGCTAATGTCCTCCCCCTGGCCCCCACCCGAGTGGTGGGTGGATGCCCTAAACAAGCATAAGGGGGGGGGGGACCTATTGTCCACCCCCCTGGCCCCCACCCCTGAGCGGTGGGTGTGGGCCCTAAATACAAATTAGGGGGACCTAATGTCCTCCCCCTGGCCCCCACACCTGAGCGTTGGGTGGGGGCCCTAAAGAAGAATAAGGGGGGGGGGACTAATGTCCTCCCCCCTGGCCCCCACCCCTGGCCCCCACCCCTAAATGAAAATTGAACCCACCTCCCCCCCAGGTGACTAGGGGTCCCCAAACCCCTAGTCACCCCCTCCCCAAAAAATAAACCCCTACCTACCCCCTCACCCTAAAAATAATGAGGGGTGACCTTTTACCAAGTACCTGTAAAAATAAACATAAACTTACCATTTGATGCTTTCTTTCTTCTAAAATCTTTTTTCAGCCCCAAAAAAGGCCAAATAAAAATCCATAATAACCGACGCAATAAAAGAAATAAATTAAAAAATAAGAACAAAAAAAACTAATAATCCATCTTCAGTCATGGAGGGCTCCACGCAGACTGAGCTCTGCAGGGCGGGGTAGGCTTATAATGCCTTGCCCCGCCCTGCAATTAGGCTCAGAGCACTCTGATTTGTGGGTATAAACCATCCAATCAGAGTGCTCTGACAGGTAAATGAAGAGACTGACAGGTAAGTCTCTACATTTACCTGTCACAGCACTCTGATTGGTTGGTTTGAAATCCACCAATCAGAGTGCTCTGTGTCATTTTACACAGCGTGGTAAAGTTCTTTGGAATTTTCCCACGCTGTGTAATTTGACTCATAACACTCTGATTGGTGGATTAAAGGACCACTATAGTGCCAGGAAAACATACTCGTTTTCCTGGCACTATAGTGCCCTGAGGGTCCCCCACCCTCAGGGTCCCCCTCCCGCCGGGCAGGATGGAGTGGAAGGGGTTAAACTTACCTCTTTTTCCAGCGCCGGGCGGGGAGATCTCCTCCTGCTCTCCGCCTCCTCGGCTGAATGCGCATGCCACAGGCTGCTCACTGTTTAATAGACATGCCCCTACTCGCGGTATAGCGAGTAGGGGCATAATTTACTAATACTAAGTAATCTTTACTTAGTATTAGTAAATTTGGCTGAAAGACCAATTTAGGTCTTTCAGCCTTTTAGTAGATAGCTCCCTAATACCGTGGGAATTAGGGAGTTATCTACTTATTCATTCCTGTCATTACATGACTGGCTAAGTAACTTACATTTTATATGAATGTATGTTACTTGATTGTTGTAAGTGTTGCAAATGCTTACAGCTGAATCCTGTCTATGTTTGTATACTTTTTATTTGAAATTGTATACAGTGTAACATTCTTCTTCTTTCACTGGGTAAGTATATTAGTAGTTAGGCAATACTGTGCTTCGGAACTTCGGCACTTTGACACCTCGGAACTTCGGCACTTTGACACCTCGGAACTTCGGCAATTCGGCACTACTACACTTCGGAAATTCAGTAATTTCGGCACTTCGGCAATTCAGCTATTTGGACATTCGGAAAGACTCGAATGTCTGAATTATCCGAAATTTGGTCGAATTTTAATTCGGACCGAAACTAATTGCACATGTCTAGCTGTTGCACATTTGCTCCATTTGCTTCAGAGCACACACCAAAACCATATGCCCAGCCAGGCTTTCCCCAAAGAAATGACTAACCGAGATTAACATGGACGTTTTGGCTTATTACCTTCGCACTTATCCCTCCATTTACTTAGTGGATTTTTTGGTGTCAGGGTTCTCACAGGGTCTAATTGCCATCCCCACTGGCCCTAAACTGTTGTTCGCCTCCAACGACCCTCCTACAGTGGACAACCTCCTATCCAAAGAAACTCAGTCAGGTTTCATGATAGGTCCATTTCTAGAGCCCCCTTTCTCTACATGGCGTATCAATCCCACTGGGGTAGCCATAAATAAGTCTTCTAATAAAAAACATTTGATAATCGATCTCTCAGCTCCTCATTCTTCACACACCCCCAGCATAAACTCACTCATACCCGCTAAAGAGTTTTCACTCCAGTATGCCACGATAGACAACGCCATGCAAGTCATCTTACTAACAGGCAGTCGAGCATGGCTGAGTAAAACGAACATCTCTAACGCTTTTAAACTCCTGCCTATACATCCGTCACTATGGCACATACATGGCATTACATGGAGGGGTAAATACTATTTTGCAACACTACTCACGTTCGGTTCTAGGAGCAGCCCTAAAATGTTTAACATCTTCGCAGAAACACTCTGCATGCTGCTCCTGAACATCGTCAGGTGTCCATCAGTTATTCACTACTTGGACGATTTCTTGTTGATCGAATCAGGTTCCCATGCACATAGTAGCATCTACAGCACCATAGCCTTCTTCACATCCCTGGGGGTTCCCCTGTCCCCAGATAAAACACTGGGCCCCACCACCATATAAGTTTTTCTAGGTATATCACTGGATTCAGTTTCCTTCCAAGCTAGCCTACCCCAAGAGAAATTGGTCTGCAAGTTGACATGGCTAGCAGAAATTTTACCTAGTCTGTGAACATATCCCAGGCAACCGTAACACAGCTGCTGATGCTCTTTCCCACTTTCGTTTTCAGATATTCTTCCAGGCGCACCCTTCTGCCAACAACCTACCGTCCAGAATACCGTCATTCCACAAATTAATCATGGACTGACTCATGTCACACCCACTCACCATTTTCCACAAATTTGCAGCAGAATTCCAAGTACAGTGTAATTTCTCTATAGAGACATGGTGGCTTTTGCCTCTTTCTGACACTTACATCTAAAATGATCACACAACACCATCAAACTATAACTCACAGGGGTACAACATCGCGTTCTCATAATTTTTCCCAATCACCCTCCTTTTCTATCCTCTTACACTATAATATCCTTAAAGGTATCAATAAAACCATTGGCCACCCTGCAACAAGTAAACTGCCCATAGACAAGCCTATATTCTGAAAACTCAGCGACCTATTAGACACCAGCCCTTTTGATTCTCAGACTAATTCTGTTATTAAAGTCACTATATTCATTGCCTTCTATGGCTTCCTTAAACCTAGAGAGTTCACTGTCATACACCAATCAGATGCCAACATAAATACAAAAAGATAAGTCCTGCGCTCACTCCCATCACTACTGGGCCGGCAGCAATGACTACAGTACACATCAACCCCAATATATAGTAAAAACCAAAGAAAAGAAAAAGTTACCTGCGCTCTCTCCTTAATCCCTATGTATATTTAGACAGAGGTCATTTAGTTGCTCCGATGCCCATTGGAGGGAATGCCCGCCTGCCCACGTCAAGGCAGACCCCCCTAAAGCGGGTCCTAACACTGACCCTTCAGCCTGCTTCCTTGAGTTTCTGGCAAAGATATCTCTAATGAGACAGAGGGGTATTTTTTATATACACCCCTATATACTTATTAACCCTTAATAGGGAACACATGGGATGGGCGGCAGCATTGTAACAAGGCTGTGTGATACAAAGTAAATACAAATACAAAAACATAAGTCCTGCGCTCACTCCCATCACTACTGGGCCAGCAGCAATGACTACAGTACACATCAGCCCCAATATATAGTAAAAACCAAAGAAAAGAAAAAGTTACCTGCGCTCTTTCCTTAATCCCTATGTATATTTAGACAAATGGAGGTAATCTAGTTGCTCCAATGGCCATTGGAGGGAATACCCGCCTGCCAACGTCAAGGCAGACCCCCCTAAAGCGGGTTCTAACACTAACCCTTCAGCCTGCTTCCTTGAGCTTCTGGCAAAGATATCTCTAATGAGACAGAGGGGTATTTTTTATATACACCCCTATATACTTATTAACCCTTAATAGGGAACACATGGGATGGGCGGCAGCATTGTAACAAGGCTGTGTGATACAAAGTAAATACAAATACAAAAAGATAAGTCCTGCGCTCACTCCCATCACTACTGGGCCGGCAGCAATGACTATAGTACACATCAGCCCCAATATATAGTAAAAACCAAAGAAAAGAAAAAGTTACCTGCTCTCCTTAATCCCTATGTATATTTAGACAAATGGAGGTCATTTAGTTGCTCCAATGGCCATTGGAGGGAATGCTCGCCTGCCAACGTCAAGACAAACCCCCCTTAAGCGGGTCCTAACACTGACCCTTCAATGCCAACATAAGTTTAAAGAATTCTCACCTAATTAAAGACAACGACCATTACATCCTTTCGTTGCAAACCTCCAAAACCAATCACACCAATCAACCTATCTATTACAATTCCCCTCTTTCCTACAGGAAACGCCTGGTGTCCAGTTAAAGTACTAGAAACTTTCCTATGCCTTCACCACAGTCATCCTCCTAACTCTCCACTACTACTACTCCACGATCATCCACTCACCACATCCAAGTTAATTTTTTACATCAGAACTCTGCTACTAAGGTTACGCTACGACCCCTCTTCTTTTTCCGGACACTCCTTCCGGATAGGAGCAGCTTCATCGGCATCTACCTCTAACATGACAGTCTACATTATTAAAAAACTGGGTCGAAATCATCCATTTATAATACCTATAACCGACGACCAGAACAAGAACTTAGAAAAGCTTTTAAATGTTTAGCCTTATAAGAAGCAATAAAGTGTGTTTTTTTGCATCATTCTTTTTGCCCTCTTTTATTACAGGCCTACGCGTTCGTTGGTTTCAGAACACCTCAACCGACACTACATCACCTAACATATTCCATAACCGATTAAATTCCGACCACAAGTAGAAAGGCCAAAAGGCCTGAATTTGTGTATTTTTATTTGACTTTCTAGGCTTTGCATGCAGGGAAAGTAGCCACTTTTCTATATAGACAAATTTCCTGAGAGTGACGATCTGATTTTTTTTTTTACAATGTGAAGTCTTTTTAAAACTGAGATAAAACAAATACTTCCGGTGACCAGCAGCTGTGCTGTGTCCATTAACTACTTAGTTTATTTCAAGGAAGGCCTTCATGCTTAGTTTGTTGTAACAGGCTTAACTCTTTCAGTATGGAAATAAGTGTGTTAAAAACGTAAGCACAACCTTTTTTTTTTTTTTTTTAAACATGATACATACACATATATCAAGTAACAAGCAACCAACAATTGTTTATAAAATACAGATTAAGCATACATTAAAAATGTAAGTATATAATTAAATTATTATTATTATTTTTTTAAAGCTTCTCTTTTACCATCTGGATCTACCATCATAGATTGCTAAGACCCACCACTGCTCCTCTAGGTGTCTGGTGGCTGCATGGTGAAAAAGAAGGTTAGTTTTACTTACCAAAACCTTTCCTTCATAGCCGCCACCATCTTCCAAACGGTTAGCTTCAGCCCCTGGTGCTTGATCTTCAAAGAGCCCACATTAGTGTTGTACTCTCGCGAATGTGGGTTCTTCCATACACAATGCTTTTTACCCTACAGATGTTACTAGTAAAATGACAAATCTTTACAGTGGTAGCTTCACTTTTTGCCAAGTGTGGAGAATATACTAAGACAAAGAAGTCTTTAATTTGTCTCAGTATATCTTTTGACTGTGTTAGAATGTCTGTGAAATTCCAACACAGTCAATTTGAGTATTTCATGAAGATTTTATCATTATGAAATAATCATTTAAGGGAGGAGGTGGCAGTGCCGCTTTAACCTTTGCATACATTTGAGGCAGGGAATACATTTATTATAAATTTGATATTGTATGTTCATTTATTTCATTACAAATGTAAAATTAACAGATTTTTTTGTTATTGCATTTGTCAAAAACAAATAAAATGAATATGAACAACTATAATATGCATGATGTCTGTCTAATTCTGTGGCCAGAATTACTCTCCAATGTTGCAGTAGACTGTGAAATTCTAGTTTACCAGTGGGCTTTTTAAAGGGACAATAAAGACACCATAACCACTGCATTTAATTGAAGTGGTTATGGTTCCTCCAGGCTCCATTACATGGTTCACTATTTTAAAATGGTTTCACACTGAATGAGGTTTCTAAACGTTTGTGGCTCAAGTCCTAGTTAAAGGTGTGCCCATGTTGAATGCTTCTGAAGCCTTGCAGTTGAAAGCAGTGCCATTTTTGGGAAAAAAAGCACAGTTTTCCTTTTGCAATCCCCATGCCTCTAGTAGCTGTTAAACAGAACAACTGTTAGTAGCTTCCTATTAAAAAAGATTTTATGACCACTGTCAGGGTACCTTGTACATTACCTGCTGGAACACAGTCTGTGGGGAAGCCTGCAGGCTGTTTGTAAACGTTCTCAGGGTCCTCCTTCCTCCTCCAGAGTTAGGTCATGCATTGTGAAAATTGGCATGTCAGAACGTTTTGAGGGTGTAGCTACCTAGTTAAGGAGTCATACTATATATAGCTTGCTAGGGCTCAGGTCTATGCCTTGCAGTGGCTCAGTTTTGGTACCCAATAGAGCATATTATATCTCTTATTGTCTAATATGTCTATATGATTTTGATCTAGGCTATGATTGACTATTCTCCTACCTATACTCCAGGGGTGGGGAACCTTTGGCCCTCCAGATGTTTTGGACTACATTTCCCTTGACGCTTTGCAAGCATTATGGCATCATGGCTGTAAGAGCATTATGGGAAATGTAGTCCAAAATATCTGGAGGGCCGAAAGTTCCCCATCCCTGCTATACTCCTTGACTCTGCTATTGTACCTCATTATTCCTGACCTCTGATTTCCCTGACTTTGGCTTGTCCCTGACCATTCTCTGTTTTCTATACGTTAACCCTGGCAAGGTCTAGTGTACGTTTATCATAATTTACATTCTGCGTGTTGGGTCTCCCAACATACCTGACATTACAAAATGGCCTTATGATCTTATAATTCAAGGTTTGAGGATCTGAACTATTATATGGATCAGTTTACCCATGCTTTGCAGATAACCCTAACCATTCTCTGTCTTCTGTATGCTAAGCCCAGCCACAAGGCTGGTTGGTTAAAGCCAATCAGAGTGCTCTTTGTCATTTTACACAGTGTCGGAAAATTCCAAAGAACTTTCCCACGCTGTGTAAAATGACACAGAGCACTCTGATTGGTGGGCTTGAAATCCATCCAATCACAGTGCTCTGTGTCATTTTACACAGCGTGGGAAAATTCCAAAGAACTTTCCCACGCTGTGTAAAATGACACAGAGCACGGTGATTGGTTAGATTCCAAGACCACCAATCAGAGTGCTCTGTGTCATTTTACACAGCGTGGGAAAGTTCTTTGGAATTTCCCCACGCTGTGTGAAATGACAAAGAGCACTCTGATTGGCTTAAACCAACCAATCAGAGTGTTCTTAGTCTAATTGCAGGGTGGGGCAAGGCTTTAAAAGCCTTCCCCCGCCCTGCAGAGCTCAAACTGCACGGAGACCTCCATGGGTGGATTAATTTTTTTTTGCGTCGGGTTTTTCTTTTTTGTCAGGATTTTTTTATTTTATTTTAAGTTCGACGGGTATGATGGCTTTTTATTTGCCCTTTTTTAGGGCTGAAAAATTGAGATTTTAGAAAAAAGAAGACGCCAAATGGTAAGTTTAATTTTTTTTTTTTTTTTTGTAAATCTTTTTATTAAGTAATCATATGTCATATATGGCAATCAGTATGATTAAACAGGTGAAACTCGCAGGTTTCTAACATCTATAAGGTAAACAATAAGTCAAAATGCAGGGGTCTCAGCATTAGTGTTAGCAAGGAGGCACGCAGGGCTCCGTATGAAGAAAGAATAACTTAAGTGTGAGATGAATGGTACAATAACATTGTTCACGGGAGAAAGGTAACATACAGGATGACATTTTCAGGGTAAGCTGGAAGTATCTTACAATACAATGATATGTCATTAGCTATTGCGTATCGTTATTAGGCACAGTAATCTGGGAGCTTAACATAAACATATGCGGTGTAGGCAGTGCCAGAGGTACAGGACAGGGTGAAAGCGTTAGATTGGGAAGTCGAAGGATCAGATCAATAGGTGACCCGCCAATCCCTTTCTACTGTGGGCTCCCGGGACTGCGTAAGGTTCACAGGACGGTCCCTGGAGGGTGGGGGTAATCATAGTCGAGAATCTAATTGGGCGTACCCATGGTGCGCACCACCATCTCCATGTTATAGGTGGGTCTGATTACGGTCTCCCTTCCCAACCCTCCCATCAGGGTTTGTGATATGCGAGAGTCCTAGTATGCATTTGACCTGTCGTCCTCGTTGATAGTGTAGCAAGCTCGCTTTGGTGTGTATGAGTAAGTGGTGGTCTGTGTGTCCAGATAAGCTCAGTCTTGAGTGTGGTGCATGTCTATATAGTTAGCGCTGTGTGCTGTGGGCCTAAGCCTTTCTACATCTCAGAGTAAGTCGGGGTGATGCGTGTTGCTAAGTATAGCTCCAGTTCCCAGAGCACGGGGGTGTGTCCGAGCCCTGTGAGAGTTAAGAGTATACGTTTCCTAAAGTTGTAGTGTGTTGTATGTGTAGTTTTATATCCCTTAAAATCTGGTTTATGACCTCCTGGTCTCAGTCCCCCGGTCCGAATCTTGTGGGGTGGAAAGAAGGTGAGGAGGGGATAGGTGGGGATAAAAAAGGGGGGAAAGGGGGGGGGGGGAAGGTGGGGATAAGTAGGAGGGGGTCTGGTTGCGTCAAGTGGGTCCCACAGCCAGTGCCGCTCCACTAGAGGTTGCGGGGGTGGTGTCCGATTGTCTATATCGAGTGATGTATGTGAACCATGGGAGCCACATTTCTAGATGTTTCGTTTCACGGCCTGACAGGGAGGCCTGCATGCCTTCCGCCTCATATATATCTTCGACCCTTCGGATCCATTCTTTCTTAGTAGGTGGATCGCGTTGTTTCCAATGTGCTGGGATATTTGCTTTGGCGGCGTTAAGTAGGTGGCGTAGTATGGATCGTTTGTATGTCCGGATAGATAGTGGCGATATGTGGAGTAGGGCTAGTTCCGCGGTCCATTCCGGGATGTCTCCCAGTATGTCGGAAACAGCGTCTTTAATCATCGCCCAATATGGGACGATGTCCCTGCAGTCCCACCAGATATGCATAAGCGATCCACGGTCCGTCTGGCATCTCCAGCACAGTGGGGTGATCGATGGATAGATCCGGTGGAGTACGGTCGGGGTCCTGTACCAGGAGGAAATCAGTTTGTAATTAACCTCCTGATAAAACGAGCTCATAGAGCTTTTCTGTTGCCAGAGTAAGGCCGTGTCCCACTGTGCTGGGGTTAGTGACTTTCCGAGTTGGGTTTCCCATTGGCGTTGAAAAGTGGTGGCCTGGGTCGAGTCTCCTATTAGCAAGTGTTGGTATAATGTCGAGATTGTGTGCTCTAGTTGCTCGCCTCGGTCGCAGAGGCCCTCAAACCAGGTGAGATCTCGGTGTAAACGATCCCTGTGTGGAATTGAGTTGTAGTAGTGTTGTAACTGCAGGTACCTAAGTACCGCGATAGGCGTCCCGGGGTGTGTACCCATGAGAGAGGTGAAGTCACGTAATTTGCCCCTGTCAAGGACCTGGTAGATGGGGATATATTCCCTGTCGCTCAAAATGGGCCATGCGCCCGATGGTATACCTCCAGCAACCTCCGTGTTGTGCGTGAGTGGGATCATGGGACTAGGGGAGGGTGAGACGTGGCTCGCACTTCTCAGTGACTTCCAACCAAGTAACGTCTGTCGAATCGGGCTTCCTTCTTCCTCGTTGGGTGTTCGTCCCTTTGGGTTCCCCCAAACCTCCACCCCAAGTGACGGCCCCGCTAGTCCCCTGTCTAATGTGACCCATTGTTTTGTCACTGGGCTAAGGTGCCAGTCCAGAATCCGTTGCATAATCGTAGCTTGATGGTATTTCTTGATGTCTGGAAGTGCAAGCCCTCCACGGGGCCTTGGACGGCATAGGATATCATGTCGGATCCTGGAACGTCCTCCGCGCCACACAAACTTGATGATAGCCGTTTTTAGGGAGGAGAAAAAGGTGCTTGGGATAGCCAGCGGGATCGTCTGCATGAGGTAAAGGATCCTTGGCAAGATATTCATCTTGATCACGGCTATCCTGCCGTGCCATGTTAGATGAGGATGAGATTACCTCTTCAGGTCTATTATAACAGACCTGAGGAGGGGGTCAAAGTTGAATCGGTAAGAGTCCTCCGGGGCTGTGGTTACCCAGACTCCCAGGTACTTCATTCGGCTATGGCACCATGTGAAGGGGAATTGCTGGCCCAGGGATATATATTCTTCTGTAGGAATTGTAATGTTCAGGACTTCGCATTTTGAGAGGTTAAGTTTGAAGCCTGAAATGCGGCCGAATTTGTCGAATTCTGAGAGGAGATTAGGAAGAGTCGTCCTGGGATTTTGTATGAAAAACAAAAGGTCATCCGCGTATGCGGCTACCTTGTGGTTTGTAGTCTGCCATGTGTACCCTTGGATGTCCGGGTTCATGCGGATCGCCTGGAGTAACGGTTCTAATGACATTGCGAACAGAAGGGGGGATAGTGGGCAACCCTGGCGCGTGCCATTATTGATCGCGAAGTCCGCGGTCGTGGACCCGTTGACTCTCACGGTAGCGCGCGGATTACTGTATAGTGCCGATATCCAGGTCAGGAATCTCTGCCCACATCCCATCCATTGTAATGTTGCCAGCATGTATTTCCAGTCGACCCTATCAAATGCTTTCTCCGCATCTGTTGAAAGAAGTAATAGTCGTGTTTTGGTCATTCTGGCGTGTTGCTGGATGGAGAACAGGCGAAGGGTACTGTCTCTCGCTTCTCGTCCCGGGATGAAGCCCGTCTGGTCCACATGGATTAGGTCCGGCAGAAGGTGGTTCAATCTGCTCGCCATGACCTTTGTAAACAGCTTGGTATCAACGTTCAGAAGAGAGATGGGGCGGTAGCTGCCGCATAGTAGTGGGTCCTTTCCTGGTTTAAGCATAACTGTGATGGTAGCTGCTAAGGACTCCGCACCCAGGTTCCCACCCTCGCCTACCGCATTGAGCGCCTTCGTCAGCCAGGGCAACAAAAGGTTAGAGAATCCTTTATAATATCCGGACGAGAATCCGTCCGGTCCCGGGGCTTTGCCTGGCTTGGACGTTTTGAGGGCTGCCGCTAACTCCTCCACGCTGAGCGGGGCGTCAAGTGCGTTCGCTGGGTCTTGGTTTATCATGTTGGTGATCGTGGTGGACAAGTATTCCGTTATGCGCCTAGCGTGGTTTCCGTCTTGTACTCCTTGTTGGGGTGGGTGTAGGTTATAGAGAGTTTGATAGAATGTTCTGAATTCATCGGCTATTTTTTGCGGGAAAGAGGATAGTTCGTTCGAAGCTAAACGCAGTTTCCGTATTTGCGTGCGAGGCATGGGGCCTTTTAACAGCCTTGCTAGGTATTTCCCCCCTTTATTGGCATGGGCATAATAAAATCCCTTTGTACGTTGTATGGTACGGAGGTGTTTTTTAGTGATGAGCTCCTTCAGTCTCCTCCTGTGTTCCATCAATTCCCCATAGACGCTGTGTAGCTGTGAGCGTTTATGTTGACCTTCTAGTGATGATATCTTCTGGTATAGGTCTGCCATTTCAATCATATTTGCTTTTCGTTTATGCGAAGCGATGCGTATAAGTACCCCCCTGATGACACTTTTGTGGGCTTCCCACACGGATATTGGAGAGGCGTCCGGTGTATCGTTCTCCCTAAAGTAGTGTTCTAGGTCCTGCTTTATCTGGTCCTTCACGGTGGGGTCTAGTAGGAGTGCCTCGTTGAGTCTCCATGTCCATGATGAGGGGCGGAACAGGGGGGACTCCAACTCTATCCAGACCGAACCGTGATCCGACCATGTGGCGGGGTCTATCTCGGATCTAAGTAGGCGGGTAAGACCTTCCTGTGCGATGAAAAGGTAGTCTATGCGCGAGTAGCGGTTGTGGAGGACAGAGTAGTAGGTGTAGTCTTTGTCCGACGGGTGGAGTGTCCTCCAACAGTCGGCCAACCGTAGCTCCTCCAGAGATCTGCGGATAGATCGTAAGCTGGTCTGTGGGATGCAGCTATGCCCCGATGAGGAGTCCAGGAACGGGTCTAAGGGTACATTGAAGTCCCCCCCCACAACTAGAATACCATCCGTGAAGTCTTCCAGTAGATGTAGGGCGTTTCGTAGGAAGGGAGCTTGCCGCCGATTGGGGGCATAGATATTAGCAAAGGTATATATCTTATCAGCAACAATCCCTTTGATGAAAAGGTATCGTCCTTGGGAGTCTTGAGCACATTCAAGTTCCTTGAACTCGAGTTCGGCAGCCAGGATGATAGCCGTACCTGCCTTGTGGGCCGTCGGGTGGTTGGAGAAGAAGTTATGTGGGTAGTGTCTATTTTGAAGTGTGGGCGCCGCGCCCGACTTGAAGTGAGTTTCCTGAATCATGGCAACTGATATGTGTTTTTTCTTTAGTTCCCTCAGAAGGTGCGACCTTCGTTCGGGTATGTTAAGGCCTCTACAGTTTTGTGTGAGGATCCTAATAGGTGAGTCGCGGTAGGCCATTTTCGTTATATATTATGGTTAAGAGCTGGAGACACCTCAGTATCTGGGCTAAGTCGTGTTTCCAGGGGGGTACGGCAGCTGAGTTCGCCGCCCTGACGCAAGCCAGGGGAGAAAGGGGGGGGGAGGAGAGAGGGGAAAAAGGCAAAGGAGGGAGGGGTGGGAGACAGACGGGTAGGGTCAAGTTGTCAAGACCAGGTTCCGGATCCCAGGAGGATGGCGCCCGTTTAGGGCTAGTGTAGAAAAAGGGAGTTTTTAGTGTCTAATGGGCTCTTTTAGTAAGAGATAGAGATATGGATAGTAGATCTCGTGCTGCAACTAGTGCTAGTGGTGCCTCGTTCCGGTACCTGCCCAGGAAGGGGGGGAACCACAGCCTAGCTGCTCAACCTCTCCGTGTCTCCGTGACATCCCAAGTAACGCAATCACAAGCATTTTATCCAGCTGATATAATGATAATGGGTCCGTCTACCCGGCGGGTTTAACATACGATTGAGCAGATGCCAGTCCCGCCAGTGCACGGTCTCATGGTCGTAGTAAAGCAATGCAATAACAGCATGCGTAGGGGAGCAAAACCTAAGGTATAAGCCTAGGCGTGGATCAACATAATAATATAATAATATAGGTCCCCCGAGGTGGCTCTTCGAAAAAGAGGGGGGGGGGGGGGGGTGCCGGGTATCAGCTTGGTTGGCATCGTGTATGGGTCGGGAGTGGGGGGGGGTGGGAAAGTCACAATAACACTATAACCTCACCGGTGAGCCTGTAATATCTATGCAGGGAAAACAACATTGCAGGGAACGTGTAGAACAACCCCATTGCTGTCCCCCACCCCGTACCTTAAAACATATTGCAAATACATATGAGTGAATAGATGGAGAACGTTATTAACAAAAAATCATATCTATGTGGCAGCATGGGGGCCAGAGGACATAGGGTACTATGCATAGCCCATGTCGCATCTCCGCCACCATGCCACCCCACCCCCCTCCAGTAACAAGCGTTACCCGGGCGGGGGGGGGAGTCATGTCAGGATACATACAACATTCCCCCCATGCCCACCACCCCACCACCCTCTCCCGAGAGCAGTTACCAGTATACATATGTTAGCCGTTCCATCCCCATCTATCAGCATTTCGTCACCAGTTAATGGGAGCACATTCGTAACCGGGTGATGTGAGAGAGAGAACTAAGATCATGCACGATGTCCCCCATACACCCCCCACCCCACACCCCGCATCTATAACATTTGTAGGCAAGTGAAGACTATATAACATAGAGAAGGTGAGAAAAAAAAAAAAAGGAGAAAAAATATCTACGTGGTGGCATGGGAGCCGGTCCTCTCAGGGTGCAGTCCATATTCCATGGGGTGTAGCTGTGTGGCTCAGTCCCCCCCGGGATCCCCCCTCCCAAACCAGCGTGCCCCAGTCCCAGTGAAGAGGTTCCGCTTCGGATGGAACAGCGGGAAAGCCCCCGTAAGGAGCGGTGCCGGCAGACCCCCGTCAGGTTGAGATGAGCCCCGGGGTCTGGGTCTCCAGCCCATGGACATCCCAAATCCCCTCCCCCCCCCAAAAGAAAAAGGGTGGCCCAATGTACCTGTGATTAGAACCTGCCTCGAGGAGGGCCAGGTGAGCTGGGAGGCTGGAGTCAATAGCTGTACGAGGGGTTCGGGAGCAGTGTCAGGATACGGCTCAGAACCAGGGTCCAAGGAGAATGAAGCAGGTCTTACTCTTCCGGAGAAGTCGGGTTGGGACGCCGTCTGGAAGGCTGGGTGGAAGGGGATCGGGCTTCTCTTCTTCGAGACGGTCTCGGTGGTCTCGTCGGGGGGGCCGCCGGGCCCAGGATCCAGTTAGGTACAGCAGGAGGGGGAAGGCCTAGGTCTCCCATGAATCGAGGAACATCTTCGGGCCACCGGATAGAAGTCCATCCATTGCGATGCCTGGCCATGAGGGCGAAGGGGAACCCCCATTTGTAGGCGATGTCACGTTCCCTCAATGCAGTAGTCACAGGGCGGAGGGCCCGCCGAGCCTCTAGGGTGATCGGGGAGAGATCATTATAAAGTGTGACTTGCGTGCCTCTATAAGGCCATGTCGGTCTCTCCCTGGCTTTCCTCATAATGGCGTCTTTAACGGGAAAGGAGTGGAGACAGCATATGAGGTCTCTCGGTCCATCCTCTGCAGATCTGGGCCTAGTAGCCCTGTGTGCCCTCTCAAATTCGATATGTTCTGGTGAGGTCGGCTGCAGGATGGTCTGAAAAAGTTCTGTAAGGATATCGATAGCATTTTCTGCCGTACCTTCAGTCTCAGGCACTCCTCTAATGCGAATATTGCACCTCCTGCCCCTGTTATCCAGGTCTTCAAGGTGTCGTCTCATCGAGAGCAGCATTGTACCCTGACGGGCTATTGCGGTGTCCGCGGACATTTGATGTGTTGTGAGGGCCTCAACGGCCTCCTCCGTGCGGGCAATGCGATCCGCGTGGGATGAGACCTCTGCTCGGAGTCCCGCTATCTCAGCTCGAAAGGTCTCTTGTATAGTGGAGGTAAGGGCTTTCAGGTCGTCCTTAGTGGCCATAGAGTCCGTTAGGCTCCTCAGCCTGTCCTCGATTCTTGCGAGGGCTGTGCTGTCTGTCCCCGTGGAGGTTGTCGGCGCCATCTTGGGGCTTTCCCCCTCTCCGCTTGCGCCCTGTTGCGGGAGCAGAAACCCGTCCAGGGGCCCCTGCTGTTGATTCCTGGGGGTCTGGGGTTGTTCCGGGCGTTTAGTGCGACCCATTTGGCTCATGTGTGTCGCTTTTCAGAGCTTTGTTGGGGTCGGACGGAGCGGAGCTCACCCTCTATGCGGCCATCTCAGTCGGCGCCGTAACCACGCCCCCCTTTAATTTTTGTTTACAGGTTAGTTATTTTATTCCCCCCTCACTATTTTTAGGATGAGGGGGGTAGGTAGGGGATAGTTTTATTTGGGTGGGGGGTGACTAGGGGCTTGGGACCCCTAGTCACCTTGATTAGGGGGGATTTTTATTTAGGGCCCCCACCCGCCGCTCAGGGGTGGGGGCCGGGGGGAGGACAGTAGGTCCCCCCCCCTTATTGTTATTTTAGGGCCCCCCCCCACCGCTCAGGGGTGGGGGCCGGGGGGAGGACAGTAGGTCCCCCCCTTATTGTTTTTTTAGGGCCCCTACCCACCGCTCAGGGGTAGGGGCCAGGGGGGAGGACAGTAGGCCCCCCTTATTGTTTTTAGGGCCCCCACCCACCTCTCAGGGGTGGGAGCCAGGGGGGAGGACAGTAGGCCCCCCCCTTATTGTTTTTTAGGGCACCCACACACTGCTCAGGGGTGGGGGCCAGGGGGGAGGACAGTAGGTTCCCCTCCTTATTGTTTTTTAGGGCCCATCCACCGCTCAGGGGTGGGGGCCGGGGGGGAGGACAGTAGGTCCCCACCCCTTATTGTTTTTAGAGCCCCCACCCACCGATTAGGGGTGGGGGCCAGGGGGGGAGGACAGTAGTTCCCCCCCCGCCATTCTTATATAGGGCCCCCACCTACTTTTCAGGGGTTGGGGCCGGGGGGAGGACAGTAGGTCCCCCCTCCTTATTGTTATTTAGTAGGTTATTTTTTAAACAGTGAGCAGCCACAGCCTGCTCACTGTTTAGTAGACATGCTCCTACTTGTGGTATAGCGAGTAGGGGCATTCGGGATATTTTAATCTCCCTTATGCTATTATGGGGGTCATATTGATCCCCATAGAGTGAGAGGGTGACCTGGGGGGGCTTATGAAGTGGCGGGGAGCATATTACAAGGAGGGAGCTGCAAGCCAGTAGCTCCCTCCTTGTAATAAACTGAACGAACAAACGAACACTGATACTCAGTGTTAGTTTGTTCGTCTTTTTTTTTTTTTTTTACTATTCATTCTTTCGTCTGTCTGATGAATGAATGAATAGATGAAATTCCCGTTCGCATGTCCTGGTGTTTCACTGGGCATGTGCGGGAATCTCACAGTCTGTCTAGTGTGGGCAGATGACGTGTCCCACAGGGACTTCCTCTACCCACACAAAGATGGCGGCGCCCTGAATAAAGATCGGGGCAGAAAATAAAGATTAAAAAAGAGGCAATATGGAGGGCTTAGGGGCATTTGGGGGTGACTAGGGGGTCAGTTAGATGTAGTGGAGGCGGGAGGGGGGTTAAAAAAAAAAAACGGGATTTGTGCCGCTTTAAGCCTGTTTATATAAAAAAAAAAATTACATTTTTTTTTCGTGAAACTGTTTAGCCTGTAAGTATACGTGCACGCTGTTGTGGCGTCTTGATGCTGTTCTGTACTCTACTGCACACACACACAAAAAAAAAGAAAGATAAATACAGGGTCAGTAACAATGCTTTGTCCAGCCAATACGAGCCCCAAGCATGACGAACAACAGTGTCTTTTGTTATTCCTAAACAACGCATATTAGCCAATACCAATATTAAGATACTATCCACACTTATGGCTGATATAATACTCCTTGACTCTGCTATTGTACGTTGCTATTCCTGATTTCTGGTTTCCCTGACTTTGGTTTGTCCCTGATCATTCTCGGTCTTCTGTACATGTATGTTTATACGTATATCATAATTTACATACTGCTTGTTGGGTTTCCCAACATTCCTGACATTACAACAGGGCCTTATGATCCTATAATTCTAGGTTTGAGGATCTGGACCATTGTATGGACCAGTTTGCCCATGTATTGCAGACGTCTCTAACCATTCTCTGTCTTCTGTATTCTAACCCCAGCAACACTATAGTCCAGTATACATTTACACCTAAATCATAATTTACACACTATGTACTTGGTCTCCCAACATTCCTGACACATATAAAATATGCTGATCCTTGATGCAGAGTGTGTGTACACAGAAAAGCATTGTATTGAGGGATCATGGCGATAGCTGTGCATTCCACGGATGTCGTCAATGCTTGTCTATGAGAATAAATTTACTGCACAAAAGTTTTTATGTTTGATATCTTCAGTAAGGACAGATGTATAGTGTACAGTGTACCTTGCTGCTAGACTACAGGTATGTTTAGAGGAATACTCTAACCATCAAAATGTTTAGATTTTTTTCAAGACAGGACTGACAACCACTAGAGGCACTTTCTGCTTAAAATTTTCAAAGATTTTCACATTTACCGTCATCATGCACAGAATGACAGAAAAATGACTGGGACATAACAATACCAGCGTACTCTTTACATAGAAAAGACAGTGAAGGCAAGAAAAGGGGAAAGGTGGCCATGTATGTGAAGGATAGTATAAAATCTAGCCTAATAAAAGTTATTGAGGCGAACATAGAGTCAGTTTGGGTTACATTTGAATTTAGTAATCACACAGTAACTCGTGTAGGTGTGATTTATAGGCCCCCAGGACAAATAGAAGAGTTAGATAATCAACTAGTTGCGGAAATAGCTAAAATGACAATGAAGAGGGAAGTTATCATCATGGGTGACTTTACTCTTCCTGATGTGAACTAGAAAATTTAAATAGCTACTTGTGCCAGTAGCACACATATTTCAAAATCTCTGCTGGGATTATCTTGTTGAGGAGCCAACTCGTAAGGAGGTCATACTAGAATTAGTGTTAACAAATGGAGATTTAGTATCAGATATTACTGTAGGTCACAGTTTAGGATCCAGTGATCACTATTCAGTGCGGTTTCCTATAAGAACAGTGACTGAGCAACACCACACAAAAACAAAAGTTTTAGACTTTAGAAAAACAGACTTCAAGAGAAATGGAGTCCAAGAGAAATGGGATTATTTAAAAGTTTCACTACTGAAGGCAACCGAAAATTGCATTAGGCTTGTCAGTATTATTACATAGTTACATGGGCTGAAAAGAGACATGTGTCCATCAAGTTCAGCCTTCCTCGTATTTGTTTTTTGCTGTTGATCCAAAAGAAGGCAAAATAAAAAAACAGTTTAAAGCACTTCCAATTTTGCAACACAAATTCCCTCTTGACCCAGAATGGCAGTCAGATTAATCCTTGGATCAAGAAGCATTTACCCTACATAGAAAAATTATATCCTTGACCATTCTGTTTTTGAAAGTATGCATCTAGTTGCTGTTAAAACATCTGTACGGACTCTGATAAAACCACTTCTTCAGGAAGAGAATTCCATATCCTTATTGTTCTTACGGTAAAAAAATATTTCCTTTGCCTTAGACTAAATTTTCTTTCTTCCAGTCTAAACGCATGACCTCATGTCCTGTTTGTGAATAGTTTTCCACACTATGGTTTTGTCACATATTCATTCGCACATAAAAATGTGGTTAATGGCATTTACTGTCCTGACAGGAAAAGTTGTGCCGAACAACATTACCGTCCTGACAGGAAAAGTTGTGCCGAGCAGCAATCATGCACATGGAAACCTGGTAATTACTTTGGGGGTCAAAGGCGGGTCATGGCCAATCAAATCCACAGGAGGGTTGTGCTGAACAGCAATCATGCACATGGAAACCTGGTAATTGCCTTTGGGGTCAAAGGCCGGATACAGCCAATCGGATCCACAGGAGGGTTATTTAAACCCAATTCTCCTCTTGCTCATTGCCCTGTCGTGGTTTCATGCCTATGGTTATCCGAGAGTGCGTTCCTGATCTTGATTTTCTGTTATTTGACTCTGGCTTTGTTTTGACTTCCCTGATATCTGGTATCCTTGACTTTTGGCTTTCCCTCATCTTTGTGTCTGATTCTGTGTCCCTGACCTCGGCAAGTATTTTGACTATTCTTGGAGACCTTAAGTCCGGCCATTCTAAGGTCCGGTTATACGTTATCCTTAATCCTAGGTATGACACATAACTGCGTGCTGGATCAACTTGTAATCCTGACAGGTCAGTAAATAAAAAGGAGGACAAAACATTTTTTAGATACATAAATGAAAAAACAGTTAAGCACATGCTGGAGATGTGGGGATGAACGAGGTACACCACTACACATATGCCCGTTGTCACTGTTCAATTTATCCCTCCCCCCTTCAATTCCCCCCATCCCTTTCAATGTATCCCCCCCCCCCCTTTCAATGTATCCCTCCCTTTCAATCCCCCCCTCCCCTACCTCTATTGTAGCATGGCCGAGCCCTGTATGGTCCGCGGGTACAGGGAGCTTTTGTTTCCTGTACCCGGCCAGACTAAAAGGAAGTGCACACTCAGTGCACACTTCCTGTTAGTCCGGCCGGGTACAGGAGACAGATGCTCCCTGTACCTGTGGACCATACAGGGCTCGGCCACGCTACAGTGAGGGAGTGACAGGAGGGAGCACTGAGCGCTTCCCTCCTGTCAGCCCCTCTCCTCTGGCTGCGCCCGGGCGGTGCGCTCTCATGGACGCACCAGCCCGGGCAAAGCTGCAGCCGCCTGAGGCTCTCTGCAGAGCGCTCGGGTGGCTGCAGCATGAGGGGTGCCGGCGCTTCTGGCGGTGCCCCTTCCCTTTTGGCTATTATTTTGCTCCCTGCCACAGCAGCTACAATTAATGTTTTATAGCCGCTGTTCCCTTCTCCACACAATACCTCCCCTGCTCCCCGTACTGTTCCTATACCCCCTAGACCCCCACAATACTATCCCTATTCTCCCTCCGACCATAACCCCAGTCCCCCACAACTGCCCCCACCATAGCCCCTGTCCACCACATTACTGTCCCTGCCCTCCCAATACTGTTCCCTTCCCCCCACAATAGCCCCAGTCCCCCATAATGCTGCACTGTCCCTTAAACCTGTTCCGATCCCCCCCAACATAGCCCCAGTCCCCCAAAATACTGTTCCTATCCTCCCTCCCACCATAACCCCAGTCCCCCACAATACTGCCCCAACCCCTCTCCCACCATAGCACCTGTCCCCCACAATACTGTCCCTGACCAGCACTACTGTTTCCTTACCCCACAATAGCCCTAGTCCCCCATAATGCTGCCCTGTCCCTCAAAACTGTTCTGATTCCCCCCATCATAGCCCCGGGGGGGGGGGGGGGGGGGGAGAAATGCATATTTGCATATTCGCCAAAAATCCTCCTTGTAGCCCTGCACGTATAACTTGGATGAAAGACGAGACAGGGGGGATATGACAGAAATATTTAAATACATAAAGGGAATCAACACAGTAAATGAGGAGACTATATTTAAGGAAAAACTACCACAACAAGAGGACATAGTCCTAAATTAGAGAGGCAAAGGTTTAAAAAAATAAAAATATCAGAAAGTATTACCTTACTGAGAGGGTAGTGGATGCATGAATAGCCCTCCAGCTAAAGTGGTAGAGATTAACACAGTGAAGGAGTCTAAAGGGACACTATAGTCACCTTAACAACTTTAGCTTAATGAAGCAGTTTTGGTGTATAGAACATGCCCCTGCAGCCTCACTGCTCAATCCTCTGCCATTTAGGAGTTAAATCCCTTTGTTTATGAACCCTAGTCACACCTCCCTGCATGTGACTTGCACAGCCTTCCATAAACACTTCCTGTAAAGAGAGCCCTATTTAGGCTTTCTTTATTGCAAGTTCTGTTTAATTAAGATTTTCTTATCCCCTGCTAGACCCTGCAAGAGCCTCCTGTATGTGATTAAAGTTCAATTTAGAGATTGAGATACAATTATTTAAGGTAAATTACATCTGTTTGAAAGTGAAACCAGTTTTTTTTCATGCAGACTCTGTCAATCATAGCCAGGGGAGGTGTGGCTAGGGCTGCATAAACAGAAACAAAGTGATTTAACTCCTAAATGACAGTGAATTGAGCAGTGAAATTGCAGGGGAATGATCTATACACTAAAACTGCTTTATTTAGCTAAAGCAATTTAGGCAACTATAGTGTTCCTTTAAGCAAGTGTGGGATAGACACAAGGCAATCCTAGCTAATAGCTAATCCTAGTTAAAGGACCACTCTAGGCACCCAGACCACTTCAGCTTAATGAAGTGGTCTGGGTGCCAGGTCCTTCTAGGGTGCTATGTTTGTGAATGGGTTAAGCCTTCCCCTATTTCCTCTAGTGGCTGTCTCATTGACAGCCGCTAGAGGCTGTCCATAGGAAAGCATTATGAATGCTTTCCTATGTGACCGGCTGAATGCGCGCGCAGCGCTTGCCGCGCGTGCGCATTCAGCCGACGGGGAGGAGAAGAGGAGGATCGGAGGAGGAGAGCTCTCCACCCACCGCTGGAAAAAGGTAAGTTTTAAACACTTTCCCCTTTCCAGAGCCGGGCGGGAGGGGGTCCCTGAGGGTGGGGGCACCCTCAGGGCACTCTAGTGCAGGGAAAACGAGTATGTTTTCCTGGCACTAGAGTGGTCCTTTAATAGATAAGGTCATTGACTAATGCGAGTATTTGGAGTAAATTGGGCAGACTAGATGGGTTCATAAGGTTATTATCTGCTGTCACATTCTATGTTTTTATGACATGTAACTCAGCTAATCCTTCTCATAGAGATGGACTGATATACACAAATCCTTTATCATCAATGCTTGTTTTGAGAAGGATTGGACAGAGATCACCCATCCAACGAATCTCTCAACAGTTTGGCTGCTGCTACGGTAGGAGAACATCTGAATGTTGTTATCAAGGTAAGTTGTATGGCTTTTTTTATTTTTAGAGTGTTCCTTTAAGTGTCTATATGATATACAGGAAGTCATTTATGTAAGTGAATATGGTTTAGAAGACCAAAGTTTCCTATTTATACAGACTAATTTCTAAACATGTTATTGCGAGTTGAATAGCCATGAAGTTCTATCAAGCTCTTCTACAGGCTGAGTACTTTGCCCCCACTGTTTTCCTAAATATGGAGAGGTATCACCCAACACAGAGCGAGTTTTCTGGGAGATCCTAACTGCTCAGTAAATACAGTTATTGCAGCTGGGACAGCAACTCCCCCCACCCTGGTCTATCATGATGGGTGTACAGTGATAGTGTCATGCAGTAATCTCCGTGTGAGCTGAGACATGGTACATGAACATGTGCCTATCATACTGTGTGAGCTGCACTCCCAGGGCTGTAACGCTGCTCAGGAACAGTTGATATAAATCTCTCTCCATCCCCCACCTGCCCATATATCAGCCCTCCGGCTGGCCTGCCGGGCGGGCGGCATGTGATCTCCATCTCCATAACTCGGTCCTTGTTGCCAAGCTTCACAGCGCTCACTGCCTCTCACTTCCGGGTTCACCTCCCGGAGGCTGTGATTGGCTGGGGGATCGGGGACGCCTGCCAATGACATCACTCGAACGTCCCCAGCCTGCAGCTCACTCAGGGACATGAAGCAGGAAGGGGGATGCAGTTAGTGTGCTCGGAGGCTGCTGGCAGACACACAGCGCGCTGCCCGGGTGGCTCTTGGTAAGTACAAACCGGGCTCACACTGATCACATGGGACCCGCGGGGACTAGAGGCAGGCCAAGCCCCACCGGAGGCAGCTCAATGCCCACTGCTGGCTGTTACAGTGCAGGCAGGCCCCAGATAGCATGGCAGGGTATAGTGTGCCGGGATACGAGAGTTTGACAATCCAGATTCACACGGGCCTGGTATGGCAAGACATTTACCCATTACTACACAATAAACGGTGTATGTTTCCCTTTAATAGTTTATTTAGCACTGTTTACTAGCAGGTACGTATAGTGCAAAAAATGTTATGGCAGGCATTTCTAAACGAAAAAAAAAATGTATATCATTTCCATTATATTTTTTCCTGATTCATCTAAGTTGCACGGTTATGAAAAGATTGATGTAATGAAAAATAAAAAAAAAGTTTGCTTGTGCATGTTGTAGTGTTGCAAGAAAGTGTTATGAAAAAAAATATTTTCTCTTCTAACCTACTTTTGTAATTATGTATATTGAAAGAAAGTAGAGCTACATTAATGGCATTGTTTAGATGGTTTTGCACCCTGTATTGTGTATGTTCTTTGGGACTTAAGGTGTTACTGTTTTTGATCCTTTAAGAAGAAATGTGGATCCAAACTATCATAACACTCTGCACTAAGGATCTTACTAAAATACAGTGGCCAACACATTTGACTTCTGTAGGGCTGCATGGAGCTGCCAAAACATAGAACTGCCTCTATGAAAATGATATGCTGATATATGTTGAAAAAATTGTCATAATGGCAAAGTGCATCATTTTGTTCTTTAGGTGCTCAGTTTTACTTCTTTTTCAGTTACTGACATAAATTATTATTATTATTATTGCCATTTATATAGCGCCAACAGATTCCGTAGCGCTTTACAATATTTTGAGAGGGGGGGATGCAACAATAAATAAGACAATTACAAGAAAACTTACAGGAATAATAGGTTGAAGAGGAATGAACCGTAAACACAAAATCATGTAACCAATGGTAGAAGAGCAGCTTGTAAAAACTTCCTGGAGTGAGGGATGGTGGTTGTCAAGCCCGTATGTTTGTGTTTTGTATTTAACTCTTGTATGTGCACATAGCATTTTACAGGCAGCATTATATTATAGGAAAGATGGAGTAGCTATATAGAGTTTGTAAAATGGAGCGCAGTGGAAATTTGAGTCATGCACATACAGTTAAAGAGAGAAAAAGTCACTTCGCAGGATTTTTAATATTTTCCTTATTCCTATATTTAACTAACATGATTTTTGTGAGATACGGCAAATACAATTTAAATGTAGAAATACCCACTTTTTTTTATACTGCAACTGTGTGTCTCCATTTTAGTTTTCAGTCATTCGTTGTTATAAGCGCTGGCATTTGCACCTGGCAGGGAGCATCACAACAGCACGCAGGGATTACCAGGTTATGTCATTCCTTAAAGGAAAGGACAACTGTCACCTCAAGACTATATGTTTTAATATAATTATCATTTCAGCAAGTTTTGAAAGACAATAGATTTTTTTTAAAGTTGACATAAAAGACCGTCCCTACCTTTAGTATATGACAGGATGCTTAAGCCATATACATAAATTTTGCATCAGACAGTGTTTAAAAACCAATAATTAGTCTCCATGGTCTTCCCTGCACACAAAATATATACTTGGTCAAAAGACTTGAGGTTACACCTGTCCTTTATATGTATGTGTATTTACATTAAGTGTGTTTTCTTTTTAATTTAGATTATGGGCCTTCATTAAAAAAAAAAAAAATAAATAAAAAAAAAAGTAGTAGAATGCAACTTAATTTATATGTAATCAAATGACAGGACCGACTCCTTGAAATGGAATGTTGTTAAGGAATAAGCTCCACTAGTGGCTGTCAGTATGTCCTTTCAGTAAAATGTAAATATTGCTATTTCTCATAAACCTCTGTGTATTAAATTGTCCAAGAATATTGCACTGAAATCACTTTGTTAAAATGAAGTGGTTTTGGTGCTTAGGATTTCCCTTTTTAAATCAAAATTTCAAACAAAACAAATAATCTCATGAAAATAGGTCAACCCAAGTTTTATGTGATTTTCAATGTTTTATTTGACTGTGTAATATTCAGACAAGTGACGACCGCCTCTTAGAGGAACTGTGCAATTTGAAAATATAATTTGTGAAATTAATCTGGTCTAATAGTGTCATGCTTCATTTAGATATCAATATGCATTCTAGTAATTACAAAGGTTATGGAAAACCCTCAACTGTAGGTACAGTAAAGTCAGTAGAGCATTGTTCACTGCAGATATACATCCCATAATAGCCAGCAGACCTGTTTTTCCACAGATGTTTGCATCATGTAGCATTTAGGCTGCAACTTCAAGATAAAGGAACATTATAGGGTCAGGAACACGTTTCCCTATAGTGTTAAAGCCACAATCTAGTTCCCCTGCTCCCCTCCTTAAATATAGTAAAATCTTACTTGTATTTCTGACATCATCAGAAGTGTTGGTCTGAGCCAATCCCCATGGGATTGTCTGAGACTGTCAAGGAGGCAGATGTGGGGCAGAGCCAAATGAGCATCTCCTCATAGAGATGAATTGTATCCATGCATCTCTGAGGAAAGTTCAATGTCTGCATGCAGAGGGTGGAGGCACTGAATCACAGTACTGTACAGTGTGCAGCACTGCCCCTGGAAGCACCTCTAGTAGCCATCTGAGGAGTGGCCAGTTGAGTTATCGCTAGGCTGTAATGTAAACACTGTTTTCTGCAAAATGCCTGAAGGGAATGATTCTACTCACCAGAATAAATTCAATAAGCTGTAGTTTTTCTGGTGACTATAGTGTCCCTTTTTAAGAAAATAAGAACTATATATGTGAATCCCTTAAGTATATGTTTTGTGTTCAAGCAAGTTGATGGCAGAGCCTACATTTATAGTGAAATTCTGGAAAATCCCAAGTTTCTTTCAGCCACGTGAAATAGTTTAGCAGAAATGAACCGGGCACTTATCACCTGCATCCTGATGTTAGATGTCCAATATGCACAAAACCCATATTAGCCAGCCCAGAACTCTTGAGGTATTAATCTCTATATGTGCAGCGTTTCATAGCAAAACTCTACACATACATACTCCAGGCATCATTACCACCTCAAACCACTAAAGTGGTCATGGTGCTTAGCGTAATCTTTTTAATCCCAAATTTAAACTTCTATCCTGACTTACTGCTGGTTACCGTGGGTATAGTTTTTAGGGATCGACCGATATTGATTTTTTTTTTCTTTTTTAGAGCTGATGCCGATAGCTTCCCGATATTCTGTACATTTGCCGTTTTTTGAGAAAAAAAACTTTTTTTTGCAAATCTTTTTTTTTTTTATTAAGTGGTAAATGCACAAAATATACATGCCAGTCAGATTTTTTTTTTTATGTTTTCAAGAATATTTATGTGTGTAGTGGATGCAGTGAGAGTATTTGATTAGTTAATGCAATGTGTTTGTTTGTGTAGTGGATGCAGTGTGGATAGTGGATGCAGTGTGTTTGTGTGTAAATATATGCGGTAGGAACCCCCACAGCCCCCCAATTCTCCTTAATGTTCCTCTCCCTTATCTTATAGGGCCCCCCTACCCCAGTGTTCATTTTCCCTTCCCTGTACATAAGTGCACTCCCTTAATGTTCCTCTCTCTCCCCCTCTAGTGTTCTCCCCTCCCCTGTCCCATTGCGTTCTTTCCTTCCCCCGTCCCATAGCGTTCTTTCCTCTCCCTCCCTCCCCTCTCCCAAAGTGTAATTTCCCCTTTTCTTGTCTCCCGCGGTACTGGAGATTCAGTCTCCTGTAACCAGCTGGACTGACAGGGAGTGCTCTCTCGGTGAGAGAAACATAAGTTCCTGTACTGCTGTGCGCCTACCTCCTGCCAGTCACTCCAATCTAGCTTCCCCCCACCCCTCCCCGCTTGTGCTGCCTTACGAACGTGCCAGCCCACCTAATTATCTGTATTATCGGTGATTATCGCCTGATACTTACAAAAAAAACGGAATATCGGCCAATAATATCGGCAAAACTGATCATCTGTAGATCCCTAACAGTTTTTGTAATTATTTCATTATATATCCACTGTTTGTTCCATCATTTAGGGTTTTTTATTTATTTGCTTGTTTGGGAGTTTCTGCGTTCATCCCAACATTCTAGATGGCTCTATTGATATATTTCAGTTTTGTTTTCTTTATATGTTATTATTTACTTGCAGTATTATTCATTAAATCAAACCGTTTCAGGAACTAATCAGAAAATTGAAATGGAAGTTCTAGAACTTTTGCAATTTAGCTGTTTGGGCATAACATTTTAAATTCCCTGTTCAATTCACAGTTTAGTGAATAAACGAGTAGTCTTCAGCCATTTTTATAGACTGGCTTGCACTGACTTAAGATTTGGCTAATGGCCATTGTAGCCCTATATCCCTAACTATTGTGAAACAGAGGCCTGTATTATATTGAGTTATGGACTTCGTTAGAAAAAGCAACTCTATGTTAATACCATTATCTTTGTCTTTTTTTCAGGTTTTGAAACATATGTTTGAAAATCCATCACAGCTCCAGAAATGATATTCTAGAAAAAAACAACCAAAACTGGTTTTCTAAAAGTTTCTGAATTCTGAAAAATGGCAGCTGCTCCCCCACCCCCAGGAGGAGGGCCTCCCGGATTCCCTGGAAACCCCATGCTGATTAATCAATGGGGTTCTGGCTCTCTTGCTGTAGCTGTTTGGGAATGGCAAGATGAAAATAACAAATGGAGACCATATAGCAGTGCAGTTAGCAGCTATATAGAGCAATGTATGCAGTCACCTCAACTTCAGAAGGGACCTCGTGGACCAGGCAACAGCAGCAGTATCTCACTCGGACATGTTGATCCACAGTTATCCCCATATATAATCGATATTGTTACTCTTACCCAGTTTCGGCAGGATACAGGTATGAGATTTCAAATATATTTCAACTTAGCACATTTCTTTTTACATTTTAGAAAATTTGGCTAAAACGTGTTGCCACTTTAAAGGGATCCTATAGTGCCAGGAAAAAAAACACTATATATGGTTAAAAGGGCCCCCCTTTAACTGGGCTGAAGGGGTTAAAACCCCTTCAGCCACTTATCTACACTTACCTAAATCCAGCGCCAGATTTGGTTTTATTCTGTAAAGCAAAGGTTGTATTTTATTTATTTTTGTGGCCATAAGGTGATCTTGCTGAATTGGTTTTTTTTTTCCTACACATGTCTGCTGCATGTGGCTTGATTATCATTCTCAGATTATCTCAAATTAATTCAGCTTGTTTATGGCCTAAGCTAGAAGCCTTGATCTACTTTTCCCAAGCTCATCTTTATCCTCTTTCCTGGCAGGAGAGAAGCATCCCAGCTATCCTGGGCACACAAAATATATGGGGCTAGCAAGGAGGTCTAGATGAGGCACTTCTAAATGCTACTTTTTTACTACTAAGATAGTACCCACATAAATAGACCTCTATAATAGTTTTGCCAATTACATGGCAGAAATAATTACATAAACTTTTCAGCATTTACTTTTGCTGGACACTTGTAGTTTTTCGTAATAATTTAGCACTCCAAGAGATTGTTAGAGGAGAACTCCAGTCTTAGACAGACCTTAATGTGAAATGTATGTATATTAAATGTGTGTATATATTACTTATTTTATATATTTTTATTTTTATGGACGATAATAAAAGTTCAGTATAGCATTAGGAATACAAATCTATATTTCTTACAATATATTGCCGAACTAGATTAAGGAGCCCCTGCACATAATAAAAATTTTGGGGAAAAAGGTTTAACTCCTTCTGTGCTTCAGATTGCTCTGCCTCCCAAAATGTCATTTGAGTCGTCACTTCCATGCTAATTGCTCAGTCCACTATGATATTTGTGTGTGTCCAATACAATGCTTCTCATAGGAAAGCATTGAACTTAATGCTTTCCTATAAGCTGCGTTTGACATTTGACATCCTCATGGATGATGAATGTCACATGACAAGTTTCATTCAGTTGCTGCGCAGGAAGCGCCTCTCTTTACTGTCTGGAAGACAGCCACTAGAGTTGTGTTTAACCCTGCAATATAAAGTTTGTTTTTTCTAAAACACTGCAATGTTTTACATTGCAGAGTTAAAGGGACACTATGGTCACCCAGATCACTTCAGCTCAATGAAGTGGTCTGGGTGCCAGGTCCCTCAGGTTTTAACCCTTCAGATGCAAACATAGCCGTTTCAGAGAAACGGCTATGTTTACATTTGGGGTTAATCCAGCCTCTAGTGGCTGTCTCCTCTAGTGCGCATTCCTCTCCACTAGGGTGCTGGCGTAGGACGGGGAGGATCGGTCACCGGCGCTGGATAAAGGTAAGCTGCTGAAGGGGTTTTAACTCCTTTAGCGCCACGGAAGGGGTACCTGAGGGTGGGGGCACCCTCAGGGCACTATAGTGTCAGGAAAACTGATTTGTTTTCTTGACACTATATAGTGATCCTTTAAAACTACAGGTGTGCTGCAACCAAACAACTTAACTGAGATGAAGATAAAGCATTTGCTTTAGACTTGATAAATCGGGGATCACCTCATCATTCCATGTCCTGTTTCTTATATTAAAAAAACAATAAACAAAAGTTACTTGTGCACTTGCCCAAATACCTATGCACATTTATCTGAATCTGAATTGCGTGGAGTGCTGGTGGCAGGCGTGCCACCGATAGGCTAGAGTGGTCAGCTGAAGCTCTAAGCCAATCAGTAGCTCTCATTCATTTAAAAAAAAAAAAAAAAAAAAAAGCACATACCTCTTTGTCTTTGATCATTAGCTGACCACTCTAGCCAATCAGTGGCGCCCCTGCACGGCGGAACTCCGCTCTTCTGTAACTCTGATTCAGAAGCTGGATGCCGTCTGGGGGACCTTGAGATCAGCGCAGGAGGCAAGCTTAGGGGTCAAACCATTTAAGAACGGATTAACCCTGTAAGGTAACAGTGCGCCCGGAGACGTCCTGGTAATATAACGTCATTTAGATATAGTTGTTATGGTGACTAGGGTGTTTTATTTAATTATTAGTTGTTGCAGATAGAGAAGAGTGGGCACATTCTAGGAGTCATCATTTGTAACTTGTTACAGCTAGATTTTTTTTTTTTTTTTCCTCTTCTCTACACCTTGTATAAAGTTTGACTCATAAACCTCTCCCTGTCACCTAAACATCTCCAACTGGCTCCTGACTTCTGCATTATTGTGTCCACCCATTGGCATGAAGCCTGTTTTTCTACATCTCATTAAGGCATGTTTCAGCAGCTATTTTTTTTTTTTCTCTCTATTGTGGCTTATTCATAAATCTTTTGTGGGCAGGTTTACTGCAATGATGTGTTTCAGCTTTAAGAAGTGTAGTAATTAATGAATTGTCATTAAAGGTTTCAACATCACTCAGCTAGTGAGTGCCCTGCCAGTATTAACCGCCACATCTTGGCTTTATTTATAATACATGGAAATTGTGCAGGTTTTTACTGCTTGTCAAAAAACAATTTACATAGAAAGCCGTAATATGTAAATATGCTTATAAATGGTGTTTTGTTTTTTTTTTTGTTGCCACGTCAACATCTAGTCATTCTGTTTAAAGCGCCAGTTAATGTAAACCAAAAAAAAGAGGAGAATCCTTTAGTGCTTGGGGATATTACACCGCTCTATTAATTCCTCCAGGACCATTGGTTTTGGGAGCATTATTATGTGAACCTCAGAACTTGAGATCTCTTACCACTTCTCACTCATATGGCTTTACATGAGGATGATGGGATATGACCTTATGCCCTAGCGCCCTCACTCACTAAAGTGCTAATAAACATGAGCAATCTGTGATTTCAGAGGCGCAATTCTCCCAGCACCAGAGTACCGAAATTATATTATAATTATTACGATATCTACACTTACAAGGTTATTCACTAAAGTGACAATTCTAAGTGAATTTGAGCTCCAAGTTTAGCAATGTTGACCTTAAATTTGAAATTCACTTGGAATTCTTACTTTAGTAAATAACTTTAATAGTTATGCCACTGTAAAACTGTGCGTGCTTGATAAAGACTAGAAGCATGGATAAAATGCTTGAAAGTTAATCCCCCTGACCATGTGCAATGAGAACAGCTGTCCACTGTATTTCTAATATAGCCACAGCTGGTTTACAGCAAAGGAGCTGCATCAAAGATTCCTGCTTTGTAGTACTGTGTGTATTTTATTTGCCTAAATGTAAACCTATTCCTTTTTAATGTTTGTGTGTACACTTTTAAATCAAAAGTCAATAACAACCTCGTGAATCAAAACTCATGACTGTTAAATCATATTAGAGTATTCTCATTATCTGATATTTTAAAGAAACACAATAGCGTGGGAATACAAATCTGTATCCATTCTCTCCTATGGGACTTCCGCATCACGTGACAGTTTTACTTGGTCACTGCAGCGGAAGCACCTCTATTGTCTGTCATACTGACAGCGACTAGAGGTGGGCTTGACCCTGCAATCTAAACATTATAGTTTCTCAATAACGGCAATATTTCACATTGCAGGGTTAAGTGGGCAGGGACGTTGCACCCAGACCACTTCATTGAGATTAAGTGGTTTTGTGACTACAGTGTTCCTTTTAAATGAATAATATAGTTTAGTAATGCAAACATACATAAACAGGTTAGCCTACCTATTTATAATCTCTCCCTCCCCCAAAAAACAATAAAAGAGTTACCTTACCTTTACTCCCCTGGCGCCCAGGTCTTTGTGCAGCATCTTTAGTCTTGATGATTTCAGCCAGTCCAGTGCTCTCATGGTTTCCAGGCATTTGGTTTACTCAGTTGTCCCCAACTTTTTTTTTTTATTTTTATAAATCAACACTATAAGCTGTCAAAAAAATTACAGACTCCAGAAATATAAAGCACTCAAGCATTTTTTTTTTCCTCAAGTGTTCCTTTAAGTAATTGAATGCCGGGACAGTCTTGCAATTAATACATTACTATTGGTGTGCTTCTCTTTTACAATGCAACAACTGGAGAATTCGTGTGGCATTAAGCTACTCACTTAAATGTTCATGTTACCTATTGTTATGCATTTTATAGTTGACAATATTTACATTTGCATACTTCAAAAGAAACGAGTGATAAAACACCACACAGAGGAGAGGCATCAGGAAAACCAACACTGTGGGAGGGAACCATAAGGTTTTTATTATCATGATCTGGTATAATTTCTCAGGGCACAGAAGTTAATTCAAAAGGCGTTTGTTCAGAAGCACTCCCTTGGGTTTTGTTTTTCTATCACTGACTCTTCTAGAGAAAAATGAACTGTATGGAAGGGGAAATAACAACTTTGATTTTTTTTTTTTTTTTTTTTTTTTTGTGGGTGGGTGTGCATGTGGCTTTTATAAATCTGCAGATTGCCCTTCTATTCACAGCTTCGTATGATCGAATATTTACATGTTGACACCCAAGGTTGCTCTAGCTGCTCTAGCAGGCTGTTTAGTAACTTTGTGTCAGTTCCTTCATTGTTAAAATTTGCAAAGAATATTTCATATTTTAACAAGTCAAGGAAATGCTGTGAAGGTGTAATTGACACATGCAGCTTCCCTATCTGCTAGTGAATGAGCTTAAAACAATTCAGGGGAATTTCCAAGCACCTTAAATTATGCAGTTCTAGGCTCCATAACCACTTCAGCTCGCAGTGTTTATAGTGCCAGTGCTCCTTGCCGGAGCTTGTCAACAATCAAGGGTTTAGCATAGCAGATCAGGAATTTCCACCTTTGGTAATGGAGGTGGGGAGCTGCACCTGGTAGCCCTCGTGTAAAAAGTGAAACCCTTCATAAATGGTTTGGCTACTTACATTGTGCACGCATCCTCACTTACTGACCAATTCGTTTTACGACCATGTCGTAAGAACAGAATCTGGTCGGTAAGTGAGGAGTATCTGTAGTTATGCTAGTTGTAGTAACTCTTGATTGGACAACTTCCATCAATTTTTCACTTTTTTGTTATTAACAGTGCAGGTCACACAGAGCTATTGCCACAGAAGCGAAGGTAGGTCACCAGCAAAACGGTTTAATCAAAAAAATGAATCTGTATCATCTAAAAAAAAAAAAAAAAGTAAAATTCTTTTTTCTAGATTTCTGGATGCAACAATGCATGCCCTCATAAAGTTGATGGTACAAAATACGAACTCAAATGGAGACCTTTTATTCCACC
Organism: Pelobates fuscus; assembly: GCF_036172605.1. Taxonomy (NCBI): domain Eukaryota; kingdom Metazoa; phylum Chordata; class Amphibia; order Anura; family Pelobatidae; genus Pelobates; species Pelobates fuscus. The sequence continues at coordinate 259,349,243 of NC_086317.1, forward strand.
ATGATTTTAGAATCTGTGATGACTCTGCAGTGCAGGGTCTTTGTCAAGCCTGAATTCCATACTAATTATACAGTTTAATACCCAAGTAATTACAGCAGTCACTATACAGACCACCCAGAGGTGGGACCTGCTAATTACATGTGAACATTAACCCCTTCTATACAAAGACATTATATACATCTATCGCCATATATACCAAAAAAAAACTATTTTCAAATCATAGCAAGGGCTACTGTAAAAAAACTGAGACAACAAATAAAACATTAAAGGAGTACTATAGGGTCAGGAACACAAAAATGTATTCCTGACCCTATAGGGTTAAAACCACCATCTATCCCCCCTGGCCCCTCATGCCGCTCCATAAAATCTTACTTGTATTCAAGTCTGGAGCTGTTTACTTTGTCCCTGTTTCCTGTAGACCTGACCACTGCTTACATCATCAGAAGTGGTAGCCTGATCCAATCACAATGCTTCCCCACAGGATTGGCTGAGACTGACAAGGAGGCAGATCAGGGGCAGAGCCAGCACAATTCAAACACAGCCCCGGCCAATCAGCATCTCCTCATAGAGATTAATTGAATCAGTGAATATCTATGAGGAAAGTTCAGGTACTGCATGCAGAGGGAGGAGACACTGAATATTTGGATGCATTTTAGGCAGCCATGACCCAGGAAGTATCTCCAACAGCCATCTGAGGAGTGGCCAGTGAAGATTCAAGGCAAAAAAAATAGCCAATCTGGAAACATCCTCTTACTCAGCTATGCTTCCATTTTTGCTATTTTGGCCATTACATTTGAAATAAAGTTTGATTTCGGTTTGCGTTTTCACATCGTGAGTAACCCTGTTTTATTATTCCTGTCCTTTTCAAATCTCATGAAGATTGTCAAAAAAATGTTCAATAGCGAGAAGTGAAAATTTGATGACAATTGTCCATTTAACTAAAGTTCTATTTCAGTTGCTAAGATAATTTACCGGTAATCTATCAGTCAAGAGAATCCCACAGAAGAGCAAACTGCACACATCATGGACAGTTTAGAACAAAATAGCGGCACACAGATATTGAAATCTGGTGCAAGGAAAAAAACTAAATAAACATATAAGTGTACGCAAATCGTGCCTTGAAATGAATTCAGACAAAAGGGGCACAAGGAAAGCAAGTGGAAGGAAATAAATAAATGACAGTGCTGCTTTATATGCCCTATGTAGGCAATGGGTGTTAGGAAGTCCCTGTCACTGCATACAGTGTCTAATGACTGCAGCAAACTGTCAAAACATGTTCAGTATATACTCGAGACCAGTGTTTTTCAATAGAACTTGGGTTTTGAAGCCTACCTCAGAAGGAAACAAATGCCCTGTGTGGTTCAAGTATCATCACCTTTGCAAATACCCAAGTTGGTTACTTTTGCAGAATAGCATTCGAGATCCACTGCAGAAATATATTGCTTTAACAAACCTCTCTTTGTTCTTAGATTTAGGAAACAGGTGAGAACCAGCTTATCAGTGCGATTGCTTTAATTGACATATACAATTATTCCTGAGTACAGATTTATTGATTGCATCTTTACTCCCTGTTTGTGTTCACTTGAACAGTTTCATCTGGGAGTGTTTTTCACTTACTCAGACTTTTTTTTTTTTTTTTTTGCATCGTAGTACTTTTTTCATCTTACCCTTGAGCTTCCCTCGCTGTACCTTCAGAACATAACCTTGTTCTCTTTTTTTGAAATATATGTGCATTAAGATTACTAGCTGGCTCTTTGGTTGTATTTTTAGGTATTTTGGAGTGTGTCTGCATAGATTTTTAAATGGATCTAATGGTGTGTGAAGGTTTTACGTCGCTAAACCCAACACATTGGGGCCTGAGATAAATGTCAGGATGTGGTTAACTTTGCATAGTTTATGATTCTGACATTTTCTGTGTCTGCTTATAAGTGTGTTATATTTGTGATGGCTACTGCTATTTGCTAGTTATATATGGAAATACAACAGGAATTCACTATAACTTACACATTGTGATGTCTGAACAGTAATGTAAAAATAAAAAGATTACTAGACCCAGATGCTTTGTTGAAAGGTACACATTTTAATTGCAAAATCCTGCGACTAATCCAAATTGTTCTGTATAATTTTCTACTCAATATAGTCTACAGCGCTGTAAATTAGGAAAACCAAATATATAGTTTGAAATTGATGACCATGTGACCAAGAGATTACTAGTCTCCTTCACAAAGAAAGCATTAAAAAGAGTAGAATTACACAAATAGCATGTAGTGTATTATAAAGAGAAGGTTGCCAATTTTACAATCCATATCCCACATTCAGTTTAGTCAATTGTTGGATACATTTGTAAGAGGGTTAATGTATTTTAGTAGGACACATTTGATGTGATAGAAAGCTTCACCTACCTCAAATCTTCATAGATTGTAAACTTGTTTCAGCAGTGCCCTCTTTACCTCTCATATCCCCTTTCTATAATCAAACAGCACTGCAGAATATGTTTGCGCTTTATAAATGATGATGATAAAATAATTAAGGCAGGGATTACTAATGATTCATACTGTAATAGGCTGAATACAGTCAGCTGACACGCTCAGCCAATCACAACCGGCCATTGCTGCTGAGGTTATTGCTTCCTCATTAGCCCAAGCAAAAATGGTTTAAATGCTGAATAGAACAGTGCCAAGGGACTCTGGAAACTATAAGTACTTCAATGTGATGAAGCAGTTATGGTGTGAGTCCTGGAATGCACATTCCCTCCGTTTTTTTTTTATTAATACGAGCTATAGATCCAGATTATGAAACCAGTACTAGATATTATTTCTGTTTGTAACACTTTCTTCAAATAAATATGGTTTCTTGATATGGCCAGGTGGCTAGTGATGTCAATCAGGAATTAGACAATCATATACGTTTAATATTTGTATGATATTATTATTAATATATATATTTTTTTTAGTGCTGCGGTATACAGGCAGGAATTTTAACATTGCTGCAATTCTCGTCATTAATAAAATCTGACTCAGAAGAAGGCAAACAAAAACCCTGGTGGATGATATCTCACGGGAAATACATTTCTTCCTGAACCCATTGATGGCAATCTGTTTAATACCCTGGACCAACCATCCATATGTTTAACCGTATATCGCTGGATATATTACACGAATATGCTAAGTAAAAATCTTGCATTTAAGCGAAGAAGGTCCATGCTTACTGAGTTTACACTCTAATTTGAATGGTACAAGACCTTATACTCTGACATGAGAGGTACAATGAAGAGAAAGAGGTCTCTGCTCACAGAGTTTACACTCGTATAGATGTTACAATACAGAGAGGGAGGTCCTTGCTCACAGAGCTGTGGGGATATTTATGGGATGATAATAGTGAACAGTTGAGAATTGCCCACTATTTCAACTCTCTAGATCTCAAAGATCGTTATCATGTAAGTGAAATGTATTCCATATAAATAAAATCACAATTTGTTATAAAAATAGATATAATTTATTGTGACAAATAAAATAATATGTAACATGCGTGATAATAATCAATGAATATTTACTATAACATAGTATGCAATACACATTCCAATGGTTAACAGCATCAATTGTCAAGACTAATATTTATGAGGGTACTTCAGAGACAAAGAAAAACTTTCACACAGCGCAGTGAAAGGCCATAAAACTTTGGCTAGCAGTTAACTGAATAACCCTTTCAATGCTGGCTAGATCCTCCTAGGCATACAATACCTATTCTCATGTAATTTTAGTTAAAATAACATCTAAACCAGCTCATTAATCATTTCCTTCCTGGAACCATCCAATAAGAGTAATCTACCAGATTCTATAAGTCGAATTTTAATTTGCCTAAAAAGATATCTTATCTTATTTTAGAGCAAATCAATACACCTGGATAAAAACATTGGTATGCTAACATGTGATATTACATTAATATATAATTATTCATAATTCCACCTGCAGAATTGAATGTTTATAACTATATATTCTTTAGTTAACTAAGATTTCTAAATATTGAAATCTGACTGTGATTTATCCAGTCATATATCATGCTACTGGATTTTTGAATTAATTTAGATTAATTAAATAAAACCAGTATAATTACCAGTTAAATAGATGTTTTAATCAGATGCTTTTAGATAGTCCCAGGAACTTGAAAGCGTGTATAATTGATTGCATGGAAGTATGCAAGTGTTGCTTGAGTGTTAGTTCCCAGGAGTATTTGTCTGTCATAGATCTTTCTGCATGTCCGAATCTGGAAGCCCAACTTTCTCTTTCAACTCCGACTGACTCTTTTTCTGACTCACTTGCCTAGCTCATTTAGCCTGCGATCCTGACTTAGCCTCTCTCTTCCCTTTGTCCTAACTTTTAAAGGGCCAGACTTTCTGTACATCATTAGGTGATAAGGCCAATAGGAAACGGAAGGTGTGGTCACACTGCTTATAGCAATTTAGGTATTTGGTCCATAGAGGGCAGTCTTGTCTCACTAAACTTTCCTATCCAGGAAATAGTTAACTTTTCCTGATGGCTATTTTGACGTCATTTGGCTTATCTATATGGCTACCATAACTTAAATTTACTTGTCAGTTCAAAGCGTTTCTTTGGGTTTTCTCCAGACAGTGCGTCGACAATTTCTGTTGTAATTTGTAAAATGACAGAAACTAAATTTGACCCCTAACTTACAATGGGACCTTGTAACATTTAGAAAGTAAAATTAAATTATTTAATCTTCTATGTCACTAATGTCTGGGTTTAGAATTATTTCTATTTCATTAACATCTAGGCAGAGCATCCATCCCCCTGTCTCATTTCTTATCACTTGGTTTGTTTATACAAAGCATTCCTTAGCTCAAGCTATGTGGTTAGTGTTACAGAAAGGATAGAAATTTTGTGTCTTTGTTAGCTTGAAGATAGCAAAATGGAGTCTGCTCCGTCCTGAGTAACTCTGGCAATATACACTTTTAATTTCTATCATAGCACAAAATGTCTGCCGATATAAATATCCTGACAGAGCAGATCTTATACTCCGAGATGAGTGTACGATGCAGAGAGGGAGGTCCTTGTTACCAGAGCTTACTCATTTAAATGTTACAATACAAAGAGGGATGTCCCTGTTCACAAAGCTTACACACCTATAAACTGCACAATACAGAGAATAAAGGTCCCTGCTCACAGAGCTTACAATCTAATAAGAATGGTACAATACAGAGAGGGAGCTTCCTGCTCAGAGCTTACAATCTCATATGAATGTTACAATACAGAAAGGGAGGCCCCTGCTCACGGAGCTTATACTTTTATAAATGGCACAATAAAGAGCATGAGGCCCTGCTCACAGAGGTTATAATATCATATGAATGGTACAATACAGAGAGGGAGGTCCCTGCTAAGTGCTTGCAATTTATCATTGTTACAGTGCAGAAAATGGATGTTGATGCTAATTAACCTTACTTATGGGCTAAGACATGGACAATACTAGGTTATTACTCTAAAAGATTTCATGTTTCAATACTGTACAGTGAAATTTGACCTCCCAACGGAGGGTTTGCAGTAAATGATTATTTGTATTCTTTACAATTAATATTAGAAGAACTGAAATATTTCCACTGTAGACGCGTGTTGGAAACTAACTTTGCATGGTTTCCTCAGAGATGAAGATCGAATATGAAACCAGCTGACTGGTAAATCTCTTGCACTAAATGAAAAAAACAAAGATAAGCAGGAACAGTAGAGAGAACAATTCTATGATGATGTCATCAACCAGTCATGCCTGTGTTATGATGTCACAAATGGTCTTGGCACTAGCATTTTTGCATAGCGAATTTTGTTGAAAGTCACATCTTTCACAAGTTCAATCTTTTTTTTGTTATTGATCCATATAAAGAGATCATAAGGATCACGAAACAGAATGAAAATAAGTTGTGTGTGTGTGTGTATATCTATCTATCTACCTCAAAATTATGTATACAGTTAAATCCATGAACTTAACCCCTTAAGCACAGTGGGCGTTCTATGCCGCCCTTTTTGGGGTGGCTCTAAACTGCACAGAACATCTCCTCTGTCCTTATTACTTACCTGATCGTCACCGTTCACACGATGGCGATCGGCGTTGCTCACGGTCTGGGGGTGAGTGGGGGACTACCTGAAAGCCTAGCCGGTCTCCCCTCGGCAAATTAGGCCCCCACGGCCCATGTGATTGCTCTAACAGAGCGGTCACATGGCCGCAATAGGTGTCCATGTATCTGCCTACAGGGGGTAAAATAATAATAGTGTATGTGTGTGTATATATATATGTATGTGTGTATGTATGTGTGTGTATATATATATATATCATTTATTTCTGTGCTTTTAAAATTGTTGCTGTCACTTATCTTGTACAGGGAATAATGATTGAATGACCTAAATAACTTACTCTTTGGAAAGTGTCTGTCGGGAGAGATTTTTTTTATTTTTTCCATACTTTTTTAAATCTACGGTTTATACATTAACGCGCATGCACACGCACACGCACACACACACCCACACACACCCACCCCCATTCTATTTTTTACTTTTCTTTATTCCACCACTGCATTGCTCTCGAAATGTCGGCCACGACTCCACAGCAGTGATGATCAATTTTGATGATCTCAGCCTGTCGGATGCTTTCCATTGAGGATTTGCCCTAACCAGCAAATCTTCAGACAACTGAGCTCTCATCTCCTGAGACATGCACAATTGCATTTATACGAACAAAACTAGCCATATATGCTAATTAGCCATTCACACGACTAACTGACCAAGTATGTGTGTGTGTTGATACATACCAGTACCCATTCATAGACCCACACTAACATATATAATTTATATCATCCTCCCTTCCCTTCATGTTAATCAGAAAGCAGGGAATGGGGTTCATGGCAGTCCATGGTGTCTAGTGTTTGGGGATATGGACAGCTGTTCACTGAGCAGCACAGCCCTGCATCCCGCTCTCTTTTGTACTCTACATATTATCAGACAGCAGTTGCTGGGGAATGGTCTAATGTCTCAGTATCTGCTTCCCATTCATTGTTAATATCCCGTAGGAGATACGCCCACTAACTCTACCCCCTGCAAAGAGTGTATTTAAATTGTTTAGGTACCAACAGATATGTCACTGCCTGGCTCCCCATGATATATAATTATTTGATTTGAATTCGGTGGGGTTTCGGTGGGGGGTGCATATAACTGGTTATTCACTGCAGTTATTGCTAGATTACCATACTTATCACATCAAAGGCTTACTCCAATTCCGAACCTCAGTGGGTAGATCTACTTATTCAAAGACCACTAAAGGCCACCCTAACCATTTCATCTCAATGAAGTGGGTTGGGTGCAGTTCTGTCGTTGTAACCCTTCAATGTAGGGTTAACACACTTCAAGTGGCTCTTCATTAAAGGCACGTCCGCAGCAATTACCAAGGCAGACTCGGTTACTCAGTCAAATTAGCCTCCCATTGGTTAGACTGAAATCATCAAAATTGATGATCTTAGCCAAGGAGGTGAGGTGGCCATGGCAAAACCAGTCCGCTGCGAGTAAAACTTTCTATTGAAACCCTCTGTATCTGTATCTGTACCTGTACCTGTCTGTACATCAACGTAGGTAGGGTAGCAAGATATTGGCTCAAAACAACCATACCCATTATGGACCAGGTCATCCTTAAATTAAAGACAACTACCTAATGGAAAAACTAACAGCCCAGGTTTAAAACCTAATGCTTTCACAAAGGTTTGGCAACCATCGGAGGAATACTTAGAACACTAGCTATCCAGAAGCAGCACAACGAACCTGACCTCTAACATAGAACGGTCCCATACCTACAAATCTCTCCAGGAGAGACTATGCCCGTCTCTTCCTCATCTCCCTCTCCCCTTCACCACCAATCTATCTTATTTCTCTTTCACCTCTGGTTATAATATCTAAAAAAAAAAAGAGCCAGGAGATGGTGAATATTGCGAACATAGCGAGCGATGCCATAAACTGGTCCTGCGGTCTGCTACAACCCTGTTGATAGTGGGCAGTGTACACCGCCTACACGCACTGATCATAAAACCATCACAGACCTACCCCCCTTCTGACACAATCTTACCTACTGATAACTATGCATGATGTACGGTAAATAATTTGTCTACCAAAATAAGGATTTAACAAAACCATATGTGTAAACTGCATTGAATGTCATGTAACCTCTCTTATGACTTGTATATTTCATCTTTATTGCACTGCTATGTGATGTCTGAACAATTTATAACACAAGTCTACATGTGCTCATAAATAAAGAATATAAACATAAAAAAAAAAAATAATAGGTAGGGAAACACTTAAGCGTTCGGAATACATGTATGCATACCTAATTTTATAGTGTTCCTTAACCCCTTCACGACGGGTGACGGACGAGGTCCGTCATCCTGGGGATGCCCTTAACGACGGGTGACGGACCTCGTCCGTCACGCGGTAAAATTAACCCCAGATCGCCGCAATCGCGGCGATCGTGGGGTTAATGGTGCTCCGGTCTGCCTCTGCATTAGAGGCAGACCGGGAGCACCGGATCGGGCTGTCAGAGTACATGTGCCCGCTCTGACAGCATGCCAGAGCGGGCACATGTGCTCTCTATACTCACCTCCGCCTCCCTGCACTTCCGGGTTCAGTGTGAAGTGCAGGGAGACGGATCTTCAGTGATCCTGCCCCCTGCTGTTAAAAAAAAAAGTTAAATTAAAATCCCACCCCCCCTTTACCCATATTAATAAAAAATTAACCCCTTCTCTGCCAATTGATCACTGACTACAGTGATCAATTGGCAGGGATTACATTTTAATATGATCTGATTTTTTTTTAACCCCTGAGGGTTAATTCTTTTTTTTTTTTTTAACCCTCAGGGGTTAAATTTATTTTATTAATTAATTTAAATATTTTAAAATTATAAATTTAGCTAGCTGGGGAGGGTGGAAGTTAGTGGGGAATTGGGGGATTTAGTGTTAGGCTAACTAGGGGTTAACGTTAAAAAAAGTTTTAAAATAAGCTTTAAAAAGTTAAAAAATTAAGTAAAAAAAAAAGTTTTAATAACGTTTAAGTAAAAAAAAAAAAAAAAAAATAAACCCTTTACCCAGTCCAAATAAAAATTAACCCCTTGCCTGCCAGTCTATCACTGCCTACAGTGATCAAAATACAGATCACAGTATTATACTGTGATCTAATTTTTTTTTAACCCCTGACGATTAACTTTTATTTATTTTTTAACCCTCAGGGGGTAAATTAATTTAATTAACTAATTGAAATATTGTATAATTCAATATTTTGCTAGCTGGGGTGGGTGGGAGTTATGGGAAAATGGGGAATTTACTGTTAGTGCTGCTTACTGCTAGTTAGGGGTTAACGGTAAAAGAAAAAGCTTAGAAAAATGTTAAATCTGTAAAAAAAAGTTTTACGAAAGTTTAGGAAACTTTAAAAAAATGAATAAGCAAAACAAAAGTTTAAAAAATAGTTTTAAAAAGTAAAAAAATACATTTAATAACGCTCATTACCACTACACCTGGTACAAGCTAGCGGAAAAATGATCCCACTCTAAGGTTCAAAATATGCCTTTTGAAATACCCTGGGATGTCTTCTTTAAGAAATGGTATGGCTTTATGGGGTATTTGGATTATATAGCCTGGTAAAATACTCTAAAATGGGACATGGGCACAGCGTAAAAATTTAAAGTTTGAAAAAAATGGAATGGCTGTGTCCCAAATGTGCCCCTCCGATGTCCACATATACCTGGCAAAGGTACATACGGGGGTATTTTTGTACTCAGCCGACATAGCTGAGCAACATATAAAGTATTATAGAGTGGTGGTACACAAAATGTTTGCAAAATATACTGTGCAAACTCACTTTGTGTGTCAAAAAGGCAGAAAAAAACGCTTATTACCACTACACCTGGTACAAACTAGCGGAAAAATTATCCCACGCTAAGGTTCAAAATATGCCTTTTGAAATACCCTGGGGTGTCTACTTTAAGAAATGGTAGGCCTTTGTGGGGTAGTTTGAATTTAAAACTTACGAAGATGCTTGGAAATTGCACATAGGTCCAGCGTCAAAATTCAAAGTTCTGTAAAAACTGATATGGCTTGGTCTCCAATATGCCACTGTAGCTTCACAAAATAGTGCCAAAGACATTCATTGGGGATGTCTTTTTACTCAGAAGACTTAGCTGAGCATAATTTGAAGGTTTTGAACTTAGTGGCACATATGAAATATACAAAATGCCCAGCAAAAATGCAATCCGTATGTCAAAAAATGCACAAAATTATTTTTTACCACATACTTTGGCATATATTGGTGAATAAATGGGGGCATGCTAAGGCACAATATGCACCTTATGATATACCCTGGAGTGTCTACTTTTACAAATGGTAGGCCTTTGTGTTTTTTTTTTTTGAACAGTCAAACTGTTATAATACCCCAAATGGAAGCATAGGCTCATTAAATCCGTCTCTCAAAATTCTACTGTGAATACTGAAAAGGACAGGTCTCCTGTATGGCACTGTAGCTTCACGAAATAGTGCCATAGACATACAATGGGGGTGTCCTTTTACTCAGAAGACTTAGCTGAGCATAATTTGGGGGGTTTGAACTTAGTGGCACATATGAAATATACAAAATGCCCAGCAAAAATGCAATCCGTATGTAAAAAATGCACACAATTATTTTTTACCACATACTTTGGCATGTAATGGTAAAAAAATGGGGGCATGTTAAGGCACAATATGCACCTTATGACATACCCTGGAGTGTCTACTTTTACAAATGGTAGGCCTTTGTGGGGGTTTTTGAACAGTCAAACTGTTATAATACCCTAAATGGAAGCATAGGCTCATTAAATCCGTCTCTCAAAATTCTACTGTGAATACTGAAAAGGACAGGTCTCCTATATGGCACTGTAGCTTCACGAAATAGTGCCAAAGACATACAATGGGGGTACCGTTGTACTCAGCAGAAGTAACTGAACACATAATAAAACTTTGTACAGGAATAGCACACACCAACTTTACAAAATACACATGAGAAGTTCTTTGTTATAAGTTTGTGTGCGAAAACCCCCAAAAAACACAATTTTACTCCAATATTTAGCAGAGGTTGGCGGTAAAATGGCTACGTAGAAAGTGTCAAAACAACCTTAGGTAAATAGCCTGTGGTGTCTACTTTATATAAATATATACTTTTGTGTGGCAATTTTGTTTTATTTTATGGCTATTAGGCTTACAAGACAAACATACCAAATTCTAAAATCGCTCCACATTAAAATTTTATTTTACTCCTTGTGCTTTGTGACCTGTAACTACCAAAAAAAACTTAAAATCCCAGACACATTATATATTCTGTAAATCAGAACAAATAAATGAATTTATTTTTAATTACTTTCCTTAACCTGCACTAATTATGCACACATTATGATTGCAAAAACTGTAAAAAAAAACCAATATTTTTCTTTTTTTTGCATTTTTCTGTATTTTTTTATAATAAGTAAGCATTTATATATATATATATGTTATATCAAATTAAAGCCCTTTCTGTCCTTTAAAAAACAGTATATAATATGTGTCGGTGCAATAAATGAGAGAGATGCAAATTGCAGTTGAACGCAAACAGCAAGAAAATGCAAAAATTGCTTGTGTCATTAAGCGTAAGTCAAGCTTCTGAAGCTCTGTCCTTAAGGGGTTAAAGTTGATGAATTGAATTTTATTTATTTATTTATTTATTGCAGCTTCACTGTGGTATAGAAAATTGTTTCCTACCATTGATAGGCTGTTGAAGACCTCATAGTTTATTGCAGTGTGTTTAAAAATAACATAGTAATATGCTTCTTTCTAAAGCTAGTGATATCTGATGAATCATTTTATAATTTATATTTGCAGACAAAAATATACAAATACAGACACTGGGCGCTTCCCAGGAAATGGATGAGAAAAACAGGATGCAATATTTTTAAGAATCTCTTTACAGAAAAAAGACAGCTGGGATGGGGGTGGGGAAGGCTGTATCAAATTCTTCACCAGATTCACCAAAGCATAGTTTTTGGAAGACATTTCTAATGGTTACCTATAATCTTTATCTATTCTATAGATAAAAATAAAAAAAAGGAAAATGGAAAAAAATGCCCTTTTTAAGTTCTACCTTTTTTTTCCTCTATGGGTTATGCCCTCAACCTTTGGGAGACTGGAGAAGGTCGGGGTTCAGGTGTTTCAGGACAGTTTTGAGCAGAAGGAGATAATCTAACTTGATTTCTTGCTTGAGAACGACCCACTTATGCACAGGGACATTGTTGGGTATCTTCAACTGTAAACCAACCAGCACAAATTTGCTTACAAATCTATTGTACTTTAAAACACTAGGGTGTGGCACAGTGTCCAAAAAAGGCTACATTTTCTCTCCAGAAGATAACCATTGTAAACACAGTCGAGACACCACCATCAACTTTAAACTACGGTAAAGAGCTGACCCTTCTCTACACTTCCAAAAAATATGTGCGTGCTATCCATAACGTACGATGAAAGTACACATTGACCGTGTTTGTCAAGGGAAAGATTGCACAAATCCATAAACTCATCAAAGTGCATTGTTGGTTACAGCAAATAAATGGTGGGATTAGATTTAGCTGATCAGTGCAATACAACCAAATGTGGTTCACAGCAAAAAACACTAATGGCAGTCTACATAATCCATATGTGCTGTACAAAAAGCAAACACAGGAAATCCATATACTTACCTGGAATTTACACTAAGGCTTTTATCAGATATTTTGTTTTACTTGCCCCCTAATCCTACCAAATTTGAATTGGCAAATGTCCAGGGACTTTTCAGCAAGTACTTTACTTGCAGGACCCCCGACCTTTAAAAAGTCACCGCAGAAAAAGTGGAGTCTGTTACAAAAAATGAGTTAAGAGGCACCCTAGCTAGTATTACACTAACTGAAAACAGTCTGTAACAGGGGGCCAGATAGAGATGGCACAGTTTATCATGCAAAAGTTAACTATTGAGTCAACTGACTCTGTATGTAACTTGATTTATTGGTTATTTTGTATTCCCCGACTTGCTCTGGTTACGCTTTGTCAGCTGCCTGTATTGACTTAAAGCGGCACTATTACCCCACTCCCTTTTTAAAATGAGTATTTCATAAAGATACAATCTTTAAGAAATATACATACTGACTGTGTAGGAATTTTAACTAAAATCCCAACCAAATCAAAAACTACTTTGTCTCAGAGCTAGACACTGGGTGGAGCTACCACTTTATATGCATATCACTTTAGTGTGGCTGTGTCCAGTGTCTTCTATTGAAAAGAAGGTATAAGTGTGTTTCTTTGTGCTCTTCCAAATTTTGAGTGGTGATACTTTTTTCTGTATCATGAGTGTTGTCTCACAATCTACATTTTAATTTCCCACGGGAATAGGACCCACTACTCCTCCTGCATTTGTTTGTCAAATGTTTTATTGTCTCAGATGTATTGTGCCTTTGTCTTTTTGCTTGTACTAATTGTACCCATATTCCGCGCATCGTAATTTGCTGGCGCTTTATAAAGTACGATGATGATAATCTGGCTTCCATCACATCAATAAGATCATACTGTTTATCTTTTGACTATTTTTACCAACTACTTATTTTTTTTTTTATTTTATTTTTTTTTAAGCAGACACCTGACATTTTGATCAATCTCTAACTTTTCAAACATTGTTAAATGTTCAATCTGCCATCTGCCGTACTTAGATGAGAGGCTAACAAAACATTTTTTCAGGCAACCGTTTGCCTTTCACAGACCATAGCAGCCTCAAAGATTGGCATCTTATGAGATGTTTTAACTTACAGGAAGTAAACACTGATTTTGCTATCATTTTAATCACCTATTAGACAATCTAATTGATGACCACGGGTAGACAGGATGGATGTGTTCAGTCTCTGTTGTTTGCTCTCTTGACCCAGAGGAAGAGTCTGATGTGAAAGCCTCAAATTACTTTTTTGTTATCCCAAGCTAAGGGAAATTGAAGGAGCCTTCTGTGTATATAGCAGAAGTCTCTCATAGCTTCCTAGTTAAAGGGTGTTGTCCTCTTTGAATATGTTGAGACAATATATATATTACACAAGAATGTAATCACAGCAGCACAGTTATACATACAAATTATGTCCCTGGATGGAGCCCAATTGATATGTAAATCGATGTGTCCTTCATTGGCTCTGTAATAAGTTTTCTTTTTTCTCGATACCTCTTTACAGAGAGAATATGTACAGTTAAATGGTCACTCTAGCACCATCACAATTCTGCATACATGCAAAGTTGATGGGGCATAGCACCCTGCAGCCACTCTCCCTCTAAAAGTGGCTTTGAAATGCAGCGATCTTAACAAATATCTACCTTTTAGAGCTGTCAGACATGTTGTATGTGCAAGTTCTGTCTAGAGGAGCAGAAGAGTGCACATTCATCCTACATGATAAAGTGGATAAGGGGATACACCACTTAAAGTGGCACTGTCATGCCAAACTTACCTTTCTTTAATCAATTCCTCTTCTCTCCCTCTGTCAGGATCTGTTCCTAATTTCTTCCTGTCTGCTCTAGTTTTCTTTAAAACATAAGACAAAGTAGGGACTACTTTTGTCTTCTGGAGGTTTCCTCCGCCTGTCAATCTCTGACCAGCAGAGGAGCAAAGTGTTCTTCATTTTCGGTGGTCAGAGCAATTTTCCTACAATTCTCACCTTTCCCGTGTTCCCGCGAAGCCTCCTCTCACTTTTCCCGAACGGCCTGTCCTGTAGACAGAACTTCGGCAAAACTACCGAATTGCGTCAGAATGAGAACCGTTTCTCCATTTGTGTTAGGGCGCAATTCGGGACTTTGTTCGTATCGGAAAGTCATTAATTTACTGCGAATAGGGGCATGTCTATTAAACAGTGAGCACCCATGTGCCAGTGCCCTCCATGGGTGAAGATGGATTATTTTTCAAAAATGAGTGTCAGCGCTATATTTGATAACCTTACATTAGGCAATCAGTATGAGTATGGAAACCAACAACTTATAACTGTGGGTTGATAATATATGTATCAGACCATATGTACCACAATAAGTTTGATTACACACACACAAAGAAAATATATACAAAACTTGCTCAAGGGTCCAAAAGAGTCCTGGGTGAAAGTCTTTAAGGGTGCTAATCTTGTTTTGCAGCAGAGATGTAACATCTACAGATACACTGTAGCTCAATGAGGAGTGTGCCTTAAAAGCATACAAAAAAGCTTTCCATAGTATAATACTGCTATTTATTCATATAAAAAGATTCCCTCTCCCCCAAATAGAAACCCTTACATCAACAAGTGGTGGTACTCGTTTCCAAGATACCACATATACACTTAAATGAATCAGAGGCTTGACAGCCGTTTACCGTCCACGGTCACTGCAGTGCAAAATCCCGCCCAATCTCAGCGCTGATAAAGCAGTGTTTGTGCAGACAGGAGACCTTAGTTTGAAATCGATGTTTGTCAGGTTGTAATCCTCAGACCTCTCTGGTTGTGAATAACAACTTTTTTTTTGATTATTATTTTTACAATTTTTTTTTACTGCATTGAGCTGTTATAATGCATTAAAAACTTAGGGGTTAAGTCTACCCCATAGTTTCTCTTTGCAACTTCTGCCTATTTTTAAAAGGAACTTTCCACATTTCTGATTCTGGGACATTTTCAGGACAAAGTGCTAATGGTAGATATACTAATAGGAACTTTACTAATATGTAGCTTTACTAATGGTCTCTATAGTGATTGCTCCATTCTGGTTGTGCTTTGTTAATAGTGGTTCTTTATGTTTACAGTTTCACAGACTGCTGTGATGGAAATCATTGGTATATTAGCCAGATGTTTCTCTTCTGTAATAATAGAAAAGAAAAAAACCCCACAGATTTAACTCTGTTTACTAATATTCACTATGAGCAGAAACAGTCCTGCTTGCTTTATTGGGCAGCCCATGGTTAATGCAAATATAAATGCTTTAAAACCTGGATTTCATGGGAGATTGGCTTATTTACTAAACTGGAAATTGACGTGGTACATGAATGTCATGCTCTTATTTAGAGCTTCTCCAGTTGTAATGGAACTGCTATTGTCGGTTTTTCTAGTTTCAGTAAATTCATCTTTTTTTATTTTTTTTATTTTTTATTTTTGTCGTGCACGTAAATACATCAGAGTCTGCATTGCCACAACAGCTTTCACAGACTCTTTCGTGTACATCAGAATACAACAGTGGTGTAGCATGAGTAAACGTGGCACTTTTTGTTATATAACATTTGAGTCAACTTTAAACCTGGTACGTTTCTATGTACTGTTTCAGAAGCTTGTACATGTGTACAGGAGAAGCCAAGTCATGGTGAAGTAGCCTAGTGTTATCGGTTTTGCAGTGTAATAGGGAGTGTATGTGTGCTGCTTCGAAGTGAGGCTGGTTAGGGTGAGAAACTTCTCTACTTGTGAGACACGTCATGGAACAAAAAGATAAAAACTAACAGAGAGCATAACATTACATGCTGGGATGTCATAGCGAGTGATGGCATTGAGGGCGAAATGTGTCCTCGTGATATACTAGGGCTATGTGTTAGCGCTGTTCGTCGCCGTTTAAAAGGCACATCTATTTTAATCCTATGTAGTGTAGAGCCTAGGTGAGTGCGCGCCACTAAGTCGCGCTATAGCGCTAGTCAAGGCCTGGCGTGGTTTAGATATTGGTGGCTATCTGTGTGCATGTCCCCATATCCTAGGGGGGTGGGGGGTTTATCACCTGAGCTGTTAAGGTCAACCCTGTGAGGGTTTTCTCTCCGCCTTTGGGGAGCAATGTGTTTGCAATTTCTAAAGCATAATTAAACTTAAAATAAACTGGTTAAACAAAATTGAAAGGTAGAGCAGATCTGTACGGTTGTTACTGGACCATTGGATCACGCAAAGGGAGTTCCCGTCTCTCTGGGCCGGAAGACGATTGAGGGTGAGGTTGTGGAGCTGTCGTGTTACTCTGGATTGAGAGTCCCAATATGTCCAGTATAGTTTGGCCATCCTGGGGGGTCGTGGCCTTGTGTTATTCTCCATTTACAGTCACCCATAGGGTTCTGGGAGTTGCCCATTTGTAGGTTATTCCAGCTGCGTGAAGTGGTTTGGTAACCGTTTGCATGTCCCTGTGCCATAGGAGTGTGGCTCTGCTTAAGTCTTGGAAAAATGAGTCGGCATGATTCAAACTCCAATGGGGTCTCCCCCCCGAAGTGCCGCCAATAGCCCGAGCTTGTCTGACATTGTTTGACATCTGAGTATAATGTCCCTTGGAGCTGCGCTGGGGGCCTGTGGTGATTTGGAAATTCTGTATACCCCATCAAACAGGAAAGATTTAGCCTGTCTCGTCGGCAGTACCTCTGACACTAGGCAGTTCCTCTAGTGGCACGGTCTCTAGTACCCCTCTGATTTTTATATTTTTGCGTCAGCTCCTGTCGTCTAGTAGGTGGACTTGGTTGGAGAGATTTTCCTGGGCGGTTTGCATTTGTCGGATCTTGTCGTCCATTGTGTGGATGCTGTATTTCAGATCCGTTATGTCCCCCTGCCTGCACTTTTGTGGTGAGCGTTGCCAAATCTGCTTCCCACATTTGTTTAAGGTTGTGTTGGAGGCCTGCCAGCATGTTTTGAATGTCCCCTTTCGTGGCTGGGGTACAGTCCTTTGGTTCCAGTGAGGGTTCTGGTCCATGGGGGTCTGGTGGGGGGCTGTCCTATGTGTAGTCCTCTTCCGAGGGTGCAGGTGAGGCTTCACGGGGAGTGGGTGCTTGCGACACCCTGGGTGTTTGTAGCATTTGGCTAATGTCCTGCCGTGCTTTTGTTGTGACTGGGGTCGGTTTTTGGGTTTTCCGTCCCATCTCACCTGCACTGTGCTGGTTTGTCTGCTGGTCTCCTGAGGCAGGTATGTACCACGGCCAGCCCCTCTCCGCTTGATCCCCGTGCTCTCCGCCCGTGCGGTAGGCCTTACTGCCTCGTTTTCGTGCCGGGCGTTGGAAAAAAACGGCATCAGCCTAATTGGTGAGGTTGTCGGTTTGCAGCGGTGCCTTTTGAGACCACGGGTTTCGCTGTGTGGTCCCGATGTTAGCGGATTTTAGTTTTTTTTTCTCGGAGCTCCGAGTAATGGCGTCTGCTCCGGTGCGGTGTTAGGCTCCGCCCCCAGTAAATTCATCTTTTAATTAATTTTCCTATTGATATCCATTGGTTTAAATAGCAGACGCCCAGAAGTGTATTGAGTGGTACTTGCTGCAAATGTTTGACAAAATAAACTAATGCTATGTTTTGCCTCAGTTGCTGTGTGTGTGTGTGTGTGTGTGTCGAGCAATGCTAGAGCCATAAAAATGGAAAACATGACAGATGGCAATGGATGTGAGTGTCTATATGATCAGCCAAATACCTTTACATGGCGCATGGTCCTTGTTCATCCTTTAAGGCTGGGTGGCTGTGCATGCAGCAATGAACAACTTATTATTATTATTATTATTATTATTTATTTTATATTATATAATTTTTTTTTTTTTTAAAGCAAAGTATAAGTATCAGCTAAAGTAATAAAACAGAACAAAATCACAATGTTAAATGCCATTCCTAATAAATTAGAGTGGGGCAATAATAGCCAAATTAAAGAAAGGAGAGCGAAAATGGCTACAAATAAAGTGGAATCCCATAACATGAGCATGTTAACCCAGATACTCAATCAGTGGTGTCCACTCCATTCTATACATAAGAAATCCACAAAGCATAACCATCACCTTGTCCATGTGAGCATATTATCTGATTTCTTATGGTGGATTCTCCGTTTTGCCTTATTGATCCTCTTGCAGCCAAGAATGAGTCCAACATATATATTTTTGAAGATCATCATGGAGGCAATTGCAAATTTTAGTATGTAAATATCTTTTAGTGTAGATAATGCATATAATCTATGCCTCCATGTTGCTGTCCATTTTTACAAAGCCTCGCCCCTTTTTATTTTTTTTTAATTTGGTAGTTTTTTAACCCCTGAGCTGAGCCAATTATTAATCACAATGTGATTTTGGTGGAATCCACTTCTTGGAGCAGACACCTGACATACAGCAGGCCCCACACAATTGTTCACAATGAGTTGTTTACTTTTGTGTCCCTGTCTTCCCCAGTGTAGTGAAGGTGTTTTGCAAAATTAATTTTAAGAATGGGACTCTGAGCTAGCACTCCAATTAAAGATTGAGTCTCCAAACCATGGGTCCATTTTGGGTCCATAACCAAAAAGGTCACAAACTACTAGTGTATTTCATTAAAAAGAATGAGTAGCATTTTGGGCAAATGTACAAGTGAAGGCATAATATTTATAAAATTAATCTTGTAATATTTTGCTTTGTGCTTTACATGTACTTATATATCCTTATTGGTTAGATGTGAACCCAAGATGTACAAGTGCATACATTGTAAGAGCACAAAATAAAATGTGCTATTTATGATGGACCTATTTTAGCTAACTTTATTGCAGCAGGGTTCTACAAAGCATGTAGAAAAATGATGTAAATTGAATCGGGAATATTATGTTTGCAGGCCTCCCAAACGTCCTGATTTTCCCACTGTCCTAACCAAGTTCCCTTGTAACGGTCCCCAACAAGCATAGGGCGAACGCATCATTAGATGCGCTTGCGCTGTGTTCAGTTAAGGGTGCTGGACAGTGAAGTGATCTCGTCACTGGCTTTACGCAAAGGGGGTGGGCCTGCCTAGGAAGGAGCGGACTGTGTCCACCTAAATTGCCCAGCCTGCCGTGAGTGCATGCCAGGGCAGACCTTGCAGGAAGCACTGTTTCATTGTTCCCTTCTGGGTCCTAGTGCACTGAAAAGAGCGCAAGCGCAATCAAATAATGTGCTTGCCCTATGCTTGTTGGGGACCGTTACATGGTCTCTCCAAAAGTGAGACACAAGGGAACTTGGTTGGGACAGTGGGACATGACTCGAAAATCAGGACTGTGCTGCTGATTTTAGAACGTTTGGGAGGCCTGCAAACATAATATTCTTGATTCAATTTACATCTTATTTCTACATGCTTTGTAGAACCCTGTTACAATAAAGTTAGCTAAAATATGTCCATCATAAATAGCACATTTTATTTTGTGCTCTTAGAAAACAATAGTGGGAAGTTATACTGAACAGCTAGGACAGCATGCCAGGAAATATGGCTGCATGCAGCTTTGCTTGAGTTTCACATTTGGGATTCTTAATTGGTTTCAGAATAGCTTGTTTCATGTTTTTTCTGTATTTGTTCCAGCCAGTTGTGTGAGCTGCCTGGGCAAAATAGTACTATTATGTCATAAGACCTTTTGAAACTGTTTGCATTTTGAAGTGTACCTGTTATGGTACACTCAAGTTAAGTTTTTTTTATTTTTTAGTTTTAAGAACATGCCATTCCATCTATATATTTTGCTAGCAGAAATGCTAGTAAATGTAGAGATTTGAGTTGTAAACTCGTTAAAATGTTGGCTCATTCCTCGCTTGTCAATAAAATCCTTGGTGTTAGACCTGTGTGTTCACAGCACAAACAGTCCAATGCCAAGGACTGAGTGACAGGGAGAGCAAGAGGGCCCATGCCAGACAGTTCTTGGCTCCCTGTCAAACCGCTGCTTCCCCAGGAGGCAATCCTCACACTTGCTGGGATATTTAACTTTGACACATGTCCACAACAGACGAGGGCAGCACAGGAGTGGTTACAGCACTGTAACATCCAAGGACCTTCTGGGATGGTGGCTCTGGAACGAAGAATTGCAGATAAGTAATGATATAGCAACTCCAAATTACAAAATACATGATTTATCGTGACTTGTATGTTAGAGTGCACCAGTTTGTTTTAAATGAAGTTAGAACAGAACATGTATATGCTGCATTGTTGCTAAGGGGGAAGTGATCATTTGTACTAAGTTTCCACTATATGCACACTGAATTTTGACAGCATATATACTTTATATACTATATTTGAAAGGTACATTAGATATACTTTTCTGTCTTTATTTATATTATGTCAATGTAGAAGAGCTGTAGCAAGATTTTTTTTTTTTTTTTTTTTTTTTATAATGTGAACTAGATAGGGAGCAGCATCATAGCAACAGCATGTGCCATTAATTGAGTTACTGGGCAGAGTAAAATAACCCTCCTATATGTGATTCTCTCGTTGACAATCACAACTACTCCACTCCCTACTCTACTAGGTGCTGTGTTCTATTTCTCTAGCATTTAAGTGTCAAAATTTGCTAGCGGAATATAGAATGAAAGAGTAACGATTGTCACTTATCTGGTACATGGGGGATGTTACATTTAGAGTGACTTTTTTTTTTTTTTTTTTAACCAGAGCATCTTTTGGAATAATATACATCAGGCATAGGCAACCTTCGGCACTCCAGATGTTTTGGATTACTCCTCCCATGATGCTTTGCCAGCATTATGGGTGTAAGAGCATTAAGAGGGTTTTAGTCCACAACATCTGGAGTGCTGAAGGTTGCTTACCCCTGATATATACATGTTAAGTGCAAAATAGAGCAACCAATATTCATGGGGTGTGCACAGGCACTCCCTAATGCAGTTGGAGTGTCAGCTGCTGCATGAGCTGGCAGACATATTAATAGGCATTCCTGACCATCCCAGCACTTCCTCATTACTATAAGGGAACTTGTGATCTGCACCTCGGGCTATTGCAATGACTTTAAATTCTCCCTCACTGTCCTGAACCAGAAGGAGTTTTTACAGTGATTTGCACCAGTGAAAATTGCAGACCATGAGCTCCTCCAAGGGAGCCATATAGGATCCCTACTAGACCACCAGATAGGACCTTTGTCCAAAAGTAGGATGTAGAGGAAAAAAAGCATATTTATAGGTTTGTTTTTTTAACATTGTAATTCATGTGGAGTCTAAAACACACACAAGCTCCCACTCATAGCACATTCATTTACCCAAGCTAACCACCCAGATAAACACATATTCATAGCTAACAACACACATATTTCACTTGTACCCACACACAAGAAAACACATCCATCACGACTACCCACACACCGAAAACACACAATACTTACTGGTACCCACACATCCCTCTCTACTATTCACACAAAACACATTATGCACAGCCACACACTTCATTCACAGCCATCCGAACATATCACTGCTACTTGAACAAAGCCAAAACCAACATCACTCACAGCCAGCCATATAAAAGGCATGCAGATAACCACAACAGACACAGTCATGATACACACACACACACACAGCCATTTAATAAATATATAACATAAAAAATAAGCACTCCTGGGTGCACACCCTAATGAAAAGTGCTGCTCACTCCTATGTCTGCATTCATGGGGATGTATCCACTAAACACTGATATTTGGTGAATTTAAAATAGAATTGCAAGATGTAGGCCAAATGTGCTGATGTGGAAATATTCCCCTACTGTGCTGTAGTCACAGCTTAGTTATGACCACAAACGGCAGCAGCCAGTCTTGGTTTATATGTCTGTCTGGAGAGCTATTTTTTTTTTTTATATAAATTCTTTATTTGTACGTTTTTTTTTTTTCATGAAGTTATGTATTCAAGTGGTGGGTACTGAATAAAGAAAGCGGGTGGGGGAGATGGTTACATTTGAACAGAGTACAATTTTGTATTGTTTTCAAGATTAACGTTTGCATGCCTTTAGTTTATTTCGAAGCGTGCAGTTCTGGTTGCTGAGCATTTCAGGTACTGGCATGCTAGGTAGCATGGGAGATTTGGTGCCAGGTGGCTCGATGGGTCTGGTAGGCGGTGTTGTTGCTATAATGGTACTCTTAGCCTTGTGGGGGCTGAAGTATAGCAGAGTCAAGGAGATGGGAGAGGTTGGGAGGAAAGGTTGTGGGAGAGCTTTTTTTTTTTTTTTTTTTTTTTTTTAAGCATGGATTGATTTTTTTTTTTTATGTATTTATTTCGCAAATTGGACAATTGCCAGAGCTTCTCTCTTCACCTGTCCCCCTCAGCTTGCTTTTGCTTCTAGTATAACAGGTCTAAATCAGCTGATAAGCAAAATACAGTTTGAAGATTGCTACTTTGTATACAAAAACCATGATGAAAGGAAAGATGCACTATAGGCACCCATACAACTTTAGCTCATTGAAATGGTCTGGTTGCAGGGTCTCCTTAGTCCTGCAATGTAAAACATTGTTGTTTTTAAGAAACTGCCTCTAGTGGTAATTATGTCTCATCTCTCATTTCTCTCCAATAATATCACTTATTCATCAAATATCCCCCTCCTCTTCATTTAGCATATTTTTTTATTTTAACAAATCCTCCCTCTCCTGATTCTGCTTGGTTATTTCCACTTGACCTGGTTTATTTGGTCTGATCTAGTGCAGTAGCTACTAGCCTGGCCTATTAGTTACTCGCCTCCAAAAATGCCCATTTATTTGTTTGTTTTTGTCATAAGCTCTCCACCACCCATGTCACACCACGTCCTCTCCATCTAATAACCTATTACATAAAGCAAAGCGTGCCACCACAAACTTCAATTCTGAACTATTGTTAACATTTGGAAGAGGAGGTAAATATATACGTAATCTCTCAAATCAACTGAGAGTGCTGCGTGGAAACCGGTAACCGCAAACCTGTAGCGCAAGTATATATCTTTCACTTAGCATGAACTTGTGATTTCAGTATAGATTGCATTTTTGTTCCTTTCAAGAAGACCATGTCATCCATATGTTTAAAGGGAAACTCCAGTGCCAGGAAAATGATCCGTTTTCCTGGCACTGGAGGGTCCCTCTCCCTCCCACCCCCCAATCCCCAGTTGCTGAAGGGGTGAAAACCCCTTCAGTGACTTACCAGGGGCAGCGACAGGTCCCACGTCGCTGCTTCCTCCTCCCCCGCTGCTCCTCCTTCTGCTTACGTCGGCCGGTGGGCGAGACTGATCTCGCCCGCCGGCCGAGGAGACCTAATGCGCATGCGCAGCAATGCCGCACATGCGCATTAGCGCACCCCATAGGAAAGCATTGAAAATGAATTTCAATGCTTCCCTATGGGGAATAGAGCGACGCTGGAGGTCCTCACACAGCGTGAGGATGTCCAGCGACGCTCTAGCACAGAAAACCTGTGCTATGAAGCAGGAAGTGTCCTCTAGTGGCTGTCTAATAGACAGCCACTAGGGGAGGACTTAACCCTGCAAGGTAATTATTGCAGTTTAAAAAAAAAACTGCAATAATTACACTTGCAGGGTTAAGGGTAGTGGGAGTTGGCACCCAGACCACTCCAATGAGCCGAAGTGGTCTGGGTGCCTGGAGTGTCCCTTTAATGAAGGATTGGTCCACTTTTCCAACGTTTTATGCTTTAACCCTTAAGGACCAAACTTCTGGAATAAAAGGGAATCATGACGTGTCACACACGTCATGTGTCCTTAAGGGGTTAAAGCAAAAATGGTTCTTTGTTCTATTTCTTTCTTTTAAGACCGCAGTATAAATAAACCACTATTAAAGGGACATGCATCAGTTGACAATGATGTTTTTAACCCCTTAAGGACACATGACATGTGTGACATGTCGTGATTCCCTTTTATTCCAGAAGTTTGGTCCTTAAGGGGTTAAACCAGCATGCAAACACTTTCAAGCAATTATACAAATCAAAACAAAGCAAGAAAAATGTTGAGAAGTATGTAATAAACATTTATAAACTTGTTCAAATTGAGTTATTACCTGCTCAGCTCTGTTTTAGACCATTCCACTACCTGACACCGGTGCCTGATCTGCATAGATCATGCTGATCAGACTTCCTCTCTTTTTCCTCTGTAAGGATGTTGGAGGTTGAAGAAATTTTCCAACTAGACATATGTAAATCTGTTTGGCATGCCAAATTTACTTTTCCAGCATTCCTAGGGATAGGGCACTGATTGGCTAGCTCAGTGCCCCTCCCACCCCACCCCCTGGAGTTGGTGTGGAAAGCATAACAACAAAAGAGCAGGTAAATATGGGTAAAACATTTACCTGCTTTTTTTCAGCTTGGTAAATGATGCAGCTGTCTCCTTCACAGCTAAAGCTTTTGAATGACAGTTGTCTCAAAGTGATGCATGTCCTTTTAACGTATGAATATGTTAAGAATCTGTGTGTTTGGTTTAGATGCTTTTATTGTTTTTTTTTTTTCTCTCTCATGGCCTTTGTCATGTGGTTTTTCAATTTTCACAGTTTTGTTGTATATCCGTTCATTACAAACTCGTTGATTATTGCAGTAAATAGAGTAAATTTTTTTTTTTTGGTAAGATAACTATTATAAGCATTATCTCTGGCTCCGTTCTGCTTACTAATAGGTAAAATTATAACGGTTTATGAGATTATAACTCTTCGACACTGTAAACCATTTATACTGACTATTTCTTTCTCTATTTTTACCCCCAGGAACAATGCGATTTGTAAGAAAATCTCTCTATCCAGCAGATTCTGCACCAGCCAAGGGAATATGTTGGGAGTGGATGAATGATGAAGGTTACTGGAGTCCCTATGAAATGCCAGTTGCAATATTCCTGGAAGAAGCTTTCTGCAATCGACAGCAGTCAGTTGACCTTGCATTACTCAGACTCCAATATCATGTTGATTTCATGTCTTTCGTCCAGACAAATAAGATAACGGGTTTCAGACGTCGAGTTCAGAGGCGTATTGATACACCTTACCCATTAACTCCCAAAGTAGGGCCAGTTCATAAGTCTGCGGCCTGTGCATGTTACCAGTGCCTTGCCAGCAGTGGAGCAGGCCCCATTTCAACTCGCAATAGACACTCTATGGGTAACTTGCCAACCTCCTCAAACTACCAGAGCGCCAGTAGGACATCTCTTATATCCACCAATAATGTTGGTTATCTACCTTACCCCAAACCGACATTAACTAGTGCAAAGTCGGCTCCGAAACTGAACAATACATGGCTGCCACCATCAACATCCATGCATTTGCCAGGGCCATCATCAACTAATGGAATCAGGTAATTGGTGTAATGTACAAAGCATTTTAATGACGACAAAAAATGTTTTATCTATTCTTTATTTATTTTATTTGCTTTTTAAAATGTATTTATTTTTTTGTTCTATGGGAAAAATCCAAAGAATTAAATAGCAACCCAATTTAATGTTCTATAAGGATTAATGTGTATATTTTCAAATTGCTAAATTGTAACCTACTTAAAGATGTAGTTCTAAATTGCTAACAATGTTTAAATGTTGTTTTTGTGAGACCTGGCAAAACTGAATTTTTTTCTGTTGGTTCTTATGAATGGATAACTCTAGTAGTTATAGGCCATGTGTAATCATACCAATCCATACTAGCAGTAACTGCTTTAATGGGCTGATAGTTGTCCTTTGATGCTTTCAGCCAATTACCACCTCTTATTGCTGCTCAGACTAATGCATCTTCATTAGCCAAATCCGCACAGAGGGTATAGGCTGCTGCCGTCTCTCATTTAGCTTTAAAACATTAAAAGTAATTGAACTGAATGGAAGAGGAGCACCAGGGACTCCAGACACTATAGCCATTTAAGTGAGAGGAAGCAGTCACCGTGCGTGTTCTTTTAAGGGACACTATAGACATCAAAACAACTTTAGCCTAAATAAGCAGTTTTGATGTGTAGATCATGGCCCTGCAGTCTTGCTGCTTAATTTTCTGCTATTTGGGAGTTAAATCATGGTTTCGGTTCATGCAGCCCTAGCCTAACCTCCCCTGGCTATGACTGACACAGCCTGTGTTAAAGAAAAATGGTTTCCATTTCAATCAGATGGTTTTTATCTCCGGCTTTGTAAATAGAACTTTAATCACACAGAGGAGGCTCCTGCAGGGTCCAGCAAGCTTTTAACAGAGCAAGAGATGAGATATTCTAAATTAAACAGAATATGCAAGTTACATGCAGGGAGGTATGACTGAGCTGCATTAACAAAAGTGATTTAACTCCTAAACTTAAGCAGTGAGACTCAGGGACATGATTTATACACCAAAAAGGCTTTATTAAAGGATCACTATAGGCAACCAGACCACTTCGGCTCAATTAAGTGGTCTGGGTACCAGGTCCCTCTAGTTAACCCTGCAGCTGAGAACATAGCTGTTTCAGAGAAACGGCTATGTTTCACTGAGGGTTAATCCAGCCTCTAGTGGCTGTCTCACTGACAGACGCTTGAGGCGCTCCTGCGCTTCTCACTGTGAAAATCCCAGTGAGAAGACTCTGGACGTCTGTTTTAACCCCTTCAGCCCAGTGGGAGGGGGGCCCTGAGGGTAGAGGGGGAGGGGGAGAAACTTAATGATTCTGTTGTGCCAGGAAAATGAGTTTGTTTTCCTGGCACTATAGTGGTCCTTTAAGCTAAAGTTGTTCTGATGCCTATAGTGTTCCATAAAGTAAAAATGCGTTGACCCCCTTCATTTGGTGAGAGTTTATTGCAAAAGCTGTAACAAGAGTTTTGGAGCAGAAGCATTCATTTTTATTTTTTTGTCAATCTGTTTTTTTTATTGAAGGCATATAAGATGGGATACATAAGAGAAAGCTGGGGAAATGTATGGGTGGTTTACAATATAAGGTTGATACAACATTCAGCAAGAGTATGTTTCATTTCCAGAATAACTGCCTAATTTTCTTTATGTTTAAACTGTAGTATGAAAATACAAGCTATGGATCGTAAGATCCGGTATGTAACATGCTAAATTAACAATGCATTAACTGGTCTTAATGTACCAACAGTGCAATACAGTGTAGGTTAAACTATGAGTCAGCTGGTATGCATTTGCTAGTCGTATGTTGTATATAGGTAATCCATGTATCCTGCTAACTGTGCCTAAACTGCGTGTTGTAATACAAGCTGAGAGCAGGCAGTTATAAGTTGTGAACACATTTAATGCGCTTGTAACATAACTGTTGTGCACCGTAATGGGGGCTTGCTCAAACTGCACATAGCTTAATACATGTGTGAGTGATGCGACAGGTAAAATGTTTAGTGGTGTAGTACTGCTGAACTCACTGGTGAATTGCATGAGTGTCTGGTAAGCAATGTCCTGGTGCAAACTTCAAGTGGAGTCGTTTAGCTAATTGGGAAACACGCTGTATTATCCACCAAAAAATTCATGGCTGTGGGCGGCATCTAGTGGGGCTGCAGGCTTACGGTCCATCTATCAGCCAATACCCCTGCTGGGAAGGTCGGAGCCATAGGTTGGACGGGTCAACAAGAGGCCGGTGAGCTGTTGGTACAAGGAGGGAGCGCTCCAGCTCGGAATGAAGGCAAGCACCTGCAGTCCACAGACTCGAGCTGTCGTGGTCGAGGCCGAGGCTACCCTCTGTTGGACGCCATGGGGAGCTCGGATTTTCTGCCGTCGCCTGCGACGGTCGGGCTTCCAGCGGTGTGGTCGGTACCATGGAGGTGTCCTCCGGGAGGCCTTCAACCCAGAAAGGATTGCAGGGCGGGCTGCGACATTAGCTTTGCGTGGTTTACCCGATGTAGGTCTTTTCCATCTCCGCACCTCGTCCCTCCTTACTGTTCCCACCGGGTCAGGTGGTTCCCATCTGCAACATAGCTTCAGTCGCTCCCAGAGCCTTTGAAAGAGCCTGTCCAGTCTCTCAGCATACTGCTACTCTGTGTAGTATCTTTGGCTGCTTTGATGGGCTGGCGCGGGCTTCTGCCACTGAGTCGCGGCAGCCATCTTGGTCGGCCCACTGGCCGCGTTGTTCGGGCTACGGGGTATAGCCGGGGCTTGTGGTGTCGTTTGCCCTGGTTTGGTGGGGACCAGGATGACCCCTGCCGGTCCAAAGGGGGGGGGCGGGGACCCATGTCGAGGTTGTAGCTTAATATGGCCCCAGGAGAGCGGCCGTCTCCCCCGTGGTCCGTTTGTCTCGGTAGGTGGTAGGCCTCGCTGCTAGGCTCCGGTTTCTGCGGTCGGAGCTGCATGCTTCGCGTACCGTTGGGTGCCGCTTCAGATGCTGGTTATCCTCCTCAGTCTGGTAGGCTGTTCCAGGCTCGGTAGGTCGCCGTTAGGGCTCAGATTATGCCCCTTGCCACCGGAGCATTTAGCATGTGCGTCAGGCCATCTTGACGGTCAGGCCCCGCCCCCCCGCAGATGCATTAATTTTAACTGACCTAATTTATTTTTGCACATTTTTTTTATACATTGCATATACAATGCATTAAAAGAGAGCATATCAACACCAGAATAGAAGATCAATTTTAAGATTGTCTGTCTGTCTGTTCTAGAACAGTTTAAATGTATTTTGTTTAATCCCATTACCCCAAGATTTTGATAGTTGTATTATATTTTATCAGAGCACAAAACATTGACTGGTCTAAAGGAATAGCATACCTTAGAAGATACCCTTTGATTTAAGATGTATGAAAACTTGCAAAGCTTAAAATGTGCTCTCAAGTACAAAAGTGATTTGCTGTGTCATGCGATTTATTCTTCATGCGGTACTGACCGTTTGATAGTTTCTGAAATTAGTGACTTCTATAGTAGCCTTTTATCGGAAACCTGTGATTGAATTTGATTGCTCAACCCTAAAATAAAAATAAATCTGCTGTTTGCTTTAGAAAATAATTGGACATTACAAGATTTTAGACAAAAATTGCCGAACTGGAATTTTGTAATATAGCTATTTTGAGATTAAATGTGTAGTTCCTTCTAAATGTGCTTCCTTTCCTTGTTTAGTGAATAAACATCTATGTGGTACATTGAGAATCTATGTGCATGCATCCTACTAACTACTTCTATTGCTACAGGCTAAAAACTGCTGAAAAGCAACCAGGGATATTTACTAAAGTGTGAAATCAAAAAGAATTTCAGTTTAGTCCAAAATACTTAGAGGACCACTCTTCACCCCAAAAATACTTCAGCTTGCTGAAGTGCTTTATGGGTGAGGAGTATCCTATTTTAACCCCAGTTTATTAAAGTGATGATTTCTATGAGAGATCAGTACTTTAATAAATAAATATGTTTACCCCTTTTGCTGCCAGTCAATTACTCAGGGAGGGTTTCTTTCTCATTCCCTTAGTTCCCCTGAGATAACAGAAGTGTCAGGTGCACTCTATTTGAGTGCTCCTGCCTCCTCCCCCACAGATCTCCGATCATTCGTCTTCAGCTCATGCTATTCCTTCTCAGATGTGTGCACTTTCACGAACGGTCTGATCTCGAGGGGGATGAAGGTAGCGCCAGAGATTATAAAAACAGAGAGGTGTGTGTAATAAAAAAATTAAATATATCCATCTCAAAAGAAAGTTAAAATAGAAGTCCAAGTGTGAATCCAAATGTAAAAACTTGCTTGAAGATAAAACCTCAAAGAGTCAGGGTAGTTTCTCTGGAATGGGGTCAAATCAGAGTATTCTTGGCAGCCATATATGCAATAGAAAAAGACAACTAATGGTGCAGAAAATCCCAGAATAACATAAAAGTTAATAAAAATGTCTATGGTCCTACTTACAATTAATAGAGCTTAACCTAACTCTAGTCTGAATGGCGTACAGTAGCACAATCCCCACTTATAGGATACGTAGGGTGGTATAGGTAGGTGGATGTATCGTTGATATGAAGATCATTAAAAAAAATATATAAAAGAGACCGCAATAGTGCTCACAGTATAAAGGCACCAGGAGTATAAAATAATATATTGGTACTTACATTTAATTGGGCAGACTAACTGCTCAGTGTGTAGGCGTTAAGTGGTACACCGTGGATTCTTTTGGAGTAGTCCTCACTGGAACTTCGGATGACAGGTAGAAAATAATAAAAAAGTAAAATGTCACACTCACAGTGGAAGGAGGCCAAAACACCTCTCTGTATGTTGCTTACAAAGCCTTCCTAAACACTTCCTGTAAAGAGTCATCTAATGTTTACACTTCAGTTACATTCCTTTATTGCAAATTCTGTATTAATTTATAATTTCTTATGTCTTGCTAGACCCCGCAGGAGCCTGCTGTATGCATTTAAAGGGACACTATAGTCACCTGAACAACTTTAGCTTAATGAAGCAGTTTGGTGTATAGAGCATGCCCCTGCAGCCTCACTGCTCAATCCTCTGCCATTTAGGAGTTAAATCCCATTGTTTATTAACCCTAGTCACACCTCCCTGCATGTGACTTGCACAGCCTTCCATAAACACTTCCTGTAAAGAGAGCCCTATTTAGGCTTTCTTTATTGCAAGTTCTGTTTAATTAAGATTTTCTTATCCCCTGCTATGTTAATAGCTTGCTAGACCCTGCAAGAGCCTCCTGTATGTGATTAAAGTTCAATTTAGAGATTGAGATACAATTATTTAAGGTAAATTACATCTGTTTGAAAGTGAAACCAGTTTTTTTTTCATGCAGGCTCTGTCAATCATAGCCAGGGGTGGTGTGGTTAGGGCTGCATAAACAGAAACAAAGTTATTTAACTCCTAAATGACAGTGAAATTGCAGGGGAATGATCTATACACTAAAACTGCTTTATGTAGCTAAAGTAATTTAGGTGACTATAGTGTTCCTTTAAGGTTCAATTTACAGAGTAGGCGATAAAAACATAGCCAGGGGAGGTGTAGCTAAGGCTGCGTGGACTGAAACAAAAGTGATTTAACTCCTAAATGGCAGAGCACTGAGCAGTAAGACTTCAGAGGCATAATCTATACACACAAACTGCTTAATTAAGCTAAAGTTGATTTGGTGACTTACTGTCCCTTTTATAAATAATAGTAAACAAATACATTCAAATGTGTTTCATACTTAGGCCGTACAAATATATTGATGAAAACAAGTGAAGAAATAAAATGAGATGGCAATTTTATAATAATTGTTACTTTTTTAAATAGTGTGGTTTCAATCTTAACGTATTCCTCAGTTCACATTCTCAACAAGATGCCAGGATTTTTTCACTAAGCATATTTTCCTTTATTTTTTTTTTTTATAGACAGAACCATCTGGAAAGAACATGTAGCTATTGAGCAGTCATGTAAAATGTTGCAATGCACTCATTAGCAATGAACTTGTTTTTCCTGTTTGCTTCAGTAACCTTATTAAAAAAGTTTTCCCAATTAGGTCTTAAACTCTACATCTTTTGAGTAAGAATATATTCCTGGGAAATTCTGTTTCTGTTCTGTTTCCTAAGCTTTATTGACAGCTTGACAGTAACTATGAAAACTAAATCCTTGTTCCAGATAAATGCAATGTGTGTTCTTTGCAATATTTGAATATAATTGTCATGCATACATAATACACACAGTAGTCTAAGGGCTGATTTCAAGACGTTTGGCTACGCTGGCTGAAAAGTCAAAATGATTGTCAGAGTTGAAATCTTACTTATATATGTTTAGGTTTCCATCTCTATAAAATGCATGAAGGCCATTTTGTTTATGGAAACAAGGGAAAATAAATGTTTCAAAATTGATTGATCTATTGTAAACTGACCCTCCATTCTGCATTTGTTTTATACAGGGTTGGTGGTTAAAATCAGATTCCATGCTGTCTAATAGATAAGTTGTGGAAAAGTTATTCTGCCTGCTTTTCATATGTTAATTTTCATATGTTAAATTTACACTTTAGGTACTCAGACCACCTAATCTCAAAGGAGTGGTTTGGGTGTCATGCTCCCCTTCCCCCCCTTCGATTTAAATGTGTAGCTGAAAACATTGATGATCTACAGGAACTTCTAGTGGCTGTCATTGTGACAGAAATTAGAGACACTTCTGCTGAAATAGTAGTATAAAATGCCATTATTTCAATTCCTAACAATATAGTGTTCCTTTCAGGCCAGAGTAGATGAACTGGAAGCATAGATGACTTAGTGACGTTTTTCCAGTTCACCTCGTTTGTTCTTAAATTTTAAGTTTAGTGAATAATCCTGATGTAGAGTTTTACAATCTCACTGCCCCATACTAATCACTTAATTATTTTGCCCTGATGACCAAGTTCTATGTCAGGCATCCCAACTGTCCCGCTTCTGGGTCATGTTTTGCCATCTCTCTTTAGGTCCCTGGTGTCATCACCATAGAGCCTAGACAAGAAAACTGTCCCACAGCAGTAATTATGCAATTGGCTCATGAGACGCGCATGAATAGTGCCGCAAACACTAGGACTTCAGAAGTACTCTCTGCATGGTTCTACACATAGGGGGCCAGACAGGAGACTGGCTGGCTGTCAGCATGGTGTTTCTGACGCCCCTTGAGTGGGTGGGCTGCCCCAACCCACTATGGGTGTCACCAGTAATGTAAGTTGTATCATTGGCAACACCTTATGAAGGACCACTAGTGTAGATTCCATCCTTTCGAATGTTGGGAGGTATTCTGCCTTGTTTTTTCTGCTTTCATCCCATATGTTCGCAAAACAAAAATAGTATTTCTCACAAAGTTTATTTTTTAAAAATACTTTAAAGGGAAGCTGTAGTCCCTTGCCTTGACCTCTGCTCCATCACCGCGATCACTTCAGTGAGGTCCATCCCCTTGCTCCTCTCCGATCTGCCCCTCATGCTGCACCTCCGGTGATCCTGATTTGTCAGGCTTGAGGACATTTCCCTGAACAGAACAAAACTCCTCAGTGACGCCGACATGCTGACTTTGTCAGTGTGCCAGCATCTGAATAGAATAAATAACGATTCAAGCAGTCCTGAATAACAGAAATGGCAGCTTTATTGGGGCAAAAGCAGCAACGTTTTGACCCTACCTGGTCTTTATCAAGCTCCTGATAAAGACCCGGTAGGGTCAAAACGCTGCTGCTTTTGCCCCAATAAAGCTGCTATTTTTGTTATCCCGGAGTGCCTGAACCGTTACTTATTCTGCATATCTTGGAAGGGAGGCCTGGCCAGTTGTGACTTTGTAGCACCTGGGTTTTTTTTCGTGAGTGTGGTATCCAGTACTTGTCTAGCATCTGAACAGAGTAACGTCATGCCACTCAGTTCCTGAATCGACGACTAGGGTTTTTTCTTGTAGCTTTGATAAATATCCGTTAACTGAGCAAACCGTTTTTGCTTTTTCTCTTGTTACACAGTGAAGGTATTTTTGTTGCTTTAGAATTCATTGGAAGTAGTGTAATGTTGTGTGTTTTTTTTTTTTTTTTTTAAGAACAAGCATTGCTTTTTAGAACTATAGTATTTAAAAAGAAGTGGTTAGTCTCTGTAGTTGTACAGATGAAGTGTCATTTCTGAGAATTGGCACTGTTTACATTTTGCAATGCTCAAGCCCCTAGTGGCTGTCCATCTGAGCTTCAGATTAAAATAGGTTCTGTAACTGAATCTACTTTATGTTCAGCATTCGCATGCAAAGTGTGTTGAGTTCTGTTCTCTGAGAAGTATTGCATTCAATGTTTCTCGTAGGAAAGCAATGGATTGGCAAATTGTGGTGATTACCACATATGTGCCATATATTTGCATATCTTTGGACAAAGATAATCAAGATTGATAATCTCGTTTTTTTTTGTTTTTGTTTTTTCAATATTTATTTTCTTAAAAAAAAAAAAAAAAAAAAAGAGGTGGGGTCTTGCCCGGTATTCTAATCTAGGAAAGCAAGACTGCTAATTAAAAAATAAAAATAAAAAAAAAAGATTTACTCTGATTAGTGTTCCTTTCAGATTTGTTTTTAGCATTTGTCATTGTATTGTGCATTGCTTTTGATTGTTTAATTCATATTTTGTTTTCTTTTTTTTTCTTTGAAGGATACCATCTATACCAGTTCAGTTGCAAGCACAAAGCTTAACACAACCGGCTCTGGCAGGTAACATACAATATATTAAAAACCTTTTTTACTGTAAACTCGCCATTGCTATCCTACATTTGCTTAGCTGTTAAAGTCCACAGTCTAACATTTTGAACCAATATATGGAGGAATTAGTGTTTTTCTGGGATAAACTACTTAAAGGGTTACTACAAACATCATAACCATGGCAGCCTGCTGTAGTGACTGTGATGCAAAGGGTACGCTATTGCTATTACATTGGTTCTTAAATTACCTGGTTCCCGCTGGACACTGTGCCTCCTGTCCTGGCTGGCCAACTGATCCTATTAATTAACCATTGGCTGTGAACATTATCTGAGTGAATTTCTGTGCAAAGAAATGTGAACAGAATTGAGATAAGCTTGACTAATGATGCTGATGGAGGTGGTGTTACATCTCCTGCAGTTAGCCTGAATATAGTTGTACATAGATTCCAAGTACTATAACCACATAACAACATTGATGTGGTCATGGTGCTTGGAGTAAGCATTTAACCTTGAAATACATTCTGTGGGTTTTCAGGATTATTGCTTCTTACTTGGCATTTTGTCTCCTAAAAGCATTGTTTGTGGCATGAAAAACGCTGTCTTTTGCCTTTTGTGTACCTGGAGCATGACTTTGCTGTCTGTGAGGCCTAAACGTCTAACAACCATAGGTTTTACTCCTGTTGAAATAAATATACATACATATATATATATATATATATATATATATATATATATATATATATATATATATATATATATATATAAAATATATAATGGACCTAACTTATTATAAACTTCTTTAAAGCTAACCTATCGAATAAAATATCATAAATACGTCCAGAGGTTTTAAAGAAAAACATTTTAAATTAGACATCTCACTGCCAGAAGAGGCAAGAGATAATCCACTACTGCTCATACTCTCCAACAACTTCCTGGCCTTGATATTAATTTTCTTTGCATATTTACAGACTCGAAGCTTGCTTATTTTACCACATCTTGATTTGGACCATTCTATAGTCCTCCCAAAACCAGCTACCTCATCATACTTAATAAGCTCAGCGTAGAACATACAGTCAGTCGTGCAATCAATCTTATCTAGCTGGATAAAATATTTTCCAAAAGTAACTCACGACAATATCAAAACGATGACAGTCACACTATGTGAACATCTCCCATCAGTATCATACCAGATCAAACACCACACATATTACTCCTCACAAAAAAGTTTCTGCTAAAACAAGAGATACAAGATTCAGCTGATTGTTCAAAGTATGGGTCGAACAGAGTTGACCTGTATCACATTTTTTGGGGATATGTGCAAATTGAATCATTCTGGAGACAAATCACATTGTATATATCCAGAGTTACTGGTAAATCTTTTCACATTTCTCCAGCTTTGGTGATGTTGGGATTTGAGCCAGATTTCTAAACTGGCCCATATGATTTTGGCAGCAGCAAGAAAGATCATTTTGCAACACTGGATCAACCCCTCCCCCCAACAATAGTTGTCCTGTTTTAGATGGACTTGGTGGAGGCCTCACTCAGCATAAGCACCCAATTAAAAACATTATTCTACACCTGGCAACCCTATATCAATTTCATATAAAACTAAAATTAAATCCACTTAGAGATTAGTACGTGACCAAAGCGGGCCAATCACTCATAGTGATTTAGCAACATTGCAAGATAATAGTATTTGTTCGCTGGGTGAATCCGTTCTCGAACTCCCCCCTCCCCACTTCCCCAATCACACAAGCAAACTCGGCATTCAACCTCACTCAAAGTGCTTATCCGCCTGAAATGATAAAAGCGTGCATGAAAAGTTATGTTTTATATTCTCTTGAAATGTTTAGCATCATTTATATTTAATTTTGTTTGTTTTTTGCTTCAATATATGGAAAATATGCAAAATATGCCAACTACTAAGCATTTTTATATTGCTTTTATAATTGTATATGAAAACCTGCTTGTTACTCTTCATTGCTCCATGACAACGAGTTTAAAACTAAATTGGACTCTAGAAACCTTTTTGCTGCCTTGATGTCATGTAGATTACCAGCTGCCAGTACATTTGGAGACATCTGTATTATCATAAGACATAACATTTCTAACCCATCTAGCTAAGGTAGTCAGTGATATTTTGTTCCCAAAACAAATTAAAAGCTGAGATGAAAACTCAGATTTTAGCTTTTTTTTTTTATTCTTTATTTTTGTAGTGCATAAGCTTTGAACAGTCGGTTGTGAGGTACCCCAAAGGCAATCCTCCAACGCATTATAAACAGTTGAACAGAGAGGTACATGAGATAGCTAGCACAAATTTTATATTTAAAGGTAATTGAGTGTGAGCATGGTAAGAAACAAGCTTAGGTGACATTATACTGAGTAACGCTGTGCAGACATTTGAGAGTATGTCTACTGGGTGTACGAGTAAGGTTAAACGATGTGCTATGCTGGGGCACAAGATGTGTACACACGTTGGGACCGAACAATATTCTGTAAGAGTAAGTTAAGTAAAGTAATAGCATTTTGAGTAGTATACGTTTACAATCGCTGCACATGCTAATCATTAGACGTATATGCTCTTTATACATGCTAATCCTTATACGGTTATGCTCGATTATGTTTTTAACCTGGTGCACATTCTGAACATTAGACATTTTAAGCTTGTTAAATCCTATTACTTATGGTAATAGGGGTCATCACTTAGTCTGAAGCCTTCTACCCATATGATGCTTAAGGTCTGAAGCAGAATATATAGTCTTAACTAAGGTGATTATTCATCTAAAATAGCATTAAGTAAAGCAACAAATATTTTGCATTGCAAAATTAAACAAGATTGCATGCTTTTTATGCCGCTGGGTCCACAGTCCTAGATCAGAGTCCCTGTCCGGTTACTTATCTTGGCCTGCAGCCAGCTCTGGATTCATAGAGTTAGCCGATGCCCTGGCTAGGCATCTGCCTCACAGACGTGTATAGTCCACTGTGGTGAGCCATGCTGTTTATTGTGAGCGAGGTACTCCCCTTGCCCCAGGCCTGTTTCAGAGCCTGCACTATGGTGCCACGAACTTGAGTCCAAATTCTTCCCAGCCGTGAGATTGCAGAAATCTTTTCCACGTTGAGCTTGGCGTATTGCTCCCTTCCGCAAATGTGGTTTGTGCTTTGGGGGTGCTCCCCGGTTGGCTCTAGGCCTGGGAGGGCATAAGGTAGCGTGGTGTGCCTTTAATGTGGTCGGGTTGCCTTTTGGGGGTCTCTCGCGCCTCTTATCGCTGAGTGCCTGCGTTCTCACCTGTGGCGACGTTGCAGGGGGCACTCTATTCATCCGCTTCATTAGGTTGGCCCAGAATTTTTTAAAGGCTGCATCCAGTCGCGCTTCAAAGTGGCCGAGTGGGTCGGAGAGGTTGGCCTGATGCTGCGTCGTTATTTGGGTTGTAGCCGCATCCTCCATCTTGGGCGCCTTTGCGTGGCATTCTGGTTGTCGTGTGGGTAGCTCATAATGGCCCGGGAGGACCTCAGCATGTGTCCCAGCGGGGGCCGGGATAACCCCCACCGGCCCAGAGGGGGGGTAAGCGAGACTCAGGCTGCTTGCGAGTCGATTTGTGGACAGGAGGCCGGCCGCGCCTCCCGCCCGGTACCTATTGGTAGGCCGCAAGGTGCCCTCTTCTCCACGGGCATGAGCCGTCATCTGGTTTTCACGCCCGTTTGTTGCCTGCATGCTTTTGAGTCGAGGTATGTTCTTGCTAAGTGATATTTTGAGGCTGATTGCCCTTTTTTTGTACAGAAAAGGCTGTAGTGTTGAGGAGCTCCCTCACCCTGCGTCCTGTTCAGCCAGCAGCCAGGCCCCGCCCCACAGATTTTAGCTTTTTAATAATTTTTACTACATGGTCAAAGTACAACACACCATTTATGGTTTTAAAGAAACACAGGGGATAAAACATAATTCATATGAGTTTGGGTTTATCTGACCAGTGACTAGTAAAATGACCACCATCATAGGTCTTTATTATGTATGGTCATTGGACTAGCAGGAATACATTTGAATGAAAGACACAACAACATAGTCCGTTTGAAAGTCAAACACTTTGTGGATACTGAATTGTTATCATTGCCGAGTTGCAACAGATTTTATAACCAAAGACACAACCCAAGTATTCTGGTATTTGGGTTGAAAGAAGCTCAATTTGCTGAAATATCCAATATGTAGACCAATACTGTCCTGTAAACTTTTCCTTGTCCAAAGCAGAAAGATAATACATTCAAGATCATTGAAAAATTGGTATGTAGGAGATGCAAATCCTTTTTTACGCACATGCTAGACTCAACTTTCCAGGCTCCTCTGTAATTGAGTTTAGTACACCTCAACTGCTCTTCCTGGAGTAGGAGATGGGTGATTAATTCAGTCCTTATCGTTTTTACTGCCTTTTACTAGCGTGTTTGAGACCCTGTTTAGTGCAATAGACCCTGCAGATAATAGCGTGAAGTTTATATGTAGATGTGTTTTCTTCCTGTGAGAAAATTGCATCTCATGAAGTTTCCTCTACAAGACCTTCGTCCTACAAGAGTTACCCAATTCTATTGTGGTATTTGGTATAAAATCTGCATCCATTAATCTCCAAATGAGTTTTTCTCTTGCATATGCATAGAATGAAATTGTGCCTGTATGTGAGAGACCGTTTATGAGAGATGCTTTTCTCTGGGGTGCCTGATGTAATGCTGCCAGATATATTGCTTGGGTCAAAACTGAGCATTATCAGGCAAGGAAAAAAATATTTACACATTTCCCAGTGTTGTTAAATTCTTCACTGAAAAGTGGATCGGTTTCAGGACCTAGTTCTTCCACAAAACTTTTTCAGCAACTGTGGGTCAGATTTGAGCAGAGTTGCTCTCTTCTTTAAGAGCACTTTGCTCCATGAGCTTTGCTTAGCATATAGATTTCTCATTATACGGCTATCAACTAGTATACCTAATTTAAACCATTGTCCTGATAACGCTAAAATGTTTCCGTAATAGGCCGGGGACTTCAAGGAGTTTGTCCTTACAACTTTTCAGGATCTATCTAATTTTGTCTAGGCATCTTTCCTTGATTTCTTTAGATATTGGAAAATGTTGGGGTCCACTTTTTGGATTAGACTTGCTTTCTATTTCAATTGAAGGTCTGGGGCATTTTCCCCTTAGATTCTTTAAAACCAGAACCAGGTGAAAATCCATAATTGATTATGTTGGTCAAGTAGATGAATTTTTCACAATTGTTATCTTCAGAATTAATAGAGTCCTGATCAGTTTCAAAATCCACACCATCTCTCTCGAAGTCTTAAACCTAAATTGTATTGCCTCCCGGGATACTTTAGCATATTTTATTTAAATGTCCTTTTTTGGGCATATATTCTGTACCTGAATTGTCTTGATCCAATGAGTGTACTAAATTTAGACTTTTTGTGCATTATGGCCTCCTTTTTAAAAATTTTGGATAAGCTATTCAAATTATTTGATATTTTGATATTTGTAATATATTTTAATATTTGAGCATTTAAAAAAAAAAAAAAGTGTCCAAAAATATTAAATAATTTTGAAAAAAGCTTATCTAGAAATTTTAAATTGAAGCCTATGTCAGGAACTTCTAACTTTTATTGTCTCTCCGAGTCATCTGGGGGGAGGGAGGGCAAAATATATTGTCATGATACTTAAGAGATTGTACATCTCTTTCTGATGGTTTGGAATGAGCCAAGCGACTTGGAAAATGGTATTCTGAACAGACATATTTACTTATTCATTCAGATGCATCTTCTCAGGAAGAGAGTCGCTCATTAGATGAAGGGATTAACTAGTTACTAGTCTTGTAAAATCAGCAAATTAAAAAATATGAATAAAACAGATATATTGGGTAACAGAGAGAAACCGTGTACAGGCTGTACTTGCAATATTATAGTGAGAAAAAAATAGTTGAGAATGAGAAACTACAAAACGAACCACGGAAAATTGAGCAGCTGCAAGAAAACCTGCAGTCTGTAAATCACTTCAGAGAATCTGGTGGTTTCTTTCAGCTGTCCAGTACACGGAAGCCGAGAGCGACCTTGCATTTTTAATATTTACTAACTTGTTTTTTTAAAAATATATATATTTTTTTAAAGTTGTTATTCAAATGAACAAGTTGTTTTCTAGAGAGAACAAGTACAAATTTTAAAATATATATATTTAAAAAAAAACAAAAAACACTTCTGTAGTCCAGCCATTTGAAACTATGAAATTCACATATTTTTTCGTGTAATTAGTTTTTTTCCTATGCTTTTTTTTAAAATGTTTTCATCTTTTGATTCTATTTTGTAGTAGTAAAACAAAACCTGCATCATTTTAAACCTTGACCATGTTTAAGAACAATAAGTGTTTGAAGTATTACTGTTGGATTAATTCAGTGGACACTTAATTAAAACTTTTTTGCTTACATTTACCATTTGTGCTTTAATTAAAATGCTGATAATTAGAATTTGTTCCATTTGAATGAAATAAATGTTATTTTATTGGTGGAGCATTAATAGGCTGTTAGCAGTGATTCTCCTTTAACGCAACTGTAATTGCCTGGACTTTTAATTTACCACTGCATCTGCTTTTTACCAACGTGCAGCAGCACTCTTTCTGTCTAACTTTTACAAAATGCCATGTGAAGCACTATAAATAAGACCGCAGTAGCAATGCCCAGTGACTATACTATCCGGAAGAAGAAACAGGAGAAGGTGGACCAATACCAAGGAGTGAGAAAGGATGTGGAAAGTAAAGGCAGTAGTAGTTTCAGTTGTGATAGGAACACTTGGGGCTTCATCAAATTCCAGGTGGGTCATCCAAGATCCAGAAAAGTGCAGTTCTAGGAACTGCACAGAACACTTAGGTTCCAAGGATTCTTGTTGTAAAGGTTCCCCATGGGCTAAATGAAGAAGTGGAATGTAATATTTAAGATTTGATCTATATTGTGTATCCTCTCACTTTGGAATAATTGTGTATTGGAGGATTTTACAAGTTCTAGATTCCATATGTGGGGGAGAATTGATTGGGAACTACATATATTTATTTGATATACATTTTGACCATGTGTCTCATTATGATGATTATATGAGTTGCATATCAGTTTCTTAGTATCACTTTAATGTTTCGCTCATTATCTCTCTAGGTTCCGGATAAATAATAATAATAAAAAAGGTTGGAAAATTAATGTCTATTAATATAATCAAGTTTTTCTAAATATTGTGAAAAAGGATAATTAATTATTTAATTATAATTTTCAATCATATCCTTTATCCTAACTTTATTTTTCAATCATGCCTTTTATTTTTATTTTTGAATTGTGACTGTGACATTTCTCAATAATAGCAAAGATTTCA
This sequence comes from Pelobates fuscus, assembly GCF_036172605.1. Taxonomy (NCBI): domain Eukaryota; kingdom Metazoa; phylum Chordata; class Amphibia; order Anura; family Pelobatidae; genus Pelobates; species Pelobates fuscus. Next base: position 259,391,327 of record NC_086317.1, read on the forward strand.
TTTCACTTTATTGCAGTTTGTTATTCCAGTAATATATAGTATTAAATAACTTTTCTATTATGAGTGGAATACCACTTAAAACTAATTGATTAATTAACAATCATGACCACTTTCAAAAGTGAGAGAGGGGGTATATATACTCTGCTCTTAGACAGCATACTTCGTCTTGAGAAAGTCCTCTAGTAAGGACGAAACACGTAGACGTGCTGTCAGCTTCTTCACTACACCGCCGACCCGTTTTTTTCACCCGGTCCTTCACTTACGATCTGGTATTGATTTTCGGCGACTGGCCTGGCGGGAACTGCATCGTTTGCACCTCCCATCGTTTGGAGTTGGCGTGCTCCCATTACCTTATCCGAAGGTTGGACGAACAGGGTAAGTTGCCATGGTGAACCCCCAGAGTGTTTAATATCTTGTGTATATTGCTTTACACTTGGGGATATCCTGACCGCAACCCCCTTAGTCCAGACCCGGTATTTTGGTTGGTTTACGAGCTCCCTCCACCTGAGAGGGTGCATACATTTGGGTATTATTCTTAACATTATTTTTTCTCTGGAATACATTTTTTACATTTGAATCTACCTATTTTTTATATTTTTCATGTGCACATCTCTAGTTCCAAACATCAGCTTATTTGTGGAAAATATAAAAGGGGCCCAATACTATCTACTTTACAGTTATTTGATCTGGACATTTGATGTGTTTTCTGATATAATTTATTTTATTGTAACAATTATGGATTCTTTTTATATACAATAAATGATGTTTTTTTATACACTTTGTACATGTTTATAGTACATTTATTTATATAGATTAACCCAGTGTATATGCCAGTTCCTATGCTGATTTCCAACATGGTGTTTATGTTATAGTGGTCACTATTTTATCATTAGTTGTTTATCATTAGTTGTTTATCATTAGTTGATCATTAGTTGTTTATTATTAATTGGAGCGCTACCAGATATATTTTTCTTGTTGTAAAGGACCCAGTAATGTGTAATGTTTGTGTACACACCCACACCATATTTTAGTTATCCAATATATATTATGCTTTTTATATATATTGGATAACATAATATATTTTTTCACCCCTCCTGGGGGGATTGCATTTAGCCGTATTAGTCCAGTAGACAAAATACCATAATATTGTATAGATAAAGATATACAGTTGTAATCAAAATTATTCAATCCCCATTGAAAATCAGGTTGATTGTCAAAATGTACAGACTTTCAGCTGTTTGCAATGAACAAATCAAACAAAAGCAATTATATTCGTTCAACACAACAAATGCTTCGGATGGCTTCCCCAAATTCAACTGAAAATGCAACTTATGACTTATCCAGTCTTACAATTATTCAACCATTCATGGCAAGTATCTTTAGTACTTAGTAGTATACCCTTTTGCTGTTATAACCTGCTGCAAACAAGATGCATAGCCAGACACCAGCTTCTGGCAGCATTTCTGAAGAATCTTAGCCCATTGCTCATGAGCAATGACCTCCAGTTCAGTAATATTCTTGGCTCTGTGTGCTGCAACCACCTTCCTCAAATCCCACTAGAGATTTTCTATCAGGTACAAGTCAGATGACTGTGATGACCACTGTGGAATTTCCCAGGATTACTTCTGCTAACCAATCCGTGTCCTATCTCTAAGAATGTGGAAAAGTGTATTGGGCATGTCTGACATTAGAGGTGCTTCCTGGGTCAGTGCTGCACAGTGTGTGTGCTTTCAAAAAACTGTTCAGGGACACTGCCATAATATCACTATTGCAGTATATACCGAGTATTGGTATGTATTTGAATTGGTATATAATGGTTTGTTTTATCTAGAACATTGTATTGTCCTTATTTTATTTAGTACTTGTTATTCCTTTTATAAATGGGCGTATTATTTACTGTGGTGGCTGGTGAGGTTTAAAGATGTTTTGGCACTCCTCCCACCACTTGTAAAACTCTACACACCTAACCCAATAATATGCCATACTATGTTTAAACCCTGCTGCATCTCCATTCATCAATAAAGGGAAGAATTGAAACTGTAGATATCCTCTTATCACTAGTCCTTACAATATCAATAAATTAGCTCCTTTTTTTTTTATTGCACCTATGGACAGTCTCCACTGATTATTAATAAACACAATCGCCTTAACCAATAACACTGTCAATAAGTGATAAACCAAATTGGAAGGTCACAGCAGTGTGACACAGAACTGATTGTAACACTGGTGAAAAAAACAAACTGATCCTAGTCTGAACATGGAATTTGAATGGGCAAAGCAGGATTTAATAAAATGTATTGTATACTTGTCAGATTAACATTCTTTATTGCAAACAATGTAGCAAAAATAGTGGCTAGTCGTGTCACAGAGATCTATTGTAGTCTGACACTTTGGTCATGAGGTACTTTGACTGCTTTCTTGTAGTCTGGATATCTAAGAATTATCTTGGCTTACATATTTATATGTTAGTGTGATTTTATTTATTTGTTTGATACAAAATGTGCCCTTTGTCTGTACAATTTTATATATAGATTTTATGAATCAATATGTTTTGTGTTTTTAAATTGTTTTGTGACCAGTACTTACTTGCACACCTCCCAGCATTTTAAATAGACAAAGAGGAACTTTAATTTTAGATGTTGAGTGAGGGTGTAGCCAGAGAGAGACATTTTACGTAACTTACCAATAACAATGTATGCAACTAAATGTAACTTAGAACAAGAACGATCAATCCTATTTACACAAACTGATTTCTAATCACAATAATTGTAGTATAAATACATTTATTGTAGTTAAAGACACATTACTGTGAGTATTATTACTGTGAAGGTCTCTTATACACTCAGACACACCAACAATAATATGAAGCTCCTAGAAAAGGGGGACATTAGAACAGACAAAAGGGACAGAGAAATTCTGCCCCAAATAGGGACACTTGGGAGGTATGTACTTGCAAATGTCATTAAGACGTTTTAGGGACACTCTTAATGGGACACTGTAGTCACCAGAACAACTACAGCTTATTGTATTTGTTCTGGTGAGTGAAAGTCAGACTTTTTGCTGTTAACGCTGTGTTTTCAGAGAAAAGGCATTGTTTACATTACATCTTAGGGATGGCTGCTAGAGGTGCTTCCTGGGGCAGTGCTGCACGCTATGCAGCACTGCCTTTCAGTGTTGCCACCCTCTGTATGGAGACACTAAACATTCCTCATAAGATGCATTGATTCAATTCATTTGTACGAGAAGATGCTGATTGGCCAGGGCTGTGGCTTGTTTGGCTTGTGCTGGTTCTGCCCCTGATCTGACTCTTTGGCAGTCTCAGCCAATCCTATGGGAAAGCATTGTGATTGGCTCAGATAAATACTTCTAATGATGTCAGCCAAGGAGGCAGATCAGGGGCAGAGCCAGCAGCAGCAGACTGGAATAAAGGTAAGCTTTTGCTGTATAATTACAGGGTTAGATGGTAGTTTTAACACTATGGCGTCAGGAATACATGTTTGTGTTCCTGACCCTATAATGTTCCTTTAAACATAATAACAAGTAATGCTCATTGCATAGATCATGGTGCAAGAAAGTATTTTGTGTCCTTATAACTGCAGTGATTTGCAAAATTAAGAATGACACCCTTTATTAAGCCTGCTATATATCCTATGTACGAGATTCATTGTTTCCGATTGTGTGGCCCAATTGAAGAGAGCAGATAAGGCATGAGGTAACGTTTATTTTGCAGTAGAAAAAAATACCTTGGTTTTTGAGTTTCCTTGGATAGAAATTGTAAAGACAAGAATGAAACCAGGGAATTGCATGTCTTAGCTGTTGTTGGTGTTCTATGAATGGTTTGTGTAGGTTGCAAAGCTCCTTTTATGGAAATTGTGGAAAATACACATTTTCTATTACACTGTTATATTTTTTTTTTTATTTGAATTGTTTCAATATGGTTGGCAAACCCATACTCTGTTGATCCAAAGTTTTGCTGTTCGTGTCTGAATATTTAGGGGTATTTTTATATAGCTCTGCGAGGATCGATCTTCTGTGGATCCAAAATTCTGCACTATTCTGGCAATTTTTTTATTTCTTTATCTTATGCAGTTTGAGTTTTTTACCTACCTCATCCACTCTCAAAATGTATATCCATTAATCATATCTGAAAAGAATTTCATTTTCAAAAGAGCTATTGCAAAATCGACTGGAAAACAAAAATGTGTCCAAATGTTAGAGAGTTAGAAAGGGGAGCTGAAGGGAGCTGCTGGGAAAGTAAGTAAGAGTGTGCTGGGCCCCCTCTGCACAGTCCATGCCACCAGACCACCAGGGAATGCCATATCCCCTCTCCCTGGCCAGGTAAGAAGCATCGAGGGGGGACTAAAACATAATTTTACAAAATTAAGTATTTTAAAAAAAGAAAAAAGTTATCAAAATAAAAATGCCCCCCCCCCCCCCCAATTTTACACACTTAACATGCTTACACAAACACTCACTGCACAAACACACGCACTGCATTCATTATATACACACTACACAAACACACACTACACAAACACACACTGCATTCATTATATACACACTACACACACTACACACTACACAAACACACACTGCATTCACTACACACACTACACAAACACACACTGCATTCACTATACACACACTACACAAACACACACTCTGCATTCATTATATACACACTACACAAACACACACTGCATTCACTATGCACACACTACACATATACACACTACACAAACACACACACACCGCATTCACTAATCACATACTCTCACTGCATCCACTACACACACATATATTCTGGGAAACATGTATAGTGTGTGCATTTACCTTAATAAAAAAATAAAAGAAAGATTTGTAAATAAATAAAAAAAAGTGTTCAGTTAACAGTAGGTTTCTGTAGAAATATATATATTTTGAAAAATGGTAAATGTACAGAATATCGGTAAGTTACCGGCTATCTGCCTGAAAGTTCACAGATCTGCCCTAACAAAAAATCAATATTGGTTGATCCCTATTATTTACTCAAGTGAGAATTCAAAATAAATTTCAAAGTTTAGATCAAAAGAGCCAAACTAAAAATGGCAATAACTTTGAGATTCTTTTTTTTTTCTTTGGGGTGTGTTTTGGCCTCACATGAAATTCACTTTGAATCCCCAGCATATTCATGCCACTTTCTAGTTCAGCATGGTATCTTGATCTGGAGTGTTGCACTACCACATACAAAACTTGTGTGCAAGATAAGTTAGTTTTTATTTTATTTTTTATATACATTTTTTTTTTGTGTTTCAGTTTGTCATCATGCATATTTTGATTTATATGCCATTTTTTTATTATCCATTTTACTTAGCTTTTTATTTGTTTTTTTTGTTTTTTGTTTTTTTCCTTTCTTGCCTTTTTCTTTTTGCATGTGGATTTCATATACATCTTTTAGGCATGACGGGTATTCTGATGTCTGCGGCTGGCCTCCCTGTACGTCTTACCTCTGCACCTCCACATTCCAACCCACCCGTGACCAGTAAATCTGATAAAAAATCAGTTAAGAGATTGAGGAAAATGCCAAAGAAAGGTAGTTTCTGTGAACTCTGTCGTCTTACTGTTGTATTTTTAAATTGCATTTATTTATGTTCAATTTGTGTCATTATTTTTCTAATTCATTTTTTTTTTTTTTTTTTTTTTTTATAAAACTGGGTATGGATCCTGTGCTATTTAGAAATTTTGCAGTTGCAAGAAACTGGTAAAGTTGGCATCATTAAGTGTAAGGTGTTAAAAACGATAGAATTATTGGCTGGAGGGATGCCCAGTGTATTTTAGGGCAGCAGTATTTACCATTGGTCTGTTCCATTATTATGAATTTTGTTTAGTTTTAAAGTTGTATGGCATAGTTAATGTTTTTTAATATTTAAAGGACTGAACAAAAGTGCCTAGTGCTAGGGATTTCCAGCTACAAACAATAAGACTGGGAATCCCCTAGTCCTTTACATATATTTGTTTACATATGATGCCAAAGGATTGGGCACCCTATGGTTCATTAAATTACTTATTGAGTTAAGCGTAACATATATATACTTGGCCGCACAGTTATCTTATACAAGTCATGCTTTTGCATTCGATTGTTTTTACACTGGCGACAAGAACAGCCTTTTTTTTGTTGTTGTTGCTGCGATGATTACTTGCAGTTTTTCTCAACTGGAATTGGGAAAATAGCATTTTTTTTTCCTATCTAGTGTTTGATTAACTAAAATTACCATTATTCTTCATTGACCTTGGTTAAATGACATTTTGGGAGTTGTTCTGCAACAGCTGGAGGGCAACCACTCCCCAAAATACATGCTGTTGACATGTCAGTCTATGAGATTGGTAATAGATCTGCAAAATTAAAGGGACTCTATAGTCAACATATAAAAGCAAGAAAGACAGATCCCCCAGCCTTCCTTCTTGCTTTTATATGAACTTTCATTTATTTAAAATAATTTTCGGAGCGTTTTTATATTAAAAACTTGCCTCTGTTCCAGCGCCAAGCTCCCAGCCATGCCGCGCCCCCTTTTTCGTCAAAATGACGAAATTGCGGGGCCCAATAGGACGCTTCTCAGAGAGAAGCGTCATCGCGATGTGGTGCGCATGCGCGGCTTCGCGCTGCACCAATCGCGTTCTTCATAGAGCGGCATTGACAGTCGCCCCATGAAGAAACTCAGCGCTTAATGCTCAGCTCGCTTTCTATACCCGCCCCCCTCCTACTCCAAACTTTGCATGCAAACACTAATATAATAGAGATTTCTCTATATATAGTGTTTGAATACAAACACACATATTGTTAAACATACACACACACTTTAAATAAATATTATTAAACACATACACACTCTATTTCTACTTCTTTCTATTTATCTATATCTATCTATTTCTATCTATCCATATTTATCTATTTCTATCTATTCCTTTCATCCATATACATCCCCAAATCCATCCACTCCCATCATCCATATCATCCATTCACTCCCATCATCCACATCCATCCCCAAATCCATCCACTCCCATCATCCATTCACTCCCATCATCCATATCATACAATAAGGGGGGGACCTACTGTCCCCCCCCGGCCCCCACCCCTGAGCAGTGGGTGGGGGCCTTCAAATTAACAATAAGGAGGGGGCCCTAAAACGAACTCCCCCCCCCCCCCCCCCCAGCCCCCACCCCTGAGCGGTGGGTGGGGGCCCTAAATACAAAGGGGGGAGGGGGGGGACCCTGTTATTTTTAGGGCCCCCACCATTGTGGCCAGAAAGAGTCCCTGTGGGTTCGGTCGTCAGCTGAAGCCACTCCCACAGCAGTGCTGACAGCCTCAGCACACAAAGCGCGTTCACAGTGCTTTGTGTGCTGATAGCCCGTCTGAAGTATTCACCCATGCGTGAATACGTCAGACGTGAATGAGGCCTTTTTAGGGCCTCTGAACTCTGAAGTCCCTCTGATGGCCGTCTGATTGACTGCAACAAGGTGTTCCAAGCTTCCAATGTAAACACTGCATTTTCTCAGAAAATACAGTGCTTACAAGAAAAAGGCTGCAGGGAGCTGTAGCACTCACCTGAACAACCTCATTAAGCTGAAGTTGTTCAGGTGACTATAGTGTCCCTTTTTAATTAAAAAAAAAAAAAAAAAAAAAAATGTTGGTTCTGTGATTTCACAGTTCACCCATTGTATAGATTTGAGCTGCTACAAAGGATAATTGATGTTTTGCATGTCAAACCACATGGTAAATTTCCCATGTAGCTTAAATGTGTTACTTTGTATTCAGCAGAGCCTATGTTACACTTTTAAAGCGGCACTGTCATGGCCGCATCTGTTTTTTTTTTTTTTTTTAAAACCCCCTCCCTACTCCACTACATCTAATTTCCCCTCCCCCCTAGTAACTCTTATATGCCTGTAGACCCCCCCCCATTACCTTTTTTTCTCTCGATTCCTAAGCCCCCCATATCTTCCCTCATTGTATGTGAGTCAATATGACCCCCATATTAGCATAAGGGAGATTGAAATCATTTTTTTTTTTTTTTTTTTTTTACAACAGTAAGCAGGCTGCTCACTGTTTACTAGACATGCCCCTACTCGCAATATAGCGAGTAGGGGCAGATTAATTACTAATACAAAGTAATTTTTACTTCGTATAAGTAAAGTTGGCTGAAAGACCAAGCTTGGTAGATAGCTCCCTGATACCGTGGGAATTAGGGAGCTATCTATTAAACGGCTGCAGCACGGATCGGAATTTCATTCATTAGAATTAAATTTCGAACCGACCTAAAAGTACCGATTTGTCGTCCTAACATGAATGAACAAACTGTTCTCATTCTGTTAGGATGAAATTCGTTGGTTTTGCTGGCGTTCTGTCTAAATGACAGGAAGTTCGGGAATAGTGAAAGGAGGCATTGCGAGATCATGGAGGAGAGGTGAGAATTGTGGGAAAATATCTCTGACCACAGGAAAGCACACGTTGCTCCTCTGCTGGTCATAGCTGGTCAGGTGTAAGAAATATACATAAGACAAAATAGTCCCTACTTTGTCTTATGTTTTAAAGAAAACTAGAGCAGACGGGAAGAAATGAACAACCGCTCCTGAGAGAGGAAGAGAAGAGGAAGCGATTAGGGAAAGGTAAGTTCGGCATGACAGTGCAGCTTTAAATCTTATATTAAATGGGTTTCTACTGTGAATATGAGTTTATACTAGTCGATCTCGGGTGCAATTAAAATATAAGATTCTGAGTAAAAAAGATTGAGGCTGTATAGCCATCTTGTTTTCTTTTATTATTCAGTATTACATGATCTGATTGTGAGTCCAATAACCAATACAACAGAAGATTATGATACTTGTATATAGAGAATTAATTTCACATCCTGATATTACATTTCTGATGTACTATTTAGTCAGTTAAGATGAAACCCTTGAAGGAACACTCCGAGCTCCATAACCACTACAGCATGCTATATTGGTTATGGTGCCACTCCAATGTAAGTGATCAAACTATTTAATCACTTTTTACTTGGGGTTCGCTGAGCACTGGTCCCTGCCTCTCTGATAGCTGTAAGTGGTGGTGGCTTAGCTGGGAGCAATTTCCGATTCTCTGAGCCAGTGACCTGAGCCTGCATGGCAGAGTTGCTTCTAATAGGAGCTTTAATCTTTCACAAACTTAAGTGACCAGCACCAGCAGACCACCTAGGAAGGATTCACACTTTTGTCAAACTCCTGGCACCTTCATCACTACAGCACTACAGGAAAGATATATTTATCTGGAAATGGGTTATTTTAAACTTGAGCCAAACCTGAGTGATAGAGGTCCTGCAGCTATCTGTGTGTACGGTGTGTGTTACACTCATGGGCAGCAACTGCTATTTTTCATTGAGCTCCTCTCCTGGTAATTTCATACCGGGAGATTCGCCAGGAAGGCAGTATCACTTAGTCCCTGTCTCCACAGCCCCACTCCTAGCTAGAGACTATTAGAATATCTGGACTACTGAATTTTTGTTGGCAGATTAAAAAAATGGCTACTGAACTGGAGTTTTACTACCACTAATCTTAGGCAGATTGCATGTTTCGGTACTGTCCTGATATTTGTGGTCCCCAAAATGCATGATGTCAGTCACACCATGTGTTGTGAAAAAAAAGAAAAACTCACAGGCACTCCGAATTCAAGCCGCAGGCAGTTTTATTGTAACAGAATGCAAGTAGCATTCTGTTACAATAAAACTGCCTGCGGCTTGAATTCGGAGTGCCTGTGAGTTTTTCTTTTTTACCTATTGTTCTGGGATTGCTGGTCCTGCTCTGGAGCACCCGTGGCCAATGGGAACGAGTGCGGTTCCTACCATCTATTTTGCTTAATACCATGTGTTGTGGTCAAGTGAGCTGTACGGGATTGGAAAACAATCTGCTCAAAGAAAAAACATTGAGTATCTATCTATCTATCTATCTATCTATATATCATAGTCTTGTGTCTCATTTAATCCCTATTATACATACCCCCTATTACCCGAATTCAAAATACATCCTTCTCCAGCTCCCATTTCCTATACTTCTCCTACATTATCATTTTATATGCCCGTTTTACATTGTCATCACAGTTTCACCTTGGCAAACATCTTCTTTTTAAAGATGAGCCCTAGTATTCGGTGAACACTTTGTTTTTAGACCTGTCTCAGGTACTTGGTTCTGGCATGTCATGGTCCTGTCTTACCCAATGTCCAATGAGCACATTAGTTCTAGACTGCCCAAGCACAATAGAGGGAATGTGACTCTCTTTCCAGAAATAAAGAGTAATCTTAAAGGGGAATGGTCACTTCCCTGGATTTTGAATATTATGTTTACTTATCACCTATATTTGACATATTTGTGAGGGAAGGAAAATAGAAATCCTCACTGCTGTTTTTAGCTCATGAGAAATAGAGTGCCTCAGTTTTGGCTTCATGTCAACCGCTGTTCTAAGCTTTGCTATTTACACTTGTCAGTCTGCATTTAGAGAGGAGGAGAATCAGCTCAGTTTGCCCGCTTCCAATTTATTGTGTGCTCTGGCTGTAGCAGGACATAATTGGCTTCTGTTTGTGTCAATAGTAAATTTTTATTCTACATTTTGAAAGAAAATGAGCATCTCGTGAAAAAGGCCAATACGTGAGACGTGACTTCTCCCCTTTAAAGTTGGTGACTTGAATTGAGCTTTATGGTTTAGTAATCTAGAGGAATTTGTGACACTGCAATTGTCAGACCTCCTCTCTGCCCTGCACTCACCTCTCGCTCCGTCCCTCCTCCCTCTGCAGTATGCCAGGCTGTGAAGCGTCTGGGAATGCTGACCTCTGGCCTTTGTCTCATCCTTGTCAGTATCTTGCCTTGATTTTGACTTAGCCTCCTACTGCATTTTGGGCTCTGCCTACCAAACTCTTAACAGCAGCCAGGGGGGTCATACAGCATACAGGCTGGACCATACAAAAACTTTGGAGTCTGTGAGCGGAGCTTGACACACGCTAACCAGATGCCATCTTAAGCAGCTCTGGTGCAGTGAACAAGTTTTTGGTAAACAACCGGTAACTGGCCTACAGATACTGCTACTCACCCAATGGAATCTTTCTGGAGAAGATCTCACCTGCCAATTGATACCTTTTCTTTGCCAACCAGCCATCTAGTAGCAATGAAAGAGGAGGAGGCCTACGATGGCCTGAAGCCACATGCAGCACATGCCTCACTTGCAGAGTTTAACCCCTTAAGGGGACATGTCATGATTCCATTTTATTCCAGAAGTTTGGTCCTTAAGGGGTTAAGGACCATCTCCCAAGTTACCTGATGCCTGACACGTTGACCATGGTCCGGCTCTCACAAAAATATACAGCAAGTTCCAATGGGTGTTGAGATATTGGGACTTTATTGCAATGTTAACTGCGGCCTAAAGAACCTGCAAGTTGGGTGTGTCAGTGGGTGTGTCTGCCTAAGTGACTGACCCGCCTCTATTTTCCCATGCTGTGATGGTCTTGCCACTGCTGGCCCCACCTCCATTGACTGAGATCAGCAATCTTGATCCATAGGAAAATGCTGTACTGCGCCAATCAGCATCTACTCATAGAGATACATTGAAACAATTGCTCCATACAGAGTTGGACTAGGAAGCATCTTTATTGGCCGTCTGAGTGACTGGCACTAGAGGTGTTACTAGGCAGCAATGAAAATATGGCCTTTTCTCTGAAAAGCAGTGCATACATTGAAAAGCCTGCAGGGACAGGCTATAGACACCAGAACCACTACATTAAGCTGTTTGTTAAGCCCTGCATTATATCATTCCACTAGTTTTCCTGAAGTGATGCAAGCTCCGCATTAGGCTCACCTCAACGTATGCCACTCAACATGTAATCTTTCAATCTTTTTAAATTTTCTATAATGCATGACCGACATCTTAACATTTTACACTCCTTATTAGGCTATTACCCTAATTTGCTGATCATCTAAGCACTAGTTTACTCAACTGTTTCAATAATTATCACATTTTATAGTCTTGTGGTATGAGGTTTATGATTGCAGTATCACTTTTTTTTGTACTTACTTTATACTACTATAAAGGGGCATTTGTGCACGAAGCCTGTTTTTTTTTTTTTCCCAGTGTGCACCTACTAAGTATTGTTTGACTCTCTCTCTGTTGGCATAATGTATAGGATTATCTGTGACCTGCTTTCTAACCAAGTGTCTGTCATCATTTGAATTCTACTACTTGTCATAACATGCCTTAATAAAATATTGATTGACAAAAAACAAACAAAACAGTTTGGAGTCTGGATGGTTAAGGAATAAGCAGCTTTTTGGTGTTTAACTGTAGAGTGGAGGTGCACAGTTTATAGCCGACATATAGACAGGCAACAAACTAATATACATTCTACAAGTACAATCTTGCTCAGCAAAGCTGAAACCAAAAGTATATCTCTTTGCCATGAGATACAATTGGACGTGTTAGAATACAGTTTGACCATGGAATACAGTGAGTAAATATAGGATTACAGCTAATCTTGAGCTTCATAGGGATTTAAAACTAATTGGAAAGGCTGCTTTCCAAGGGAAGCATTGAGTATATGTTGTGATGACATACTTCTTCTATTTACTCAATTGACTTTAAAATGAAGCCTTGCAGGTAGGATGGGAACAAATTATGGTGATGCAGGAGCCTTATAGCAAAGCAAAACAGGCTACAAAGCTGGGCACAGTGCACACGGCATGGACTGGCCCAAAAATCTGGGCAGTAAGAAGTAATACTACCATAAGGTGAACACACAATTGTTGAAATAGTTCTGTATTGTAATGTCCTTTACTCAAAACAGCATTATCGGCAAAAAAGTGTTTGTTTTTTTGTTTGTTTTTTCCTTCTTTCTTTATTCCACTGTCTGAATAAATTTTTTTTTTTTTTTTTTTTTTTTTTGTTTCATCTTTATATTTTGTCAGCACCAGGATTGTGCATGTTTTAGTCCATGGATCTCAAACTCTGGCCCCAATAGATGGTGTGATAAGTATAGTAGTTTGGATAAAAGTTTGAGATCCCTGTTTTAGTCAATAGTTTTTTCCATAGGATAAAAATCCTTTCTGTAAGATGATTTGATGGGAATTGTAGTTGCAACAACTAATTGGCATGGCAATGAATGATGGGCATTGGGCCGATCAAGTGAAAGATTTTACAGAAGAAATAATCATAAATAAAGCCAAATGTGTGCTTAAAGTTGATTAGCTGATTTTGATAACTTAATAAACTGCTTTAACTTGATAAATGTGTTTATTATATAATGTAACCTACCAATATTCTCTGCCCGCCTTCCAGAGTGGAGGTGACTAGAGAGCCGGATGCATTGTGAAGGAGCGATTGTGCCCCTAAAGAGCATGCACCCTCAAGCAGTACATGCAGAGAGCTCTGTGATCTGGGCATGAACCTACTCATCAGTTCCATCCTACATTTTGAGATCTCCCAGCAGATTTCAAAATGTGTGACCGGTCCCTGGGACCTATCTTTCCTGGGTGACTGCACCCAAATGCGAGTCTGTCCCAGCAATTCGAGGCGGTTGGCATCTGTAGTTTGCAGTGTGTCTAAAGCAATGTTGGAATATGGGCATAAGTATAAAATTGTACTTAATAGATTATACAAAGTTAATTACCATGGTACCTAATTAGGTAAGAGTGAGTGCTGTGGCAGATACCCCACCAAAGTCAGTTAGTACATGAATAACTTCTGACCAAAAAAAAATACATTTATGTATTATGTTGTATGCAAATTAATTCTTTGCCCTTAAATATAATACCTCTAATCACAGCTCACCTCTGTTTGCCATAAGATCATCAGTACTGCCAACAGAAAGAGATTCTTATAGAGAAGCATTACAGTGATGGACTTGTGAGCAAATTGCTACACTGTGTCTGCAATGCTTCTCTCCCAGTTGTGATGCTGCCACCAGGTCACTTTATAAGTGTGATTTCTCTTGAAGAGAAGACCTATTAACCTCTGAAGCACCTCAGCAAGCTCAACAGATTGTTGTAGGGTTTACACTGACAGGAGATTTAAAACCATTTGACTTATTACCTGAGATTCATTTGGTGCTGCTTCCCGTCTTCAATACGTCTAACACAAAGCCAAAAGATATCTGTCTGAGCTAAGCCTTTCGATACAAGGCTTCACTTATTTTAGCTCATTGGCTGAGAGTGATTGGCAAACTCTGTCAGCTGACATGGCCCTGCTGTGGTTATGATGCCTGGAGTGTTCCTTTAACCCCTTAAGGACCAAACTTCTGGAATAAAATGGAATCATGACATGTCACACACGTCATGTGTCCTTAAGGGGTTAAAAGATTGTGTGAAACTAGCCTAGTAGTAAGAATTATTCAAATTAAAGCATTAAAGGAGCTTGTTAAACTGTGTAACCACTGCAGCCCATTATAGTGCTTATGGTGCAGAGATTCATTGGGTACCATTTCTGAGGTTTTTATGAAACCGTTTTCAAGCAGGTAACCAGAAAGGGGTGTCTACTAGCACTTAAAGCCTGGTACCTCTGCAGCCACTCAGGTAATGTGTACAATTTATGCTGTCACTACCCTGTCACTAGTTTATTATTATAGTTCGCAGCCGCTGGCTGCTTGCTGTATATTGCTGCATGGCAGGTGGGGGTATAAGTGAGGTTAAAGACCTCCCGTGTAATAAGATGGTGGACGTGTTGACCCTCATTGGCTTTAATTTAATTTTTCTAACCAGGTTGGTAAATAAAGGGTTATTCTAACCACCATGACTACTTCTGCTTTAACAAGTGGTGGTAGGAGTCTGTATGTGCAGTGTTTTTGCTTGGATTGCTGCACATCCAGATATATTTGCACTTTTGTGCCTGGTGCTCCGTACACCCCAAGCACACAGGACTTTAGTAGCTCGTAACTCCAGACTGCAATGTCAATTCTGTGCAAATTTCTGTAGTCTGAGTGCACTTCAGTCTGGCAATGGACATAATTATCTTCCTGCAAAGGGAAGCATTTGTCTCCCTTCATGGCAGTTGTGACGTCAAACGGGGAGTACCTAGCAGCGCTGGAAGCTTGACCCGGCGCTGGATGACAAATACGTTTTGCTTATTTTAGTATTTATCTTGTCGTTATGGAAGTAGGACCTATTTTGGTATTTCTGTGTGAGTTCCTGACAATCATTTCATTGAATAGCCTTGAAAGACTCTCCTTAGATGGCATATTAAATGACGTGGGTTCAAGCGAGCATTCTAATTTTTGTTAGTGGTTTTTATAGTGCTATATTTGTTCTAACTTCTAAATAAATCTTTACACCCACGGTAGCATCTCCAAAAGTATTTAAAAGGACTATTTGGGCATCATAATCACTTGCAGGCAGTAGTGGTTATGGTGCCAGGAGTGCCATACTGTCTTGTGATAAACAGTTTACAGACTATTTCTCTGTGTCTGATAAAGCTGCATTATCATATCCACTCATACAAGATTTAGACCGAATTAATTGGCAGAGAGTCATCAGCTGACACTTGGTCAACTAATAATGTTGGAGTATTGGTGAGAAGCACAGGCATCTGACAGAGCCAGGTAAATGTCAAACCATTCATAAATGTTTTTGAAAGATTATCAGTGAATGGCACTATGGTATTCATGGTTGCTAGAGTGTCATTTCATACAAGGTCAGACTGGGAATGAAAAGCCGCCCTGGAAAAAAATTCTATACCAGCCCTATAATGCATCGCACCAGCATAGTGTGCAGATATGGAAGCAAAAAAACTGAAAACTATCTCTGAAATGTGAAAGAAAGCACTCATAGGGCTTCAAAATAAACAAGAGTGGATTTGTTGTAAGCAGACGTGCATTTGCATATAATCAATGTTTCAGTATAACTACCTTGACATATTAAGGAAAGTTTTTTGTAATTGGATTGAAATTGTGAATGTGTGTTATTGCACAGCAGTAAAAAATGACGTTATCTTGCTTATTTTGAAGTAACAAGAGTGTGCTCTTTACTTTGGTTTACAACTGGATGATCTCAGTCAACACCAATTTAATTCCCACAGGAAAGCATTGGGAGGCTATTGCGCATGTGTGGCAAAATGCTGCGCTTCATCGCACCAATCAGCATCTCCTCATAGAGACTCAATGCATCTCTTTGGGGAGCGTTCAGTGTCTCCATGCAGAGCGTGGAGATGCTCAACATTCTCCCCTTCCCCAGCCCCTCTGTCTTTCTCCCCAGATCCCTTGGTCTTTATTTTTTTTTTACTCCCCTGCCCCTCCATGTGTCTCATTTCCCCCCCCCCTCCAGCCTTACACGTGTATCATTACGCCCGCCACCCCTCCATGCTTCTAATCCATCCCCCCAGACTTCTATTTGTATCAATCCATCCCCCCCAGCTCTCCATGTGTCTCAGTAGCTCACTCAGCCCCTCCTTGTGTCTCATTAGTTCCTTCACAGCCCTCTGTGTCACTATAGCACCCTCCCAGCCCTCCGTGTCTCATTCCACCCCCTCCAGCCTTACATGTGTCTCATTAGCCCCCTTCCCTCCATGTTTCTAAATCCATTCCCCCCCCCCAACCCTCCACGTGCCTGATCTCCCTCAGTCCCCCCGATAGGTCCCTATACCCCCTCGTGTCCCATTAGTTCCCCCCCAGCCCCAATGTGTCCAATTTGTTCCCAGCCCCCCTGTGTCCATTCGTCGTCCCCCCCATCCACCCCCTATCTCTCCCTGTACCTTGCTGTAGTGTAGCTCAGCAGGCAGAGGAGCTCCTGCTCACTGTACCCGTTCTGACAGGAAGCAGTTCTGTGCTCTGTGAGCACTTCCTGTCAGACCGGGTAGGGGAACAGAAGCTCCTCTACCCACGGTCTGCCTGCTCAGCCATGCTACATTCTGTGACCGTCAGGAGATGAGTGCATCCCCTCCTGCCGGTTACTATGTAATTGCGCTGTGTGGCCCGCGGGTCGGTGCGCACTAGGTGGCCGCGCACCGGCTCAATAGTTATGATTCTAGAGTGTATCTTTATAATGTAATTTATCAGATAAATTATGTATTGACTTTATAAATATATTAATGCACAAAGAGAATGTTTCATTTTCATGTTTAAAATATATTTTAACTTAAGATTGTTCCTTGTCCTATATAGATTCAGGGCCATCCCCTTTATAAAAAATAAAAAAATAAAAACTTACAGTGAAGCACACAAAGTAGTTCATCAAAAAGGAAATTCAGGCAGGCTTATGCAGTATATGACTGTACTAAATGCCCATTGGTTGGGGGCTTTGAAGCTTATTTATAGTAGAGTGAGCACCACCCTGGATTCTGTATGTTATGTAGATATGTATATGTTTGTGTATGAATGTGAGTTGTTTGTAGCTTACTTGTAGATGCCTGCATCTGATTGACACATAGGTGTGTAAAGTACTGCTAATTTCTGTCTGGTACCAAATGGTTAAGTATTATGCACCACATTCTTTCCAAGCCATATAGTTGCTATCTATAAATTGATTCCGTGGCTCTTAATCTGTATATACAGTTTTTCATTCTTTCAAAACCTGTTTTATCAATAAGAATATTTTTATTTTAGGAGGTCCTGTTGAGCCAGAACAAGTTGTAAAGAAATACCTTGAAAATGTAGAAAAACCATCTGATGAGGTATAGTATTATGGAAAATGTATATAGCAATTACCCGATTTGCCATAAAAAGCAGCTTTTGATTTTTATACTTACCCTTCTATTGCATACATCCCAGCATGCTCAATGTTTATAGGTTTTGTTCCATAGATTTAATAACACTACTGGAAACTTTGGGAACAAATATAATGCATTTTGGATACAGTGATTACCAAAGTACAGGGATTGGATTACAGGTATTGCCAAAAGGCATGCAGGCATTTTTGAGCAATCCGCACATACATTTGGTTTCCATTTAAAATAATCGTTTTCTGCAGAATTGCTCTTTGTTCATAACTTTTTTTTATTTTAACAGTTTACCCTAACTCATGCCTCCCAACATTTTAAACCAACAAAGAGGGACGCTTTAGGGGAGTGTGCCAAGCGTACGACTGTTATGAGAAATTATTAGGTGACTTACTAATAACAATTTATGGAATTAAAATGTCATTTATTTACACAGACTGATTTATTTTTTTTTGTAAATTCTTTATTTTGTCGCGCAGTTGAGTACAAAAACATATACAAACGCCACAACAGCGTACAAGCGCACTTAAACATGCTGAATAGTGGTACAGATATGTAGCATTTGTGTTCTTTGGTTACGTGGTTTTCGTCAAGCGCCATCACAGCGTTCATTAAGATGCATACAGGTTTAACATTGGTGTGACTGTGAGCACTGTTTAAACATAGACAAACTTGATAATAACAGGCTGAACAGAAATGATGAATTGCTGCAGTACTATAGATTACCGCTGTATAGTTAAGCCTACAGGTCTGACGGAAAACAAGGTAGGAGCATCAATGCTAAGAAATATGACTTGTAATTTATGAAGGCAGGAGCGTCAATATTATGAGAGATGTGACACATAGGTTATGAAGCTAAGGTTAAGGTCTTCTTCACCTATCTAACTCTAGTAGTTTGGAATCAATGTTGCGAGTCAGTTTCCAATTCCTTACACGTCACTTTTTAGAAAGCGATTCCCCAAATCTCAGCTTCAACCCGGATTCTCCTATAAACTCTCTGTTCAGATATGGGTTGTGTCTGCATCCAGTCGCCCTGATTTGCCATAGAGCGAATGCTCAGCTCCTATCCTCCGGTCAGTTTGTTGTGTCATGTCTTGGAAATTGGTTCTCCATGTGTCTGTTCCCATCCTACCTCTGTCTTTCGGCCTTTGTTTAAGTCGATATATTGTGTCCATGTGCGTTGCTTCGTGTCATGTCTAGATATCATGCGTCAGCGTGTTCGGGTCCTCCTGGCTCTGGCCTCCTCGGACGCAAGTCACACCGCATTTACGTAGTCCCTCAAAAAAGTTACGGGAATATGATGTGGTAGGTAGAGTAGAGCGAGGGGGAGGAAGGGGGTGGAGGATAACGTGTCGAGGCGCGCCTCCCAAGTCCCCAGGTGCTGTGTTGTGTGTTCGTGTCTCCCTAAGTTCTGGGACGTGAGAGATAAACATACCATGGGGTCCAGATGTCGACATGCTTGGTGCTTCTCCCTAGTAGTTATGCGTACCGCGCCTCCGCTGTGTGTATTTCCTCAACTCTCTGTAGCCGCTCTGCAATGGTCGGTGGATGGGTTTGTTTCCATCTGACTGGTATAGATGCCTTTGCTGCGTTAAGCAGGTGTCTTAATATCGATCGTTTGTATTGGGCTATCGAGCCTTCCGTGTAGTGTAGTAGAACCATTTCTATGCTAAATTCTGGTATTTCTCCCAAGATTGTCGTAATTTCTCTCTTTATGTCCTCCCATTACGGCTTAATCAGCGCGCAGTCCCACTAGATGTGCCGTATGGTGCCTGTTTGGGTTTCGCATCTCCAGCATGTATCTGCGGTTCCCCTAAATATTCTGTGTAGTAGAGATGGGGTCCTATACCATTGAGAGATTAGCTTAAAGTTGACCTCTTGATACCTTGTGCTTATGGAGCTTTTGTGCTGTAATATTAATATCTGTTCCCATTGTGCCTCTGTGTATGTCCTATCTGTTAACTCTTCCCATTGTCTCTTAAAGCATTTTTCCTTGTGTGGTCTCCTGTGATCAACTGCTGGTAGATGCATGATACTCTACCATCTGCGCCGGTATTGGTCACACATAGGTGTTCAAACCATGTCTGCTCCCTGTGTATCGCTTCTCTGTTGGGGAGGTTGTAGTAAAAATGCCTCAATTGTGCGTAGCGAAATCTGTGCATCAACGTCTGTTGCGTTGCCGTGCTCCACTCGCGTAAGTTTCTCAGCCCTGTGTTGCTCAGGACCTCGGTCAGCGGGATGTATTCTCTGTCTCCCTCTATCGGCCATGCAGATCGGTGTAGTCCCCCACCTATCTCAAAGTGAGTGTTATCGGGATCAAGGGGCTCGGTTGTGGAGAGATATGTTTGTTCCGCCTCAGGGAAGACCACGTCTTTAGCGTCTGTACAATGGGCGATTCATTGCCCAGTTTTGGTGCCGCGTCTGTCGAGCCTTGCCAGATATACGTGCGGAGAGCCTTGTTTGTGCTTTCCCTATCTAGGGCAGCCCATAGTTTGTTTTTGGACGCTGTATGCCAGTCTCTGATCCGCTGTAGAACTGCTGCCTGGAAGTATTTGCGGACGTCTGGTAATGCTAGTCCGCCCCAAGTTTTAGGTAGGCATAGTTTGTCGTAGCTGAGTCTTGCTCTCTCCCCCTTCCAGACGTATTTTATCACCGCTGTTTTAAGTGTCGCAAAAAATTCTGGGGGTATGTGCCAGGGAATGGTGTTGAAGTAGTAAAGCAGCCGTGGTAGGATATTCATTTTAATCCCTGCTATGCGTCCCTGCCAAGATATGTGGTCATAGTTCAAATTTTTCAGGTCGAGCAGTATTGTGCGTAGGAGGGGGGTGTAGTTCCTGGTATATAGCTCTTTTGGGTTGCTGGGGATCCAAATTCCCAGGTAGCGCATCTGGTCTGTACACCAGTGGAAGGGATGTCCGCGTTTGATCTGTTCTCTCACAGCCGTTGGGGTCGCTATGTTCAGCAGTTCGCATTTAGTTTGGTTAAGCTTCAGCCCTGATATCCGGCCATAGGTATCGAATTCCGTCATCAAAGCCGGCATTGAGCTGAGAGGGCTGTCCACAAAAAAGAGCATATCGTCCGCATATGCGGCTACCTTATGTTCCTGGTCCTTGTGTCTAAACCCTCGGATCTCTGGTGTCTGCCTTACCCTGTCCAGGAATGGTTCCAATGAAAGGGCAAACAGGAGCGGCGACAGCAGGCAGCCCCGCTGAGTGCCATTGTGAATGGTAAAGCTGTCTGTGAGTGCGCCATTCACCCGTACTCTGGCACTAGGGTCAGTGTAGAGCGCCTCATTCATCTCCCCAGGCCGACCTTATGTAGCGTTGCCATCCTGAAGCTCCACGTTACCCGATCAAATGCCTTTTCGGCGTTCGTGGAGAGCATTAGTAGTTCTGTTCTCTCTTTAAGGGGCAATGCCTTTATGGAAAACGCCCTTAGGGTGCAGTCCCTGGCTTCCCGGCCTGGCACGAAACCTGTTTGGTCAGGGAGGATTAGGCGCGGCACGTATTTTTGTAGTCTTGTGGCGATGATTTTGGTGAAGAGTTTCACATCTGCGTTAAGGAGCGAAATTGGTCAGTAACTATTGCAGCTTTCTGGGTTTTTACCTGGTTTAGGTATCACAGTGATTGTGGCTGCTAAAGTTACAGACTGATTTCTTAACACATTTATTGTAGTTTAAAAAGGGATACTAGTCACCAAAACAAATTTAGCTTAATGGAACACTATCGTGAATACAAAATTATTTCCTAACACTATAGTGTCCCTCTGCCTGTGCACTTCCCTCAAACCCACGCAGTCAAGAAAGGGTTAAAAAAAAGTCTTCACTTACCTGATTCCAGTAGTGAGGTCTCTCCGCACTCGGTCACGGCGACGGCAACATCACGGCAATCTTTCTTTCCTTTTAGGAAAGCATTGAATCAATGTTTTCCAATGTTTTGGGTTTTTTTTATTTAATTTAATTTTTGTTTGTTTTTATTTTTATGCAAAGTGTGTGGACATCCAGCATGCAATTCCAGAGTTGAACTGTGTAAATGCAAGATGCACCTCTAGTGACTGCCTGTTTGTTTATGCATCCTTGCTCACACCTCACTGCATATAATGTGCACAGCCTTCCTAAACACTTCTTGTAAAGTTAGATATATTGTTTACCATTATTGCACAGTCTGTTTAATTTAGAATTCCATATCTCCTGCACTGTTAATAGATTGCTAGACCTTGCAGAAGGCTCTTGTGTGTGACTAAAGTTCAATTTACAGAGCAAGAGATACAAACTTCAGAAGTAAGTTAACATCTGATTGAAAGTGAAACCATTTTTCCCAAGCAGTTTGTGTCTGTCACATCCAGGTGAGGTGTAGCTAGGGCCAGTGGCGCACACTTAATCCGTGGGCCCCTCACCCTTCCCTCCCCTCCCCTCCACGCACACGCACACACAAAATGTTTCCTGTTTCCTACCTTTGTGACTTTCCCTGGGGTCCAGTGGTGGCTCAGCCTGATGGGAGTCAGAGTTCCCACTCTGACTCCCTCCTTCTTCCTCCCGCGCGGGCTGGGCTCTCTGTATGCTGGGAGGAGTGTCATTTCCTCCCAGCTTGTGATGTAATCACAGGGGGCCCAGTGGCGCTGTTAAAGCGTCCAGCGCTGACCGGGCCCCCTGATAATCCATATCCATCGGATAGATTACACAGAGGGCCCGGTCTCTGTAATCACAGGGGCCCGGTTGCGCTGTTAAAGTGTCCAGTGCTGACCGGGCCCCCTGATCCATATCCATCGGATGGCCCTGACAGTATGGGCCACCCGATGGACCCCTTAACATGCGGCCCCAAAACGTGGCAGCGGGGGTCCGCAGGGCGGCCAGCCCCCTAGCGTGACAGGCCCGGTCACAGCTGCGACCGCAGTATGTACGCCACTAGCTAGGGCTAAATTAACAAACAAATTGATTGCACAAAAATGGCAGATGTGAGCAGTGAGACTTCAGATCTATACACAAAAACGGCTTGATTAAACTAAAGTTGTTTTGGTAACTATAGTGTCCCTTCAAAGAAACAATATTGTGAGTATTATTGCTGTGAAGCACTGCTATGCACATGCCAACAAAATGGCGCTTCCAGAAAAAGGAATATTAGGATAAAAAGAGACAGAGGGATTTGGGCCCAAATTAGGGATTGAACCTCCTAAACAGGGCACTTGGGAGGTATGCTAAAAAGGATAGTAACTAAATATCTATAGGGTTATTCACCAACATGATAATTCCAAGTCAATTTGAAACTGAAAGCCAGAGTAGCTAGACTGAACGCATAGCTAATCTAGAGAATGTTGACCTTAAATTTTAAATTAAATTGGAATTTTTATTTTAGTAAAAAAGTTATAGTTTTGTACATGTGCTGACCATCCACTGTGTTTTTTTTTTTTTAAACCATATGTGCATAGAAAGAATTGCACTCAATTTCATACATAAAATAGTTTACTGAAAACCATTATCTGTTGATTTTAAACGGTGCATGAGCAAAGTTCAATAATCCCTTTTAAATATCCATGTGTATAATTATTTCATTGCTACATTTAATAAAAATAATAAAGAAACTTTAAAGTGCTTCCCAATTTATTTAAGGGATTGTTGACAAACCAAATTGTCATTATTTGTCAAAACAGCTGCCAATAGTTTATCTTGGCTACATTGATCTACAATTCAGCAGTAACAAGATATTTTATGAATTAAAATTTTAACTGCTGAATATTATGGTTTGAGAGAAAATTATGGTATATACCTTGTAACCCCTACAATCAGTGGTAGTGGTTATGATGTGCACTATCTTGGATTGGTGTCACTTTAAAAAGCATAATAAAAGTCCATTTATACCCTGTAGTAGAATTGCTGGCAGAAACTATTTTTGACTTAGTTGGGACTTACTGGCATGGTGATGGCAAAGCGGCAAAGAAAATATATGGTCTACAAGCACTTTAAACTTCTTTTTTAATAGAAGGTTAAGGGTCCAAAATAAGGTCCAATTTCATAGCAAATAAAGCTGTAGCTTTTTGAAATGTATATATTCCAATTGATGAAGAAATTTGTTAAAACAAGGGTAATTTGTACTGGCTTAATGATTCAGATTTTTCTTTTCAAGGACTGCATCATCTGCATGGAAACACTGAACTCTCAATCAGGCTATGCTGATTCTTCAGAAAGCAAAACCATCAAGCCTGCGGCAGTGGGAAAATTAAAGAATTGTGGTCATGTGTTCCACCAGCTATGCATGCTGGCTATGTATAACAATGGAAACAAGGTGCGTATTCACTCACTCGAACATTGCCTCCTTAGAATACTAATGAAATCTGAGGTCTTGTGAGAGGAACTAGGGGGCAAGAGATTTAGTTTGTTTAAATGAACATTGCTGCTTCTTCCCTCCCCTTCCCTCCCCTCCCCTTCCCTCCCTCTTTCGTCATTTATGGAACAATGAATTGTGGTGCTAAGTGTTTATTTATTCCCAGAAATGTGTGCTGTAGTCTGCCTTACTTGTTTACATGCTGCAGGTGTAGTTAGTCTTGCCTTGGTTAATTGAAAGAGTCAGACTCTATAGAAGTTGCAGAAAGATTGTAAATACTCATAAGTCTTCAGAATAACCATGTTTATTTACTTAAACAGGTAAGGGTCTGAAAGAAATTCTCTAGCAGATTTTATGAACATTTTATTTATTTAACAGAATACTACAGTGTGATAGATTATTTATATATATATATATATATATATATATATAATAATCTATCAATAATCTATTTGTTTATTTATATATATATATATATATATATATATATATATATATGTATGTGTGTGTGTGTGTGTGTGTGTGTGTAATGCTTGAGCGTTCTACCAGATGACCCCACTCATTAAATAAAGGGTTAAGTTACCATTGATCCATGGCAAAGGGGTCACTTGCTACAGCTCCCCTCTACCTGCTGGGGTATCATCAGAAGGAAGCTTAAACTTCTGTTTTTTGCTGGGCCACAAAGCAATCAAGAACTTTGAGGGTGCAGCCTTGTCGCATTCTAAAACTGCCATTAAGTGTGACATAGGGGACAATTGTTAACCTCTAGAGCACTGAAGTGCTTAGCGGTGTGGAGTGTTTCTTTAATTGGAAATGTTACAACTAAAAATAACAATAGTGAATAAACACAAAATATAAATATATATAGGTTAGACATAAGCAAATATTTTAGGGGGGAAAATTGATATGCATTTGTTGTAACACTTCTCTTCTTGCAAGATCTCTAATATTTGTTGAATTTTGTCATAGTAAAAGTGTGAAATGAAAGAGCAGCCTATTGGCTGGTGAGGAGGAGGTCTCTTAAAGGACCACTATAGGCACCCAGACCACTTCAGCTTAATGAAGTGGTCTGGGTGCCAGGTCCATCTAGGATTAACCCTTTCTGCTGTAAACATAGCAGTTTCAGAGAAACTGCTATGTTTACCTATGGATTAATCCAGCCTCTAGTGGCTGTCTCATTGACAGCCGCTAGAGGCGCTTCCGCGCTTCTCACTG
Organism: Pelobates fuscus; assembly: GCF_036172605.1. NCBI lineage: Eukaryota > Metazoa > Chordata > Amphibia > Anura > Pelobatidae > Pelobates > Pelobates fuscus. The sequence continues at coordinate 259,416,545 of NC_086317.1, forward strand.
TGATTTTCACAGTGAGAAGACGCCAGCGACTGGCTGTGCGCACGCAATCATGATGGCAAAAAGGAGGAGGAGAGTTCCCCATGCCGAGGGAGCCCGGCGGGGGAAAACAGGTAAGATTTAACCCCTTCCACTCCCTAGAGCCCGGCAGGAGGGGGGCCCTGACGGTGCGGGGGACCTAGAGACCCTATAGTACCAGGAATACGAGTATGTTGTCCTGCCACTATAGTGGTCCTTTAAGAGAAAGGTAACTGAAGTTTCCTATTATCCCTTATAAAAGGAGGGGGGGGAAACAAAACACAGTCTACATACATAAAGCACTTTCGCACACTGAAGTGCTTTAAGTATTTGCAGTATTTCTTTAAGAGCATTTTAAACTGCTTGCAATTTACAATCTTCATTACTACTGGCATGCATTTGTTTCCATGGTTATTTAGTTGCTGTATAGTATCTTTATAGACTACTGAAGGATTAACACTGATTTCTGAGCCACATAATTAAAGAGGTTTGTAGATATGGATGTAGGTAAACTAATTAAACTGCAATCCCGACAGGAAGAATTGGTATACAGAACTGGCACATTATAATGCTCTACTAGATTAGTTCACAGAATTCTTTCTTTACAGTTTTTGCAAGTTCACCTCAATGTTCTTTTACATCCTACATAAATAAACTAGAGTATACATGGCAAATCCCTATTCAATAGATGATTTTCTTTTGTGTGTTTTCAGCTGGGAAATGTGTGGTGACTAATACAGAAATATTTACATTTTCTATATATTCGCACTGTAGCCTCTATACCCACAAACAGACAACGTCCATTTTCTTCTTAATGGCTGTGTGTAATAAATAACTCTGTAAAGAGCATAGCTGTTTATGCGACTGTGCACAGTATCATGTGTAACAGGCTTTAGGACAGGATCACAATTGCTGCAAAATCCTCAAAACTCAAATCTACCACAGAGAACCCAATAACCAAACACATTAGATGTGATTGTGATTCAGTAGACCGAAGTCAGGTGTGTCAGTATTTCCAGATCTCATATTCTGGCCTTAACATGAATTGTAGGAAATTGACTAGGGAATTGCAAATTTTAGTGAATAGTTTTGAGAGTAAATGTCAGTGAATCTGCTTGTGACGTTCAATTCTATACTTATAAATGCAGATGTTACCATTGTTTTCTGTCACTGTTGCTAATTTAGTATATGAACAAAAACACATTTTTTAGAACTATTTTTTATTAACCACTAGTAAACTGTATTGACTGTTGTACACACACTGCTCTGGTTTGCTAAAATGATTGTAGATGTGTTTCAGCGTGTGTGTGTGTGTGTGTGTGTATGTATGTATGTATGTATGTATGTATGTATATATAGTGTGTATCTATTTGCAGATCTTGTGTTACATAAGCTCTTACTTTCTTCTCAAAAAATGTTTTTTCACTTTATCAGACATAATTTTCAATATAATACCCTTGACCTTTTGTTTTTTGTCTTGTCATATGATTCATGCGAGTTGATTTTGTTTTAAACACACCTGTAGGATGGCAGCTTGCAATGTCCCGCATGTAAGGCCATCTATGGTGAGAAGACTGGAACACAACCAAAAGGCAAAATGGAGATTTTCCTAATACCTCAATCTCTGCCTGGCCATCAAGACTGTGGAACTATCCATATTGTGTACACAATTACCCCAGGAACACAGGTACAGTTTGTCTTTATTTTGGGATGAAATTAACAATTCTCCTACTAGATTACCGATAGATTTTTTTATATTGTTGTCTAAGACTCCACTCCAGCACATTGGATTTTAAATGACATGATGACTAACAGGATAAAGTACTGACTCTTGGCTTTAATCTAGGGGTATTTTACATCACTAAAGAGAGAAACATACATATATGCTGTGAAAACAGCTAATGGGTTTTCAGACCCAGAAAGGGGAATTTACTTTATTTTCCTATGTGAGTCACCTAACACGAATCCATTTGTAATTGGCATATGTTTCATTTGCCAAAGACAAAACAGAAAGAAAAATCCCCTGACACAAACATCAGCTGAAGATGACTGAACTACAAGCACGGTAGAAATTCACTGGAGAGATAATCTAACGTCTGGTGATGTTAAATGCAAAGCATTTTGTATCGAAGTCCTGGATATGACAATTTTCTTTATTGTTTACCGAACTAATTCATTATGAATATAAAGGCTTGTAATTCACATACACTTCATGGTTTCTGATATCAAATTAAAGCTTCTACTCTACTTTATCCCCTAGTTAATATTTTAATTGTATTTTGATGGGCTCCAAAGCCTACACAGCAATGTTTGTGCTGCTATCCAGTTACCTGTCAACTGCACTATCTTTTTATGTCATTAAGTAATGTGTTTTCTTGTAAGCACAGCATTTATTGCTACTGTATTTACAAATTATAAGAAAATACTGACCTGTATTAAACATTGAATTCAATTATATGATAAACAAATGAAACAAACGGCTTTTGGTTTAATGTAGCACCAAAGTTGAGGCACTCTAAGAACCATAACCACTACAGGTCACAGTACTGGTTGCTGTGCATAATCAATAATATTAGAGTACTGAACTTTTAGTTTTTGTAAAACAATTTTTGAGAATGTGGCTCTTTTAGGATTAAAAGTCTTGCACCTTTGCTGCAGCTTGGATAATGCAAAAGTTATCTGTATAATAATAACTTCACTAATAAGCTGAAAGTACTGGGTTATCTCACCCACACAGCCTATTATTGATGTTTAAGGTTGGACGGATACTGGTACAAGTCAAGGCTGATGAAAGAGCCCTGGATTTTGTCAAAACACTTGCAAAAAATTTGAAGAAGAAAAAAAATAGAGGGAACGTACCTTTAAATATTTAATCGATATAGAGCATAATGTGTGGGTGTTCGATACTTTACTATTTTTTTTTTTTTTTTTTATATATAATTAAAGAATAATATATTATAGAGCCATATCCACAGAATTAAACACAGTTGTACACTAAACTGATTTACATTGTGGTGCAAGTTAAACTCATGTATGGTTTAAATATATTAGTATGTGAAATGGTTGTTCTGTATTACTCTAGATGCCGTGCACAAATTGGTACATTTGGAGCTATATTGATAATCATGCCATTGTTTTTCATGGCAGTAGATTCACTTTCAGCATACCAACTATGATTTGCTCTCTATTTTTGTGGCCCGTGGCCCAAATTGTGCATTAGCGTGTACTCAAAATATAATGGTATCAATGATGCTTCCATGTATTTATTTACATATTTAACGATGTTAACCTTTACTTGCTGTTTCGGCAGGGTCCTGAACACCCAAATCCAGGAAAACCTTACTCAGCTAGAGGCTTTCCCCGGCATTGTTATATTCCAGACAGCAGCAAAGGAAGATTGGTAAATATATTATGCTTGGCAATCAAGGATACAGCATTTCCAGAGCTAAATCTGTAGACCCTTTTTTCACTTTGATATTTGCATTGTTACCTATGTATGCTGTAATCTCTGTACATCACATTACTTGCCTCTTGACTGTACTAGTAAAGTCCTGATATTGCTCACCGTTTTAATTTATTTTAACAAACATGTTAGAATGACAAAGGGCAGCATATGTATTGAATCTCTTGAACTCGTTTTATTATTTTTTAAAGCAAAAAAAACCCTGAGATCTAATTTCTAAGCCTTATCTTTCCACAAAAGCACATTCCCAGAATACACCCTGTATAATATGCAAAGCTATGTGAAACTTCTCAATAAGCAAAATTCCAACAACACAATGGTTGTCTAAGAAAGATTTCAGGGTGTAGAAACAGGATCTGAAGAAACCGCGTGGTTTGGAATCTACTTGTAACCTAATCCACAAAGAGGGTTTCTTTCCAGATTCCACTAAACTTGCAATACACAGGTGTGCCCACGCACAAAGCTATACATAGTGTACACAGAGAACATGCAAATAGCAAGGCTTAGAACTTAAAGTCCTATTCTACTAGCCTGGCCTAAAACTTAATCACCACTGCAAGTCAGAAACACTAGCCTAGAGTGAATTTCTACTGACTGGGGCTAAATATTCATCTCTCAGTGGCTAGTGGAGAGCTTTGAGCCCTGCACAGTATCTATGCATATAATTGGGAGACATAATATCAGCATACTTATGTTGTGGGGGGAGGGGGGGGGGTGTAAGCAGTACAGTGTCCTTCACCCTCTAAAGGGATTCAATAGTGCCAGGAATATAAAGCTGTATTCCTGGCACTGTAGCTTCCTCCCTCCCTCCCTCGCACCACCCTGCCTGTGTGAATGAAGGGTTAAAAAACCCTTTATTTACATTTACTCACCTTTTTACAGCGCCGAAGTCCCTCAGTGCTGGGTTGATGCTTTTCTATGGTAGACAACCACTGAGAGTTTCTCTGGAACTGCAATGTTTAACATTACAGCACTAAGTGCAAAAGGGTCATTGCGTCCAGACCACTTCAATGAGCTGAAATGGTCTTGCTGCATACAGTGTCCCTTTAACCCCTTAAGGACCAGACTTCTGGAATAAAAGGGAATCATGACATGTCACACATGTCATGTGTCCTTAAGGGGTTAAAGGACCACTCTAGGCACCCAGACCACTTCATCTTAATGAAGTGGTCTGGGTGCCAGGTCCAGCTAGGGTTAACCCATTTTTTTTTATAAACATAGCAGTTTCAGAGAAACTGCTATGTTTATAAATGGGTTAATCCAGCCCTCAAAGCCTCTAGTGGCTGTCTCATTGACAGCCGCTAGAGGCGCTTGCGTGATTCTCACTGTGAAAATCACAGTGAGAGCACGCAAGCGTCCATAGGAAAGCATTGATAATGCTTTCCTATGAGACCGGCTGAAAGCGCGCGCAGCCAGCCGAATGGGAGGAGAGGAGGAGGATCGGAGGAGAAGAGCTCCCCGCCCGGCGCTGGAGAAAGGTACGTTTTAACCCCTTTCCTCTCCCCAGAGCCCGGCGGGAGGGGGTCCCTGATGGTGGGGGCACCCTCAGGGCAATATAGTGCCAGGAAAAAAAGTGTGTTTTCCTGGCACTATAGTGGTCCTTTAACTGCATAAAGTTTTACAATGTAAATACAGCATCACTGCAGACTTGCTACTCAGGAATATATATTGTATATATCATTAATCACACACCAGTTATTGGCTATACTGGCAACAGAAGACAGAGCTACATACATCGCATGATTCATTGTTTGGCACTGAAAAATACATGGATATTTTTTCGTAATGTCTGCATGTCAATAGGGCTGTTCTTAAGGTTCATAAAGTCACAGGTTATAATTGCTTTTATCGCAAGTTTCGATGTGCTATGTTTGAATTCTGTGCAGTTTTGGGAAAGCTGTTTTCAAGTGGTTTGACAGAAACGGGCATTCCCTGACCATAGCCGGATTACTCATTAGGCAGCCTCTTAGGGCCCAGGTTTGGGGGAGCATTGTTATGTGTACCAATGTCAGGTGCAGATCACTCAGAGTTCCCCTGCAGTCCCATGACACTTCTCAATGACTCAAAGTCATTAACGGACTGCTGGACCAATATTGATGCAGAACACAGCTTTCCCTTACCGGATCACCAACGAATGGTAAGCAGGAGGAGGAAAACACCCTGAGATGCTACACACACAACACTCAGCTCTCAAACAACCCCAAATACAGCTCTCCGCCTCCACCACACACAGCACTCATAATACACGCAGGCTCCCTCACATACACACAGCACTTGCAGAGCACAGCCCAGGGCTCCTTAAAGGTGCCATAAATCTGGCATCCTACCTACGGTTCTGGGCAGCCTTTAATAAGGCTCTGTTCCTGACACCCTTTTGTTTGACATGTCTTAATGAACAAGGTTAAATTATTTGTAAGATTTGCTAAACTTCTGCTTCCCATTCTTTATCAAATTACCATTAAACTTTCCACACCATTAAATTGAGAGATTCAAGGTGGGCAGATCCTTCTACCCTGCAGTTATCACAGCCCCAGTGCTGTGTACACTACAGAGCTGCCCTCAGTTGAGTTTCCCTTTTATTACCCCTCAGTTGATAGCCCTACTCATTTGACTTTTTTAATATTGGATGCATAGCTAGCACACAAAATGCTGTTAAATGCCCTTTATACATTAATAGATACAGTTTGTACTGGAATAAAGGATGTCATGTAAAGTAGACAGAGACTGACCAAACCACTTTATAAATGACACCCTTACTGCTTCCATTGGAATAAAGTAGATAGATTTTCACACATGGTTTCTCCATTTTGGCTTTATTTTTGTTAAATAAATCATGACACGGTGTAATAGGTCATGTGTTGTTCATCTGAGGTTGTATTTACTTAATGTTGAGACCAGCTGAGGCACAGATGATTGTTATAATGTCTTGAAATGTAAAACCATAGAATTCAAAGAGGATGTACATTCTTTTTCTCAAGACTGTATATAATATTAAACTTTCTTTTCTTGTACTAGTTTGATGTTTTTAGATGAAACGGTCATAACACAAGCAAGATTAAACCATGAGTTAAATGGTTACTCTAAGCACCATGACCACCTCATTTATTTGCAGTTAACATAGTGCTTGGAGTAGCTTTAAAGACGCTGCACATACACAGTTAAAGCACATGGCTACCAGAGGGTTAACCCCATCTCCACCAATGTCATTGGCCAGCCCGGAACAAGAGTTCTAGGCTGGCTTACATGAATTCTGCACATATTTGTAATGTGATGGCACCATGCATATCATACTGACAACAGGCATACAATGACGGCACTCCCTTCCATGCCACCCAATTGTCCCTTTGCCAGTCTTCCCTTACATCCCTCCCCCCTCAAGTGAGGGAGGTGACATCACAGGAGGAAGATTGTGCTGAGAAAAAACTTGACCTCTGCACAGGATAGAAAAGCAAGTTTATTCTGACTTTATTTTAATGGGGGGACATGCAAGCAGGGGTTACTCAATCACAAAACAATGTTTCATTAAAACACTGTTGCTGGTTGGAGTAACCTTTTAAATTTAGTTCAGTTTGTTTGTTATCCAGCTACATCTTTTGTTGTTCACAAATCGACATACTCTACAATAGCTGCATAACAGTAATCGTGTACCTTTACAGCTTTTCAACTTGGTTTTATAAGAACCATGCAGGCGTTTATGTGAAATAGCTTGTGACCCCATTGTAGGGAAATAATCTTATTTACTGAAACAAACTGTTAATCCTCTGTTTCTAATTATAACTTAGTGGCATTTTGAGTCACTGACTGTTGTATTTAACTCACTCTGCTTCAAAAACAAAAAGTCTACTTGCATATGCACACTACAGTGCAAAGATTTAGGCAAATGTGAAAAAGTGCTATAAAGCAAGAATGCTTTAAAATATAGAAATGTTATTTGTTGATTTTTATCAATTAATAAAATGCAAAGTTAGTTAACAGAAGAACAGTCTAAAACAAATCCACATTTGATGCCACCATCAAAACATCATTGCCTTCAAAACATAATTAATACTTCTAGGTACATCAATCACATATTTCTCTAAGGGAGTTAGCAGGTAGGTTGCTACAAACATATTGGAGAACTAACCACAGTTCCTCTGTGGATTTAGGAAGGCTTGGGTGCCTCTTTCTCTTCATGTAATCCCAGACAGGCTCGATGATGTTGAGATCAGGGCTCAGTGGGGGCCATATCACTAAGACTTTTTTATTTTTTTCTTTGTCAATCAAGGTTTTGATTTTATCTGTATGTTTGGGCTTGTTGTCATGCTGCAGAATACATTTGGGGTTAGATGCCTCCCTGTTGGTATTGCATGATGACTAAGTATCTTCCTGTTCTTCTCTAACTAAATTCCCAACTTCACTGTTGACACTCATTCTAGTACTGCTCTCCAGTCTTTCTGCATGTCCCTGCATATTTTTAATGTAAACATGAGAGAGAGCGCACATAGAGGACTCCAAGTCTGAGGGTTCTGCACAATATCTTGGCTATTCCTAGAACTGCACTCTTCTGGAAAGTGGTCTCGTTTGTCCCAACTCGGATCTGCGGAAGCCATTCCTTCAACGTGGGGGTCACAACCCTGAGTTTTCCTATCTTAACTGGGACTAGTACTGCCTCCACTTTCTAGCTCCTCCTTCAATCCTTATTTGTTCACCTTCTTATGTTCCTTCTTCCTGATGTAATAATCACTGTTTACGGCCACATCCACCACCATTACAAACTTCTGTTCCTTATCTACCATCACGATGTCAGGTTGGTTGGGCACTACTTGCTTCTCTGTATGGATCTGAAAGTCCCAGAGGATCTTAACCCTGTCATTCTTAACTATCCTATTTGGTATCGCCCATCTGGACTTAGGCATGCCCAGCCTGTATCCTGTGCAAATATTTAGGCACACATTCCCAGCAACCTGGTTGTGCCTCTCAGTGTATGCTGTTCCTTCTAACATCTTGCACCTTGCTACTATGTACGGCTTTGTCTCAGAGGTCTCTATGCACATTCTGCACATTGGGTCTTGTTTGGTGTGGTAGACACCAGCTTCTTTTGATCTGGTGCAGAGTGCCTGTTTTGTGCTGGTAGGATTTCTTGATGTGAGCAACATCCACTATTTGCTGTTGTTACACCCCATGGAGCGGTTTATCTTGCCATGGAACCTACTTTTCTGCATCCTCTTTCTGTTGTTGTGTCAAGGCTTTCATTAGCAGTTCATCTTTGGTAAGTCAACTTCGTGATGTACTTGTGGATGCTCTATGTTTTACCCAGGACTGTGGTTTTGACACTCGTCAGGCCCCGGCCTCTTTTCTCCCACCTGCTGTGCAGTCTCGATTTTAGGTGGAATCCTCCTTTCATAGTGAGTAGATTTTGGGTCTTGACGTCTTTGGTGACCAGCTCTTTTCTTACCCAGGTTATCTTGCCTGGGTATGTGATGACTGGTAGGGTATATGGTTTGGAGGTTTTTATCTTGTTCTTGCCACTGAGTTGGAACTTCAGGACCTGTCTGACTCTCTGCAGGCACTTCAATGTTCCGATCTTCTTCATGGGATGCCTTGTGTTTGTGGTACCCCACTCGCCTCACTCCCCTTCTCTAACATCAGTTGTTTTAAGTGTTAAACTCTGTAATATTGATCAGTATTGCTTCTGAGGAGGTGAGAGATACTCTTGAAAGCTTGTCTTTTAAGTATTATGGTGGTCCAATAAAAAGGTATCATTGCATACTATTTACATAAATGCTGTAAAATAAAAAGTAATTACATTTTTACAAACCTATTAGAGTAACAAACAGGTCACTGTGGTGAGAAAATGCTAGGGATATCTCCATTAATTAATGGATATCTCCATTAATACTGCTGTACAGTATGGTTTCAATGTCCGTAAGCTGATAATTTCCTTTAGTAGTAAGATGACAATAGAAGTACAACTTCTAGGAACCCATGATGTGCCCATAATGCACTGTATATGTGCAGTAATGCTATAACTAGTGAGTTGTTCTTGCATCTCCTATGTGACCTTCTGGTACTTGGACGCCTTCTGTCCTGATCATCTTCCAATTTTTTGCTATCAAACACCCACACTTACCTAGCCTGAAAAACAATCCAATGACCTTGCTGTTAATCCTAGTTAGGTGGGACAGTGAGTCAATGACCTGCTTACTCTTGGCATACAGCTTGATGTTGTCCATGTAGAGTAGGTGGATGATGGTAGCTCCACTCTTGAACCACTTGGCTAAGGGGGTTGAGGTCTATGCAGAACAGCATTGGGGAAAGTGCATCACTTTGGTATATGCCACTATTGATCTTTACTTGTGTTATTGTCCTTGAATTGTCTTCTATCATTGTTTTCCTTTTGCCCATTGAAAAAAAGGTATCATTGCATACTATTTACATAAATGCTGTAAAATAAAAAGTAATTACATTTTTACAAACCTATTAGAGTAACAAACAGGTCACTGTGGTGAGAAAATGCAACTCCAATCTAATTTAAAACCTGAAAAAGATAAAGTAAATGTACATCTCTTGGTTTCACAGGTGTCATTAAAGTGACAGTATTTCTTTTCTTTTTCTTCCTAGGTTCTAGAGCTCCTAAAATTGGCATGGGCAAGACGATTAATTTTCACGATTGGGGTATCCAGCACGACTGGTGAATCTGACACTGTGGTGTGGAATGAAATCCATCACAAGACTGAAATGAACTCTAACATAACAGGACATGGCTTTCCTGACCCTAACTACCTGGACAATGTAATTGCAGAGCTTGCAGCTCAAGGAGTCACAGAAGAAGGCCTTAATGCATAAAGGACTATCCAGGTGGATGACTTCTGCAGTTTTGAGGCAGGAGCATTCATTTCGTTATAAAATGCCTTAAAGTTTGATTTACGTTTATACTTTTTTTTTTTTTGTAATGCAATATTGTCTTAAGGAGATTCACTGAGAAGCTAGGGATATCTGTCTTGCTTTGAATACAAGCTGGCATGCTGGTTCATACTTCCACCCCTGCAGGGCGGGGAGTGGTCACATAAATACTCCCATCAGTTTGATTTCTGTACATGTCTAATACAGTACAACATGCACTTTGCTAGGGGAAACTAACATATATTTCTTTACCATAAGAAAGGAACTGTCACTTTTTCTTAGCTAATCAACAGTCCTTAATGTGGTGAATAGAAATACAATGAAAGGTTTACTGGAGTGAGATATGCAGTAGAGGTAACATCCGCTGTCTGCCTCCTTTTGGTGGTGGCCATCCTCTCCCGATTCTCTGATGTGCATGCACATAAGTGTGCATCTGTAATTTGCATCGGTTGTTGTGTTGTGCCAAAATGTTTGACACAAAAATGGGTTTGTTTGGGGGAGGGGGGGGGGGGGGGGGATCCAAAGCACAGTGAATAACATTGGAATCCAAAGTTTTCATTCAAATTAAATTAAACAAATCGTGAATACGATGGCAAACCAGAAGGCATGTTTCATTGCTGGTTTTTAGTTTCTTCTACTATATCTGGGTACATTGATGACACTTGGCACAGAATATAAAATATATTTACGATATATATGTGTATATATATCTCAAGATGTTCTCTAGATCTTATTATACGGTTTTACCAGTTAATATAAAAAAACTGACGTTCCTGCTATATCTTTTGTTTCATATATTAATTTGTTAAAACATTTGAAGAGACATGCATATTTTATCTTAGTATGATACCCCACCTCTTACTGTTTTCATGCCTTATTGTATAAATTACCTTTAAAGGAGCACTCGCGTATGTTAGGTGCAATATGTAGGTTAGATTATATCTTGCTTTGCTGATGTTTCATTTGGTTTTATTTTTGGGGAGAAAATAAAACATTTTGTGACATAGTAACTTTTTCAGACTCACTATACATTTTCTCTTTTTATCTCCATTAATACTGCTGTACAGTATGGTTTCAATGTCCATAAGCTGATAATTTCCTTTAGTAGTAAGATGACAATTGAAGTACAACTTCTAGGAACCCATGATGTGCCCATAATGCACTGTATATGTGCAGTAATGCTATAACTAGTGAGTATCGTGATTAGTTGATCCTTGGCAGATGCTGCATTTCCAGAAACCTTAAATGTTTCCACTTTTTCATCAATATTCTTATTTAATTGTTTTACCAATTTTTTTTTTTTTTTAAATGCCCTCTATTTAATGTACAAAAAAAGAATAAGTCAACAAAGTAAACTAAGCCTGGAGTGTCTTGAATATATCATCCAGTGGCACAGGGCAATGCTATACTGGGCTTTAACTGCAGGGCTATTACTTGTGAGACTTGAAATTAATTGCTAGACTTTCAAAAAGCATGCATTCATCCTCCTAGATGTCTGTTCTAACTTACATGTACTGCAGGAAAATTCAAAAACTGCAAACTTGTGCTCAAAAAATGCCATTCTCATAGCAAATTATTTAAGCCCTATAGAAGTGTTAACATTATTTCTCACAAGTTGGATGGATGAAATGGGGAAACATATACATGCCATACTTTTGTTTTCCTTCTATTATTTTGCCTGCAACTTATATTTTTTCTATAACATTTTAAATATCATAGATATTCTGAATATATGAAGCATTAAAATGTACGAGACATTAATATTATCTATATATTCAAAGATTGAAAAGAAAATGCTGAAATGTGTGTGTTCGAATAGGTTAATGTGCCATACTGTGTTTCTGGCACTATATAATGCATCCTCTTTTTGTACAGTAATATTTTTAACATATGATTGTGCCTTTTACAATGAGAACAGTGTCTTCTTATTGTATGCTTAAAATGAACATTTTGATTTTCTTTATTGTGTATTACCACACTGGTGTTACTAGCTCTTACTGTCCTTTGATTGCTGAGATCAAAGTACAAACTCTCGGTAGGCATTAAAGCCATTTATTCTCTTTATGGATCCATACCGAACGTTAATCGACCTTTGTGTCGTTGCTGACGCAAATACAAAGGGTGAGGGTGAGGTTGTTGGTCATTACAGCAAAACTGTGTAAACTATTTCACTTTCATTTATCATTTACTTAAACTACTGAAGTTGGTTTAACTACATTATTGTCAGTCTGTATTGATATATGTTTCTTTAAAGTACGAATCTTAAAATTCATAAATATTTTAAGCATTTTATTTCCTTTCCTACAAAATCTGAATTAATTTAATAACATTTTGATATATGAGCATATAATAAACTAAAGCAAATAGCATACTGTTTTATCCTCCCTATGTGAAATCTGTGTTGGTTTGTTTATGTTGTCACATTTATTTCATTTTCTGCTTGAATTTACTTTGTATGCCTGTAACCATATTTTTAGATTTAAAGGGGCACTATAGAGTCAGGAACAAAAACATGTATTCTTGACCCTACAGTGTTAAACCCACCATCTAGCCCCCCTGGCCACCTCTTGCCTCCCTAAATATAGTAAAATCTTACTTAAATTCAGGGGCTCTGCCTCTGTCTGCTGACATTCAGCAGAAGTGGTGGTCTGAGCCAATCACAATACTTCCCCATAGGATTGGTTGAGACGGTATGGGGCAGAGCCAGCACAAGTCAAACACAGCCCTGGCCACTGGCGGATTCCCCCCCCCCCCCGAGAATCCGAGGTTCTCCCTCTCCCCTGCCGGCTAATGCAGGGCTGGCGCTGTCCAAGCGCCAGCCCTACAATGTGCCTTCATGGACTGGAGAGGGAGATAATTTGTATTTGGTGGGTGCTATTCTGCCCCACATGGTTCCAGTAAATCTGTGTGTCAAATTTGCAAGTCTCTGATTTGTCCTATAAGCTTCCCTTAAAAATCTGACATACTATCAACATTTTTGCTAAACTGAAGAGGTGTAAAAGAAGACAAAATTTGACAGGTTTCTGAGTTAGTCTACGTCATAATTATAACGTTCACTGGGAAATCAGAAATGAGGGGAGGGCAGCGGCGTACATACCGCGGTTGCAGTTGCGACTGGGCCTGGCACTCCAGGGGGCCCGGCAGCCCTGCGACCGGGTACCAGGCCAGCTGCCACATTTTGCGGCCCCGGCTCGCACGGCAAACCGCCGGGGCCGCATATGGAGGGATCCATCGGGTTGTCCATGCTGTCAGGGCCACCCGATGGATATGGATTGTAAGGGGGCCCGGTCTTTAAGAGCGCGACCGGGCCCCCTGTGATTACATCAGAGCTGGGAGGAAGTGATACTCCGGTCACTCCTCCCAGCATACTGAGAGCCCGCGCGGGAGGGAGGAGGAGGGAGTCAGAGTGGGATCTCTGACTCCCATCAGGCTGAGCCACCACTGGACCCCAGGGAAAGTAGCAAGGTAGGAAACATTTTGTGTGTGTGTGTGTGTGTGTCTCTGAAATTCCGATCCGAACTAAGTGCATTTTAACACGAATGGAGAAACTGTTCTCATTCTGTTAGGACGCAATTCAGCAGTTTCGCCGGCGTTCTGTCTGACAGGACGTTTGGGAAAAGTGAAAGGAAGCATCGCTGGAACACAGGTGAAAGGTGAGAATTGTGGGAAGATTTCTCTGACCACCGGAAATGAAGCACACTTTGCTCCTCCGCTGGTCAGAGATGGTCAGGCGTAGGAAACCTCCATAAGTCCCTACTTTGTCTTATGTTTTAAAGAAAACTAGAGCAGACAGGAAGAAATGAAGAACAGATCCTGACAGAGGGAGAGAAGAGGAATCGATTTAAAGAAAGGTAAGTTCGGCAGGACAGTGCCGCTTTAAATAGCTAGATATCAGCTTATGGGCAGGGTCCTCTTTACCTTTTGTATTTGTCTGTGTATATTGTACGTCATCCACTAATTGTACAGCGTTGCGGAATGTGTTGGCGCCTTCTAAATAACAATAATAAATAAATAAAATAATGCAGTTTTCAGTTGCTATAAAACCCAGCAAATCAAATGTTCAGTTTTTAAACAGGAATTCCCTGCTTGTACAAAGCGTTCTCCTCACACTACCAATTCAAAAGTGCTCATTGTTTGGTGTACAGCATAGTTTAGCAAGGTCCCTACCCATACTATATAATCTATGTTCCACTGCCAGCATTACTCAAACACTTTGCTTGAAATATTAATAAATGTGGGCTACACAGTTCTACTACTAAAGTCTGCAAATCTCAAGATGAAAATCTCTGAAAGTACCTACCTCTTTGTATCTATGTACTAAACATAACACTGATAACATTACTAATAATGTAGTAACCCTTTCTGTTTCCTCTAGATTTTAAGTGTCATAAGTATTGTTATTCAATTTAATGACCGTAATGGATGAGACTGAGTAGTCCTGGGCAGACACCTGCCGTTCCAACCACTGAACTATCTCACCAGCTTTGAAAATCAATTGACATTGGTTAATTTTTTTATATTTTTTAAATATATATTTGTTTTAAATTGTATTAAACCTTCATGTTAGGTCATATGTGAAAATGCAAGAAATTTTTATATTTTCTACCTGGTAAATATAAACATAATACACTAGTTTAATGCCATACATTATATGTACACTAGAGGGCAGCCACTAACAACAAGTGGAAAATTACTTCTCTGGTTATGTTCCTATTTTCCATTTAAAGACACGTGCTTATGAATGTATTGTTTTATATACACACACACACACACACACACAAATTGATATTTTTAAGGTGGAAAAAAAATCCTTTAGTTCCTTTTCAATGTTTAATTAGCAATATAAATGACCCAAACATAACCTGGTGAAGCTGTCCTAATGCTCAATCATAGCTGCTCCTCAAACCCCACCATGCCCCCCCCCCCTCTCCCATATAGCACAGACAGACATACATATTGAGGTTCGTTTAGGGAAAGTCAGGTGACAGACACTGTTTCAGCAGAATGCAAAGAAGGAAAAACCGGTTGCACCAAATAATGATTAAAAAGTACAAAGAAACAGTATTGTCTGTTATATACTAACTAGTGTATACTTAAAGGGACACTACAGACAGCAAAACAAGTTAAGCTTAAATTAAATCTGATAAACTCAAAATACCTGTGGTTAGTTTTTTTTTTTCCAATTCTGTGTAGTTTTCCTGCAGTGCTGTAAAATGTTTTGCGGTTTTCAGCAGTGTAACCCAGCCTCCTTGGCAACCCCTCACATTTCAACATGTTCCGGATTCCAAGTCTCTGAAAGAAACTTACCTTTTGCAGCCAAGGAAAATAGAGGCATGTCTTATCTAATGTAAGGAATGCTCACAGCATAGACTGCAGGACAGCTAGAGCCCATCTGTGCTCCTCTCCCTCCCTCCTTGTAATACATTCGCCTCAAGTCACAGTCAGCCATTTATCCTTTTTTTTTTCTGTACAGTTCCTTTAAGATAGTTTGGAAAATAGTCCCAAAAGGAAGTCTTTAGAAGAAAAGTCTGGTATCCTTTTAGATTCAGGTAGGTTTCATGATATGTAAAACCATTATCCTATCGGGAGAACTAATAGTGTAAAATTGTATGGCTAAAGGTGAATAATAAAATATTTGAAAATACAGTCACAAAGAAAGAGCTATATTTGATCCTTTCCACATCTATGAAGGGGATAGATAGGTCCTTTTTCAGGAGTGGAGGTACAGCCGTTGCCAACACTGTTGTAGACGTCTAACATGGAATATATATAAACACAGAAAAGCACCAATAGTGTAAACCAGTATAAACACCGTAGTAAATGGAGTAAAAATGGAAATACACTCACAAAGCAAGATTTTCCAATCAGCTCTTAGAAAAGGCTTGGAACTGTATAATCCCTGCTCAAAGATATATCTGGAAGTGCTTCTTTTGGATATTCCACAATGTGTTGGACATATAGAGCGAAATAAAGAAAATACAGTGCTCTCTGTTTTTAATAATCACTTTGCACAATTAAGTGGAAATGTACTTACATTTTCAAGAACAATTCTTGCTCAATGGCATCAGCATATGTGTGGTATAATCCCCACCAAGGATATATGGAAGTAGATGGAAAAAGTGCAGCAGTCCCAGTAGGGTTTTCTGAATTGAATAGATATCAAATTGCAGGACAAAATGAAAAACAAAACTCAGTTTGATGGTAAAAACTATTTTATTGTAAATTACCAAACAAATGAATAAAAGTAGATCTAAAACTCTTGTATAAAATCACAACACGTTTCACCAACAGGCTTTCTCAGGCGATGATAAAATGAAAGTCCTGCAGATAGCTATACTTATAGGGCATTTAAAAATGAAAAAAATTTGTGTTTAAATATAGTGATATCGCGAACATAAAATTTTCCGTTCGCGAACGCGAACTTCCGCAAATGTTCGCGAACGGGCGAACCGCCTTAGGCTTCAATAGGCAGGCGAATTTTAAAACCCACAGGGACTCTTTCTGGCCACAATAGTGATGGAAAAGTTGTTTCAAGGGGACTAACACCTGGACTGTGGCATGCCGGAGGGGGATCCATGGCAAAACTCCCATGGAAAATTACATAGTTGATGCAGATTCTGGTTTTAATCCATAAAGGGCATAAATCACCTAACATTCCTAAATTGTTTGGAATAACGTGCTTTAAAACATCAGGTATGATGTTGTATCGATCAGGTAGTGTAAGGGTTACGCCTGCTTCACAGTGACAGACCAAACTCCCCGTTTAACGCACCGCAAACAGTCCATTTGCACAACCGCAAACTCCCCATTTGCACAAGGTTGGATACCAAGCTAGCCATGTCCCGTTCCTTGTCCTCACTGATGTCATTGAAGGTCTCTTCCTCCACCCAGCCACGTACAACACCAAGGGTCCCCGAAAGGTGACAACAAGCCCCCTGTATTTTATTTTTATTTTTTTTTAAATGTACACTACTGTTACACCAGATATGAGTTGCACTGGTGTGACACTGTCCTGGCAGGCCCTGAAACGCACACGTGTGAAGGAAACTGACTGCTATTATTTCACAGTCAAAAAAGTTTTTGTTTTTTTTTAAATGCAAGCTATTGTGACACCAGATATGAGTGGTGGCACTGGGCAAGTGGGCACAGTATACGCTGTGAGCCTGACACACACACTGGCAGGCAACTGCAATTAGATTACACAGGGAAAAAAAAAGCAGACTGATGTTCTAACCCTAAAAAGGGCTTTTTGGGGGTGCTGTCCTTACAGCAGAGATCAGATGAGTCCTTCAGGACTGTAGTGGACACTGAATACACTAGCCTAGCTATTGATTTCCCCATTAAATCAGCAGCAGCTACACTGTCCCTCCTCTCACTAAGAATGCAGCTTCCGGGGGGCGGGGCCTAGCTGTCATGGAGGAAAGATGCACTTCGTGTGAGCTCCCTCAATATCTCACTTTAAGCAGCTATCAACAAGCGAATTTCACCCCAGAAGGAGATGACCCAGCAATGTTGCTCCTACCTGACCGATCCGACATGCTTAATAGCGGTCACCAGCTTACTTACCTCCACGTGGCAAGTGTGGCCTGCTGCTCACCGGGCGGGAGAGGCGGCCGATCTCCCGAGCAGCTACTTCCCGGCAGGAGCTCAGTTACCCCCCCACCCTCCCCTCGGACCGGTGGGGGTTATCCTGGTCCACCCCTGAGAGGCTGTCTGGAGCTAATGGACGCACAGAGCACAGCCGCCCAGGCTGACACACTCATCTGCGACTCTCCCAATATGGCGGCAGCCGCGTGTCCTCCTGGTACCAGCAAAGCATGGCAGGATATTGAGTCTAAGCTGGACAGACTCTTTAATCAATTTTGGAAGCAAATAACAAGCAGGAAGCCCCAACAAGCTCCACCACAGCTAAGCGAAGCAGTCCCCATTAAAATACACCAACGCAAAAGACGTCGAAGACGGGACCGGAGGCACAAACAGAAATGGAGAGCCTGCCCCACGTCAAGCACTCGCCATCACCTTAAGCCACCACAATACCGCACCGGATGTGAAGCACCACCGGGACAGATCCGACCACCCGACAAAACAAGCTTCCACCACCGCGAACCCGGCACTCAGCCTGAGACTTGCCTTTGTTGTTCCAGGTATCAGGGACTCCCAGGGTCTGCACCTGGTGCCCAGAAGGGATCGGATGAGCACAAGCAGTAAACAGCAGCCTTCCAAGCATGTCCCACTATAGCCGATCTTCCACACCATGCCTTTGATCACATGAACTGCTCTCTGCACATTAACTAATCGTAAAGTAGCAAGCGTTTAAACATGTCATTATTTCACCTCCTAAAGAGTTTATTGTCCTAGTTCCTTACATGCCTTTACCTTAACCGTTCATGTATTTTGTTATCCACTAGTCTCATCTCATGGGGCGACTCACACTTGATTTATAACTAGTGGTGGAGCTGCTGATATAAATACACAGTTGATAACGTGCAAGCTACACCCTAAACATGACAGCCATCTTTCACAACAATGTACTGCTATATACTCATACCCTCAGTGCAACTAGCCATGATATACGCACGTTCAGCCTAGCATGCTCAAATATAACACACTTCTGTCTAAAAAAAAAAAAAAAAATGCAGCTTCCGAATCAATCTAAAATGGATGCTGTCCAGGAGGTGGGAGGGTCTGCTGCTGATTGGCTGGAATGTGGCTGCTGACTGTGAGGTACAGGGTCAAAGTTTACTCAATGATGACGAATAGGGGCGGAGCGAACATCGCATATGTTCGCCATCCGTGGCGAACGCGAACAAGCTATTTTCACCGGGAACTATTCGCCAGCGAACTATTCGGGACATCTCTAGTCAGGATAGATGCCTCTGGAATGGGAGGTACGGGTTGAGATGGTACACATACCAGTGTCTCAGGGGCCAAATAAGCATTTCTGGACAAAAGTGTCTGATGGGCCTGGGCAATCTGGTCCATACGGTGATCCTGTTCTTAAAATCTTGCCTCATAGGAGGCCATTTGCTGTCCTAAACCTGCAGGGCCCATGTTCCTATCATAATGTCATGATGTAATACCCCAACACGCAGAGTTTAGGATATAACTTATTACCTAGACTTAGAATGGGCAGATTAAACGTCAGACAGAGATAAAGCGTAATCAGAAACGAGACGAGGTCATGGTAACAGAGAGACTACGAAAACGAGAACAAGCCAGAGTCAGGTAGATGGTAATCAGTCACACGGGCAAACAAGACAGGAAAGGGTTAAAGATAAATTCTGAGTCAAGAACAAAGCCATGGTCAATACCAAAATAAACAAAATAGATCAAGGAACACACTAAAGGGTACTGACACAGAAACCACGATAGGACAAAGTACATAGGGCTAGGGAAGTTTAAATATCCTTTAACATTTGATTGGCCCACGTCATGCCTACGCCCCCAAAACGTTCGTGTGTGGGGGTGATGGAATGATGTGGGCCAATGGGAGCCTGAATTAACTTTTGGCTCCCACTGCCCCTTTAAGAGCGAGCTTGTGACTCGAGCCGTGCTCCTAGTGCCAGGCGGGCCACATGACCGATCACTGCAGTCAGTGCAGGCGGCTAAGTCAGAAGAGGAGATCAAGCCGCATGCGGCTCGTGTGGAGGCAGGAGTGATCCAGCCACACGCGGCTCAAGCTTAGGAGCCAGGTAAATACAGCCACAACCACTTATCCCAATCACACACCTTTCTTAACGTCCTATCCCATTAAAAGCATATTACCGCGTATTTAATAAAACAGATAGACCCCCTACTTCATCCAGGTTACCGATCGATTGTTCGATATTCTGAGCCCTCTCTGATTTACTGTACACGACTTCGATATTCCCACAAATTTTATATAGCATTTTATGTTTGTTTGAGACCACCTTAAAAATATTGGATAAAGCTAAAAATCATGATCATTATATACTTTCTCTACAAACCTCTAAAACGAACCAAACTACTCATCCATCCGCTATACCACTTTATCCCACCTAGAACTAGTGCCCAGTTAAAATACTTGACTCTTACTTACCCACACTCAGTCATGCCACACACATTTCACCACTACTCTCACTGAATCCCTCTGACTACGGCTAAATTCATCTTCTACATCAGAACACTACTCCTAAGATTGGGTTGTATCCATGTCTCGGGTCTTTCATTTAGAATAGGGGCAGCTTCGGTCTCCTTCAACATATTATTAAAAGATGCATATTATTAAAAGATTGGGCAGATGGAAATCCTCAGTCTACAACCAATATATTCCTCATCCCGAGAAAGAAATGAGGAAAGCTTTTAAAAGTTTGGCTTTGTAAATTTGATGCAATAAGTGTGTTTTTCTTTAATACCTTTTCACCCTCTTTGCATGGACCCGATTCACATATATTACTAATATGTTTCTGAACATATATATTATATTATTCACTCACTCACTCACTCTCTGGGCCGGCCTAAGACATCATGCTGCCTAGGTCCAACGATAAATGACTATGGGGAATAATGTATAATAAACACAGGTTACTGGCTATGGGGGGGGGGGGATAATGTATAATAAACACAGGTTACTGGCTATGGGAGGATAATGTATAATAAGCACAGGTTACTGGCTATGGGGGATAATGTATAATAAACACAGGTTACTGGCTATGGGGGGATTAGGTATAATAAACAGGTTACTGGCTATGGGAGGGATGATGTATAATAAACACAGGTTACAGGCTATGGGGGGATAATGTATAATAAACACAGGTTACTGGCTATGGGAGGGATGATGTATAATAAACACAGGTTACAGGCTATGGGGGGATAATGTATAATAAACACAGGTTACTATGGGAGGGATAATGTATAATAAACACAGGTTACTGGCTATGGGAGGGATGATGTATAATAAACACAGGTTACTGACTATGGGAGGGATAATGTATAATAAACACAGGTTACTGGCTATGGGGGTGATAATGTATAATAAACACAGGTTACTGGCTATGGGAGGATAATGTATAATAAACACAGGTTACTGGTTGTGGGGGGATAATGTATAATAAACACAGGTTACTGGTTGTGGGGGATAATGTATAATAAACACAGGTTACTGGCTATGGGGGGATAATGTATAATAAACACAGGTTACTGGTTGTGAGGGGATAATGTATAATAAACACAGGTTACTGGCGGTCCTGTTGGGGGCTGGCAGCGAGCTGTAACTTACCTTTCCTGCAGCTCCTGTCAGCTCCCTTCTCCTGCGTTCCGGTCAGCTCCACTGTAAGTCTCGCGAGAGCCGCGCGGCACTCAGACCGCGAGGCTTACAGTGTAGCTGACAACGGAGCTGACCGGAGCTGCAGGAAAGGTAAGTAACAGCTCGCTGCCAGCCCCTCTCCTACACAGCCCATGCCACTGGACCACCAGGGAAAGAGAGCCCCCCTTCCTGGCCATGTATCAAGCAGGGAGGGGGGATGAAAATAAATAAATAAAAATTTAAATAATAAAATAAAAAAATTAATAATATTAAAATAAAATACAAATATTAATATAAAAAAAAACTAAATTTAACATTAAAATAATAACAATTTTAAAAAAAATGCCCACCCCCCACCAAGGTTACACACTCTGCTTCATACACACACACTGCATTATATACACACATATACTCTGCATTATATACACACACACACACACACTGCATTCATTATATACCCAAAATAAATATTCAATTAATGTAATTTTT
This sequence comes from Pelobates fuscus, assembly GCF_036172605.1. NCBI lineage: Eukaryota > Metazoa > Chordata > Amphibia > Anura > Pelobatidae > Pelobates > Pelobates fuscus. The sequence continues at coordinate 259,438,660 of NC_086317.1, forward strand.
TGGGGATCTAATTTTATTTAGAAATTTACCAGTAGCTGCTGCATTTCCCACCCTAGTCTTATACTCGAGTCAATAAGTTTTCCCAGTTTTGGGGGGTAAAATTAGGGGTCTCGACTTATATTCGGGTCGACTTATACTCGAGTATATACGGTATATATATATATATATATATATATATTACATTCAATAAATGTGATGAAAAAGTAGAAGTAAACATTTGGATTAAAGATGTACTCTTTTCAACACCATAATCTTACCAAAACTTGGTGTGGGGAAAAAACGTTTTGCCTATACAGTGTGACCTCGGTTTACGAATTTAATGCGTTCTCTGGGACGTTTCTTATTGCAAAAAATTTGTAAACCGAAACGTGGTTTCCCATAGGAATGCATTGAAAACCAATTAATCCGTTCTGGAGGTCAGAAAAAAAGTCAAAATGAGCTGGCATGGAATCCAACCCACAATGCAGGACACACAATAAAAGGCATGCAAACGACAAAGCTCAGCTCCCTACCTTTCCACAGCTTGAGAAATACACCAAAAAGTCCCAAAACAACTGCAAACAGTTTCCAGAATGGCTCCAAAACTCGATGCAAAAGCCACTCCAACACCTCCACACTCGACGCCATGTGCTACCCACAGGCTCCTGCATGCAGGGGGCGTGCTATAAACCTCCCAGGTGCAATGCATTCTAGGGAAAGTTGCTTTGTATTGCGAAGAAAGTTTGTAAACCGAGGCATTATTTTCAATGGATTTTTATTTGTATAATTGAAAATTGAAAATTATGTTAACTGAGGCGTTTGTAAATCGAGGCCCCACTGTATTTAAAAAAGAATCTTGTTTCCATAATGTATTCTGTCATTCAGACAACCTCTAAAATAAATCGACTCTGCTGTCTGGCGTGAGTTTCTGATTCTTAGTTAGAGATGCCAGATCCACTACATGAAATATATTGAGCTGTTATCAAAGGAATCCTAATGCTACATGTCTCTTTCTGCAGATGAGTTTTATCATCTGAATTGAAAAGAATTTACCCAAGTGTATATAGGCAAATATATGTGAATACGATGTTCACATGCTTTATTGCCAATATACATATAAAATAAATCCCTTACATAGTTGTATATTTTTTAAGTCCCATAATCCTTGAAAAATGCATCTTGGTAGACACTGTGACCCTCCCACACGCTGTCACCATCACCACATAATGACACCCCCTTCACCCAACCACGTTCACAATAACCCTTCCTATTCCTGTCACTTTCACCCCAACCATAACACACCTGCCATCGCTCTGCCACACTCACCTTTATCACATTACCACCCCCTAATCCTATCACATTCACTCCTAACCCTGTCACACTCATCATTCTTCACTCTGCCACACAGTGAGACTCACACTAACCCCTCCAAGCCTGTCACTCATCCCCTCCAACCATGAAACATTAAACCCAATTTTATTCACCCCCAACCATGCCACACTCACCATATCACTTTAACAACCTAATCCTGTAACATATTTCTCCCCTTGCCCTGTCACACTCACCACCCAACCCTGCCACACTCACCCTTTCACTGTTACTCCTTTACTTACCATAAAACACACAAGTTGCAATTTTGGCAGAAAAGTGACCGATAACTCCTCCAGGCTTGATAGAAAACAGAAACAGTAACTTGGAAGACTCCACAATTCAACTACAAGCTCATCTTCAATGGCAATCTGACCGCATCACATAACTACAGATTAAGGTGGAGTATCCTGAAAATTGAAGCTGAAGAAATAATCATTATAATAATTTATACGAATTGTGAAAGGAGTCTGCCATGAGTTAACAGATCTCCGAATCCACTGTCATGTCCTACCATGACGGAGCCGGGTAGCCACCAGGGCTGCTGTCGGTAACGCTTTGTGGAATTCCTGAAATTGAGAGCGAGACAAATGATCAGCTCCTATGTTCTGAATGCCAGGAATGGAGTTAGATTGTTGTTGTTGGTATAGTTAGTTATAGTGTGTTATTATTTGTATGTTGTTGTTTTGAATAAATATTTGTTATGGTAGACGGACCATAGTATGCGTACATTATTGATAGAGTTTGGTAATATACCACATTTTTAGGAGGAAATAAGTTACTCTCAATAGTCAAGTAGTCATCCAAATAGTGAATAACTGTGGGGCATCTACATACATTGAGCAGTAGCCAGCATAAAGTCTCAGCAAAGGTATCAAAAATCCTGGGGCTAGTTTTTGCACCAAAAGTAAGACAAGTGAAGGATGGATTGGGAAGTGTTTGAAGGCATTAATGATATCCATCTTACTGAGCCATGCCCTCTTCCCTGTTATCATAATTGCATCAATGGCGTTGTCAATAGTAGCATACTGCAGGGGAAATTCCTGAGGGAATGAGAGAGTTCAGACTGGGGTCGTGGAAGAGTGGGGAGCAGAGAGTTTGATAATCAACCTTAGCTTGGCTGACCTTTGACCAAAAACCACCTCAAAAGGGTTAGTTCTCCATACTGAGCAAGGTGGGGAACTGAATGGCCCAAGTAGGAAACCTTGATCCAATTCAGTTTGTTACTGATTGTTAACCGCTTTTGGATTGGCAAGTGCGGACAGTAGTTCTTACATTCTACAATGCCGAATGGCATGTAAAGGATTCCCATATGGAACCCTTCCGTGAATCCAGTCACCAAAAACTCCACCAAGTTGGGTAAGGGATGGTTCTGTAGTAAGTCGACAAAACAAGTAACATTGATTGAGGCCATGTAGGGTTTGGGAAACCATTTAATTGGACACATCATCTGCCCTGAAACAAAGGGAACACTTATGCAATAATCAGCAAGCGCTAAATCCACAGTAACCTGTATTAAAGTTATTGCAAATCTGGGATTTGCCCAGAAAATAATATTATGGCCAAGCTTATCCTTAATCACTTTCTCAAGTTTAGCTGAGGAGGTAGGGAAAGGAAAGGTAGCACCCAGCTCAGGGGTATTAGGACATAGGTTTGTGGTATGTGAGGACGAGGGGAAAATACCACAAGCTGGGGACCTGAGGCCCGTGAAGTGCCTGCAAAACAGCTCTGTGTCCAACTGGCTCCAGTTTGTCTGAAAATTGAACTGAGCCAGGGCCGCAGACGCCTTCGCGGAGAATGATCTGTGGTAATCATAAAATTATGTACCTCCATACTTATGCCCCAGGTCCACCAACTTGTGTGAATACAGGTCAAATTCCTCTCTGCGTTCAGGATAAACTGAGCACACCACGTCCCTATAAATTCCAAAAGCCAGGACAAACTCAGGGATTGACAACTTCCTATTCAACCTGGGGTCCCTAGCCTTCAGTACGACCGAGACATCGCCATAGGAACATGTCTTGTTCTCCAGAATATCTTGGGAGGCCATCAGCAGCGAAACTAGATTGATATCCTTGCCTTCCAAGATATCCTTCTTAATATAAGCTGGTATGATGTGAGCTGGGTTAATGATATTAGGGTTCTGTAGCGGACCAATAAATTTACCAGTCAGGGTGCCTAAGAGACCAGTAGGTTCTGGAGTAACCAATTCAGATAGTGCCACTGGCCTATCATTAGCATCCAAACGGTCCAACCTATCCGTAATCTGTCCAGTAAGGACAAGACTGATGACAGCACGGCCTGGAGGTAGGATGACTGGGCACCACTGGGGCCTTCTCCAGCCCCGGTATTATCCATGTTGGTATTGAGTAGTTTATACAGTTCTGCCTTCCCGGTAGTGGCAGGGTAATAGCTTCTGGTAGTTCAGACATGCTAGAACAGGACAAAAGATTCATAAAGTAACCAAAGTGATAATAACGTACTAGCTAGCTTATCTAATGCCAAGTGGTAAAAAAATATATCTAATAATGGAGAAGGGAGCCCTACTAATTGCCAAGTGGCATGAGAGGCTCTAGCTATGTGTTGGCCCGAGGGGATTTTGTGGCCACTGAGATTGTGGTGGGGTGGTGGCCTCTCGGTGACCAGTAATGCAAAAGAAAGCATGGGATGACAGGGGGAGGCCCTCTCTATACAACCATGCGTGGGGACTAACTATGAGGTGCTATATTAATGGCAGTAATAATAAAAATAATAGTTACATAGCTGAAAAGAGACTTGCGTGCATCAAGTTCAGCCTTCTTCACATTTGTTTTTTTGCTGTTGATCCAAAAGAAGGCAAAAAAAAACTGTTCTTGATCCAAGGACAAATCTGACTGCCATTCTGGGGTCAAGAAGGATTTTTTTTTCCTAGCTTGTTGCAAAATTGGAAATGCTTCAAACTGGGGTTTTTGCCTTCTTTTGGATCAACAGCAAAAAAAAAATGTGAATAAGGCCGAACTTGATGCACGCAAGTCTCTTTTCAGATATGTAACTATGTAACCTTTATTATTATTGCCATTTATGTAGCGCCAACATATTAATATATTACAGATAGAAGTCACTTAGCCATTTTCACTATCATCTCCCCTCACGGTCAGATCGTGGATCCTCAAGACAAATTTAAACCACTAACCGATCTGAAATTTGTAGGAATCGAAAGAGGGGAGATGATAGTGAAAATGGCTAAGTGACTTCTATCTGTAATATATGAATATCACCACTATTAGAATTTACAAAAGAACATAACTGACTACTAACTAACAGAAATAACAGGACCCACGTAAAGCGACTGGACAATTGAGACCTGAGTCAATCTGAACCTATGAGACTTGTAAAACCGCAGAAAGAAGGTTCGCGTTACGGAATATGTTGGTGCTATATAAATGGCAATAATAGTTACATAGTTACATATCTGAAAAGAGACTTGTGTGCATCAAGTTCGGCCTTCTTCACATTTTTTTTTTTGCTGTTGATCCAAAAGAAGGCAAAAAAACCCAGTTTGAAGCATTTCCAATTTTGCAACAAACTAGGAAAAAAAATCCTTCTTGACCCCTGAATGGCAGTCAGATTTGTCCTGGGATAAAGAAGCTATTACCCTACATTGAAAAATTATATCCTTGAATATTCTGTTTTTGCAAGTATGCTTCTAGTTGCTGTTTGAGCATCTGTATGGACTCTGATAAAACCACTTCTTCAGGCAGAGAATGCCACATCCTTATTGTTCTTACAGAAAAAAAACGTTTCTTTGCCTTAGACGAAAACTTCTTTCTTCCAGTCTAAAAGCATGACCTTGTGTGCTATGTAAAGTCCAATTTGTGAATAGATTTCCACACAATGGTTTGTATTGGCCACAAATATTTTTGTATAATGTTATCATATTGTCAGGTCCCCTACCCCTGCGCCGCTCAGAGCAGCTTCCTTATATGTGTGCTGCACCCGGTCATGTGACCCGGCACAAAGTGATGACCTCAGACCACAAGGGATGGAAGAAACTCCTCCCACGTGTTGTGGTGAACACTAAATGGAGAACAGCCAATCAGACACACCCTGTGTGTATATAAGCTAACCTCTCCCTTGCCTCAGTGCCCTGTTGTGGTCTTTAGTTTACCATTGAACATTGCACTTGTTATTTGAATTTCCTGGTTATTCATTGTTGGCTTTGTGTCGCGTTATTCCATCTCTGTGTTTCCCGGTATTGCAATTCTCTCTACTCTGTCCTGTCTGCGTGTTAGGGTTCCCTAGTGAACGTTACACATATCCCCTCAGGCGACGTTTTTCTA